>NC_081406.1:252114431-252787640 GCF_030272615.1 Cryptomeria japonica
ACAAAGGGCACAAACTATACCATTTACCAAATCATATCTCCTCTAGATGGAGACCTCAAGGAAAGAGAAAGATGGATACTTCAAGCTCAAATGGGGCAAACTTCTAGTACAACTATTTTACACTTTTTTGGTTCTTTTGTTTTATATTTTGCTATGATTTTTACATTAAAGGTAATTTAAAATTGAAATTTATTAATCTTTTGTTTATTTGAGTTTAAAATGGTATAATTGATTTTTGTGTCATTAATTTTAGTATGGGTATAGATTTTTTTTCATAATATGATTATTTTTATGACTTTGTCTTTTTTATTCAATTTTTTTTTTTTACATTTTTATGTAAATATTTTGTATTTAAAGACAAATTCGATGTCAATTGACTATATATATTTTTTGGGATACCTCCTGAGTTACCAAAAAAAAAATTCAATTAAAATATTGGAATAAAATCTTGGTTGCATTCCATTGAAACTTGCAAATATAGATACTACATAATTAACTCATCATCTATACATTATATTTATTTGTGTGGTGTTGTAAATTTAATTGTGTTCACTAACAATGAGGATTGATTAGCTATCAATGAAGTCTCACACTTTTTCTTTGCATGTTATTAATATCCCTAGTGTACTTCTCAACATGTCATACACCTTCACACATATATAGGTAATGAAGAGAATGATAGAGGATAAAACAATGTCACGAGGATGAGACCATTTTAGGTGAATGATGACGACAACATGGAACCATGCAAGTGTAGAGCATACATTCTAAATAAAATTTTAATATTGTCATTGGTGTTGATCAAGTTATAGAAGTCAAATTTTAATCATTTATCAAAGTCTTCATGAAGAAATCAATCATCAATTACTCAAGAGTTGAAAATAGACCTAAGAAAATCCTAATGATCTCTTTATCATTTAGCTTAATAGTTTAGGTTAGATTGGTTACTAATTAGTTTGTCATCAATTACACTAATTAATTATAGGGTGTTGTTTTATTTCCCTATTTTTTTCTTATCCTCATTTTTTGATCCCCTATAATGCCTTGCCCTAGCATAAATTTTCTTTCCATTCATAAAAGAATGACCCATCATTTTCCTCAAATATAAAGTAAGGGTTCTTTAACTATCTTTTAATTTAGTGATCAATCATAAATTAATGTTATATGCCAAAACAATATGTGATGCTTTCATCATCTTATTAGATGTAATGCTACATTTATTATCTTTCTAAGTTATCATATATCAATTTGAGGTTCCTATTTATAAAATTTGAATACTTTAATGTACCTCAGTAAGGAAGAACCCTTTGATCATAGTGTTCATCTCAAAAATATTAAAAATTTAAATAAAATGGAGATAATAATAATTCATTAGAATCATATTAGCAAACATGAAAATGATTCCAATCCTTTGACTCTAGTGGATGCAAGTTTCATACTTTTCTTTTGAAAAGATATTTTGGGATTAAAGTGTTTATATGACTTGGTCAAATAGTCGGCATATCTGACAATCCTAATGATTTCCATCTCCCCTCACATTCTTAATATTCTTCTTCCATTTACCCTTCCTGAGACATCTTCAAATCTGAGTATTATGGAGCAACAAGCTACATCAACCTACATGCAAGTGTGTTTTCATGATTAATCCTTTTATTCCTGGCATGCCATGTTATTGCATCAAACCTTAAAGTTCTTATCCAAATTTAATTACACCACTGTCATCATAAAGTCAAAGGTAATATCATTTCAATTTAGCATTTACTTAAGGTTTTTAGCCTCTTCCCTACCAGAGGTAATCTCTCTTCTAATCTTCATTATTGTAGTGGAGGTTAAATCCTACCTAGGGTTTGACTTAAGCAAGCCCCTATAGAGCATAAAATTTTCCCTTTTTTCTATACGCATGTTATAGATTCGATAAGAGCAAGGGAAAAAATTATGTAGAGATAAATAAAACATATAGTTCCAAATTTTGAATGAGTGAAAACTCATGGTCTATGTCAATTTGCACATGTACTTTTTGGCTGAATTTTGGAGGGAATATAGAGCATCCTAATTCAAAATCTAAATTTTTAGCTAATAGAAGAACCTCTAGGTCTAGTGCACCTAGAACACTTTATGAACACTTTAGGGCTTAGATTTCAGTAACAGTTTCATTTTTGCATGTCATTTCTTGATTTTTGTTTTTGTTCTTTCTTTCTAATCTAGATTTCTCTATATTTATTTTGAATATTGTCAATTTCCTAGCATTTTACCTAGTTCTTGCATATTCATATATAATCAACAACAAACAAAAAAGAGGAAAATAATCACATACAAAATCTATCTCTCTTTTGGGACTAAAGTTGGATCTCATTGATCATCTTCCTCTACTGAAAAGTGGAAATAGTTATTGATCAAGTTCTTTGTTTACATTTCTAAACTATGACTCCTATTTCCACCATTTCAATTATTGTTTGAAGTTTCCATCACCATGAATAGGGATCTTTATTTTTCACAATCATTGTTGAAGATACATTGATAATCCTCACCATATGATTATCAATTTTCTTTAGAATATTAACTTTTCTTGTTCTTTTAAAAAGTATTTTTCTTCATCCCTACCTACATTGTAGGAATATTTACACATAAAATGATATACTTCACCACAATTCAATCATTTGAAAGATAATTTACCTTTGTACTTCCTAGAACCTCTCTACAACTTCCTTATAAAGTTAGCTTCTTCTAAATTTGAGTTATCACTAGATTTGGACTCTTCAACCTTCTTAGACATCTTGAAAGTTACCTCTTTCCTTGAAGATTTATTATTTATAGTCTCCATCTCATATGCAGTTATAATTCCATTTATTTCATCCATAGTTAAAGAATTCAAATGTTTAGCTTTGTCTACTCCTAAATTTTTTTAATCAAACCTTGGGGGAAGGAATCTACATACCCTATTAACAATCATGACTTCTTTCATTTGTTCACCAAGTCTTGTGATGGTGTTAATAATTTCATCAAATCAAAGTGGGAATGTAGGAAAATTTTCTTCTTCATTCGTCTTTAGACTCTCAAACTAAACCTGGTAAGTTTGAAGATTTTCCTACTTGACATTGTCATCTCCTCCATACATATTATGCAACTTATCCCAAACTTCCTTTGCTATCTTCTTATGCATTATATTAACAAATTCATAGTCAAATAAACTACAGAAGATATAATTTATTACCCTACAATTATTTTCACAAGTTTTTGTTCTAGCCTAATCTCTTGGAGGGTTTTTAGGAATCTCATAACCATTTGCAACTTCATGTTAAACATCAAACCCTAAATCCATCAAATAGGCTTTCATCCTTACACTCCAAAACTCAATTTAGATCCATCAAATAGTGGTGCCTTGTTGTGATAAAAACCTTCTTGAGAAACTATGTGTTCCATCTTGGATAGATACCTCAAGTTGTTAAACTTCTCCAAGGAACTTAGCATTAATACCAATTGTTGAGCACACAAATATACCAAGGAGAGGTTTGAAATAGTTGGGTTTCTTGCTTGTAGCATCTATAACCAAGTTTCAAAGAACATAATTTTATCTCTACCATGTTAACAATGGAGTATGATTTACCTTGGGGAGAACCTTGGAGAAATGGTGGGGCTTCTTGCTCGTAGTTCCTACATCCTTGGTTCAAACCATAAAGTTTGGTTGCACTCCCTCTGGGAACCTATACAAACCACTTTGTTGAAGTGAAAGAAACCTACATTTATTTGAATTTGTGATGCAACCAAGGTAGGGAGATCCAATGAAGGACATTCCCGCCTTGCATCCTATAACACAAAACACCATACAAGATACCGAGAACCTGTAACACAACACAAGCGATATAACTAGTAAAGAAAAAAGAGCAACCTTAACTAGTAGATATAACACATGATATAACTGGTGAAAATAAAAAATGAAAGAAATCCTTAAGATATTTGATGAATTACATGAGCCTGTAGGATATACACATGTTGGACCACAACCCAGGATTACAAAGCAATCCTTATAACTCAAAACTATGATCCAAAGATCATCTGCTCAACAATTCGACCTTCGTTAATAGTCTGCATTGTTCTACATTGATCTGAACCTCAATCATTTCGGAATTTAGTCCCCCTAGACCAAAATCTCCCTGGAAACTACATCTTCTCTTGATCTCTTCTTCCTTGGACCTTTGTCCCCTAAAATGATTCTCAAAACTTTCCCTTTATACCATCTGCAAGTAATAACAACTCAATCAAGTCAGCCTAAGGCCAACCAGTTTATGATGAAATGTGTAAACAATAACATGTCAGCCCAAACCACCAAAAACACCTCCAAAATGCATAGAACTCTAGGAACATCGGTCAAGGCCCAAAACAACATCGCTCAATGATCCACAAGTTATGGAAACAATCTGCAATCCAATTCGTCTTTGATACACACATTGTAAGACCAACTGGTAAGAACACACCAATACAAAAACAATACCGAAATCAATATATCACCAAAAACAAATCCAAATGCCATGAATCTCAAATATGATCAAGACATAGACCTCAAGATGACAAATCCAAATCCATGACTCTGAATCCAAAAACATGAAAAAATGCAACAATCTCCAAGAATTTCTATTGTTAACTGCTCTAACCTAATGAACTATTCTACTGCTCCTTCATCAACCAGGTGAGCTACTCTGGTGCTCCTGCATTAGACTCTTGGGGTTTAATTGAAAAGTGAGTCCCATCACTTGATCTAGTTCGACGATTTGTCAATAGGTACTTGCAACTGCCTCAGGGGTTTGAAAACCTGACTACAGATTCTGATTGCCTCTCCTTGATGAATCTACCAGACCAACCTATAGCCTACCTTAATTGATGATCTATTCAAGTCACCACCTACCAACTGCCTCAAGCTCAAGCTTCTAGGTTCAACAGTTTGCTTGAAAACCTTGCACTGCCTCATGTTCGATGATATGGACAAATCTACAAGCTACCTCACCTTCTTTTTCAACCAACCGGTTCACAACTAGCACTTCCTCCAACTGGTACATAGCCACCTCTGATACCAATTTATGTAGCTAAGGGAGGGAGATCCAATGAAGGAAATCCTTTCCTTGTATCCTATAACACAAAACACCATACAAGATACCAACAACCAGTAATTCAACACAAGAGATATAGCTAGTATAGCAGAAAGAGCAATCTTAACCGATAGATATAACACATGATATAACTAGTGGAAATAAAAACAAAAGCAATCCTTAAGATATTTGATGAATTACATGAGCCTATAGGTTTTACACATGCTGGACCACAACCTAGGATTACAAAACAATCCTTAGAACTCAAAACCATTATCCGCAGATCATCTGCTCAACAATTCAGCCTCTGCTAATAGTTTGTATTGTTCTTCACTGATCTAGACCTTAGTCCTTCCGAACTTCAATCCCTCAGACTAAAATCTCCCTGAAAACTACATCTTCTCTTGACCTCTTCTTCCTTGGACCTCTCTCTCCCTTAAAATGATTCTCAAAATTTTCCCTTTATACCATCCGCAAGTAATAACAACTTGATCAAGTCAGCCTAAGACCAACTGGTTCAAGATGAAATGTGTAAACAATAACATGTTGGCCCAAATCACCAAGAACACCTCCAAAATGCATAGAAATTTGAGAATATTAGTCAAGTCCCCCAAAAAAATTTCTTAACAATCCGCAAGTTACGAAAACCATCCGTAACCAAATTCAGCTTCGCTACACACTGCAAGACCAACCGGTAAGAACACACCAATACCTAAACAATACCAGAATCGATATCTCACCAAAAATAAATCCAAATTCCATGAATCTCAAATATGATCAAGACAAAGACCTCAAGATGATAAATCCAAGTCCATGACTCTAAATTCAAAAATATGAAGAAATGCAATGATCTCCAAGCAACTCTATTGTTGACTACTCTAACTAGATGAACTATTCTGGTGCTCCTTCATCAACTGGGTGAGCTACTCCAGTGCTCTTGCATCAATTTGGGTCATTCAAAAGGATTCAAAAGGGTTTGTCTTGAGTGATTTTCTCTCAATATTATCAATTGTTTGTAGCAAACCCTAAAACCTAGTTGGAATATTCAAGTTGTGATTCTAAATTGTATTAATATTATCAACAACTTTGATGTTTGTGTTATTTCCATCTATCATGAGGGAAATTTTGTTCTTACTTCTTTGCTAACATTGGTGTGTCCTTAGGGTCTAGTCATGGATGTGATTTTAATGACCCCTTGCCCCTTGAAGTCATTAATATCATTAATCATGAAATCATTACATGCTAAGGTGGCACTCCTTATGACTTTATTATTACCCCTTTTTAATTCTTCATTTATGTCACACAAATTGTGGGTGAATCTTAAGGCTTTTCTACACATTTTCTACTATCCTCTATCTCACTTTGATTGTTTTTGGCTTTTCCCTTGTTCACAGTGCCAACACTTTGCCTTGTTGCAACCTGGGTGGTCCCTCTGAGATCATGGTGGGGACAAAAATTGAGTGAGCCTAGATCATGCAATAAGGACCCAATGATCTGGGGTGCACTTTTTGTGAGAGGTATAACTCCTTATATGGAAAAACTCCATGATACTAGCCTACTGACTACTAAATATTTTCTCAAAGGATGGAAGAATGGGACTCTATCTGTTTACAATACTGAGTTGGTTATATATGAAGATCTTATGGCATAAATTATTGGTCTCTTGGTACATGATAGAAAGATCTTTAGAGACTGCAAAGCATTAGACTATGCCATTTCCTTTTTTTTTAAGGTCAATAAAAAAGATAGGGTGGAGAGGACTAAATTTGTTGGCTATTGTAATGCCTGCCAAAATAACTTAGAGAAACTAACCATCTAATATGCAAATAGAGATTTTTTTTTTTAAATCTACTAATGCAACATACACAATCAACTACTCATTAACATGATAAACAATTAACCATCATGTATACAATTACAAGAGAACATAATGCAAGAAGAAATAAGCACAATACACCATTAGCATTACCTAGGGTATCTCAACGTCATTAATTATAACGTCCTAAAGAACACAACAACATAAGAATACATCACATTTACTTCCACATTATAGAGCATTCCAATTGACTAATACTATCTCTTTTCATGCACAAATAAGAATCCTACACTAATCTAATTATCATGATTCCCATTCATCAATAATGCAAATCCCATATAACCCTTATGATACATTTTAAGAGCACCAATAACAAATGTTCCTAATCCCAATCTCTTATTCAACAACCTAACATCATTATCCCATTTCCAATGCTATTTACCACATTACTAATCTATTTCCTTAAACATCATAATCATTCACACATCACTAAGTGTATAAATACACAATTAATTCCTTTAATAAGCATTATCCAAGTTACCACATTACATTTTCTTAAAGTATTAGAATCATGACCTAATGTCTCAACTATCCTTATATATACATCAATCATTTACATCAAGGAGCATGGCTCTCAAATACATATATAATTACATCATAAATTATACAATATATAAATGCCACATGAATCATATTACATTAATCTGCTACAAGAATCCATCCATGAGTTGCAACAAAAGGATCCACTTCCATGCACAAGAGCATCCAATTAAGTACATCCCAATGGAAGAAGGCATCAAACCACCCAACCATGTGGAACCAAATGGTCCACCATCATGCTAGGAGATTACACAAGATCCCACACACACTCTAGATCTAGGCTTACACCTAACAACCAAATGATGCAACCAAAATCATAACACAAGACTAACTCAATTCTGAAAGAAAACATAAGACCTCCAACAAAAATATCTAGAGGCAACTTACAAATCAAGACTCAAGGTGCTAGGACGTACATGTAGGGAAATAGTGTCATCACATGTAGCCACCATGGGAACCTGAGAACCTATCTCAACATCCGTGATACTCATGCAGATTCATCTCAACATTTGAGGTGGGAGTTCGGCTTACCTGGATCACCAAGGTCTATCCAACCATTCCCGGATCCATAAATCACCCCAAGGATATGAGTTTAGGCCACAAATCCATTTCTTATCTTATTATGGTGATTTACCTCTACCCATCCCATTAAGACTAACTATTTATGTTATCAATTGATTACAAGGTAAACTTCCAATAAGATAATCTAGTTGTCTAGACCCTGGGTAACCTAGCAGTCTAATCATCATGACCCCAGTCACCCACTTGGAAGCCCACTCCCCCTAACATGCACCTAGAACTGAGGGTAACAACAATGTACAACATGTAAACAAGGGGTCTCAAATAATCTAACTAGATAACCAAGGTTTACCAATTAATATAAACTCATGAGAAATGAATAACATATGTCATCATCCTTATAAAAAATATGCAACACACATCATGCACATAATACCAACCAAAATGAGCCCAACAAGTAATAATAGCAAGGCATAACACAACCATTTTTTATTAAAAACCAAAAATATAAAGGTTCAATAAAATCAACAACACAGTCCTGGATCACCTCAAGACACTCAGACATCATCAAAATAAGCCTTTGGTAAAATGACAGAATCAGAAACATCATATCAAACTGGCAAAAACTTCCAAAACACTGATACAAGATAGTTTAGCGCATATGGCCAACATAATGATACATTTGATAGACAAATTAGCGCATATATTAAACATTAGCACATTTGATAGACAATATGGTGCATATGCAGCCTAGACTAGCGGATACGATGGATACAGTAGCACTTATAATTAAAACATTAGCGCATATAACCAATTAGTGCATACGCTCATAAACATAGACCAAATGTATAAATACATCAAGGCATAAAGCATCTGGCCAACAGAATGGTGCATCTGATAGACAGATTAATGCATATATATTTGAGTATATCGCTTATTGAAACACCACATATGAACAATGATTTAGCGCATACAATAAACACTAGTGCATTCAATAGACGATATGGCACATATGCAGCCCAGATTAGCACATACGATGGATATAATAGCACTTATAATTAAAATATTAGTGCATATGCTCAAAAACACAGATGGAGAGTGTATAAATACATCAAGGCATAAATAAATCTCAGACCAAAATGAATGTCAAAAACTCATCCTATAGGGACACCAAGGCAAATAATGACTAAGGGAAAACAAATAAACTCAAAAAAAGATCGATTCATGAGTACAAATCAAACTCCCAAGATAGGACTTCCAACATCTCAAACCAAGAATCCAAGAATAATCGCTCATATAAACCCAAAATCCAAATGTATGATCAAGAATAATTAATTTCCCAGCATTCCAATTCAATCAAGGGCACAAAAAACTCTATCAATCCACAAACCTCCCAAATTTCCACAGACCATTCACAGAGAAGCCAATGCCATTAATGGCAAGAAAAATATTCAAAAATAAATCTAAATAAATGCATCCCCAAACTATATGATATAAGCATATTATAAACAATATTTACTCCATTTCCAATAGTTTTCCCAAATATCCTGAATACAATATTTACAACAAACACACTGTAGACATTCTTCTTTCTAGAAATTAAAATATATAGGGAGAAGAAAATCTCCAACCCGGAACCTGAAGTAATGGAAAATAAATTCAATGAAGCACAATCCACAATTCCAAACCAAGTCAAGCAACACCAAATCCAAATCTCCAACCAAGAATAAAATTCACGAAGAAAACTCAAGAATTGCTAACCTGACAAAATGCATAGGTGGCCAATTAAAATAAACAATTAAAATATATTTCTTACCAACCCTTCTCAAAAACCAAGGTAAGAATAATAAAAAAATTATTTAATTAACTTAACCAATAATTCAACCAATAGAATAATAGGGCAGGTAGAGAGAATATATTAATTGACCCAAAAAGGTAAAAAGAGAAATAATAATATTGTAATCAACAAATGATAAAATAAACCATGGGCACAATTAATTATAAAAACCCATTAATAAAATAACCAAAGGATACAAACAAATACCCATATTAATATAAAAACCACAAATGGATAATAAATAATTCTTGGTATTAAATCATTAAGTTAAATATAAGGCCGAAGGATAAAATAATAATAATCTCTCATTAAATTATTACTAAATATTAAGATCAACTATTTTATTAAATCATCCTCGGTATTAAATCATTAATTTATTAAACTATATAAATCAATTAATTAATTAACAATTAAACCAATAATCATAACACTTCAAGAAAACCAACATAGGATAACTCAAGAGACCACTAGATGCTGAAAACATCTCACACCAAGACACCAAGTTGACAAGGGTAATCAACTTAAACCTAGAGTGTAAAATAGGATTTCATGTCATCTACAATGAACTTGCCATTGGGATAAGACACACTCAGACCTATGAAGCCAGGTGGAGTCGACGCATGGTACCTGCAAACCTGTCGCCACCAATACATATACAATATATGCAATATCATGTAACGTAAATACACAGGGAAGTGAAGAGAATTGCAACATCATATCATGCTCACAATGAGTGATATGACATTGTCTCTATCACAAATACACTGAAGATAGTCAAGACAACCAAGAACCATCATAAACATCATTATATCCAATATAATCATGATATAGGCTAGTATATCATAAAATATGATGAAATCACCATACACAAATATAAATTAGACATAAAGATCATCAAATACGAGTCCATCATCATAATAGTCTATGAATATCATCATCCTCATGAAATCATAATTTCAAATGCAAATATAATATGTCTATCATCAATAATGAAGCCTCTATATCATAAGAAAATCCATAAACATCTATCAAGAGCATCTCAAAATAGTCTATGCTATCACAATATAGTCTATTGAAGCACAAAAAGGAAATATGAATCAGGGAGGGGCACTACAACTATGACCATGGGAATATCAAACCCATGTGGACTAATATTTCTAAGGTGATTATGAGGTATTTCACATTAGATGGAGAATTATCTAGCTTATTTAGTCACCATTTCATTTTGCTTAACCATTTTCACCATAAATGGTTGGTTTCATTTTTATTTTATCTTTTCTCTTCTTTCTCTATTGGACTCAAGGAGCATAGGAAAAAATCTAATTCCCCTTTTCTTCATGAGGGTCTTATCTTTCTTATTATGGAGTATGCAAAAACCCATTTACATTCCCCTTAAGCCTAGTTAGAGTATGCCAAAATGTTGGAGTCTATTACTTAGATATGTCCACTAACTTTGAGGATAGAGAGTCATATGATGAGGTCAAATTGTTTGATATTGATGAAATAGGGAAGGTGGCCTCCAAGAATATTTCTAAGAAATGACCCAAACCCAATTCCTCTTGGTCTAATGGATTTTCCATTGAAAAATTATGATGAGGAGCATGTCTTTCATACTGATCGGAAGCCTAAACCTAGTAAAAAAGCTTAGTGATAGGGGGGCAGGGGGGTGAGGATAAGGGGATGGATATTTAGGATAATAAAGAATTGAAGAGGGATGTTATTAAGTCTTCTATTGATTAGAAAGGTAAATTGGGTAAGATAGCCAAGAAAGACGTTGTGAAAAAGGAGAAGAAAGGTGTTGTGGATAATAGGAAATAGATTGCTAATGCTGACAAATCCTTTGAGAAACTAAAAAAGGATTCTCTAACTTCTTATAAGAATATTGGGGGTGTTGAGGAGATCTTTTAAGAATTTAATTCAGTGGAACACATAGAGGATGTCACAATTCTTACAAAGAATGATGCTTTAGGGAAACTTAGATTGTCCAATTGGCTCATATCTAAAATTAACCATGTATTAAAGACAACTTATAGACCCTTAGTAGAAGGGTTTACAATGTGGAAAGAGCTTCTCATGGGGGAGAAAGAGGTGTTGATTAGGGAAAGAGAAAAGAGGATCAAAAGAAAATGTTGGCTCTAATTGAAGAGGTTGCCAATGATCGAAGATTATGGAAACTAATCATGATAAAAGAATTGGTTTTCTAGATGAGACCATCTATAATGTCCACAATAATCTTGATACTATGGTGAATGTCATCTAGTCTACCCTTCAAAATAATGTTGTTGGTCTCTTTATTCTTAATAAAAAGGCTCATGAATTGAACTTTGGAATGAAAGAGAGGACACACAAGCTTTCTAGGGGTTGTGTGGATGTTGTGGCTATTGTAGATGATATTGCTAATGTTTTTAATCGAGGTAAATAGGTTTATGCTAAGGCGAAGGGGCCTTGGACCAAGACTTTAAGTCAAGCTAAGCTAGTGGGTGGCCCTTCCCAAGTCATCCAAGAAGGTATAGAATTGGATGAATGTATTATTCATAAGGATATGGAAGATACTATGATTCTAAAGGAATTACAGGAAGTTGGTTTCGGTCTGTGTCCCTATTTTGGTCGCTATTGTTTTGTTGATAGTTGGATGCTAGGTCTTTTCTCTCATATGGTTTTGCCTCAATAAAAAAATATTAGAGAAAACATGCGAATGATAAACAAAATGACTTACCAATATATGAGAACACCATATTTATGTTGAAACCCAGAAGGGAAAAACCATGGTGATAATAGCTACTTGGATCTATTGCCCAAATATAGTCTCAAAAAATGAATAAACATATAATATTTTGTAGGCAGCACCCAACAAGAATTTCAATTTAAGATATAGACAACAATCCCCAATTATATTTATAGATATCCACCTACAAGAGACACCAATTCCTTAATCCAAGAACTAAGCACCAACTCAAATTATAAGGCACCGACCTTAATCACAAACAATATATGTGTAGTGTCATAAATTCTAACCACATTATAGTTCCACACTCTTCTTGGGCCCTTGCTTTATAATGGCTTCTTTGAGGTTATTTCAAGCCTACTTCGATCTTATCCTATCTTATTGTCATAAAAAAACATAGTAGGACCTATTTTTGTTGGCATTGAAGTTGTCACTAATGTCAACATGTGTGTGTGTAGGGTTGAGAAGTTGTAGCAGATAATGTGTGCCCCAAATGAAGATAATAATGAATGAGATGATGTTGTTTCAGTTTGACTCAAGTGGTGTTGCTAATATGTTGGTGAAGAGAATATTAGTTCACATTGGCAGAGTTGATTCAGGATGATGAGATTTCAAAGGAATCTCAACCAGGCTAGAGATTTAGTTGGAGAGATCATAGTGATAAGGTTGATTGGATCAGGTTGATGAATTGTTGCAAACTCCCATAATGCCATATGATGTGTTTATGAAGTTCCTGTTGGATTTCCTGGTGCTAAGGTTGTGAAAAACAAATAATCATGTATATCGGGAAGACTCCACTATCTTATACTGATCCCATTACGATTTGACAAATAATTATCACAAGCCTTATTGGGATAGTTATACTGATCAGGTGTTGTGCAGGTGAAGTGATCATATTGGAATAGCTTGGCTGACATCAAGTCGCATGGAGGAATTTTCTATTGGCATAAGTCATGCTGATGTCAGGACATGAGGAGTCTCTTTGGTATCATGACGAATCAAGATAACAATGCTGAAAACTAGGGTAGAAATACACATCGAAATAGCAGACAAAGGAAGAGTAGCAATTTTGTGTTTAGTGTTAACTACTCCAGCAATCACTATGTATGAATAGCTATACTGACAAGTTGACTGAGGATGCTTATCAAAGTAACTATTGAAGGAAGAATAGTGAATTACCACTATGCTGACAAAAGAAACCAAAGGCATCATATGGTCATTGGAATAGGTTATAAAAGCGGAGTAAGTGAAAAATGTTAATCCGATAGTTATAACTATACCAATGGAGGTTCTCATTGGTATAATCTATGTCAATGCATTTTATTATTGCAGAATTTGATCATCAGAATAACATACACTAATATTGAGGAGGTCTTTGGAGTTCAAATTCAGATTAGCTACACCGATGTTAGTTCAAGTTTGGTCATCGGAATAGTTTGTTTTGATAGGATAGATTCCAAAAGCTATTCCGATAGTTATAAATATTTTGATGGGTATGCACTTCGAGATAGCTATGTCGATAGAGAAAAATGAAGAGTTGATCTTTTGGTTGTGAAATCAAAATGACCAATTCTAATGGCATTCATCAACATGAAGTTTTCTTATCATAATACCTATGGCAATAAACGGAGGAAGACAATGTGATTAACTTGTTCGATCGATTTAGAATGTTCGTGATGAATAATGATGAACAATATATAATCAACAGATACTGAGAGGGGGGGGAGTGAATCAGTATAGACAAAAACTTCTTTAACAACTTAAACTACAAAGACTGCACTAACTGGTAAACATCATCACCTATCTAAATTAGGACACTACCAGTAAAACACAGTGAGATTGTGAAAGGCATAAACCAGTAACACTTAGATCTTCATAAAACCTAATATCTCATTTCCACTTCACCCATATGCTTAAATAAATAATACATAAGAAATATAATGACCACTGGATCAACATGCTTTACCGCTTAACAGAAAACACTAAGACATCACATGAAAAAGCATCACATATAACACATTGATTTTTCACGTGGAAACCCAACTGGGAAAAACCACGGTGGGGATGAATACCCACAAGTTGTTCTTGAACTCTTCTGGAGTCCGCTCTATTAGGAGCTTAGTCCGGTTAAGGAATTTACAACAGATTCTACTAAGAACCGATCCTGCTAGGGATCACCCAGTTAAGGGATGGCTAAATACCCGATTAGAGGTTAAAACCCTATTAAAGGTTACCTTGTCAGAGGACTTAAAGAACTCAGTGATTTTGAGTAACCCTGTTAAAGGATTTACAAAAATCCTATTAAAGCTACCCAGTAAAGGGATTTTCCAACTGCTGAAATGGTTATAAGTCAACAACTAATACACTGATCTGATAACAACACTCAATGCCAAGGCATGTCCACTTCAGTTCCTTTACATCTGCAATCACACTCTGCAGATCTCTACTCATTGCACCGGTCTGGCAAGAATCACTTCATACACATACATTTGCCAACAACTTCAAATGAGAATCATCATCAACCTTATAGACAACAATTAGGTTGGTAGCCAAAACCTAAAACCCTAAGCATCTAGGTTAACAATATAGTTGGTCCAATTCTAATCATATAAACACATTACATAGGGTAAAACAATCTTGAACAAATCTCAAGACATTCTGCATCATTCGTTCTTTGCCGCTTCTGGAAGCTGATAACCCATCATGCCCTCTCTACTGTTTATTAAGATTTTGCACATTCTTGAGGTAGATAGAATCAATTTTCTTCATGCAAGATCCTCAAGGAAATTCTTCACGCACACAAGGATGATGTGGACAAATGATCTGATCTTCATTTCAGTGCTAACTCATCACAGGATGTCGTCGGTCGAATCACACAGACTTGGAATGCATCAACTAGAAACCCTGAAGCTAAGACTACCAACCGGTAGTCATATCAAATGAAACCCTGATACAATCTTTGCATATACCGGTTCACATTCCAACATACCAATTCACCTTTTCACATATACTGGTTCACATCATCATACCGGTTCACTTCATACCATCATACCGGTTCTCTTGACAGTTTGCTTACTTCAAGATACCGGTTCACACTTCAACATATTGAAATCAATGACAACATACAATATCAACATGTCATCAAACTCTACACATATGCCAACAGTTCAGTCTATTTTGATAGCGATGACTATTCCGATGATGGTTGTTTTAGCATGATGATTTGCGATCAGGGTAGCTTATGTTGATGAAGAATGTCAACATGGAAAATGTGATTCGGTATATCTTATGGTGATAAGGTAATCAAAGGGGAGATTCTCATCCAAGTAACCTATACCGACAAAGAGAGGTTGACAATATGTTTCGGAATAGCTTGCACTGTCAATTCAACATGATTTTCCTATGTCGATTGCTATGGTTAATCCAATGAGTGATCGTTCGGCTGGAAGTTTTTTAGTTTCGAGTAACTTTTCCGATAAGGTGTTTCATGATGGAGACTGTGCTTAGGAAAGCCTATGGTGATAGAAGAAATCAAAGGTGAGTATTCTCATTAGAGTAACTCATGCAAATAAGAGGGTTCAAAGGAATCAAATGGTCATCGGGATAGCTAGTGAAGACGAAATAGGTGTCTGTTGTCAACTCGATAGGTTTGATGTGTATGCATAATAGGAAGGTTATTCACAACATGATGTTAGACTAATCTAAGCAAGCCACATATGCAGTTTGATAGTCCACATGGATGTTTGACGTTGTTTGACTGAATGACCTGGATGCAGATTGAGGAGATTAAGAAGAATTTGAGGTGATGTTTGCATGCTAACAGAAGAAAAGATCTACTTGGTATCTCACCAAAATTAACTAAATAACCTGGATGTCATTTTTGATGACTAGTGCAATCCAAGTGGTCAAACAGGAGAACTGAAGTAGTGAAGATGGTGTTGGTGATTCTATTTGGAGAGGAGGATGGTGTATTCATTAATGGTGATCCAGTAGCAGACAGGTGAGAAACTTGATATCATTAGAAGATCTTCAGTTGTCAATATGTCCAAGCTAGATGCAGGTAAAGATTACTAAAGGTGGAATTTTTTGGAAATGTGCAACAATGCCCACTGCATGTGCAATGTCCGGTTTGCTGTGTACTACATAGTGCAACTTACCAATCATTGACAAGTATTCCTTCTCATTCACCAATGCTGAATCATCTTCTTTTGACAATTTGCAACTGGTCATCATTGGTGTACCAACCAGATTGTTGTCTTCCATGCCAAAGGTCTTCAACACCTCTTTGACATACTTGGACTGAGTGATAAAGATACCATCTTTCATTTGTTGAATCTGTAGTCCAATGAAGAACTTAATCTTTATGATTATTGACATCTCAAATTCCGTCTTCATTTCATCTGCAAATGCATGGCTCATCTTGTCCTCTCCACCAAAAATTATATCATCAAAAAACACTTCATAGATCAGAATCTGATCTCCTTCTGACTTCAGATAGATATTGCTATCTTCACTTGTTCTTCCAAATCCAATCTTCACAAGATGGGTGTGTAAACGTTCATACCATGCTCTGGGTGCTTGCTTCAATCCATACAAGGCTTTATGTAGCCTACATACCATATCATTGTCTTCTGATAGGGAAAACCCATCTAGTTGCTCTACATACACTTCCTCTTCAAGTATTCCATTTAGGAATGCAAATTTCACATCAATCTGATACACTTTGAATCCCTTGAAGGCTGCATATGCAGGAAGCATTCAAATTGCTTCCAATCTATCTACTAGAGAAAAGGTTTCTCTATAGTCTTCTCCTTCTTCTTTAGCATATCCCTTACATACCAATCTTGCTTTATTTCTTACCACTGTGCCATCTTCATTCAGCTTGTTTCTTAAAACCCATTTGGTGCCAATAACATTTTTGTGCTTAGGTCTAGGTACCAAAGACCATGTACCATTCTTTTCTATATTTTCAAGTTCCACTTCCATAGCCTTAATCTAGTCTTCATCTTTATGTGCCTCTTTAAATATTTTGGGCTCAAATTCAGAAATAATGCAAGAAGTTTCTCTAACCTTTCTTCTTGTAAGTATTCCTGCATCCTTATCCCCTATGATTTGCTTTGGATCATGATGCAAATTTACATACCTAGGAATGATCTTAACTGATTCCTCTTTCTTTTCATCTTCATCCTCATCTTCATCAGCATCTATTGGTGTAGGAGCAATGTTATTGGTACTTGGTTGTTTTACAACTAGTTCATCTAACGCTCGCTCACTATCGGCTTCCTCAGATTTCTCTAAGGTTTCATCAACTCTAACATTGATACTTGCAACAATTCTCTGAGTCTTATTGTTAAAATACTTCAGAGCTTTGCTCTTGGTGGAATACCTTAGGAATATTCCCTCATCACATTTTGTATCAAACTTGCTTTGGTGTTCACTTCTCTTAATATAACACTTGCTAACAAACATTCTAAAGTAGATTACTATAGGAGTCTTACCGGTCCAATACTCATAAGGATTTTTATCCTTACCTTTCTTGATGAGTACCCGGTTCATAGTGTGGACTGCAGTGCTCACTGCTTTTCTCCAAAAAGTGTGAGCAACCTTCCCTTGAATCAACATCGTTCTAGCTACTTCAACTACAGTCTGGTTGTTCCTTTCTGCTAGGCCATTCTGCTGTGGATTCTGGGGGCAGACAGTTGCCTCTTGATACGATTCTCTTCACAGTACTTATTGAATTCTCCATAAGTGAACTCACCTCCTTGGTCGGTTCTAAGGAATTTGATCCTCTTACTGCTTTCCTTTTCTACTAGTGCTCTGAAGGCATTGAAATTTCCAAAAGCTTCAGACTTGTCTTTCAAGAATGGGACCCACATCATTCTTGAGCAATCATTAGTAAGAATCATAAACTACCTATCTCCCTGAACACTCCTAGTTTTCATAGGACCACATAAATCAGTATGCACAAGATCAACTAAATTATCTGTTGTGAAAGGTTTACCTTTGAAGGTTGAGGAAGACATTTTCCCCAGTTGACATTCTCTGCACAAAGGATTCTCCAATTTATTTAGCACAAACAATCCTCTAACTGCCTTGACCTTATTGGCCTTCACAATATTATTAAAATTTACATTGCAAAGTCTCCTATACCTTATGTAGCTATCATCAAACTTAGCCATTAGACATTGACTAATATTTGTATTTAACTGAAATAAGTTACCTTTGGTTTGCATCCTGGTGGCCAACAGTTCACCACTCTTTCCTTTTATTTTGCATACTCCATCTTTGAATTCCAGAGTGTGTCCTTTATCATTCAGCTAAGCAACACTCAAAAGGTTATGTCTGAGACCTTCTACCCAATACACATTATCAGCACTACTTTTTCGATTTAGAAAGATGGACCCTTTTCCTTTTACCATACATGGTGCATAATTACCAAATCGGACTACACCTACATCATACTCTTCCAGAGCCAAAAAATTTCTCCGGTCACCAGTCATGTGGTGAGAACAACCACTGTCAATAATCCACTCATTAGAATTATCAAAGAGGGAGACAAGAGCCTTCTTGTCTGACACATCTTCCTTAATGACTACAAACACTATATCTTTTCTTTCTTCATCTTCTGATTCATCATCAATGACACCTTCATCAACTGCAACTAGATAGTTTCTCCTATTTCCTCCTTTGAAATTTTTGAACTTCTTTGATTTGTCCTTATTATCACTCTTAGGAAAATTCACAATAATGTGTCCTATCCTATTGCAAGAAAAGAATTTCAAAGGGAGCTTACCTCTGTATGTTCCAATTCCCTTACAAAGTCTCTTGGCAAGAAGAGCTTCAAATTCCATTAAGATCTCCTCATCATCCATCTCTCCACTTTGTCTAGGTTCACAGCTAGTACTGGCTTCTTTACCCTTTCAGGATAGTGTAGCAGATACTTTAAAGGATGAATCGGTCTTCTAAATACTTCCATCATAACTATTTAGCTCATTTGTTGTCAACTTAGCAATGATGGAATCTAGGGACAACTTTGTCTTGTCAATAGATCTCAACTCCTAAATAGTGGGAATCCTTATTGCATAGACCGGTAATAAGGATCTCAAAACTTTGCTAACAATGGTGGAATCATCCATTGTACCTCCTGCACTCTTGATGTCTCCAACAATTGTTTTAATCCATATCCCATATTGTTGAATGGTCTCTCCTTCAACCATCCGCATATCTTCAAAATTTCTTCTAGGACTTTCTTCCTTAGCTTGCTTCACATGCTCACCACTGCCATAGATAGACTCTAGAGTATTCGATACATCTTTGGGATTGTCTTTATCTTGAACATCTATATCTCAATATTAGATAGACTACTGATAAGAGCTTCCATGACTTTCCCATTCTCCTTAATTTCTCTTCTTTGATCATCGGTGAGAGTACCGGTAGGGACAACATAAGTATTCTCAACATAGTTCCAGTGTTGAGTACCCATGCTTTTAATATATATCTTCATTATGTCCTTCCATATCTTAAATTTATCTCTATTGAACTTAGGACCTTCCCTCTTCATCATTAGAATAGGAAATTTTCATCAAGAGGTTAGGCTTATAACACAAAGGACCTCGAGGATGCTTTGATACCAATTGATGAATAATGATGAGCAGTAAATACTCAATAGATATTGAGAGGGGGGGGTGAATCAGTATAGATAAAAACTTCTTTAACAATGTAAACTGCAAAGACTGCACTAACTGGTAAACAACATCACCTATCTAAATCAAGGCAATAGCGGTAAAACATAGTGAGACTGTGAAAGACATAAACCGGTAAAACTTAGATCTTCACAAAAGCTAATATCTCATTTCCACTTCACCCATATGCTTAAACAAGTAATACATCAGAAATATAATGACCATTGGATCAACATGCTTTACTGCTTAATAGAAAACACTAAGACATCACATGAAAAAGCATCACACATAACACATTGATTTCTCACATGGAAACCCAACTGGGAAAAACCACGATGGGGATGAATACCCACAAGTTGTTCTTGAACTCTTCTGAGTCCCCTCTATTAGGAGCCTAGTCTGCTTAAGGACTTTACAATTGGTTTTGCTAGGAATTGATCCTGCTAGGAATCACCCAGATAAGATATGGATAAATACCCGGTTAGAGATTAAAACCCTGTTAAAGGTTACCTTTTCAAAGGATTTAAAGAACTCAGTGATATTGAGTCACCCTGTTAAAGGATTTACAAAAATCTAGTTAGAGCTACCCGGTAAAGGGATTTTCCAACTGCTGAAATGGTTAGAAGTCAACAGGTAATACACTGATCTGATAACAACACTCAATGCCGAGGCAGATCCACTTCAGCTCCTTTACATATGCAATCATAGTCTACAGATCTCTACTCACTACACCGGTATTGCAAGAATCACTTCACACACATAATTTGCCAACAACTTCAAATGAGAATCATCATCGACCTTATAGACAACAATTAGGTTGGTAGCTTAAAGCTAAAACCCTAAGCATCTAGGTTAACAATACAGTCGGTCCAATCTTGACCGTGTAAACACATTACATAGGGTAAAACAATCTTGAACAAATCTCAAGACATTCTACATCATTCGTTCTTTGCCACTTCTGGAAGTTGATAACACATAACGTGCTATCCACCGTTTATTAAGATTTTGTAGATTCCTGAGGTAGATATAATCAATCTTCTTCATGCAAGATCCTCAATGAAATTCTTCACGTGCACAAGGCTGACGTGGCAACACGATCTGATCTTCATTTCAATGCTAACTCATCACAAGATATCATCGGTCGAATCACACAGACTTGGAATGCATCAACCGGAAACCCTTAAGCTGAGACTACCAGCCGATAGTCATATCAAATGAAACCTCGATACAAGCTTTGCATATACCGGTTCACATTCCAACATACCGGTTCACCTTTTCACATATACTGGTTCACATCATCATACCGGTTCACTTCATACCATCATACTGGTTCTCTTGATAGTTTGCTTACTTCAAGATATTGGTTCACACTTCAACATATTGAAATCAATGACAACATACAATATCATCATGTCATCAAACTCTACACATATTTCAGCAGTTCAATCTATGTTGATAGTGATGATTATTTCGATGATGGTTGTTTTAGCATGATGATTTGCGATTAGGGTAGCTTATGCTGATGAAGAATGTCAACATGGAAAATGTGATTTGATATATCTTATGGTGATAAGGTAATCAAAGGGGAGATTCTCATCCAAGTAACCTATACCGACAAAGAGAGGTTGACAGTATGTTTCAGAATAGCTTGCACTATCAATTCAAAATGATTTTCCTATGTCGATTGTTATGGTTAATCCAATGAGTGATCGTTTGGCTGCAAGTTTTTTTATTTTTGAGTAACTTTTCGATAAGGTGTATCATCATGGAGACTGTGCTCAAGAAAGCCTATGGCGATAGCAGAAATCAAAGGTGAGTATTCTCATTGGACTAACTCATGCCAATAAGAGGGTTCAAAGGAACCAAATGGTCATCGAGATAGCTAGTGAAGACAGAATAGGTGCCTGTTGTCAACTCGATAGGTGCAAAGTGACAGCATAACATGAAGGTTATTCACAACATGATGTTTGCTTAATCTAAGCAATCCATGTATGCAGTTTGATAGTACACATGGATGTTTGACCTTGTTTGACAGAATGACCTGGATGTAGATGAAGGAGATTAAGAAGACTTTGAGGCCATATTTGCATGCTAACAGAAGCAGAGATCTACTTGGTGTTCGACCAGACTTAACTAAATGACCTAGATGTCGATTTTGATGACCTATGCAATCCAAGTAGTCAAACAGGAGAACTGAAGTACTGAAGACGGTGTTGGTGATTCTATCTGGATAGGAGGATGGTGTATTCATTAATGGTGATCCGGTAGTAGACAGGTGAGAAACCCAATATCATCAAAAGATCTTCAATTGTCAATATGTTCAAGCTAGATGCAGGTGAAGATTACTAAAGATGGAATTTTCTAGAAATGTGCAGCAATGGCCACTGCATGTGCAATGTCTGATCTGCTCTATACTACATAGTGCAACTTACTAATCATTGACCGATATTCCTTCTCATTCACCATTGTTGAGTCATCTTCTTTGGACAATTTGTGACCGGTCATCGTTGGTGTACCAACCGGTTTTCTGTCTTCCATGCCAAAGGTCTTCAACACCTCTTTGACATACTTGGATTGAGTGATAAAGATACCATCTTTCATTTGTTGAATCTATAGTCGAATGAAGACCTTAATCTTTCTGATTAGTGACATCTCAAATTCCTTCTTCATTTCATCTACAAATGCATGGCTCATCTTGTCATCTCCACCAAAAATTATGTCATCAACAAACACTTCACAGATCAGAATCTGATCTCCTTCTGACTTTAGATAGATATTGCTATCTTGATTTGTTGTTTCAAATCTAATCTTCACAAGATGGGAGTTTAAACATTCATACCATGCTCTAGGGTCTTGCTTCAATCTATACAAGGATTTATGTAGCCTACATACCATATCACTGTCTTCTGATAGGGAGAACCCATCTGGTTGCTCTATATACACTTCCTCTTCAATTATTCCATTCAGGAATGTATATTTCACATCCATCTAATACACTTTGAATCCCTTGAAGGCTGCATATGCAAGAAGCATTCAAACTCCTTCCAATCTAGCTACTGGAGAAAAAGGTTTCTCCATAGTCTTCTCCTTCTTCTTGAGCATATCCCTTACATACCAATCTTGCTTTGTTTCTTAAAAATGTGCCATCTTCATTCAGCTTGTTTCTTAAAACCCATTTGGTGCCAATAATATTTTTGTTCTGAGGTCTAGGTACCAAAGACCATGTACCATTATTTTCTATCTAGTCAAGTTCCTCTTCCATAGCCTTAATCCAGTCTTCATCTTTATGTGCCTCCTTAAATGTTTTGGGCTCAAATTCAAAAATCATGCAAGAATTTTCTCTAACCTTTCCTCTTGTAAGTATTCCTGCATCCTTATCCCCTATGATTTGCTTTGGATCATGATGCATTTTTACATACCTAGGAATGATCTTAATTGATTCTTCTTTCTTTTCATCTTCATCAGCATCTACTGGTGTAGGAGCATTATTACTGGTACTTGGTTGTTTTGCAACCCGTTCCCAGAAGGTTACAACAGGTTCATCTACCGCTCGCTCACTGTCAGTCTCCTCAGGTTTCTTAGAGGTTTGATCAACTCTAACATTGATACTTTCAACAATTCTCTAAGTCCTATTGTTAAAACACTTGAGAGCTTTTCTCTTGGTGTAATACCCTAGGAATATTCCCTCATCACATTTTGCATCAAACTTGCCTTTGTGTTCACTTCTCTTAATATAACACTTTCTATTAAACTCTCTAAAGTAGCTTACTACAGGAGTCTTACTGGTCCAATACTCATAAGGAGTTTTATCCCTACCTTTCTTGATGAGTACCTGGTTCATAATGTATACTGCATTGCTCACTGCTTCTCTCCAAAAAATGTGAGAAACCTTCCCTTGAATCGACATCATTCTAGCTGCTTCAACTACAGTTTGGTTGTTCCTTTCTGCCAGGCCATTCTATTGTGGAGTCCAGGGGGCAGACAGTTTCCTCTTGATGCCATTCTCTTCATAGCAATTATTGAATTCTCCATAAGTGAACTCACCTTCTTGGTCGGTTCTAAGGAATTTGATCCTCTTATTGCTTTCCTTTTCAACTAGTGCTCTGAAGGCTTTGAACTTTCCAAAAGCTTCAGACTTGTCTTTCAAGAATGTGACCCACATCATTCTTGAGAAATTATCAATAAGAATCATAAAGTACCTATCTCTCTTAACACTCCTAGTTTTCATAGGACCACACAAATCAGTATGCACAAGATCAAGTAAATTATCTACTATGAAAGATTTACCTTTGAAGGTTGAGGAAGACATTTTCCCCAATTGAAATTCTCTACACAAAGGATTTTGATTTGTTCAGCACAGGCAATCCTGTAACTACCTTGATCTTACTGGCCTTCACAATATTATCAAAATTTACATGGCAGAGTCTCCTATGTCATATCCAACTATCATCAACCTTAGCCATTAGACATTGGCTCATATTTGTATTTAATTGAAATAAGTTACCTTTGGTTTGCATATCGGTAGCCATTAGTTCACCACTCTTTCCTTTTATTTTGCATACTCCATCTTTTAATTCTAGAGTGAGTCCTTTATCATTCACTTGAGAAACACTCAAAATGTTATGCCTGAGACCTTCTACCCAATACACATTATCATCATTGCTTTTTCCATTTATAGAGATGGACCCTTTTCATTTTACCATACATGGTGCATCATTACCAAATTGGATTACACCTCCATCATACTCTTCCAAAGACATAAACTTTCTCCGGTCACCAGTCATGTGGTGAGAACAACCACTATCAATAATCCACTTATTATAATTATCAAAGTGGGAGACAAGAGCCTTCTTGTTTGACACATCTTCCTTAATGGCTACAAACACTATATCTTTTCTTTCTTCATCTTTTGGTTCATCATCAGTAACACCTTCATCAACTGCAACAAGACAGTTTCTCCTATTTCCTCCTTTGAACTTTTTGATCTTCTCTGGTTTGTCATTATTATCACTCTTAGGATAGTTGACAATAATGTGTCCTATCCTATTGCAAGAAAAGCATTTCAAAGGGAGCTTACCTCTGTATTTTCCAATTCCCTTAGGAAGTCTCTTGGCAATAAGAGATTTAAATTTCATTAGGATCTCTTCATCATCCATATCTCTGATTTGTCTATGTTCACAGCTAGTACTAGCTTCTTTACCCTTTCTAGATAGTCTAGCAGATGCTTTAAAGGATGAATCGGTCTTCTGAACACTGCCATCATAACTGTTTAGCTCATATGCGGTGAACTTAGCAATGATGGAATCTAGGGACACCTTTGACTTGTCAATATATCTCAACTCCTGAATAGCGGCAACCCTTATTTCATAGACCGGTAATAATGATCTCAAAAATTTTCTAACAATCGTGGAATCATCCATTGTACCTCCTACACTCTTGATGTCTCCAACAACAGTTTTAATCCTTATCCCATATTGTTGAATGGTCTCTCCTTCAACCATCTACATGTCTTCAAACTTTCCTCTAAGGCTTTCTTCCTTAACTTGTTTCACATTCTCATCACTGCCATAGATAGACTCTAGAGTATCCCATACATCTTTGGGATTATCTTTATCCTGAACTTCTATAAACTCAATATTAGATAGAATACTGATAAGAGCTTCCATGACTTTCCCATTCTCCCGAATTTCTCTTCTTTGATCATCGGTGAGAGTACTGGTAGGGACAACATAAGTATTCTCAACATAGTTCCAGTGTTGAGCACCCATGCTTTTAATGTATATCTTCATTTTTTCCTTCCATATCTTAAAGTTATCTCTGTTGAACTTAGGTCCTTCCCTCTTCATCATTAGAATAGGAACTTTTCCTCAAGAGGTTAGGCTTATAACATAGAGGACCCCGAGGAGGCTCTGATACCAACTAATGAATAATGATGAACAGTAAATACTCAATAGATACTGAGAGGGGGGGGTGAATCAGTATAGACAAAAATTTCTTTAACAACTTAAACTGCAAAGACTGCACTAATTGGTAAACATCATCACCTATCTAAATCAGGGCAATAGCGGTAAAACACAGTGAGACTGTGAAAGACATAAATCGGTAACACTTAGATCTTCACAAAACCTAATATCTCATTTCCACTTCACCCATATGCTTAAACAAGTAATACATCAGAAATATAATGACCATTGGATCAACATGCTTTACCGCTTAATAGAAAACACTAAGACATCACATGAAAAAGAATCACACATAACACACTGATTTTTCACGTGGAAACCCAACTAGGAAAAACCACGGTGGGGATGAATACCCACAAGTTGTTCTTGAACTCTTCTGAAGTTTGCTCTATTAGGAGCTTAGTTCGCTTAAGGACTTTACAACATTTTCTTCTAGGAACTGATCATGCTAGGGATCACCTAGTTAAGGGATGGCTAAATTCTTGGTTTGAGGTTAAAACCCTATTAAAGGTTACCTTGTCAGAGGATTTAAAGAACTCAATGATTTTGAGTCACCCTGTTAAAGGATTTGCAAAAAGCCTCTGAAAGCTACCCAGTAGAGGGATTTTCCAATTTTTGAAATGGTTATAAGTCAACAAGTAATACACTGATCTGATAACAACACTCAATGCCAAGGCAAATCCACTTCAGTTGCTTTATATCTGCAATCACTCTCTACAAATATCTACTCACTGCATCGGTGTAGCAAGAATGACTTCACACAAATAAATTTGCCAACAACTTGAAATGAGAATCATCATCAACCTTATAGACAACAATTAGGTCGGTAGCCAAAACCTAAAACCCTAAGCATCTAGGTTAACAATATAGTTGATCCAATCCTGACTGTTTAAACACATTACATAGGGTAAAACAATCTTGAACAAAGCTCAAGACATTCTATATCATTTGTTCTTTGCCACTTCTAGAAGTTGATAACTCATCACATGCTCTCCACCATTTATTAAGATTTTGCACATTCCCAAGGTAGATTGAATCAATCTTCTTCATACAAGATCCTCAAGGAAATTCTTCATGCACACAAGGCTGATGTGACAACACGATCTGATCTTCGTTTCAATGCTAACTCATCACAGGATGTCTTCGGTCAAATCACACAGACTTGGAATGCATCAATTGGACACCCTGAAGCTGAGACTACCAACTGGTAGTCATATCAAATGAAACCCCGATACAAGCTTTGCATATACCGGTTCAGATTCCAACATACCGGTTCACCTTTTCATATATACCGGTTGACATCATCATACTGGTTCACTTCATACCATCATACCGGTTCTCTCGCTAGTTTTCTTACTTCAAGATACCGGTTCATACTTTAGCATATTGACATCAATGACAACATACAATATCATCATGTCATCAAACTCTGCACATATGCCAACAGTTCAGTCTATGCTGATAGTGATGACTATTTCGATGATGGTTGTTTTAGCATGATGTTTGGCGATTAGGGTAGCTTATGCTGATGAAGAATGTCAACATGGAAAATGTGATTTGGTATATCTTGTGGTGATAAGGTAATCAAAGGGGAGATTCTCATCCAACTATCCTATACCGACAAAGAGAGGTTGACAATATGTTTCAAAATAGCTTGCACTGTCAATTCAACATGATTTTCCTATGTCGATTGTTACAGTTAATCCAATGAGTGATCATTGGGCTAGAAGTTTTTTAGTTTTGAGTAACTTTTTTGATAAGGTGTCTCAACATGGAGACTATGCTTAGGAAAGCCTATGGCGATAGAAGAAATCAAAGGTGAGTATTCTCATTAGAGTAACTCATGCAAATAAGAGGGTTTAAAGGAATCAAATGGTCATCGGGATAGCAAGTAAAGATGGAATAGGTGCCTGTTGTCAACTCGATAGGTGTGATGTGTTTGCATAACTTGAAGGTTATTCATAACATGATGTTTGACTAATATAAGCAAGCCACGTATGCAGTTTGATAGTCCACATAGATGTTTGACCTTGTTTGATTGAATGACCTGGATGGATATTGAGGAGATTAAGAAGACTTTGAGGCCATGTTTGCATGCTAACAGAAGCAAAGGTCTACTTGGTGTCTGACTAGACTTAACTAAATGACCTTGATGTCAATTTTTATGACCAGTGCAATCCAAGTGGTCAAACAGGAGAACTGAAGTACTGAAGACGGTGTTGGTGATTCTATTTGGATAGGAGGATGGTGTATTCATTAATGGTGATCCAGTAGCAAACAGGTGAGAAACTCGATATCATCAGAAGATCTTCAGTTGTCAATATGTTCAAGGTAGATACATGTGAAGATTACTAAAGATAGTAATCTAAATTTAGTGTTTGAACTGAAGATGGAAGTTGCTACAATAAATGATGATGGGCAAAAAATCTCTAGAGGAGATCTGGAAGATCAAACCTGCCTGATCCATCAGATATATATTTTAAAATTCAGCTCTATGCTGGAAGATCAATGGTCCAAAGTAAAAGTTGGTGAAGGATAGAGGTTGGTAGGAGTATTGTATGCATAGGAACTTGAATTGCTGATTGGAAAAATATAAATAGACTGAATGAATAGTCGACAAGCTACATTGGAAATTGTACAAATTGAGATGTATGATAATGACGCAAATAAGTTTGTCTAATGGGGCGATGAAGTATGATCTGATTGATAGTGTGTAGGAAGGAGTAGTTGATGAATGAAATAGTGAAGAATAGAGTAGGGTGACTGAGTAGAAAAGAGTTGAGGAACAAAAGGGAAGTGTTTTGACAGTGTGACTGTAAGGTGTTGATGTTGGTACAAAATATAGAACAAAAGAAGTTCAAATAATAGTTGAGTTTTATAGAAGTGTTTTTGCAGAGATTGGAAGCATGCATTGGAGAGAGACAAAGACTTGATATAAAAAATGTAGAACCAGAGCATATAGTACAACAAGATAGAAGGTAGAGATAGTGAAGAGAAAAAAGTAGAAGACAAATAAAGAGAAAACAACAAAGGACAAAGCAAAAGAGAAGAAGAAGTGAGATAGAGATTTAAGGTTAGAGTGCAGTCTATCTCAAGGGCAAATTCTTTGAGAGTTACAAAATATCATTTGTAATAGGGAGCTTAACATGTTTTTGATTATTACTCATTATAATCTCTAAGTGGGTGCTCAGAGCTAGGGGTTGGTGCTCCTTTGGGTTGCCCATAAATCTGTAAGGGTTGGTGCTCCTTGGGTTGGTGTGCTAAATCTTCTAATCAGTTTTACCTATGAGGCTAGATTGGAGCAGTAGACTCTAACAAAATTTCTCACTGAGGTTTTTCCCCATCATGGGTTTTCCTCATATACACTTGTGTTATTTGATGTGCTCTTATGTGTATGTGTGATCATGTGTTAGTATCTCTACTAATGGTTTTGTGATTAAGGTGATTGTTGCTTAGATCCTTTAGAAGGTAAAAGTTTTTATTAATCACCACTGATTCACACCCCCCCCCCCTCTTAGTGATCCATTATGTTCCAACAATTGGTATCAAAGCACTAGGTTCTTGGTTAAAAAAGTTTCCTCTAAATTGGGTAGATTCTGCTATTTGAGCACAATGGTCAAATTTGAGTCAATCCCTGCACCTATGTTTGATGGTTCAAAATATTGCATTTGGTCCTATAGAATGGAAGTTTATTTATCTGCCTTAGGTTATGATGTATGGATGTCAATTGTAAATGGTTACTCTATTCCTATTAGTCCTCCTATTGATATTGAAGGAAAAAGAAGTTATGATTGCAATGCTGAAGCCATGAAGGCTATTCTCAGTGGCATTTCTGATGATGTATCTTCAAAAGTGGATAGATGCAAATCTGCGAAGAGCTTATGGGATAGATTGAAGAAACATTATGGTGAAGAGCCTACCACAACTGGATCAAATTGTGAAAGCAAGAAGCATAATGGAAAAAATAAATATATAGATGATAAAAGAAGATCATATAGTAGATGTAGTGAAGATGAAAATAAAACTTTGACTTTCATGGCACAAGAGGTCCGAGGTGAGGAGCATACATCAAGAAATGACAGTAGAGCTCAATCTAGAAAGAAAGATGTATTCGACACTAATGATGAAGAAGAAGTTGAAGTTGAAGTGGATCTTGAAGGGGAGCTTATTTGTGCATTGGATGAACTTAGTAAGGTGAGGAAAGAATACAAAAAGTGTAAGAATGCTTCTGCTGAAGAACAAGATAGGTTAAACACATGTCTTGAAGAGTCTAATAAGAATATTAGTGCAATGGAAACACAACTAGAAGAGGCCAAAGGGATGTGTGAAGGATTAAGATCAGATTTAGATGCCAAGAAGAGAAGGTGCAAATACTTAGAGCTAGAAGTGGAGGCAAAGAGAAAGGAGTGCAAGAATGTAAAGGATGAAGTTGCAAAGCTAACAATATAACTTGAAAGGTTCCAAGATGAGCTCAAACTGAGGAATAAATATGACGGTGGCTCTAAAGAAATGCATGAAATGTTGAGTAGACAAAAGAACTCAAAAGACACCACTGGATTATGTTGTGATGTTGTTGAATGATGTATTAGTGGAGAGACTTCAAAGAAGGATATAAATTTTGTCTCTTCAAGTGATCATGGTAGTAGACAAACCTTCACAGTCAAGAATGCTCCTAGAAAGAAGATTGATTTGACCACTACTATTGAAAACATAAAGATGAAGATTGTTGCTGCAAGAAGGAATGGTTTTGATCCAAAAGGAAAAGGCAAGCCAAATGAAGATGGCTTCATCAGAAATGAGAACACTAGAAGAAAGTCTAGAAGATCTCCTACTAAAAGAAAATCAATAAATGTTGTTTCTCACAAGAAGCAACAAGTTTGGAGACAAAAATGATGAAATGATCAAAATTTTGCAAATGAGCATCCTAGGATCAACAATAAAGGAAGAAGGAATACTACAAACAAGTTTGCAAGATCTCCACACACATGGCAAAACAAATTTTTAAGTCACAAGTCTCTTTTTATTGGTTATTTTTACTCATGCAATGGTTATGAACATTGGACAAGTGAATGTAGAAATGAGTCTAGGATATGTTAAGTTATTTCTTCTAGAAATAAAAAGGTATTTTGTCAAAAATGTAATACATATGGACATAGTATGTCAAGTTGTAGAAACATGCATAGATCCATTCCCATGTATGATAGGAAGAGTCCATTTGCTTCTCCAAGAAATGTAAAGATTGTATGTTACAATTGTAATAAAGTTGGTCATAAGAGTCATGAATGTAGAAGTAGAAAATTCAATCATATGGCAACCCTTCCATTTTCTCTTCCAACAAAATTCCAAGGCATAACAATTATGGTCAGCATGGAAGAGTTGATAGAACTTATGTAAGGTAGAGGCATGCATGGAACAAAATGAAAAATGCTACTAGAATAACCAGAAATCAATTTGTTCCATTAGCTATTGGTTACAATAGCATGGATTAGAGAACAAGAACAAATCAATTTGATAAATATCCCTCTACTCCTCTATTTGGCAAGAACACAACGTGCTACAACTGCAACAACTTTGGCCATACTGCAAGGTACTGTAGAGCAAGGTATATTCATCACAAGAAGATTGATGCTGCTCCAAAAGTTGTAAGTAAGAGACAAAGGGAGATTAAGAAAGTATGGAAAATGAAACAAGTGAATGCATTCATGGGCCAACATGATGCATTTCATGCACAAGTGATATCTCCTCAAGCTTAAGGAAATGTAGGACCTTAGGGGGAGTTATATACAGGTCACACCCTTTGCCCCCAAAGATTTTGAAAAAAATGATTGTAAGGACAAGATGTAGCAGATGAGTGAAAATAGTAACAACAAAAGCCACTTGAAAATTGTTTGTTTGGGTTTATTCTGTTGATGTTGTTTTAGTCAAGATTTTGTATGTCGGTTGTGATTGCTTTTATTGGAAAAGTTTACCCCTTGGCATAAACTAAGTTAATTTGTATTCAGCATTGAAGAATAAAATATTTTTGCATCACAAAAGAGAATGGACAACAAAGTGAAGAGATGTTGAGGGTATGCATACAACATGATGGATAGAGTAAAGTGGTAGCTGTTAACATATGCACACTCCAATGAGACATTGTAAGTGATTGAAGGTTTTGTAATTGATGGCAACCTTACAATCCTATGGCACCGGCAAGGCATTACACTGGCACTAGCAAGATCAGACTCTACACCGGTACTTAGACCACCGACACCGACAGAGAAAGGAAGCATACCGACATAGAGGCTGATAGGATTTTTGTTATAATATATTCTATTTATTATTGTAAAATCTTTAGAAGACGATTTGGCAACATTGTAAAATGACTCATATATATAAGAGATCATTGTAGGACATTTAAAAAGAGTAAGGAAGATGTATAGAAGAATGTAATTAGGCAGACCTATTAGGCGAAATATAGGTTAAGGGTTTATGTAAGAAGCAGAGCAGAAACCGGTACTGGATCTGGCATTATAGATGCTAATCCTGAAGCAGTACAAGACACTGGATTTATATAGCCCATTTTGTAAGTCAGTGAGACTTCCCATTGAGCAGTGAGCTCTAGGCACTTGGCCTTCCTGCATGTGTAGGCCCCTTTTGTAAGTAATATTCTCTTATTGGCCAGTAAGTGAATATTGTGGGTCACAAATCCCACCGAGGTTTTTCCCACATTGAGTTTCCTTGTTAAAATATTGTGTTATGGTGTGATTTTCATATGGTTGCTTCTAATTCTGTTTATTGCATTATTTCTTGCTTACAGGTACACTGTTATAATATGTTCTACATGTTTTAAGTTAAGAAATTCAACTCACTGGTTAGATATTGATTCACCCCCCCCCCCTCTCAATATCTGTGGGAATCCTAACAATTGGTATCAGAGCCCGGTCCTCTATTTTTAGAAGCCTAACAGCTTGAGGAAGATCTTGACACCGATAGAGATGGAAAATCTGATGAAGCAACTAGAAGCAGCTCTCTTAGACTATGATACAGAGAAATTGAAAAACATCAAAATTGAAGATGATCTAAAGGAAGCTCAGGATATCATTCAAGCACTTCAAGAAAATTTTACCATTGCAAGAAACAAGAGAAAAGAATTATGTGAAAAGATGCAAAATCAGAATGATGAAAAAAATCACTTAATGATTAGATAAGCAAGTTGAAACAAGAGAAAATGACAACGAAGAATGAAATGCAAGACATGACCATGAGATTCTGTAAGGAAATTGAAGATAGGAAGAAGAATGAAGAAGAATTGACCAGAAGACTAAGTGATGCAACAAATGAGAACACAAGACTTATCTATGAAAATGACCTATTAAAGACAGATCTGATGCATACACAAAATGACTCAAATGAGCTGATGAGACAGAAAGAGATCTTAGAAAGAGAACTGGATATTGCAAATCAACACAAAGAAAAATTCAGGAAAAGCTCAGAAGAACTTGGTGAATTATTGAAGATTCAGAAACCTAATGGTGACACCTGTGGAATTGGCTTTGAGGTAGGAGAAATCTCTAGTACTGCAAACACTTAGGATCATAGCAAACTGGTAAGGAAACCTAATGCTTATAAATTCAATGGAAAATGCTTTAATGGTAATAAGTATGGTCATAAAGAAAATCAATGTAGATCTAGAAATTATCAGAATATCAACACACCTACCGGTCAATGTTCAAAATGCAACAAAGTTGGTCATAACTCTGAAAATTGCAGAACGAATGTGAGCTGTTATATTTGTGGAAGATTTGGACACCTATCTAATCAATGTAGAACACATATCGGCATAGGTTATGGTAAAGATATTAAAAAGAATAATGTGACTTGCTATGCATGTAACAAGATTGGGCATATTACAAAATTCTGCAGAAGTATAGGATCACTGACAGACAAAGTTCTAGTTTGAAAGGAAAACAAAAAGTTGAAGAGGTTAAGCAAGAATTCTCAAAACAATGGATTAGAAAGTCAGACCTAAATATTGTTGGGAATACTCCTCCACTGGCAAGATAGAGTAGTACTCCACCGATAGGAAGCTCTTCACCAAATTGAAGAAAATTTTCTTGAGGGTTTGGCAATCAATGAGACATATGCTGTTATTCCCTCGGTTAATGGTGAGAAGTTGGAAATTACTTCTATACCGACAGACAATGTTAAGTGACTACTTAACTGACATGCATTAAATGTGGTAGATGGCAAATAAACACTATAAATTTGTGATTTTGGCTCCATTTCACTTCACCGAGATTTCAAACATTTGAAGAGTGCGAAATTTGCAGAGCTAAGGCATTTCGAGCAAAGAGGCAAAGTACTTCAACAATCAATCCATCCAAAGGTAGAAAAAGGTATTTATCATCATGGCATCCTCCTCTGCACCTGAATTCATAACAAACCCTATAGTAGTCGAGGTTATAAAATGCCCTTGGCCCGTATTTCAGCTAGTTCCTGAAATAGCTAAGAAGGATGACAATGTAGGTGCTTTTTCCCAAATTCCAAATGGAGTTGTTTTTGTAGAAGATCCCAGAATATACATCCATTGCAACATAGAGGAATTAGGATATGAAGAAATTAAAAACATGTATAAAATTGTTATATGTGATAATTCTGACAATGTAAAACCTGAACATAAAATTGTTGAAACCCTAGGATTCACCAAAATCCTTTGCATTCTAGAATTTCCCAAGGAAGTGATTAGGATAGTTTTGAGTAGGGTACATGGTTCATTCTTTTGGCTTGATTCAGTTCACAAAATTACAAAGGAAGCTGTGAAAGCTGTAACAGGGTTACCTTCCACTGGTAATAGACCAGACAAGACTAAGAAGGTCTCAAATGACCTAGTAATGAACTTAACTGGTGCAACATCCGACAGAAGGTCTCTGAGGGCTAATGATGTGATGGATATAAATGTGAGATTTGTTAGCATGATTTTAGGGTACAAAGCAACTCAAGCAAATAGACTTAACTCAATTTCCAGTTTATGCATAAAGAGTTCTTATGACATGGTTAAGGACAATGTGAAAATTGATGTATGTGAATGGTTAAAAGATGAGTTGATTGATAACTTAGGTAAAATAAAAAAGGATAAGAAAGGGAATTTTAGGTTTGGTAATCTACTTGTATGCTTGATGCTACATATAACCAAATAGGTTCCCGGTATAGGCAATAAGAACCTTGGATTTGATATACCGGTAGGAAAACAGTTAATAAACCTATTCAACAACATGGGTGAAAATAAGGAAAAGAATATCCATGACTATTTTCAAGCACTAAAGGCTAGGATGAAGAAAAGAATTAGACTATCACAGAACATTGTAAACAAATACAAGGATGACATATATTTTGTGATAAAAAAGGATGAGATCTGGATGGAAGCAGTTATCCCAAGAACAATTTGGGTAACTGAGATGGGTTATGAGACCGATGATCATATCATTGAGACTTATGCTAAAGCACTTCTTGAAGCACCCAGGGAACCAAAGGAAGAAGTATTTGGTAGTGCTGAGACCATAGAAAGTCAAATTCAATCTAAGAAAAGAGTGAAAAAAGTTGAAGCAATTGTGAGAAGAGGCTCTAGATAGGCTAAAGCTATCAAAGAAGATGTATTGAAACAAACCGGCATCACTGAGGATGAGTTAGTAACATTACAACCTGAAACTCACCTATCACTGGTATCTACTTCTTCAGAGAATGACATGCCTACAACATTCAAAAGAGTTGTAAGGAAAAGGGATCCTTCACTGGCATCCACACCTTCGCCTAGAAGAACTAGACGAAAACAACAGGTAGTGAGGTCTCTGGTTAGAAAGACAACACCAAAGAAAAAGCTAACACCAAAGAAGAAAAGGACTAAACAAAACATGGCCCCTCTTGACAAATTGCTAAATGAAATCGCAGAAGAAGGGAAACTCAAGAACATAGGAAAGGTATATGATACACTGTCAGCAGATGAGAAAGAACAAGTTGAAAATAGTGTCATTTTACACTTGGACATCTATAAGAAGTTCTTAATGGAAGTGGTAGATGAACTACCAGATGAACTGTTCAAGAGATTGGAAGAAAGAAGACAAGCTATTGTAGAGCTTGATAAGAAAATGAAAGTTGAGAAGTTGCTTGTTGTTTACCTAGTAAACTCAGCTAAGGAAATAGATGACTTAATTGCAGAAGCCAACCGGTCAGTATTCTCTACTGCATACCACCATATTGGATTAATGGTTGGAAGAGTAAAAGAGATAACAGAGGAAATAGAAAATGCATGGGATATATTCCTTGTTGAAAAGGAAAAATAGGAAGAGTACAAGAACCCCAGACCAATAAAAGTATATCAGAAGGACAAGGACAAAGGAGAAGGAAAGGTTGGTGGACCTTTGATCATCAAAGTAAAAGAAAACTTACTCCCACTACCTCTGACTACTCCACCGGTGACAACAACTAAAGATCAACTGATAGATGAGAGTATGGATATAGAGGATACTAATCTTGATCCTGAAGTTTTATATATAGTACATGTTGATACTCAAACAGTCAACATTATGATAGATCAGGACACAACTGACAGGACAGATATGACTAGTGAGCCACCGACAACTAATAATACAGAGTAATAGGTAGAGACTCAGATAGAGACTCCAGTAGAGCAACAGATAGAGAGACAAGAAGAGCAATAGGCTCTGGAACAGGAACAGGTTCACATGGAAACAGTGCCACCGACAATAGGTCAAGTACAAAAACCATTGCTTAAAGAAATGGAAACATAGATAGACCTACTAGAGGTCACTACAAGCTTGGTTACTTCCTCCACTGGTGGAATTCAGAATATAGGTTTCTCCTCAGCAGGTTACAAATCTACAAATATAACTGAAGTACTTTTGGACTCCATTAAAAAGATAATAGATTGTAGTTCATAGGCTTATAAAGCTATAGATGACACAATCCCAATTTTGAAGATGATAGCTCCTAACTGCAACATAGACAATAAGGATTCTTTAAGCCAACTTGACACTTTGGGTAAATACATCACTGAGAATATAGTGACTGTTGAGCAAATAAAGGAAAAAGCATTCAAGGATAAGTTGGAAATTGAAAGGCAAAAATTCTTTGAAGATCAAATAAAGAAGTGTACTAGGGAATTTGACACACTTCTACCGGAACTGTGCAACTCACTAAAGGAATTCAAAACTTTGTATAGAGACATCTGTAGGACAAACTTTCTAACAGTAGACATAGATAAGAAAATGAGCAAGGTACAGGATGAAATCAATAAACTTGCTGACAATTTTGTTAACTCACCTGATACATTATCAATTTTTGAACAAAGGATAACAAGTTTTGAGGAAGAGCTACTTAAGTTTGGAAGAGAAAAGGAGAGAATAGTGAATAAGGCAAAGAATCTAAGACTAAGAGTGAGTCCAAGACTAGACTATCTAGCATCATTGCGAAAGGAAATATCTGAGGCACTAGTACAAGGACAGAGAACACTGACAGAGCATATGCAACACCTCACCGGTACAGTTCAAAGAACAAAGACAACAATAAAGGACAGCAAGAAGTTTATGGAAAGTATAAACTTGATTTTGTTAGATCTTTTTCAAATTGTAACCACCCAGTTACAAGGTTGAGACTACAACTCTATTGACACCTTGACAACCTTTGTCATTGATGCCAAAGGGGTAGTAGTAGTATGAGAAAATAACCGGCAGAAGACTTATCTACTTAGGGGGAGTTCTTATTTTTGGAAACATTTTTGGATTACAAGTTTTGGATACACTTTTGAATTTTCTCATGAGTGTTGCCATCAATGCCAAAGGGGGAGATTGTTGGCATATGCATACTCAAATGAGACATTGTAAGTGATTGAAGGTTTTGTCATTAATGGCAACCTTACAATCCTATGGCACCGACAAGTCTTTACACCAGCACTAGCAAGATCAGACTCTACATTGGCACTCAGAACACCGGTACCAGCAGAGAAAGGAAGCATACCGACACAGAGGCTGATAGGATTTTTGTTATAATATATTTTGTTTATTATTGTAAAATCTTTAGAAGCCGACTTGGCAACATTGTAAAATAACTCATATATATAAGAGATCATTGTAGGAGATTTAAAAAGAGTAAGGAAGATGTATAGAAGAATGTAATTAGGCAGACCTATTAGGCAAAATATAGGTTAAGGGTTTATGTAAGAAGAAGAGCAGAAACCGGTAATGGATCTGGCATTATAGATGCTATTCTGAAGCAATACAAGACATTGGATTTATATAATCCATTTTGTAAGTTAGTGAGACTTCCCATTGAGCAGTGAGCTCTAGGCACTTGGCCTTCCTGCATGTGCAGGCCCTTTTGTAAGTAATATTCTCTTATTGGCTAGTAAGTGAATATTGTGGGTCACAAATCCCACCGAGGTTTTTCCCACACCGAGTTTCCTTGTTAAAATATTGTGTTATGGTGTGATTTTCATATGTTTGCTTCTAATTCTGTTTATTGCATTATTTCTTTCTTACCAGTACACTATTATAATATGTTCTACATGTTTTAAGTTAAGAAATTCAACTCACCAGTTAGATATTGATTCACCCCCCCCCCCTCTCAGTATCTATGGGAATCCTAACAGTAGCAAGATAGGTCAACAATAGTGAAAAATAAAGAAAATAGATGAACAAATGATGCATACTGGTTGTGTTTCTCAAGGGGAGTAAGGGAGACTACAACAGGATTATTTGATGTACCAGGGCATGAAAAGAAAAATAATAGAGTTTAGAGTATGTGTATAAAAGGTGAGAGAGAATAGAGGACAAACCAGCAATTGTGGTGAATGCATTAAGTCAATGGAAGAATATTTGCAATAGAAGTGGAATCATCAAATAAATTTGATCAGAATTTTGCAGCAGCGGTACGTTGGTTGCAAATGTCTTTCTCTCAGGGGGAGCTTATTGATTATAACCTTTCTCATTCTTGAACATATGTGTGTTTCGGTAGAGTGGTTGGATTATCATGTTGATCTGGATGTGTGTGTTCCCAGATACGAAATTTAACTGAATGAGATGCGCATCAAGAACACATGAATAAGAAATACAAACCAATTCCAATAGCCATACCATACTAGAGACAAATCTCTAGATCAACATGATAATCCAACCACTCTACCGAAACCCGATAGACAGCAAAACAACTAGTGTTGATATCAATTACAAACATCAATGCAACACAATCAATTCCTCCAAATTGCCAACAATCTCCCCCTTTGGCATTGATGGCAACACTAGATGTAAAAAACATCCAAGTGCCAAGAAATGCCAAACAAATCTCCCCCAATGAAAGACATCCAAGAAACTCTCCAAGATGATATGACAATGAAGTTGTGAACCAACAGACAAAACTCCCCCTGTGAATGATATCCCTATTAAGCTCTATTTTTCACATATATATCTCTCCTCCTTTGACATAAATGCCATTATGTGACATAAACATCAAAGAAAAGTCATAAAACCTTTGAACCACATAGCTAACTACTCCCCCTAAGTAGTAGCACCAACATATCAATCTAGAATGAATGATAGTTTTGATAATACATGTCCGATTGATGCCAATCAACTTCACTCAATTCTCTACTAGAGGGGTAGGAATTCCCAATTTGTCTTTGAAGTACTCAAATGATTCCTTAAGCAAAGGTTTAGTGAAGATATCTACAGTCTGCTCTTTAGTGTTCACATAAACTAGTCCGACTTCATTTGCTTCCACCTTCTCCTTCAAAAAATTATACTTGATAGAAATGTGCTTTGTCTTAGAATGAAATACTAGATTCTTTGATATGTTAATAGCATCAAAGTTATCACAATGAATAACTATCAATTCATTGCACTCTACCCTTATATCCTTCAATATTTGCTTCATCCATAGAACTTGTGTACAATTCGTAGGAACAACAACATACTCAACTTCAACAGTAGATAAAGAAGTACATGATTGTTTCTTGCTACTCCATGAAACAAGTTTCTTTCCAAGAAAGAAAGCTCCACCGGATGTTCTCTTTTAGTCATCAACATCTCCAACCCAATCAACATCTATATATGCACATAGTATAAAGTCATCATTTTTTAGGATACCACAAACCATACTCAGTTTGTTCCTTGCGGCTATTTGAAAATCTTTTTCACTGCACTCTCATGATTCTCTTTAGGATCACTCTGATATCTTGATACAATACAAACTACATTCATTATATCCGATCTAGTCTGAGTCAGATATAACAAACCTCCAATCATAGATGTATACCTTGTAGGATTTATCGGAGATGATGCATCATTCTTTGTCAATTTCTCACTTGGAACCATAGGAGTACCAACCAGTTTGGAATTTTCCATACCAAATTTCTTGAACAACTCTCTAGAATACTTAGTTTGATAGATGAAAATACCTTTATCATTCTGAGTAATGTGCAAACCTAAGAAAAATTTCATCTCCCCAATCATAGACATCTCAAATTCATTCTTCATATTTTCAGAGAACTCCATACATAACTTATCCTCACCTCCAAAAATGATATCATCAACAAAGACTTCAACAATCAATATGTCATCATCAGTGATCTTATAATATAAGTTACTATCAGTATTACCTTTAGTGAAACCAAGCTTCAAAATATATTTTTCCAATCTAGGATACCAATCTCTAGGGGCTTGTTTCAATCCATATAAAGCTTTTCTTAACATGCAAACCATGTTTTTGTCATTTGAAAGTGAAAATCCATTAGGTTTCTCAATGTAAACTTCCTCTTCAAGATCTCCATTAAAAAATTCACACTTAACATCGATCTGATAAAATTTGTATTTCTTATGGGTAGCATAAGCAATAAATAATCTCATAGCTTCAATCCTAGCTAACAGAGAAAAAGTCTCATCATAATCTATTCCTTCCTTCTGAGAATATCCTTTACATACAAATCTAGCCTTATTCCTCACAACTTGTCCATCCTCATTCAATTTATTCCTAAAGACCCATTTAGTTCCAATAACATTCTTATTTTTAGGCTGAGGAACTAAAGTTAATGTGTTGTTCTTTTCAATCTGATCTAATTCCTCTTCCATATATTTCATCTAACATTCATCTTTACAAGCTTCAATAACTAATGCTAGTTCAACTTGAGAAATTAAACATACCTCATCAGCTACCAACCTTCTTATTATCATTACTCCTTTGTTCTTGTCTCCAATGATTTGATCTTCTGAATGATTTATCCTTACATACCTAGGAATCTTATAACTTTCTATTTCTCTGCTCTAATCTTCAGTTACTGTTGAATTTTTTGATATTGCCAGGGTAACTGGTTCAACATTCTATTATGGTATAGGTGATACTAGTTTAGTTATGATCATCTCCACTTTCGGTTCTCTCTCATAAGTTTTGATTTGACCTTTGTACAACTCATTCACCTTGACATTATCACTCTCCACAATTCTCTACAATCTTTTGTTATAACATCTATGTGATTTTTTTTCAATAGAATCACTAATAAATATCCCTTCATCACATCTAGGATCAAACTTTCTAGTGAAATCATCTCTTTTGATATAGAATTTACTACCAAATATTCTAAAATACTTAACTGTAGGTGTATGACCAAACCATAACTCATAAGGTGTCTTACCGATGTCTCCTTTGATATGAACTCTATTGAATGTGTATACTATCATGCTCACAACTTCTCTCCAATAGATATGAGGTAGATTATCTTTCATCATCATAGTTATGGCCGCATCCAAGATAGTTTTGTTCTTTCTTTCCATAACACCATTCAATTGAGGTGTCTGGGGTGCAGACAACTATCTCCTTATCCCATTCTTCTCACAATAATAGTTAAATTCACCGGATGTGAATTCACCACCCCGATCTGACCTTAAGCATTTAATCTTCAACCCTATCTTTGTCTCAACTTTAGCTTTAAAGATCTTAAACTTTTCAATTGCTTCAGATTTCTCCCTTAGAAAAGTAACCCACATTATTCTAGAATAGTCATCAATGATTAGCATGAAATATCTATCACCCTTAAAACTTTTTATTCTAGTAGGACCACACAAATCAGTTTTGACTTGTTTTCCCATTTGACATTCCTTACATACCGGATTATAGGGCTACACAATCTTAGGTATATCTCTAACAACCTTAGCTGAAATGATCTTTATAATGCAATCAAAATTAACATGACACAACCCGTTATGCCATAACCAACTCTCATCAATTTGTGCAATCAAACATGTCTTCTCACCGGAGTTCAAATGAAAGATGTTACCTTTAGTTTGAGTACCAGTTGCAATCTCCAAACTAGATCTATTAATGATTTTGCATTTTCTATCATTGAACTATAACTGAAATCCCTTATCCACCAACTATCCTACACTCAAAAAATTATGCCTTAAAACTATTAGGATTCCCAAAGATAGTGAGAGGAGGGGTGAATTAGTATCTAATCGGTATAAGGATTTTCTAAACTTATTAAATGAATTGCATTCCAAAATAGTGTACCAGTAAACCAAAATTAATGCAATAAATAAGAACAATAAATACAACATGAAAATCACACCATAACACAATAATTTTAATAAGGAAACCCGGTAAGGGAAAAGCCTTAGTGGGATTTGTGACCCACAATATTCGCTTATTGGCCAATAAGTGAATATTACTGATACAATAGGGGCTTGCACATGTAGGAAGGCCAAGTGCCTAGAGCTCACTGCTCAGTTACAAAAAGAAGTCTCACTGACTTACAAAAGTGGATTATATAAATCCAATGTCATGTACTACTTCGGATCAGCATCTTCTATGCCAGGTTCAGTGCCGGTTTAAGGTCTTGCAATAATCATAAACCCTATTCCAAAAACTGCCTTAATATTTGCACATAATATCCATCTATGCATATTCCTTAATACAAATGTTCTACAAGATCTCATACTTATATATGAGCCTTATTACAATATGCCATGTTGGCTTTCAAAAAGATATTACAATAAAATGCATTATGCAATAAACAAAATCATGTTGGCCAGGGTGCCGATAATCATCTTTTTGGTGCCGATGAATTGTATGTCGGTGTAGAGTCCGCCAATGTCGGTGCCTGCCAGTGTCATAGGATTGTAAGGTTGCCATCAATGACAATACCTTCAATCACCTACAATTTCTCATTGGAGTGTGCATTTACCAACAATCTCCCCCTTTGGCATTGATAGCAACACTCATGAGAAAAAGCTAAAAAGTATGTCCAAAAAGTGTTGTCCAAAACTGTCTTACCAAAACTGTCTGCTTCAAAAATGTGTGCTCCCCCTACGCTGGTAATCTCTTCTATCATATCCTTTTTCTCATCCTCTACTACTCCCCCTTTGGCATCAATGATAAAGGGTGTCATTCAATGTCAATTGAGTGTAGTTCCTGTCATTATCCCTGTAACCGGTGGGTTACAATCTAATATAACTCTTCTAAAGCAACATTCAGACTGTTGTAGAATCTTTCACTGTCCTTTAGTGTTGCTTCAATCCTCTGAATTGTACTAGTGAGTATGTGCATTTCCTCTTCCAGTGTCTTAAACCCTAGACCAAGAGCCTCAGAAATCTCTTTGAGAAAAAGAGATAAGGATATCCAGTTTAGGACTTAGTCTACACTTCAGTTCTTTTGCCTTAAACTTTAGCCTTTCCTTATCTTTTTCAAGTTTTTCTATTTTCTCTTCAAAACTCATAATTTCCTGTTCTACTACTGATATTGAATCCGATGAACCTATCAAGTTGTCAACAATATCATTGATTTCCTTTTGAGCTATGCTGGTCTCTTTATCTATATCTTTTGTCAAAATGTTTGTCTTGCATGTATCTCTGTACATTTTCTTGAAGTCCAAAATTGTCTTGCCTAGTACCGGTAATAAGGTATCCATATGTTCCTTATTCTTCTTTATAGTTTCCTCAAAGAATTTTTCCTTCTCTTTATTCATTTTCTCTCTGAATGTCTCCTCATTGATTTGATCAATTGTTAGTAGGTTGACGGTTATATACTTAGACAATGTGTCTAATTGGCTCAAAGAATCTTTATTCTCTATATTACACTTAGGTGCTATCAATTTCAAAATTGGCAAAGTGTCATCTATAGCCTTATATGCTAGTGCATTACAATCTGTTAGTTTCCTGATAGAATCTAGCAATACCTCTGTCACATTTCTTGGCCTAAATTTGGTCATTGAGGTTTTGGATGAAAGTCCAACTGCTTTTACAAATTGCAATCCACTGGTGGTAGTAATAGCTTTTCTTCCCTCTGTCTCTGGAGGATCAGTTTGTGTCTCCATTTCTACTACCAAAGGTTTAGGTTTATCAGTTGTAGCCAGTGGTATTGTTTTTGTATGTACCTGTGAATCCTGTTGCTCTACCTATTTCTCTGTACTCTCTACCTATTTCTTTGATGGTGCCTCTAATGATTTTTTAGTGGCATCCACTACCAGTTTTTCTGTTTGCACCTCAATACTGTCCACTACCAGTGACTCAGTAGGCTTTTCTATAGTGGGTATTCCGTCAGTCACCATTCCTGTAACCAAGGGGTCAACTGATTTTTCAGTTTGTTGTTTTGTCCTAACTGTGTCCTCAACATTTATCTCAAATGTAATATCTTCTACCGGTGGCTCAATAGCCACATCTCTTTTCTCCTAAGTGTCAATTTTCATTGTAAATAACACTTTAGAGTCAAGATTTGTGTCTCATGAGGTGTTTCCATACATTCTATTGCTAGTGGTGTATCAACAGTTTATTTCGGTGGACTATCAAAGGAAGGTGGGGGTAAGTTATCTATCACCTTTATGCTCCGAGGTCCACCTACCTTTCCTTTCCCCTTATCCTTATCCTTTTGATAGACTCTAATAGTCTTTGGTTGTTTGAGCTCTTCTTGTTTCTCCTTTTCAACAAAGAATATGTCCCACTTGTCTACTATAATGCCCTGCCAGGAACCCTAAAGGAAAACAACACAACTAGGCAACTAAAGGGTGAAATATTTTTTTTTAAAGATTAAGTGCATTAATTATAACAATAGCACATTTTAATAACATAATGGAAGTCTAACACATGATTTCCTAAGGGTTACCAATGAAGATTGATTCACAGATTATATTAACACCATGGTTAATCTAATTGTTCATTTAATTAGATAAATTAAATGCTTAAGATTAAACCTACACATATATCTAAATTCCATAATGAAAGAATCAAATTATTCCAATGCATTTATTTATCCATATTTCATTTATACATAAGATCAAAGCAACTGAATTAACATACATTTCACTGACACAATATTACAATATCCATAAATACATGGCTTCCAAAAATACCATGGAATCCAAAAGTTACAATATCAAGGTTATATAAAAGTTTTGATACAATGACCACAAGGTCTCAACTAAATAATGATCATGAACATGAGCTGGTACATGAACCATGAACCAAGAAACACCAGCAAAGCCTTTCCTTTCCTGAAGATACAATCCAGAACATCCGATGAGAAGTGGCAATACCACCTGACCATGTGATCCCAAAATGGAACCACCCCATTGTGTTAGGAGATAGTAGAAAACCATCAAGCAAGAAAAATAAGACAAGTATGAAAGAACTACATGACTCTGCAAACATCCATGTGACTCAACTCACAAACACTAGTGACTCTAAAGAGAGAGTGTCATTGCATAGCTTATGGTGGTTACCATGGTAGGCCTCCATAGGTCCCGGCCCCCATCCTGGGTTATCTTGGTAATCTCTCTTGAACCTCCCACTCCATCTGAGTCTCATGCGGACCCTACCCATCCTTTCGTGAAGACAAGGTGGTAAGTTTGCCATTCCAGGCCTTCTCGCAACATTATGAGCCCTGTACTAGCACTCACCTATGCACGAGGTACATTATCTTTATTAATATTTAATCTACCCACCCCGTAATCAATTATTAGGTTATCACTTCTTAACTGACTTTCAAGGGGTTATCCATCCATCTACTTCTGGCGCGACCCCTGCTCGAAAGCCACTCTCTCTCATAGGACACTAACAGGAAAGGTCTGTCTACGAGAACTCTATGGAAAAATAGACAACCATAACTAATCCTGACAAACCTTAGGTGAAGGATACACAATCATTAACCCAAGATTGACCATTTGAAACAAAACACACAATGGCTCGCATCAACAGGGTTATACAACAACACCTGACCAAGCGGGTACAACAACATATGACATAATGACAACTCAACCAGAATTACAACGAAATTAAGCTTGACTGCTAATACCATTTACACAAGATCCTAACACAAACAATCTTTTCTTTAAACAACCAAAAGCATAAAAAAACTTGTACTTAAAGATTTTTCCAGAAAATAGAACATACAACTATATTAATACAAGGAAATCAACATTGTCATTTGTCGAATAAAGTTAAATAAAATCACATAAAAATTAACCCCCTAATTATATGTTCATGATTAATTTACAAATAAACCTGATTAGATTATATCAATAATCTAAATTAAATTCCAAATTAAAAACTATATATAATAATATAATATAATTACATAAATATATATTTTACGAATATAATATTATATAATTATATCACATTATAATATATAATAAAAAGAAGATTTAATTTTGAAATATCTTTCATTTCCAAAATAACATAATTAAAACCACAGAAAATACTATATATATATATATATATGATTTTTAATTTAATTTTTTTTTTAATTTTTTTTTTAACATACAATAACCTAAAAACCAGTAAATTCTATTTTCAACCAAAATTTATTTCCAATCAAATTTTTTAAAAGGGAAATTAATTAATACATAATTTCTCCAAAATAATATAATAAAACAATTTCCCTTAACTTTTAATAACACAATAAATTTAATTAATGATTAAATTTATTTCTATAATAACTAAATAATTCCATTGAGATACACAAATATTAAAAATGACTGTCATAGCCAAGTATCGAAACAAAAATCAAACAAGAGGGAATATTTTCTCTGGTAAATCCCATTCCTCCCAAATCTTGCAATTTTCATGCACAATAAAAATCTTGGCAAAATTTGCCACATTAAATTTTCCCAATCCTCTCAAAATTTTAATCTATAAACACCTAGGAAATAACTTCTTTTCATAAACTAGAAATTAAATTCAAGAATGGACTTTAGCCAAGAATCATACATGATTTTAGATTTGACAAACATCTTAACACACATATCATTTAGAAAGAAGAAAGAAATAAAATATTTTCTTTAAAACAAACAATCAAATGAAGCCACCCAACCTAGTATAGCTTTCCTAGAAGAAACTTGTAGAAGAGAACCAATCCTTCAACAAGCTTCCAAATAAATTTCTCTTCACCTAGATCCCTGACCTGTTTCATGTGTCTCCCTAAAATAAAGACCTATTCCCCTTTTAAACTAAAATTCTAGGTTGCATATCTTTTTTCCAAAAACCTAAATTTAGTAATAAAAGCAATTTTATTTTCTTTTCTAATTTTCTAACAAAGGATAAGTTAACATGCAATTATTAAAAATCATTTTTCTTTCTTTTCTTTTCTCATACAAATTAATTAATTTTCTAAATAAAGAAATTAAAGCAATACTTTAATTCTAATTAATTCTTTTATTCATTCATTTATTTATATATTCTTTTATTCTTTTATTTTACTTAAAATTTTAGGAAACAATAAATGCAACTAATCTAATTTATTTTTCCACTAAAATTTAAATAAAATATATTTCTAATATCATGTAGCTTGCAACTTAATTTAATGAATTCTTTTAATTGAGTAAATTTATAATCTCAATGCATAAAATACATAATTCCCAAGAATACCAACTATGAGATCAATCCTTAAATTTAATTAATTAATTAAAACCACTAAATACACAACTGAACAAACCTCAAGAAAATACTCATAAAAAGATCAAACAACAATACACGATGGCCAAACAAACTGACAGGATGACTAACTGACGACACTCACAAGAGTGTAACTGAGTAAAATGGGGTCAACTACTATCTCCTCCACTTACATTGGAAAATATAAGGCACGCTCAGACCTGTGAAGGTAGGTGGAGATGATACCTGGTACTTGTACCTGCAAAATCCTGCATCACCAAACCACACATGCATATATACAATATAGAAAACATGACATACACATCGATGAAGGAGAATCACAACGTTCCCTATCTCACTAGAATGAGTGAAGGAAAATCGTCCCCTTGCATCCAATACACTCGTAGACATGCAACATATAATTACACATTGCATATATAAAGTAAAGTGTCAGTACATAGCAATAATCCATAAAATACCATACATCACAAGTACTAAAATACTATAAATAAATTATGCATCTCATATCTAGATAAAGCATGAAATAATGTCATATAAGTCTGAATAACACATCATGGTAATGTATCCACTGAAAGTAAACAATAATAAAATATGAGTCTAATGAGTTCAAATGAGGAATGGTACTACATCTGCAGTCTCTTCTGATATCTCATTAACTCTTCCTTCCATCAGTGCTACATGTCGGTGACCAGTTGAGAATATTGTCCAGTTAGTCGTACTGATTAACTCATCAATCTCTTGAGTTGAGTTCACTGGGTGAACTACAAGTAGTTTTTCTATTTTGATCTTTTTATCTAATTCCACAATTGCTACCCTTCTAGCTTCTAATCTTCTATACAAGTCATTGGGTATATCATCAACAATTTCCATCAAAAATTTCTTATAAATATCAAGATGTAAGATAACACTATTTTGTATACTTTCTTTTTCATCATTTGAAAGTGTGTTATACAACTTGCTGATATTAGTCAATTTTCCATCTTCAATTATCTCATTTAAAAGTTTGTCACGTGGAGGAACAACTTGTTTTACTTTCCTTTTCTTTGGTGTCAGTTTCCTTGCCAGAGGCCTAACTGCATGTTGTTTCTTCCTTGTTCTTTTTAGTATAGGAGCAAGTGCCAATGAGGGTTTTCTTTTTCTCTCTACGCTTTTGAACTCTACTGGTATCTCACTATCAGAGGAGGTAGCAACTAGTGAAAGATGTGCTTCTGGTTGTATTCCTTCTAAGTCACTCTCCTTAATATGAGTTTTATTTAATATATTCTCTTTGATAGCTTTAGCCTATCTTGTTCCTTTCCTAACTATTTGCTCAGTTTTCTTTATTCTTTTCTGAGATTAAATATCGCTTTCAATTGTTTCAACATTGTCAAATACTTTTTCTGTTGGTTCTTTAGGGGCTTCTAAGAGGGATTTTGCATAAGTTTCAATTATATTCTCATCTACCTCATATCCCATTTCAATAACCCAAACACTCCTTGGGACCACTACCTCCATCCAAATTTCATCCTTCTTTATTACAAAGCATATCTCCTTTTGATATTTGTCAACAACAGTTTGAGATAGCCTTATCCTTGTTTTCATCCTAGCCTTCAGAGCCTGAAAATGTTCATTTATATTCTTTTCTCTGTCATCTCCCATGTTGTTTAGAATGTCTAGTAGCTGTTTTCCTATCGGTATGTCAAAACCAAACTCTTTTCTACCAATATCGGGTACCTCCTTGGTGATATACAACATTAAGCACACAAGTAAGTTGCCAAATCTGAAAGTCCCTTTCTTGTCATCTTTAATTTTCTTTAGGTTGTCTATCAGTTAGTCTTTCAACCATTCACATATGTCAATCTTGGCATTGTTGTTTACTAAGTCATAAGCACTTTTAATACACAAGCTAGAAATAGAGTTTGGTCTGTTGGAATGAGTAGCTTTGTAACTAAGTATCATGCTAATGAACTTCACATTTACATCCTTAACATCATTGACTCTTAAGGATCTCTTGTCAAAAGTTGCACCGGTTAGGGTCATCACAGTGTCATTTGGAACCTTTTTAGTTTTATCAGGCTTGCTATCGGTGGAAGGTAAGCATGTCATTGCCCTAACTGCCTCTTTAGTTATCTTGTGAATTGAATCTAGCCAAAAGAACTCCCCATGTACTCTTCTTAGCACTATCCTTATAACATTCTTGGGAAAATCAGGGATACTAAGGATTTCCACAAAACCTAGGGTTTCAACTATCTTATGTTCTGGTTTAACATTTCCATTTTCATCACATAAAATAGTCCTGTACATGTTCTTAATTTCATCATCACCTAGTTCTTCTATATGACAATGTATGTGCATTCTAGGATCCTCAGCATATACTACTCCCTTGGGTATTTGTGAGAATTCTCCTAGGGTATCATCTTTCTTCACAATTTCAGGAATGATCTTAAATACGGGTCTAGGGCGATTAATAACTTCAACTACAGTAAGATTTGCAATGAATTCAGGTGCAGAGGAGGAAGCCATTATTATAAATACCTTAATATTCCTTTAGGTATGAGTGCTTGAATGATTTGCTTCACTTCTCGCTGTGGATGCCTTGGCTTGGGATTTTCGCACTCTTAGGAAATTTGAATGCTTGGTGAATGAAAAAAGAGCCAAAACACTTTCTTTATAGTGTTATTTCCTTCAACTGCCACATTTAGTGTCTATCAGTTAAGTGAAAACTTAGCTCATCTGCCGATAAATAAGTATTTCAACTTCTTATCATCAACCGAGGGTAAATTAGCATGTTTTACATTTGTTGCCATACCCCCAAAGGTTTCTCTTCAGTTAGATGAAGAACCTCCTGCTGGTGGAGTGATACTCTATTCTACTGGTAAAGGAATAGCTTCACTAACACTTTGATCTGACTTTCTAATCCATTGCTTTGAGAATTCTTGTTTCACCTCTTCAACCTTTTCTTTACCTTTCAAACTAGGTCCTTTGTTATTTGCCAGTGATGCCTTACTTCTACAAAATTTTGCAATATGTCCAATTTTGTTATAAGCATAACAAGACACATTGTTGATGGAACACAGTGTTCCATTGAGTCATCCCTATCCCCGGTTAAAGTATGAAGATAATATCCTGGAATATCAGAGGGCTGAATGCCCCTCATAAGCAGGATGTGTTACGAAACATCATTAGAGATCATAAACCGGATGTGGTCCTCATTCAGGAAACCAAGATGTCTAAGGAAAAAGTTGAAAAGATTAAAATTTTTGAGGAAAATGGTGTCATAGGATCTAACTCGAAGGGAGCTTCTGGAGGAACTACGCTTTTTTGGAACCAAAAAACCATAAAAGGTAGGGAAATCATCTCTGCTTTTAATAAGAACTCAGTTCAGCTTGAGCATATTAAGGACAACTTTGTCTGGGTGTTATCTAATGTCTACATGCCTAACACCAAAACTGGGAGAGTTAAATATTGGAGAAGCCTTGCAGATGATAGACTCAAGTTTGCTGACCAAAGCTGGATTATTATGGGAGATTTCAATACTCTGCTCAAAGAGGAAGAGAAAATGGGAGGTCTCCCTTTACAACTTGATGGGAAACAAGACCTTATGGATTTCATAAATGATCAAGCTCTCATTGACGTGGATCTCTAGGGCATAATTACACCTGGACCAATAGAAGAACCAGAGCTGACCTAATTCAAGTAAAGTTAGATAGAACTTTAATTTCTCCTGATTGGTTAATCAAGTTTAGTTGTTCCCTTGCTTTTGTTATCAAAATTGGGTTTGACCATTACCTTATCTCCTTTATGGCCAACTCTTTTTCGACCAAGAGAAACTTCCCTTTCAGTTTTGAAAAAGCATGGCTTTCCCATCCTTCTTTGGAAGCTCGTATTGCTAAATGGTGGAATTCTAAAGTGGAGGGTAAGGCTCTTTTTAGAATAGCCAAAAAGCTCAATATCCTAAAGGCCAAAATTAAAATCTGGAACAAAGAGATATTTGGGGATATATTCAAGAGAAAAATTCAAGTCAAAACTGAAATAAAGGTTGTTCAGGATAGAATCCAACAGGCTGGGATATCTGAAGATCTTAGGATGGCCGAAAATGTTCTTTTGTCTAAATACCACACCATTATCTCCAATGAAGGGATGTTCTGGAGACAAAGATCTAGGGCCTTGTTCTTGAAGGAAGGTGATAAAAATACCCATTTTTTTCACTTAACTACTCTCAAGCATAGGGTGGCTAATAGAATATCCAGATTATCCTGCAATAAAGGCATTCTAACAAAGGATAATGATATTAGAAAGGAAGCTCTTGAGAATTTTAGCACCCTGCTGGGAGAAGTGGAAAACCTGGATATCAGCAATCAAAACACCCTATTACAAGCTATTCCTTCTATCCTGACTGAAGTTGATAACAATCTCTTATCCCATATTCACTCTAATCAGGAAATCAAAAAGGTGGTGTTCTCTTTTCAGGGTGATAAATCCCCTGGACCGGACGGTTTTCCAATGTTTTTCTTCCAAAATTTTTGGCACATCGTGGAGGCTGACATCTACAATGGTGTTAAAGAATTCTTTGGCTCTAGAAGGCTCCTTAAGGAACTGAATGCCACCATCATTGTCCTTATCCCAAAGATCCTTGGTGCTGATTCTCTCAACAAGTTTAGACCCATTAGCCTGTGTAACTCTATGTACAAGATTTTATCCAAGGTTCTGACTTCCAGGTTGTTGGATATTCTTCCAAGAATTATCTCTATCCAGCAGAATGGATTTGTCCCAGGTAGATAGATTTTGGATTCCATTATATCCGTTCATGAAAATATCCACTTCCTGAAAGTGGTGAATAACTAGGGCTTCTTCCTAAAGTTAGACATGGCTAAATCTTTTGATAGAGTGAACTGGCAGTTTCTCCTTAGGATTATGAAAGCATTTGGTTTTTGTGGCAAAGTTATTTAGCTATGTTCTCAACTTATGGAAACTTTCTCATTTTTTGTTTTAGTCAATGGTTCCTTGTCCTATTTCTTCAAAAGCTCTAGAGGTCTTAGACAGGGGGACCCCATATCCCCTATCCTATTTACTATTCTAGCAGAATGCCTACGTAGATTTATTCTTAGAAATGTGGAAGATGGCAATCTTAGGGGTCTAAAACCTTCTTCTTCCAATGTTGTTTGTTCTCATGAACAATTCGTTGATGATTCTATTACCATGGGGGAAGCTACCATCTTGGAGGCTAAAAATATGAAGAATATCCTGAATACTTATGAATTTGCCTCTGGTCAAAAAATCAACTGGGATAAAAGTTCTTTGTTCTTCATCAATACCCCGGTCTAAAGGCAACTAAGGATTGGAAGAATTCTTGGCTGCACAATTTCTGAGCTTCCCTCTACTTATTTGGGGCTTCCTCTGTGTCTCAAGCCCAAGGATTCATTTTGGAATAAGCTGATAGATAGACTTAACTCAAAACTTGCTGGTTGGAAAGGGGTTGTCCTTAGTGAAGCGGGCAAAATTACTCTGCTTAAAGCCACTCTCCAAAATCTTCCTGTTTATGCTCTCAGCTTGTTCAAAATCCTCACAAAGTTTGTGGAAGCCATTGAAAGAATCCAAAAAAAGTTTCTTTGGTTGGGAGTGGAAGTCAAAAATAGAATTCCCCTTAATGCTTGGAATAAAATTTGTTCCCCTAAGGCCTCTGGTGGGTTGGGCTTAAGGAATATCGGTACTATGAATAAAGCTTTATTAGCCAAACAAATATGGAGATTGAAAGGAGAGGAAAGAGAATGGAACTCAATCTGGAAAAACAAATATCTCTATATGCAACCTTCTGAGGAAGAATTGCTTGATAATTCTTTCATTGTTGAAGGTTTGGCTATATGGAATGCTGTTCAATCTATTAAAAGTTGGGCTGCTGCTGGTCGAACTTGGAACCTTGGGGATGGGAAGAGAATAAGATTTTGGGAAGATAGGTGGATTTTGGACAAACCCTTGGAGGAAGTTCCAATCCTTAAAGATTGGAAAGACTGGTTCAAAAGTAGGTTTGGTGAGCTGGTCAGAGATTAGTGGAGAAATGGGATCTAGATTGATTTTAGCCAACAGTGTTCGGGGCTCAAGTTCCTTCAGATTGCTCTTTCTGCTAAAATCCCTATAGGCAACAAAGATGACAGATTGATATGGAGGGAAACTTCAGATGGGAAATATTTTGTTTCCTTAGATGTGGCTATTCATTATGATTATGTGGAAGAAATTCCTATCTGGGCTAAAGTTTGGAACAAGAAGTTAATTTCTAAGGTTAATATCTTCTTTTGGATTTTCATCTAAAATAAGGTTTTAACCCTAGACAACCTTCAAAAGAGAGGTTTTGCTTTTCCTAACAGGTGTTCTCTTTGTTGCAGGGAAGAAGAGATGGCTTCCATATTATCAATCAGTGCACTTTTAGTCAGGATATCTGGAAAATCATCTTAAGTAGGTGGAACCTAAGTTGGGTTTTCTCAAACTCCCTAGGGGATTCCTGGCAGCAATGGCACTGCCCTAATTCTAATCCTAAAATTGTGGAGACTTGGAGACTTAATCTGTCAATTGTTATCTAGAATATTTGGAAAGAGCATAACAATAGGATTTTTAGGGATCAAAGGGCTATTCCTAAAGTGGTGGCAGATAAAACTTATAGGAGTATATTTGAATGCCTCTATGGCACTGATTATGGACTAGCTGCTAAAGATGACTTCAAAGATAGGTGGAACCTCTCCACCACTACTACTAGCAAGGAGAAAGGAAGAGAAGGTCTCATTTGGTGTTTTCCTCCTCAGGGGTGGATTAAGGCTAACTTTGATGGGGCCTCAAAGGGGAATCTGGGTAAAGCTGGATATGGGGGTATTGTCAAGAATTTTGCTGGAAGTTGTTTAAAGGCAGTGGCTGGTCCCTTGGGGAGTCAAACTAGTCATTTTTTTGAAGCCTCAGCTGCCCTGAACACCTTAATTATAGCCAAAAGTCTTAATTATGATAAATTATGGCTCGAGGGAGATTCACTTAATATCATTAAGTTTTTGAAGGGGGAGTCATAGCCATCTTGGTCAATTGAAAATATTCTCATGAAAGCTAGGGAGATCATTGCAAGTTTTAAAGAAATTATTATTCAACATGCCTTTAGAGAGCAAAATAGTGTGGTGGATTGTTTAGCGAATATAGGAGCTTATTCTGACTCCCAATCAATTTGGCATGGGGAAGATCTCAATTTAAACATTAAAGAGCTCCTTAGAAAGGACCGTCATATGGGGAGAGAAGGATAGTATAATCATGACAGGGAATATGAATAATTTATACCTTGATGGAAAGGTCATCATTACTTGGCAAAGTGGCAGATCCCCAACAATCTTTAATAATTTTCTGTACGCTTTGTGGGTTTCTCGGTTCAAAATCTTGAGCAACTTCAGGAAAGAAGGGCTTAGTTTGTAGAGAAATAGAGCAGATAGTTTGAATCCGAAGATGGGAGGAGACCTAAAGAGGGAGGAACCAGACAATACGTCGACTTGGACAGCGATGCCAAAAGTGTGGGCAAAACTGGAAAAGGGTTCTCTCACAAGCTTCATGGAGAAGCTCATGGACTATGATAAAGGTAGGGTAAACCTCGCCATTTCCAAGATTTTCGAAAATTGGTCTAATGGCTCCTTTAAAATCTATGAAGTTAAGTTCAAGCTGGACGTTGGGCTCATAGCTACAGTGACTGGTATGCCTCACACTGGGCTTAATTTCTTTCAAGACCTTAAAGTCTCCAACAATGTAGTCAATCTATTTCCGCGGAAAGAGAAAGAGAGGGTTAGAATCGGTAAAGCCACTGGGGGCTACTACAAAGCTGCTAATATCAAGAAACTATAGGGCTGGGTTCTGAATGCAATTATGGAATACATCACAGTTGAGGGTCATTTCTCTAGGGCCCACACCTACCACTTTGTTCTCTTAAACCATTTCAAACACGAAAAAAAGGTATCTCTGCCCTACTACCTTTTTAGGTCCCTTTCCAGGTCCCTCAATAAACACAGTAAAAATCCTTCTAGCTCGATTCTCCACTATGAACTTTTTCTGCTCATCTATGAGCATTGTAAAACCCTTGCCCTACTAGAAAATAAGAGGATATCTACCTCTCCGGGTAAGAGAAAGATGGAGGGAGGAGACTCCAGCAAGGAGAAGGCATCCTCTAGCAAAAAAAGAAAAAGTGCCCCTGGCATGAAAATAGAGGAAATTGATAAGGAATGTAGTGAAATGGAGATGAATGACTCCAATGGTGAAGACAGCTAGAATGATGAGGAGCTGGGTAATTAGGAAGAAAGTGGTAATAATGAGCCTGGTAATGAAAGCCCTATCCTCAGTGATTTCCCTGGTAAGGACAACAACCATCCTATAGAGGAAGTGGATTTCAAGGATAATGAGGAAACTAATGTGAATTATGAGAAGGAAATGAACAAATATTCTGAGGACCTGACTAAGGACAGGGTTAGTGAGGATAAGGAAAGTGCGGATAAAGGGTTACTCTTGGATAACCTCAAGAAACTCACTAAGGTGAGAATGAATTATGACAGATGGACCTATGAGCTCCTAAAGAACCTGGAAAAAAAGGGTAAAAACATGGATGAGAAGAGGGAGGATGACAACAGAGATCAGATAAAATGGAAGCAGAATATGGAGGATAAGGTTAAATCACTAGAAGAAGGGAGAGAGGCGATGAAAAATCTTATGGGTGTTATCCCAAGTATCCTATCAGTTGTCACTAAAAACTTGGAGGATATTGCTAAGGTCTTTGATCATACCAGCTCTCCTAAACCGGTTGTGGAACTTGACTTGGATGAAGAGACTATCTAGATTGGTGGTGGTGAAGCTACTGTGGTTGGTGGTGTTGCAAAGAGGAATAGGGCTAGTGTCAAGAAAGATGTGGTTGCTTCTGCAAAGGATCTCCTTAATCTCAGGGATAACATCAAAGAGCTATATGAAATTAGCAACACCCTGGCGAATGCCCTAGAAAAAATCAACTAGTTTCTCTCTTGGAGTCTAGTTGGCTTGCTGGCTTTGTGGGGCTTTTTCTGGTTTTCTTTGGTTTTCTGCTGGCTTATCGTTGGTCTATTCATTTTTGTATCTCTTTGATTTTGTTGTTTAAGTTCTGCTTGTAAAGGGTTTCGGGGCCCCTTCAAAACCTGCTTTTACATAAAAAACAAGTCACATTGTTTTTTTAAATAGCTTTTCCATATCCTATGTCGTTATGTGTTTTGCATTGATTAGATAAATGTTGAAATCTTCCACAAACATAACATCTTACATTCATTCTGCAATTTTATGAGTTATGACCAATTTTATTGCATTTAGAACATTGACCGATGGGTGCATTAGTGTTCTGATAATTTCTAGATCTACATTGATTTTCTCTGTGACCATACTTGTTACAGTTAAAGCATTTCCCATTGAATTTGTAAGCATTAGGTTGTCTTACTAGTTCACTATGTTCATGATTGTTTGCAGTACCGAAGCTTTCACCAACTTCAAAGCCAAGGCCACTTGCATCTCCATTAGGTTTCTGATTCTTCAACATGTTATCAAGTTCCTCTGAGCTTTTGTTGAATTTCTCTTTGTGTTGATTAGCAGCATCCAACTCATTTTCCAAGAAATCCTTTTGTCTCATGAGTTCAGTTCTGTCATTTTGTGTATGCATCAAGTCTGTCTTCAACATATCATTTTCATGACTGAGTCTTGTGTTTTCATTTCTAGCATCATTTAGTCTTCTAACCAAGTCATCTTCATTATTCTTCATATCTTCAATGTCTTTACAAAGCCCCATAGTCATATCTTGCATCTTATTCTTCATTGTACTATTTTCTTGTCTTAGTTTGTTCACAAGGTCATTAAGAGTTTCTTTTTCATCATCATCATTCCGCATCTTCTCAAAAAGTTCTCTTCTTTTGTTCCTTGCAATAGTAAAATTTTCTTGAAGTCCCTGAATGATTTCTTGTGCATCTTTTAGATCATCTTCAAGTTTGATATTCTTCAACTTTTCTGCATCATAGTCTAAAAGAGTTGTTTCCAATTGCTTTCTCAAGTTTTCCATCTCTACCGGTGTCAGAATCTTCCTCAAGCTATTAGGATTTTGAAAATAGAGGACCAAGCTCTGATACCTATTGCTAGGATTCCCAAAGATACTGAGAGGGGGGGGGGTGAATTAGTATCTAACTAGTATAAGGATTTTATGAACTTATTAAATGAATTGTACTCCAAAACAGTGTACCGCTAAACCAGAATTAATGCAATAAATAAGAACAATAAATACAACATGAAAAGCACACCATAACACAACAATTTTAATAAGGAAACCCGATGTGGGAAAAACCTCGGTGGGATTTATGACCCACAATATTCGCTTACTGGCCAATAAGTGAATATTACTGATACAATAGTGGCCTGCACATGTAGGAAGGCCAAGTGCCTAGAGCTCACTGCTCAGTTACAAAAAGAAGTCTCACTGACTTACAAAAGTGGATTATATAAATCTAATGTCATGTACTACTTTGGATTAGCATCTGCTATGCCAGGTTTAGTACTAGTTTAAGCTCTTGCAATAATCATAAACCCTATTCCAAAAACTGCCTTAATATTCACACACAATATCCATCTATGCATATTCCTTAATACAAATGTTCTACAAGTTCTCATATTTATATATGAGCCTTATTACAATATGCCATGTCAGATTATAAAAAGATATTACAATAATATACATTACACAATAAACAAAATATGGTCTGCCAGGGTGCCAGTAATCATCTTTTTGGTGTCGGTGAATTGTATGTCGATGTAGAGTCTGTCGGTGCCGGTGCCTATCGGTGTCATAGGATTGTAAGGTTGCCATCAATGACAATACCTTCAATCACCTACAATTTCTCATTGGAGTGTGCATTTCCCAACAAAAACTTCAACATAATAAACATTATCAGTGTTATGCTTACCATCCAATGATACGGTTCCTCTTCCTCTAATCATGCATTCTTTGTCATCTCCAAATCTAACCAAACCACCATCAAATTCTTGCAAAGATAAAAATTTCATTTTATCTCCAGTCATATGATGTGAACATCCATTGTCTATCACCCATTCATCCTTGTCTTCATTTTTTAGCATCAAGGGCATTTTCCTCATTTTGAATAACAGGTGTCGGAGAGTCTTCCTTGATTGCCAAAAATACCCATTCCTATCCATTGCCTGATCCACTAGGTAAATCTAGTGTCGATTCATCATCAGAATCAGATACAGATTCCTCATCTGCATAGTAACATGATTTCTCTTTGTTCCTCTTGTACTTATGCTTGTTCTAATAATCATGGTTAGGCCTAAAATATCTTCTAGCTTTCTCCTCAAATCTTGAATTCCTTTTAGGACATCTAGATGTAAAATGACCTATCTTATTACATACAAAACATTTAAAAGGTGAGTTTCCTTCATACTTACTTCCTATTGGACCTTTAGGTACTCTTCTAGAAAATAGGGCTTCAAGTTTCTCAAACTCATCATCTTCTTTCCTCATTTCCTCCAATTCCTTCGCATGTAAAGCTTTCCAATCATTCTTGGTGGTTGATGATGCAGATGTATGAAAAGCAGATTCAGTCTTTGCAACTCCTTGAGGACCAAATTCTTCAAGCTCAAAAGTAGATAACTTTCCAACCAAAGTATCCTTATTAACATAAGTGTTAGCCATTGTTCTCAACTCATTTATTGTAGTAGCCTTCATCTTGTAAGCTGGTGGCAAAGCTCTCAATACTTTAGAAACAATATCATCTTTTCCCAGAGATCCACCACAACACTAAATTCCCATAACAATTTCATTAACTCTTTCCATAAAAGCAGTAATCCTTTAATCTTCTTTCATTTTTAGGTTCTCATACCTTACCCAGTAACCATCAAGTTTAGGAATTTTAAGAGTAGGGTCACCTTAATTCAAAACCTCCAACTTATCCCATATAGCCTTTGCAGATGATTGGTCAGTTAATCCCATAATTTTTTGATCAGAAAGTGCACTCAAGAGTGCTTCTCTAGCTCTGCAATCATTTTCAATGTCCTTATCAAAGTTTGTTGAAGGAGGATTGCTAGATGTCGGATTATAAGGAGTATAGCCTTTCTCCATGATCTCCCAAATCTCTTTCCCAATACATCTCAAATGAGTCTCCATCTGAATCTTCCATACCCTGTAATTTGTCGAATCAAGCTTAGGGTCTTCTCTCTAGAAAACAGATGTAGTTGAATTATTAGTTGCCATAGGATCTTCCTCAAGTGGCTAAGCTTCTGCAGAGAGGACCAAGATTTGATACTAATTGTTAGGATAACTGATGGACAACTAAGAGAGGGGGGTGAATTAGTTGTCAACATATTATACAAATTTAAGCACACAAAACCTTTTACCGAAATGGATAACCCAAATACCAGAATAGTAGATATAACAATTAAGCACAAACATAAATCATAGAACAATTACCATCCATCCACAACACAAAATACCAAGATTTGTACATGGAAAAATCAGGGTGGGAAGCCTACCCACTATCGGATAATACTTCTACAGTAATTATGTGATTACAATAAGATGGGCCTGCACATGCAAGAAGACCAACAACCTAGAGTGCACTACTCATCACAAAAGGAGCCTCACTGACTACAAATTAATCTAGACTACAATCTAGAAATATGAATTAACTGCAAGAATAGCATCTCCTATTCCTAAGTACAAATCCGGTTAAGCTCAATACCAAAGGTATTAAACCTCTTTACACAAACCAAATTCAATCACCTATGATTGACCAAAACCTCTGCATATGATTACAACTTTATTTGCACACAGATAATCTCATAACCCATACCATGATCTACAAAGAGATCTTGCATCATATTTATACCACCCTGGGACCTAAACAATTAGGTTAGCCACCTAAAAGATAATACAATAGATCCATTACATAATCTCATAAACCAATGATAAATTGGGTCATCCTAAGACCAAAACAACATAAACCAAACAATAAATATTATCGGTGACGCATTGGGAGAATCAACCAACACATTACATAAATCGGTCCATAACCTAGCAGAAAAACACCGGACCCAAAATAGGCTGCCATAAACCAAATTAGACACCATGAACAACTAGAACATGAACATAATAATCATCAACCTCCTGATAACCTTCTAGAAGCCGCACCAACACCACTTATCAAATTCACCAAAAGATATTCATCAAAGCACTGTCGATAAAACCCTTATCGGTAACCAAAAGGCTTACTAGAATATATGCTAGCATCCAGATCATCAAATCCTGAACCAACTGAATGAAATATGCATTAGGAACACATTAATAACCAATCCAAACCAATTCCAACAGCCGGACCAAATTGGATGTAAATCTCTAGATCAACATGATAATCAAACCACTCTACCAGAACCCGATAGACAAAAAAACAACTAGTGTTGACATCAATGACAAACATCACTGCAAGACATAATATATTCCTCCAAATTGCCAACACTACAAGAAATACCTATTGCTCTCTTGAATCCATGCACATTTGCAAGATCATCCAACATGGGTAGCTATAGCTCTTAGGGGGAGATCAATGATTTTTATAAGTAGTATTAACACTTATTTTTATATTGTAATAATGGTTCATCTAGATAAAACAAGGATTACTCTCATGTGTCAAAAAGGGGAAGAGTGATAGGAAACAATGGTGCACACAATCGGATGATTCAAAGGGAGAGTATGATGGGAAGTGCTACACAAAGCAATCATGTTAATATCAGATGAAATTCTATTGGTTCTCAGGGACCCTTTTCCATTATTATCAAAGGGGGAGAGTGAAGATTGGTGTTGACATCAATACCAAATGGGGAGATTGTTGGAATTGAAATTTTCATTGATGTCAACATGTGTGTGTGCAGGTCTAAGAAGTTGCAACAGATGATGTGTGCCCCAAATGAAGATAAAAAAAATGAGATGATGTTGTTTTAGTTTGACTGAAGTGGTGTTGCTAAGAGTTGATGAAGAGAAGATTAGTTCATGTTGGTAGAGTTGATGCAGGATGATGAGGTTTCAAAGGAATGTCAACCAGGCTACAGTTGTAGTAGGAGAGATCATAGTGACTAGGTTGATGAATTGCTGGAGATTCCCACAATACCATATAATGTGTTTATAAAGTTCCTGTTGGATGTCCTAGTGCTAAGGTTGTGGAAAATAAGAAATCATGTATATCGGCAAGACTCCACTATTTTATACCGATCTCATTATGATCTGACAAATAAGAATCACAAGCCTTATCGCGATAGCTAACCAATTAGGTATTATGTAGGTTAAGTAATCATATCGGAATAGCTTGGCCGACACTGAGTCGCATGGAGGAATTTTATATCGGCATAAGTCATGCCAATGTTGGGATGTGAGGAGTCTCTCTGGTCTTGTGACAGATTGGGATAGAAATCCCAAAAACCAGGGCATAGTTACACATCAAAATAGCAAAAAAAGGTAGAGTAGCAATTTTGTGTTATACCAGTAGCATTTACTCCGTCAATCACTATGTCAGAGTAGCTATATCGACCAGCTGACTAAGGATTCCTATCAGAGTAATTATTGAAGGCAAAATAGCGAATTACCACTATGCTGAGAGAAGAAACCAAAGGCATCGTATGGTCACCAGAATAGGTTATAAAGGCAGAGTAAGAGAAAAATGTTAATCCGATAGTTATAACCATATCGATGGAGGTTCTCATTGGTATAACCAATGCCGATGCAATTTATCACTGTAGAGTTTGATCATCAAAATAACTTATGTTGATATTGAGGATGTCTTTGGAGTTTGATTTCAGATTATCTATGCCGATGTTGGTTCATGTTTGGTCATTGGAATATTTTTTCTGACGGGATAGAGTTCAAAACCTAATTCGATAGTTATAACTATTCCGATGGGTATGCACTTTGGGATAGCTATACTAATAGAGAAAAATGAAGAGTTATTCTTTTGGTTGTGAAGTCGGAATAACCCATTTCGATGTCGTTCATCACTTTGGAGTTTTTTTATCGGAAGACCTATGCCAATAAAAGGAGGAAGATAGTGTGGCATCGAATTAACTTGTTCGATCAATTTAGCATGTTCTGCCTATGCCGATAGTGATGATTATTTTGATGATGGTTGTTTTACCATGATGATTTGTGATCGGGGTAGCCTATGCCGATGAAGAATGTTAACATGGAAAATGTGATTTGGTATATCTTATGGTGATAAAGGTAATCAAAGGGGAGATTTTCATCGGAGGAACCCATACCAAAAAAGAGAGGTTGACAGTATATTTTGGAATAACTTGCATTGTCGATTCAACATGATTTTCCTATGCTAATAGCTATGGTTAATCTGATCATTTGGCTGGAAGTTTTTCAATTTGAAGTTACTTTTCCAATAAGGTGTGTCATCATGGAGACTGTGCTCGGGATAGCCTATGGTGATAGTAGAAATCAAAGGTGATTATTCTCATCGGAGTAACTCATGCCGATAAGAGGGTTCAAAAGAATCAAATGGTCATCAGGATAGCTACTGAAGATGGAATAGGTTCCCTTTTGTCAACCCAATAGCATGTGTTTGCATAACATGAAGGTTATTCACAACATGATGTTCAACTAATATGAGCATGCCATTAATGTAGTCTAATAGTCCATGTGGATGTTTGACCTGGTTTGATTGAATGACCTAGATGTAGATTGAGGAAATTAAGAGGACTTTGAGGCCATATTTGTATACTAACAGAAGTAAAGATCTACTTGGTGTCTAGCTAGACTTAAATAAATGACCTGGATTTTGACTGTGATGACCTATGCTATCCAAGTGGTCAAACAAGAGAACTGAAGTACTAGAGATGGTGTTGGTGATTGTATCTGGACATAAGGATTGTGTATTCATTAATGGTGATCTAGTAGTAGATAGGTGAGTGGCTCGATATCATCAGAAGATCTTCAACCATAAATATGTCCAAGCTATATGCAAATGAAGATTACTAAAGATAGTAATCTAAATTTAGTGTTTGAACAGAAGAAGGAAGTTGCTGCAATAAATGATGATGGGTGAAAAATCTCTGGAGCAGACTTGGAAGACCAAATCTACCTGATCTATGATATGCACATTTTGAACTTCATCTCTTGGCGGGAAGATTAATGGTCCAAAGTAAAAGTTGATGAAGGATATAGGTTGGTAGGAGTCATGTATGCATAGGAACTTGAATTGCTGACTAGCAAAATATAAATCAATAGAATGAACAATCTGAAAGATATATTGGAAATTGTATAGATTGAGATATATGATAACGAGGCAAATAAGTTTGTCTAATGGGGTGATGATGTATGATCTAACCAATAGTGTATAGGTAGGAGTAATTGATGAATGGATCAGTGAACAATAGAATTGGGTGACTAAGTAGAAAAGAGATGAGGAAAAAAAGGAAGTGTTGTGACTGTATGACTATAAGGTGCTGATGTGGGTACAAAATATAGAGCAGAAGCAGTTGAGATAAAAATTGAGTTGTATAGAATTATTTTTTGCAGAGAGTGGAAGCATGCATTGGAGAGAGGAAGAGACCTTATATAAAAAGTGTAGAACCAAAGCAGACAGTACAACAAGGTAGAAGGAAAAGACACTGAAGAGAACAGAGCAGAAGACAAATAGAGAGAATACGATAGAGGATATAGTAGAAGAGAAGAATAACTAATATAGATACTTAAGGTTAGAGTGTAGATAAGAGTTTAGTCTATCTCAAGAGAATATTCTTTGAGAGTTACAAAATATCATTTGTAAGAGGGATCTTAACTTATTTTTTATTATTACTCATTGTAATCATTGAGTGGGTTCTCAAAGCTAGGGGTTGGTTCTTCTTTGGGTTGTAGCCCATAAATATGTAGGGGTTGGTGCTCCTTGGGTTGGTTCCCTTAATGTTATAATCAGTTCTACTTGTGAGGCTGGATTAGAGCAGTAGACTCCAACAACATTTCTCAATGAGGTTTCCCCCACTGTGGATTTTCCTCATATACACTTGTGTTATGTGATGTGCTCTTATGTGTGTGTGTGCTCATGTGTTAGTATCTCTGCTAATGATTTTGTGATAAAGGTAATTTTTTCTTAGATCCTTTAGAAGGTAAAAGTTTTTATTGATCACCACTGATTCACCCCACATCTTAGTGATCTATTATGTTCCAACATGTTTAGTATCATAAACCTTGACACTCATGATTTTTCTTTTGGAGGCCCTATTTTTATGGGACTATGTTCAACTTTGGAAATTTGTCATACATGTGACCAAAGTTAGTGCCATTGGCCTTTTATGCTCCATATTCTAGATGGGTGTCCAACCAAAATTCCCTTAAGTTGTATTCATTATTATTCTTGGCCTTCCCATTTTCAAATCTGGTGTCAATTTTTGTACTTGACCATTTTAGGTCAACTGAAATTGAGAAATACCTTGTAAACTATATAAGGAAATAATTATCACACATAACCTAATTCAAGAATTCCCAAGTCACAAGTTACAATTCAAGAGTCCTAATTCCCTCAATTAAGAGCATATATATGAGTACAAGGAGTATCAAGGTACAACAACCTATCTTAAAGTATGTTTTCATGAGTATGTTGGTATTATGGATGTGTTGCATTAGTTTTTTCATTTATGTCAACACTTATCCTTCTGGAGATCTTTGGTTATGTTGAACCAACACATTGTGTTCACCGACAAGTTCAGTGACCTATGCACAGTCATCGGTATATTGTCCACCGATAGGTTATATTATTCACTAGCATTGATGATGGCTTGTTATCATCTAGAGATTACTTGATTATGTCAAAGACATGGTCTGGATACTTGGTTTTGGTATTTTGGTTAATGATCTAATCGGGTTGACATATTTGTTGTTACCGACAGATTAGTCAAGGTTATGGACCAGTATGCATTTTCTATTTTAGATCAACATGTCACATTATGGAGATGGTTTATTGATTAGATATTGTTGTAAATGTATTGAGCCGATATAATGCATCACATCTAGACTTATATGCAATTGATCTTATTGTAATATTCTTAGTAAGCCGACCTACACATTTGGTCTTAGGTTTTGTATATATGTAAGATCTCATTTGATATGAGATAGAAGAGGATATATGATATGTAAGGTTATGGTATGGTAATGCAACATGGTATGTGTGAATATTGAAGATCATTTGAGAAAACCATAAGAGAAGGTTCAAGGAAGGTTTGAAGGTGTGTTAGAGCTTAACCGATATTGATTCCAGCATTGGAGATGCTATCTTGAGAAGTACATTATTCTAGGATTTAACCATCCTACTGTAGTCATTGCGACTCCCATTTAAGCAATGTGCTCTAGGTGGTTGGCCTTTCTACATGTGCAGACCCCATTTGTATATGCATACTATCTATAGTAGTATCATCTAATAATGGGTAAGGTTACCCATTGTAGTTTTTCTCCTTATAGGGTTTCCACGTCAAAATATTTGTGTTATGTGTTGTGGATGTTGTTTCTCTTTTTGTTTCATGCATTAAGTAAGTTATATTTGGGTTGAAATTGATTGACAATTGATTCACCCCCCTGTCCTAGTTGCCTTCTGGGTCCTAACAATTGGTATCAGAGCTAAGTCCTCTTTTTGCAGAAGCCTAACAACTTGAGGAGATCTTATGGCAACTAACATTTTTAGGAAGGACATTCTGAAACTTGATGGAGCTAACTATGGTATATGGAAGATCAGAATGGAGACACATCTGAATTGCATTGGAAGAGACATATGGGAAGTTACAAAGAATGGCTATGTTGGTCTTACTCAGAATCAACCTAATCCACCTACATTGGGCAAGGATTAGGAGAATGATTGCAAAGAAAGAGAAGCACTTTTGAGTGCATTATCAGATCAACAAATCATGGGATTATTAGACTGATCTACTACTAAATCCATTTGGGATAAATTGGAGACATTGAATGAAGGAGATACCACTGTCAAAATTGCAAAATTGCAATGTTTTCGGGTCAGGTATGAAAATTTGAAAATGGAAGAAGATGAAAGAATTTCTTCTTTTATGGAAAGAGTTAATGAATTTGTTTTAGGAATACAATGTTGTGGAGGATCCTTACGTGAAGGTTAAATTGTTTCTAAATTTTTAAGAGCATTGTCACCAACATACAAAATGAAAGTAACTACTATTAATGAGTTGAGAACAATGCCTAATACATTAGTATCTAGAGATACCTTGGTTGGAAAACTTTCAGCATTTGAGCTTGAGGAATTTAGTCCTATTGCTACTATTAAGATAGATTTAGCCTTCAAAGCATCATCATCTGCATCATCATCATCTTCATCTAACAAATCTGATTGGAAAGCACTTTATGCAAAAGAACTTGAAGATATCAAAAGGGAAAATCAAGAACTGGAAGAACTTGAAGCACTATTTGCAAGAAAAATGCCTAAAGGTCCAGTTGGAAGTAAGTATGAAGGTAAAGCACTATTTAAATATTTTAATTGCAATAAAGTTGGTCATATGGCATCTAGATGTCCTGATAGACACACGATATTGAGAGAAGAAGCTAAAAAGACATATAAGCCTAACCCTGAATATCATAGATACAAATTTAAGAAGAATAGAGACAAATCTTGTTACTATGCTGATGAAGGAGTTACTGATGATTTTGATGAAGAACCGATAGAAAATGGATGGGATTTGGTTGCAATAAAGGAAGATCAATCGACACCTACTGTTCCACTGGTAGAGTAGGCCCTAGCAGGTAAAATTGAAGAAAAGGATGAATGGATCATATATTCTGGATGTTCACATCATATGATTGGTGATAAGAGTAAATTCTTGTCTTTTTAGGAATTCAATGGAGGTCTAGTAATATTTGGTGATTATAAAGCTTGTTTAATCAGAGGAAAAGGCACTATATCCATGGATGGTAAGCACAATACTAACAATGTTTATTATGTTGAAGGTTTGAAGTGTAATCTTTTGAGTATTGGTCAATTAGTTGAAAAGGGATTTTAGTTATAGTTCAAGAATGGTAAATACAAAATCATGAGAAAAACTGGATTGGAGATTGCAACCGGTAATCAGACTAAAGGTAATATCTTTGGTTTGAACAACAATGATAAGACATGCTTAATTTTACATATTGATGAAAGTTGGTTATGGCATAAGAGACTTTGTCATGTAAATTTTGATTACATTGTAAATATCAGTTTAACTAAGGCAGTAAGAGATCTACCTAAGATTGTGAAACCTCATAATCTGGTATGTAAGGAACGTCAAGTGGGAAAGCAAGTTAGAACAACTTTTAAGAGTATTTCTGAGAAATCCAATAATGTTCTTGATTTAATCCATTTTGACTTGTGTGGTCCGATAAGAACAAGAAGTCTACAAGGAGATAGACACTTTATGCTAATTATTGATGATTATTCTAGAATGTGTTAGGTTACTTTTCTCAGGGAGAAATCAAAAGCTTTTGGAAAATTCAAATTGTTCAAGGCAATGGTAGAAAATGAAACTGGTAAGAAAATAAAATGTTTGAGATCAGATAAAGGAGGAGAATTTACATCAAAGGAATTTAATACATTCTGTGAAGTAAATAGAATCAAACAACAACTATCAGCACCTCAGACACCTCAGCCTAATGGAATTGTGGAAAGGAAGAACATAACTATTTTGGAAGTAGCTAGAAGCATGATATTGGAAGCAAATCTACCTCATGTGTATTGGAGAGAAGCAATGAATACAATGGTTTACACTTTCAACAGAGTTCACATCAAAGGTGAAACCGGTAAGACCCCTTATGAACTATGGTTTGGTAATACTCCTACTCTTAAGTACTTCAAAATATTTGGAAGCAAATGTTATATTAGGAGAGATGAGTATATTAATAAATTTGATCCTAGAAGTGATGAAGGAATATTTCTTGGTTATTCATCTAAGAGCAAGGCATATAAATGTTTTAATAAAAGATTGCAGAAGATCATTGAGAGTGCTAATGTGAAGATAGATGAACACTTAAAAGGAAATTCAAGGTCTATAGATTCTGAATCGGCAATTGAGATGATCATAAATGAACCAATACAGAGTGCACCGATATATAATGTGGATCCAGTCACACCGACATCATCATATAATTCCATAGTGACTAAAGAACAACAACATATGAATAAACTTAGGTATGTGAGTCTGAATCACTCAGAAAATCAGATAATTGGGAATAAGAATCAAGGTGTTATGACAAGAGGAAGAGTGACAAATGAAGAGGTATGCTTAATTTCTCGAATTGAACCAACATCTATTATGGAAGATTGTCAAGATGAACATTGGATAAAAGAAATGGAAGATGAACTAGAACAAATTGAAAAGAACAATACATGGACATTAGTTCCCCAGCCTAAAGACAAAAATGTAATTGGAGCTAAATGGGTATTCAGAAATAAATTTAATGAAGATGGTAAGGTAATCAGGAACAAAGCAAGATTTGTATGTAATGGATATTCACAAAAAGAGGGAATTGATTATAATGAAACCTTTGCACCAGTAGCTGGAATTGAGGCAGTCAAATTATTTCTTGCATTTGCAACTCATAAGAACTATAAAGTTGATCAGATGGATGTAAAAGTGCATTCCTGAATGTTGATCTTGAAGAGGAAGTTTACATTGAACAACCTAATGGATTTTCATAGACAAATGATAAAGATATAGTTTGCAGATTAAGGAAAGCTTTGTATGGATTGAAGCAAGCTCCTAGAGCTTGGTATGCTATATTGGACAAATATCTCTTGAAGCTTGGTTACACTAAAGGTAATGCTAATAGAAACTTATATTTCAAAGTGACTAATGATGACATCTTGGTTTTTGAATTTTTTGTTGACGATATCATATTAGGAGGAGAAGATGGATTGTGTAAAGGCTTTGCTAACAAGATGCAGGATGAATTTGAAATGTCTATGATTGGGAAGATAAAATTATTTTTAGGATTGTAGATTTCACAGATTGATAGAGGTATATTCATATGTCAAACAAAATACTTTAAGGAACTATTGAAGAAATTTGGTATGGAAAAATCTAAACCGGTAAGTACTCCTATGACTACAACTGATAAATTGGCATTGAAGGATGATTCAGCTCCTGTTAATACGACAAGATACAAATCTATGATTTGAGGTTTACTATATTTGACACAAAAAAGACTTGATATAATGAATTCAATATGTATTGTTTCAAGATTTCAGAGTAATCCTAAAGAAAATCATAAATTAGTAGTAAAAAGGATTTTCCGGTATCTACAAGGCATAACAAATCTTGGTTTATGGTACCCTAAAGATGAAAATTTTGATTTATGTGCATACATTGATGCAAATTTGGTAGGAGATGTAGATGACAAAAAGAGCACCACTAGCAAAGCATTCTTTCTTGGTAGCAAATTGATTTCATGGTTAAGCAAGAAGCAGAGTTGTACATCATTATCAATAGCATAATCAAAATATGTTGCAGCAACAATTGATTGTACTAAGGTATTATGGATTAAGCAAATGTTGAAGGACATAAAGGTAAAATGCAAAGAACCTATAATCATTTATTGTAACAATTCAGCAGCAATTGATATATCAAAGAATCCATTATTTCACTCTAAGACTAAACATGTTTCTATCAAATATAACTTTCTGAAAGAGAATGTTGAAGCAAAATCAAAAGAAGTGAGATTGGTTTATGTGAATACTAAAGAGAAGATTGCAGATATCTTTACTAAGCCTTTACCTAAGGAAACTTTTGAATATCTCAAAGAGCATCTTGGGTGAATACCATCACTGATAGAGACAGACAATTGAAGTTTGGCATCAAACCAGCATAAACTAACAGAGAAATCATTTTTCCGACTTTGATGGAGGAGAGATACTTCTCAGGGGGAGTAGTTGGTCATATTAGTTGGTTATATGTTTTGGTATTTATTTGCTTTGGAATTTTATGTCAAAGGGGGAGAGAGATCTATGGAAAAACAGTATTCCTAAGGGGAGATATTATTCATTGGGAGAGATATATACTCTTTGCATTTTGATTTTGATTTTTGGTATTGATCTATTTTGGAAATTATTGGTTTTTGGTTTTTGGCATTCTGTTTTGGCACTTAGATGTTTTTCCATCTAGTGTTGCCATCAATGCCAAAGGGGGAGATTGTTGGTAGTATGGATGTGTTGCATTAGTTTTTTCATTAATGTCAACACTTATCCTTCTGGAGATCTTTGGTTATGTTGAACTAGCACATTGTGTTCACTGGCAAGTTCAGTGACTTATGCACAATCACCGTTATATTGTCCATCAACAGGTTATATCATTCACCGACACTAATGATGACTTGTTATCATCTAGAGATCACTTGATTATGTCAAAGACATGGTTGACATATTTGTTATTACCGACAGATTGGTCAAGGTTATGCACTGGTATGCATTTTCTATTCTAGATTAGCATGACACATTATGGAGATGATTTATTGATTGGATATTGTTGTAAATGTATTGAGCCGACATGATGCATCACATCTAGACTTATATGCAATTGATCTTATTGTAATATTCTTAGTAAGCTGACCTACACATTTGGTCTTAGGTTTTGTATATATGTAAGATCTCATTTGATATGAGATACAAGAGGATATATGATATGTAAGGTTATGGTATGGTAATGTAACATGGTATGTGCGAATATGGAAGATCATTTGAGAAGACCATAAGAGAAGGTTCAAGGAAGGTTTGAAGGTGTTTGTCAGAGCTTAACTAGTACTGAATCCAACATTGGAGATGCTATCTTGAACAATACATTATTCTAGGATTTAACCATCCTACTGTAGTCATTGCGACTCCCATTTGAGCAATGTGCTCTAGACAGTTGGCCTTTCTGCATGTGCAAACCCCATTTGTATACACATACTATCTACAGTAGTATCATCTAATTGTGGGTAGGGTTTCCCACCATGTTTTTTCCCCTTATAGGGTTTCCACGTTAAAATCTATGTGTTATGCGTTGTGGATGTTGTTTCTCTTTCTGTTTCATGCATTAAGTTTCACCGCGATTGATATTAACTATTAATTTGCTAACCAACATTAAGTTTGGTTTACCGGTATTAAGTATTAAGTTGAAGTAAGTTATATTTGGGTTGAAATTAATTGACAACTGATTCACCCCTACCTCTCAGTTTCCTTTTGGGTCCTAACAGAGTAATTATATTATGATTTATTAATATTATTGCAGCATCACATGGAGGAATTATATAAAGAGCATTGCATCACCACCATTATCAAACCTAAGGCAGCATTATTTCAATTCAGAATTGCATTTATCATTTAGCCTATTCCCTACCAAGGGTAATCTCTATTTCTATCATCATTGTTGTTGTGAAGGTGGAAATACCAATATGGGGTTTGACTTAGGAAAGAACCTATACAACACAATAGTTTTCAGTCTTATATATTTACAAGTTATGGACTTGATAACTAGAAGTTGTATAATTGTGTAGTCTAGAATAAGACACACATATCCAAACTTTGAATAGAAGGAAACCCTAGCTCTATGTCAAATATGTCACTTGAATGACAATTTTAGGCTTATTTTTGGACAGAAAGATCTAAAAGGCATCCTAATATGAAATTTGAAGCCTTAACTAATATATACACCTATAGGTCTAGGGTGTCTAGGTCACTAGGTTGACACTCTCAACTCCAGATTTCAATAATAGGTTCTTTACTACATAACATTTCTATATCTATACTTTTGTGTCTTCTTATTGATCTATACATGTTTGTGTATGTTGAATCTTATCAAGTTTTCATCATTTTACTTAGTTCTTGCATTTTCTCATCAAATTATATCTAATCATATCAAATCAAAAGAAGAAGCAATCAAAAAAAGCATCCAACTCTCCTTTAGTACTCAAGTTGGATCTTGTGGTTTATTTCCTCCAATTAATGCTAGTGATTCTAAAATTAAGATCTTAGTTTATGTCTCTGGGATAGGATCCCATTTCACTACATTTAATTTTGATGAACCTAACGTATCCTACACTTGCATATTTTCTGATTTTTAGTTTCAAATCTGATTTTTGCATGTACTTTTCAGGTTTACATTCATTCATTTCTAAAAATATTGTTTATTTAATTAAACTAATCATAACATTACTATTTATTATATCATATCTATCTCATTGATTAATGTGGCATGTGTTATATTTAAAAAGAAATTTAGTTCATTGAATATGCCATTATGTTTTCAATTAGTTAGTTCTATGATGAATACATTTCATAGATGTGATATTGGCCTAGCATCTCTTATATCAATCTATCCATATCCTAAAGACAATCCTATCCATAAGGATATTTTGGATTAAACAAATGATAACACTATCACCTTTGTCAATTCTCTATCTTGTAGAGATGAAGCATTGATTAATCATGCTTGTCCCTCTTAGAAAGTTGACCATACTTATGATGATATTTTAGCCCAAGAGAATGATAGTATAAATACTTTCCTAAATTTCACTTTACCTTAAATGCACCTAAATGAAATCTATTCTAGAGATGAAGCATTGATGGATCTTACTAATCCCTCTCCCAAAGTTTTTCTTACTCAAGAGGATACCCTTGAGAAATAGGATGATATCATTAGCACTTTTCTTGATGCATTCTCTTCTAGAGATGAGTCCTTGGAGAATAATGAGCCCAATTAAAGTTAAGTTGGTACAATTCATGTTTCTAATGATACAAATGAACATGTGAAACCTAAAATTATTGTTCATATTCATCAGGACTCCCCTCAATATTAGATCAAATCTGTGATTGTTGTTAGAGGTACTAATAATCCAGCTTTGTTACCCCCAAACTAATTCTTAAACTTCAAAAAAAAAAATCACTCAAATAAATATAATGAATCAACAAATGTCACAACAATCTCATTATCATAAAGTTTCCAATAGATATAATATTAATGACAATGTTCTTCCTACTTCCCAAAATATTTTTCCTCCACCCCTCCATCCTTCACATGCTGGTAATGAGTTTTATATTGTTGAGTAAATTCATGCTACTCTAGCTAAAATTTCCCTTCAGGATTTGATTCAAACTTCAGCTAAATACCATAGGCTGACCCAAGAAGATTCACAAAAGATAGTCATTTCACCTTTTATTAGAACAAGTGATGTAGTAGGATCATTTGATTGTATGCATGGAAAAAAGACATATATTGTGTTCTTGCAAGATTAATTGTCTTCTTTCATAGTTAAAAATCAATATGATCCCCTCATGATCATATCTAGGATTAATGAGCATAGGATACAATGTACCTTAATTGATAATAGATTAGGCCTTAATGTTTTTAGAATAAACCTATTACATAAGATCAATGTGGACACCTTCATCATTAAAATTTATTCTCTCTATATTCATGGCTTAGATAATGTTGGTAGACAATCATTAAGCATAATCACATCACCTATTATGGTAGGACTTGCAACTTTACCTACACCTATCCATGTTTCCCAATGCTCTCACATAAAATATTCACCTAGGTAGACTATGGATTCATGTTATGCAAGTAGTCCCTTATACTCTTCATTGCATAGTAAAATTCATACATGACAATCAACTTTACAAAATCAAGGTTGATCCTAATCTTTATAATTGTATTCAAGAAGAATTAGGATGTATATCTTTGAATATAATTATTTAACACTATGGGTCCTTTTATAATGCAATTACTTATCAATTATGATTTCTTAAACAAAGTTGGAGTCCATTAGACTTTACACCCTCCTTTAAAGGACATTATGAATTCCCCCAATCCAAATTTAAATCCTAGAAGGAACCTTATAGTGTTTATTTTATCCAAGGTACCTATTCTCCTTATCATGCATGTCTTGATGATGATTGAAGCTATTTACACTTCAACTCAATAAAAATAAGAGTAAGACTTCTCATCTTGACATTTTAACTCCTAATGATGGGAAAGAGAGGGGGGTGAGAGGGGGAGGGAGAGAGAGGGGAGGGAGAGAGAGAGAGGGGAGGGAGAGAGAGATAAAAAGAGGGGGGAGAAGGAAGAAAATGAGGCAAAGAGGGGAGAGGTAGAAAGAGAGGGGGAAGGGAGATGGAAGGGAGAGGGAGAGGAGGTGGAGGGAGGGTAAGAGGATAGAAAGAATGGGGAAAGGGAGAGGGAGATACACACACATAGAGACACAAAGACACATCGAGAGAGACATCAGAGAGAGGGAGAGAGAGAGAGAGAGAGAGAGAGAGAGAGAGAGAGAGAGAGAGAGAGAGAGGTTTCTCAAAATCCCATTATACACAATCAACAATAGGAGGAGGTTTCTTAGTAGTTCCACCTCTATCAAAGCATTTCCCCAAATCTAAAACTTCATAACCCAATAAGTTTTCTAATTTAAATGGCACCTCTTTCTAGCTTCTCTTTATATAATGATTCTAAAGGAAATAAGACGAAGTCCTAAATTTCTTTCTAGTTTCTCTTTATATATAATATTTCTAAAGGAAACAATATTCTTACCACCTTAATATTTAAAGAACTGGGTGTACAGTCTTTCATGTTTCTAAGTGTTTGCCTAAAAAATTACAATCTATTTTCCCATCCTTCCACAAAATCAAGTGAGAGAGAGGAGGGGGAGAGAGGGAAGGTGGGAGAGGTAGATAAAGAGAAAGAGAAATATAAATAGAGAGAAGAGAGATGGAGAGGGAAGAGAGAGAGTATTTTGAGAGAGTTAAAGGAACTAGGTTTCCAATCCCTTGTTGCACTCCTCACAAGAGAGAGTAAAGCTTCACAAAATGTTAAGGAAATGCACTCAATTATTCCTTTATTCCACTTGTTGTCCCACATAATACTTTCCGTTGAGGATTCCAATAGGTGGAGACTAAATTATTCACTTACCTCAATCTTCACATTTTGAATTGCTATTTTTTGGGACGCAGAGATTGCATTCACTTGAGGATTTAGGGTTTAGGGTTGAGACAAATAGAGAGAGAGAGAGAGAGTGGGGGGGGGAGGGAGAAATTCCAAGATCTCTCCAACAAATTCTATTGAATAACCAAAATACTGAGAGGGGAGGGATGAATCATTATTCCCTTGGACCTATTTAAACTTCTTATTAACTAATAACATAACATAATTCAAAGTATAGTAAGAAAAATAGAGACATAACACCATATTTGTACATGGAAAACCTACTATGGGAAAAGTCATAAAGATATTATACTCTCAGGAATACTGTAGTATGCAACCGGTTACATAGTACAAAGGGGCGACTCACTATTGGTTTGGCTCACTGCCAATTTGGCTCACTGCTAGTTTGGTTCATTGTCAGTTTGACTCACTGCCAATTTAAACTTTTGTCTAAGATACAAAGAGGGCTTATAGTCAATATTTATAGAGTATATACAAATTGAATTGTTACAAGTGCATCTAATATATACATAAATACTATTCCTTTGAAGTGCATAAATTGTCACAAATATTCACCTACAAAACATAACCACAATTCTTTCGCATATAGTACATAAAAAAAAATTGTCTTTCAACAACCACACCTTTAGCAAATGATATCCACAATGATATATATCTTCACCATTTAATTATCAATTCATCTCAGTCGGAGTGGATGAGACCAGACTTAACCAAACACTATAGCAATTTGGGTGGCTTCATGCAGTGTCAACCTTCAACTACAATCTTGAGTAGTGTGCATCACAACATATATGGATGGGACTGGATCTCTGAAACATGTGTAATAATCATATCTAGATAGGACCGGACTCATAAGAAGCTTTTGGTAATAAAAAATATGAGACCTCAAAACTATGCAAAACATAATAAAGCAAACATTTCCAAATCATATCATATACACACATGCCAAATAGAAACACTAACCATGACATCAATGAGAACAATAAAAAAATAGGCCAAAAATCTCCCCCTTTTTCATTGATGGCAATATAAGTTAAACAAAGTAGGTTTTCTAAAAGACTAACAAGAAATAAAGTGTCAATAGTCTTTGCATGAAATGAAAGAGAGTAATTTAACTGCTAGAATTACACCTACCACTACTAAGAGAAATTAACTGTTGGAATTACTCCTACCACTACTACTCCTACTACTCCCCCTTTGACAACAATGAGAAAGGGTAAGTAGAGAATCAAAAATTATGAACCCCTCCTAACAAGAAGAACTATTGATTTCATAGGAATATTTGAGGTTCAGGGCATGAGCAGTCCAAGAGTCCTTGTGTGAGTCCCAATGAGAGATTGCTTCTATCAAAAAACTCTATTTGAGCTAGAAGGGATAATTGAAGTTGCTTTGTTTCAAGAATGGAACTAGGATTAGAGTAAGATAACTCCAAAGCATGATAAAGAGCCCTGTTCATAAAAGAGATGCTTTCATTGCTAAGATCTCTCAGATTGCCTAGCAACGTGATGATGTTGTCTCTTTGTTGTTGAAGCTCATAGTATCTGTCATGTAGTTCCTCAATATTTTATCTTCTAAAGCCAAATATATCTTTGGAAAGCTTGAAATTTTCTTGTGCCTGTTGGATCTTGTCTTCAATGATATTCATTTCGTTTTTCATGCTTTGAGTAGAAACCAGCCACTGTAGACTGAACACAAACAATATATTTTCATTCACCAAATAGGAGTGACCTTTAGAGATAAGCTGGGAAAGATGTTGGCGGGATAATTCACATTTGGACTTGATTTCTTGCAAGAGCCTTTCTCTGTCATCAACTAAGTCCTTCTCATATTATTTTCTGATGGTATCAACCTGACTATCCAAAGATTTGATCAGTAGTTTGCACTTTTCCACACTTAGAATATCCAAATCTAACTGACATTCAGGTAAAGCAGCATGGAGCACTGTCAGGAGATCTTCAACAATTTTATCGCTTTTATAGAAATCTTTCCTTGTAGAGGAAATGAATTTTTCTCCAACCTCAAGCTTATGCAATGGATCCATATTGGAGAAATTAATTGATTGGATAGAAGATGTGATTGGCAAGAGTATCAACATAGAAGAGAATATTTTCTTCCATACATCTTCTGAGGAGCCTAGATTGGTTCCAATGATGGATACCTACACATTAGATTCCTTGGTTGGAACATCTACCTTTGCTTCAAATGGAATATTGCATTTAGTGTTATCCTTATCAGAAGCTTGATTGACAATTGAACCTTCAACTTCTTTTCCTTTAATGAATCCAGGATTGACTGGAGGGATATTAGAGGTTCTGAGAACATCATTGTTGTCCATAGCACTATCCATAGGAATTTCCATGGAAAAAACATCATCCACATCCATTAGATTATTAACTGGACTGCTTGAGGGATCATCTTTTTCTTCAAAGATAGTAATATGCACATCTTCAAATACTCTAGTGGTGGCAATGGAATAACTAGAGAGAAGACCAAAATTCTTGGCAATAGACACAACTGTATCCATGACATCTTTTTTAACCTTCTCTTTGGTATTAGTTACAACAAGAATGAGATCATCTAAGTTATTTTTATTCCTTAACTCTATTTGACATACGTCCAATAGGGTGGCCTTATTTTTTGGAGAGTGAGAGCAGCTAACTACTTCAAATATATGATCTTTAATACCTTGTTCCTATTGTCTAGAAATTTTCCTTATCCTCACTAATTCTTTATACAATTCATTTGGAACTATGTTCCTATATTCCTCAATTGTAGCTTCAAATTTTACACAATACATAATGAAACCTTTAATTATGGAATTTTGATCTTTAGCACCAGCATTAGAAAATATATTACCTACCTCCCTTGGACTCCTACCTTGAGAGAGGGATTCCCAAAGAATTTCTACATTGAGAGGTTGCTTGAACTTCTCTCCTTTACACTTCGGGACATGTATCTGGTACTGCTCAACTTCTTCACCTTCTTCCTCAAATTCCAGGACAATAGTTTTCCTTTTGATTTTGATCTTCTTCTTTGGGGAGCTTGATAATGGAAGCTCTACTTGAGTGGCCTAGGATGTTTCAGATGTACCAAGTCTTCTAGATTGCTTGAAATTGGAGATTTCTTCCTTAGTCAAATTGGCCTTGTCTAGGGATTCGTTAATGATCTTTTTCACTCTCTTTTCACAGTCCTTCTTGATGAGCTCCATCTGGAATTGTAAGTATTTTTCATCAATAGTCCCAAAATGTTCTTGGGATTCATCAACTAGACTCTCCAAGAGAACTTTAGCTGTGACATCAAGAATATCAAATGAAAATTCATATCCAAAAGTAGGGACCCATATCTTTCTAGGTATGATGGCTTCCATGTAGCATTCGTTAGTTGTAATTATGAATGTGATATCATGTTTGTACTATTCAACAATCTCCTTTATTATTCTATCTATGTTCTACACATTCATTTGAAAGATGATAAAGAATGCCATAAAATATTATTCTTTAGCCTTGTCATTAATAAACCCTTTGAGCGTATCTGTGATCTGAAGGGCTACTAGTCTATCTTGAGACCACAAAACCCTACTACGACTGGGTAACACTTCCATAAAATAGAAGAGGATGTATAGGGATAGGGTATTGAATTTGAATAAGTTCTTCTTTTCCCTACACTAAATAAGATTTTCTGAAAACTGTTGTTGCAAGATTTCATAGAGGTTGAAATATTCATTTGATTCAGCCATCTCATAAACCATATGTACAGTGGTAGCAGAAATACAATTTTCTTTATTTGTAAAATAAATTTTGTTTCCAACCCTTAGAGAAAGATACTTAACTATCAAATTTATGATATTGACGATTTCTAGTGAATGCTTGTCAAATATGGCACCAATTAATTCTATGACAACCTTATTTTTGGCCTTCAGTTTGAGAACCTCACCAAAGTCACCTAGACCCTTAATAACCTTCATTACTTTCTTAGTTATCATATGGGTTTGATCCAACTAGATAAACCCATCTTGAAACTTGGTGATTGCCAATTTGATCCATTTTTCATCGTGAGAGAAATTTGGAAAGTTATTCCTTGTGTTTAGGTTCTTCTGGACAAGGTGGGCAAATTCTAGTTTGACCCTGCCTTGTTGATCAATTATTTGTTCGGTCTAGATATCTAGCATTTTTCCATGATGAATGAATTCTTCTTGGTTGACACATATGTAACCCTTAACATCTTCTACCAAAACAACTCCAATTGGAATTTTTGAAAATGCTCCCCTGGGATTTGTTTGAATTGCCACATAGGGTGTCTTTGTGAATACTAGCCAAGGCTTTTCAACAACATCAACAACTATGAGGGTATCTAGGATTACCGGTTCTATAGATTGTTTTCTTGAATCTAACAAGAGAAACCCTGAGATCACTTGATTGCCTTAATCATCTTCACAACTCTTGTGTGTTTCTAATTCACGGTGAAATAACTAATCATGTCGTTGTCCTTATATTCTTTTCATCAAGGTTTTCACATTAAATGCACATGAGCTGTCTTCCATGTTCTTAAATTTCCCAACAATATGCTGGATCCTATGATATGTTGTGATAATGACTATTGGATCACTTCAATGCCTCAAACAACTTTGGCTAGGGATATGATTATGATATTCTGATTTCTCCCCCTTGGCCAAAGCCATACATGAGTGGGATGCTGGCATTTGTATGGTTTCCTTCTTTCTCTAGATTTTCTTCATTTCAACTTTTACATCCTCCACATTGACCTTCTTTAGTGGTCTGATTTCATCTTGAACTTGATTGCTTCTGCACTACCTTGCTATGTGACTGGGTTTGTTGCAACTATGCTATTTGATATTTATCGGATTTTGTCTTGGCCTACACTGATTAGCTTTGTGTCCACTGATATTGCATGTATAACATCTACCTCTAAAATAGTTATATCTATTTTTATTTACAATTGGATTCCTGCATTGATTAGATTTATGACCATACTTGTTGCATGTGTAGAATCTACCAAGGAATGAATTAAAAGATTGATTCAGACTATTCTTGCATTCTACTGCCTTGTGACCTATTTATTACATTTATATCAAGAACCATGGAAAGGGGTATTTTTCATACTTACTTGTTTCTTGACTAGAGACTTACCTTTTTCCTCCTTGGGGACTATCACTTTTACTAGAGGGTTATTTTCCACTGATATTCACTTCCTTCTTAGCTTCCAAATCATCCTTAGAATTGGTTTCAATGTTGGGCGTGCCAGATTTAGTATTGTATTATTGATCCTTGGTTTTCTCAAGATCTTCTTTAAGGAGTGTTACTTCTAATTTTAGCTTCTCACATTCTTCAGATTTGCACTTCACCATTTGATTTAGATATTCTTTAGTATTTTCATTGTCTGCATCTTTGATCCTTAATTTTGACATAGTGTTATTTTCTGTCTTGATCTCATCATTGACTTCTTTGTATCTAATCTTAAACTTTCAGATCTTCTCTCTTAGCTTTTTGATGCATTCATTTGCTCATTGAACATTCTCCTTTAGGTCTTTGTTTTCACCTTTCATTTCCTCAAGTTCTTCAAGAGCATTTCTCAAGTCATTTAAATCCATAAGTTCAACTTTTTGGATCTCCTTTGACTAGTTAGACTCTTCTAAAGGAATTGGCTCTGATACCAATTGTTGAATATCTAGAATACTGAGAGGGGAGGGGTGAATCAATATTCCCTTGAACTTATTTAAGCTTCTTATTAACCAATCGCATAACATAATTCAAAGTGTAGTAAGAAAAATAGAGACATAACACATAACACTAGATTTGTATGTGGAAAACGTAATATGGGAAAAACCATTGAGAGATGATACTCTCAGGAATAGTTTAGTATACAACCGATTACATAGTACAAAGGGGTGGCTCACTACCAGTTTGACTCACTATAGATTTGGACTTGTTGAGAAAGATACAAAGAGAGCTTATAGCCAATATTTATAGAGTATACAAAAATTGAATTGTTACAAGTGCATCTAACATATGCATAAATACAGTTCCTTTGAAGTACATAAATTGTCACAAATATTTTCTTGCAAAACATAACCACAATTCTTTTGCATAAAGTACATAAAAAAATAGTTGTCTTTCAACAACCATGCCTTTAGCAAATGATATCCATGATGATATATATCTACACCATTTGATTGTCAAGTCAGCTCTGTTGGAGTGGATTAGACTGGACTTAACCACACGCTACAACAATCTAGGTGGCTTCATGTGGTGTCAGACTTCAGCTACAATATTGAGAAGTGCACATCATAGCATATCCAGATAGGATCAGATCTCCAAAACATGCACAATAATCATATCCAGATCAGATTAGACTCATAAGTAGCTTCCGATAAGACAAAATACCAAACCTCAAAAATATGCAAAATATGATAAAGAAAACTTTTCCCAATTAGATCATATACACATATGTTGAATAGAAACACTAACCATGACATCAATGACAACAATGAAAAATAGGTCAACTTTATTTTTAAGTTTGACAATGTCTTTAGGGGTTTGTGGTGGGCAAATTTCATGGATATATGTATGTATGTACATATGTATATAGATTATATATATACATACATACATATATAATACATACATACATACATACATATATATACACACATATATACACACATATATATACCTATATATACATATATAGATATATATGTATATATAGGTATATATATGTGTGTATATATGTGTGTATATATATGTATGTATGTATGTATTATATATGTATGTATGTATGTATGTATGCATGTATGTATGTATGTATGTATGTATGTATGTATGTATGATATATATGTTTATATATATGTATATATATGTATGTATATGTGTGTGTGTGTGTGTGTGTGTGTGTGTGTGTGTGTGTGTGTGTGTGTGTGTGTGTGTGTGTGTGTGTGTGTGTTGTTGGCCATTTGGTGGAATTTATAATGTGTTGCATTGATGTTTTGTCATTGATGTCAACATTAGTTATTTGGATGCTTTACTGACACCCTTCTGGTCCCGATAGGCTGAGTAGTTTTTGGTTAACTTGGATCCGACATGATCTGGTAGACTCTGGTATAATCTGGTGATGGAATTGGCTTGTTCATGGTACTCATACTCATATTTGGTCAGCTAGTTTTGGTCTGGTGATTGGATTCTATCTTGCTTACTTAGAAGATTGGTTTCTAGTTTTGGCAAGGGTTTCACCGGCATAGCTTTTGGTGGAGATCTTTGATGCATTGCATAATTGGCATTGGTTCAACTTCTGATGGAGTTTTAGGATGTTGTTGTTGATCATGTTTGAGACTTGGTATTTGGAGATCATTGTTGAAGCATGTGGACCTATACTTGGTCCCGGTTGATATATAGACTGAATTAATGTAACATGTAGATAGGACCTATTGTTGTATTTTTGGGATGTCTTATGTGTTGGATATTATTTGTTTTGGTCTAAAGCCAACATGGTTTGTAATTATGTAATTGTTTTATTGTCTAGCAGCTGACCTGATTGTTTATGGTCGAGGCTTTGTATAAATTAGATGTAATATCTCATTGTAGATCATCATGGTTAATATAAGAGGTCATGGTCAAGGAATGTAATGTGCAAATAATGTAATATCATTCAGGCAGAGGAGTTGGTCAATCATTGGAGATCGAATTGGGTTTGTGTAAGAGGATTTAGTCCTCCAGTATTGAGCTTAACTGGAATTGTACTCAGGCATAGGAGATGCTATCTTTTGCAGTTCAACACTTCTCTGGATTGTAGTTTGGATTTATATGTAGTCAATGAGGCTCCTTTTGTGATGAGCAGTGTGCTCTAAGTTGTTGGCCTTCCTACAAGTGCAGTGTAATTCACATACTTACCATAGAAGCATTATCTAACTGTGGGTAGGCTTCCCACCGTGGTTTTTCCCTTTACCGGGTTTCCACGTACAAATCTCGGTGTCGAGTGGATGGATTTTATTTTTTGATCATTGTTTATGCTTAATTGGATTAACTTCTATATTCTGGTATTATTGTTTTGGGTTCCAGTATTAAATTTTAAATTGATAATGCTTCCAGTAATCTGTGACAACTGATTCACCCGCCCCCTCTCAGTTGTCTTCCTATTATTTGAACTATCTAACAATTGGTATCAAAGCTTGGTCATATGTTTGAATCATACAGGCTATGATGAGTGATGCTGGGAGGGGGATTGTTGGTAGTGGGTCAGTGTCCCTCATGGGGATTCTCAACATGGTTTAACAGCCTCCTATGGATTCTATAAGTCTAGTGATTGTATCAAGCATTGACTGGTCGATCTTTTGGTGCAACGACAACCCTAGCTTGTAACAAGTGGTATCAGAGCTTTGGTCCTCTCTACAAAATGATTAACCACTTGAGGAAGATCCTATGGCGACTAATAGTTCAATCTCATCCAGTTCTTCTAGAGCTATCTTTCTAAGGGATATACCAAGGCTTGAAGGAAAAAATTACACAATATGGAAGATTCATATAGAGACTCATTTGAGATGACTTGTTAAGGAGATTTGGTAGATCACACAGAATGGTGTCACACCCTTTAATCTGGGATCTACCAATCCTCCTCTAGCAAGCTCAGACAAGGAGCTTGAGAATGATTGTAGAGCAAGAGAAGCCTTCTTGTGTGCACTTTCTGATTAGCAAATAATGGAATTAACAGACAAGTCATCTAGAAAGGCTATATGGTATAAGTTGAAGACTTAATGAAGGTGACCCTACAGTGAAGGTTGCTAAACTTGATGGTTACCGGGTGAGATATGAGTAACTGAAGATGGAAGAAGATGAAAGGATTACTGCATTTATGGAAAGAGTAAATGAGATTGTTATGAGAATTCAATGTTGTGGTGGAACTCTGAGTGAAGATGAAATTGTTTCTAAAGTCCTGACAGCCCTACCATCGGCTTACAAAATGAAGGCTACTACTATTAATGGGTTGAGAACAATGGCTAATACATCTATCAACAAAGATACTCTGGTTGGGAAACTATTTGCTTTTGAGCTTAAGAAATTTGGATCTTCTAGAAATGTGAAGACTGAACCTGCTTTTCATGCATCTACATCTACAACTAGTAAGCAAGACTGGAAAGCTCTATATGCAAAAGAAATAGAATATATGAAGAGAGAAAATGATGAGTTTGAGAAACTTGAAGTACTATTTGCTAGAAGAGTATTGAAACGATCGATAGGAAGTAAGTATGAAGGAAAAGCACCTTTTACATGTTTTGCATGTAATAAGATTGGTCATTGTGCATCTAGATGTCTTGAAAGAAATTCAAGATTTGAAGAAAGAGTTAAACGATCATTTAAGCCTAAAATTAGATATTAGAGCACGTATAGATTCAAGAAAAACAAAGACAAATCATTCTACATAGTGGATGAGGAAGGCATTACTTATTCAGATGATGAACTGACAGAAGACTCTGCTAGTGGATCCAACAATGGGAAGGAATGGGTATTCTTGGCTATCAAGGAAGATGATCTGGTACTAGAAGAGAATGTACCTAAGGAGAAGGAACTTGTTGTTAAAATTGAGGACAAGGATGAAAGGGTAATTGACAGTGGTTGTTCACATCATATGATTGGAGATAAAGGGAAGTTTCCATCTTTGCAATAATTTGATGGTGGACTAGTTAGATTTGGAGATGACAAGGCATGTATGATCAAAGGAAAAGGAACTATATCATTGGATGGTAAGAACAATACTAACAATGTTTATTATGTTTAATTTTTGAAGCATAATCTTTTGAGTGTAGGACAATTGGTAGATAAGGGATTTCAATTACAGTTCAAGGATGAAAAATGCAAAATCATTAACAGATTTGGCTTAGAAATTGCAACCGATACACAGACAAAAGGTAATATATTTCATTTGAACTCTAGTGAGAAGACATGTTTGATTACACAAATTGATTTGAGTTGGCTATGGCATAAAAGTTCATTTGATGTGAATTTTGATTGCATTGTGAAGATTAGTTCAACTAAGGTTGTTAGAGATATACCTAAGATTATGAAGCCCTATAACCCGATATGTAAGGAATACCAAATGGGTAAACAGGTCAGAACCTCTTTTAGGAGTATACAAGATAAATCAAATGATGTTCTTGATCTTATTCATACTGATTTGTGTGGCTCTACTAAGTTTTCATGGTGATAGACATTTCATGCTAATAATTGATGATTATTCTAGAATGATGTGGGTTACTTTTTTGAGAGAAAAATCTGAAGCATTTGAAAAGTTTAAAATCTTTAAGGCTAAAGTGGAAACTGAGACAAGATTAAAGATTAAATGTTTGAGATCATATCATGGTGGAGAATTCAGATACAATGAGTTTAATAACTTTTGTGACAAGCATGGTATTAGAAGATAATTTTATGCTCCCCAAACACCTCAGCAGAATGGATTTGTGGAAAGGAAAAACATAACTACCTTGGATGCTACTAGAACAATGATGATGGAAAATATACCTCATATCTACTGGAGAGAAGCAGTTAGTACATTGGTTTACACATTCAACCAAGTACATATCAAAGGATAAACTGGTAATACACCTTATGAATTATAGTTTGGCAATACACTTACAGTTAAGTATTCCAGAATTTTTGGTAGTAAATGTTATATCAGGAGAGATGATGCTATTGGGAAATTTGATCCTAGAAGTGATGAAGGCATATTTCTTGGTTATTTTAATGAAAGCAAAGCATATATATGTGTGTAGGGGAAAAAGCGAGACTAGGTTAACATGCCCTAATCCTACCTTTTGACACACATTAGGGAATACGAAAGAGCCTAGAGGTATCACACAATTGGCTACTTCTTTTTGGTAAAAGAGAGAGCCATGGGCTACCTATTAGGATTTCTATTCCTTTGTTGTAATTGAAAGGTAAAAGTATGCAAGTTCAATTCCTAACCCCAAAATGCAAGTATGAACTAATAATAAGATTGCAGAATTGAACTTAAACAATGGAAAGCTGAAAACACAAGGACAAGACAAGAATGCAGATGCATACCCGAAGTTAAAATCTGAGTGAAAATGTTCAGGACGAGGGCGCGGGTGCCACTATCCTGATTCTGCACCTGAAACTGCACCTGAAACTGTTGTTTTACAACCTGGAAAACTGCCGGAAATGTTGTCTGTCAGAGGGACCAGGGCGCCCAGCGCCCCTATCCTAGTAGGACCAGGGCGCCCCACACCCCTGTCCTGGTCTTTTGCTCTGAATTTTGGAGTGAGGTTCTGTCTCGGTCCACTTCCATCGGATCTGTAACTTTCGGCGTCGTCCAAATCCCGAAACCTGCACTTATATCTGAAAGGTATGGTGGGTGGCTAGATAGGGTTTTGCCTTAGTCAAACCCCCGCTTCGGTGATTTCCACCTCCACGAATAGCCAAGTTGTATAACAGTAGTGTGTGTGTAGACCTTGTGTGTGTGCAAGATCTAAAATGCAAGTAAGCAAACTAGAGCAGCCTAGAAAGTAAACCCTAATTGCTTGTAAATGACAATGTAAATGCTCCAAATCAAGATGTAAAGTGATCTAAAGCATGAATACAAATGATGTAATGAAGCTTATGCAAGGACATGAAAACAACATGAAATCATACCCAACCCCAAGGGAGGGGTACAAGCCAATCTTCAGTCAGTGATCCCTTATTGCTCTTCAATGCCTTCAAAGCCCTAAGTGGATGAAATGAATTTGATGGATGCTTGATGGATGGATGTTGAATGTTGTTGAAGTCTTCAAAGATCTACTCTTTCACTGCATAAAAGGTTCCTGAAAATGAAATTCGGATCCTTTCAAATGAAGAAAGAGAGCTCTTATATATGAAACCCTAGGTCTTAATTTCAACTTTTGGCCGACCTAGAGATTGAATCTCCTGCCAATTTCTTGGGGTTAAGATTTATTTTATGATTGGATCGCACTCCTAAAATTTCGGGAAAAATGTCCGGGACCATGTGCACTCCGGGCGCCATGGTCTCGACAACTTTTCACCAAATTTTCAGGACTGTCGGATATGATGATTTTAGAGAGAATCCCGAAGTTACAGGTGATTTCGAGATGTTTTGACCCCGAAATCAAGCCCCCAAGTTCAAAATAGGACTTAATTAGGGTTTTTGATTAAATGATGTATTGGAGGAATAAAATGAAAGGGGCACACCTTAATGAAAAGGGCCCAAATTTATGATGTAGAAGATGATGAAATAGAACCTTAGACCTATTTAATTTGATTAATTAAGTGCTAAAGGGGAAATGCAATGCAAATGCAAAATGCGCCAAGGCAGGTGCTAAACTAGATATGAAATTGTACTGCTTTAGCAAGTGCATACAATTTATGACGTTACAATATGTTATAATAAGAGATTGCAAAGAATTGTGGAGAGTGCTAATGTCAAAGTAGATGAGCTGAGAAAAAGTCAAATCAGAATTTATGAGAAGGAATCCGTAGTGGAAATGATTATATCTGAACTGGTAGAACCTTTAATAGAATAGAGAGTTGAACTAGTTACTCCGAAAACAACAAAGAATTCTACAATAACTGAAGAACATGGAAGAGGAATAGAGAGTCAGAAGACTCCTAGGTATGTGAGATTGAATCATTCTGAAGATCAAATCATTGAGGATAAGAGAAATGGAGTGATGACAAGAAGAAGATTGGAAACTAATGAGGTATGTTTAATTTCACAAGTTGAACTGATATCAGTAATTGAGGCATGTAAACATGAATTTTGGTTAAAAGCTATGGAAGAAGAATTAGATGAGATTGAGAAAAATAACACATGGACTTCGGTTCCCTGTCCTTAAAATAAAAATGTTATTGGAACTAAATGTGTTTTTAGGAATAAATTGTGTATACACCTAAAAATGGTCTGAAGATAAATAATTAAATAAGAAATTATTTAATTAATCTCCCTTCCCAATTTAATTGAATTCACTAAGCAATTTGATTAAATTTCCCTTTTCATCTACTTATTAATAAATCTAAGGATTTATTAAATAAGTTCATTTCATTTCACCCCTTTAATTAATTAATTCAAATTAATTAGTTCCCCTCATCCAATATCATTTCTTCTAATCCTTTAATTAATTAAAACAAATTAATCATGAGTTGTTGAGATTAATTATCCTTTTCCTATTATTTGAATTTTTAAATTCAAATTCTCCTAACTTCTACCACTCCTAAACCTAACCATTCCTAAACCTAACCCATTCTACCTACCACCATGTCCCCTTTCATCCAACATCTTCTAGAACCTTTCTGACACTTGTCACTAAGTGTTCCCTTTCATCTAACTCCTTCTAGAAGCCTCTTGACACTTGTCACCATAGAGATGATAGATGTTCCCTTTAATCCAACCCCCTTTGCCAACCTCCTCCAATTTAACCATTGATATCTTCAGATCAATCTTGACCGTTAATTCTTGCCACATCACCCCTAGCCTTGGAAAATCCTATAAATAGACCTCATTTTGAGAAATATGGATCCCATCTCATTTCCATCTTATGCATTGTTATTATAGGCATCTAGCTTCTAGTTTATCATCCTTAGCAATGTTATCATGCTTAATCTTAGCTTAATTGCATCTTAATCTTAGTTCATTTTCTAGATCAATCATGAACTCATATAGCTTAATCATGCTATTCTTGCTAGATCATGCATTTTCATCCATCAAATCCTCCATCTAAGTGTAGTCAGGTCACTAGAGTATGCATAATCAGATCTGAGAGCATTTTTCATACTCACATTTACTAGGAGGCAATAAGTCGATTAGCTATGGTTTTGTCTTTCTTTGATTTAAATCTTATAACCATACTTGTAATGATTTATTGAGTGCATTGTGGTTGTAGGTACAGGTACACTTCACAAAGCATGACATTTTGGTGCCCACCATGGGGCCAGAATAATCTCTTTTGGCCTCTTAATCTTCAACAAAATTCATCTCTGTCCGACTCTGTTTCAAAAATTCGTACGAGTTGCCTTTTCAGCTCGTATGAGCTTCCTTTCAACCTAGGATGATAGGTAATCCTAAATCGTACGAGGTGATTCTTTTGTTGTACGATATCATTTTAACCATTGCAAATTGTTGATCATGTGTCGTACGAGCTCCTTTTCATTGTCGTACAGGAGCTAAATCCTTCTCTTACGAGTTTCTGCTTTAGCATTTTCTGACTCGTTCTAGCTCATTTTTGTTTTGTATGAGTCAATTTTGGTCCCTGTATGAAATCTCATTTTGTGTCTTACTAACTAGAAAAGCATGTCGTACGAGTCTCTGGTTCTATGAGTTTTTTATAAACTGCAAGTTAGAATTTTCAAGTTTATCTATACGTTGGTAATTTGTATTTTTGAAGGTCTTAAAGGCATTTTTAGCCATTGAAAGTGGCAAAAGATCCTGGCTAAGCATTCTCATTTAAAATATCATCTACAACTCTTGGATACCTTTCCAATGAGTTAAACGGCTTGTAATTTTGAGTCTCGAGTAGAAAGTTATGCCTATTTGAAGTTAGGATAAAATTTCATATAGTTTTTTTTGAAAATTTTGTAGTTCGGATCACTAATGCTAATCTTGTTTTGTCTGTGAGATTTTTGGCAGCCTAACTCTTTTCTCCAGGATGATTTACAAAGATACGCTTGTCAAAGACATAATTCAAAACATAATCATGACTACTAACAGATTTATTGCAGGTTGCCTATGAATTCAACTAAACTTGGTGTATTCATTTAAATTTCTAGGCACACTTGATTTTGGGCTAAAAAAGAACAACCATGTATTTCATGTCTTTGATGATAGGTGAGTATGCTCTCACCTTTCTTAGGCAATAAAAAAGATAGACTCATCCTTTTAATTTCATTAGTGCATCTCTTTAGCAGGCCTGCCCTCCCGAGGAGTTATTAACTCTTAGCCCTTAAGGCTGGTGAGAGGAGAACGACCTAAGTGGGAACGGCTAATGCCAAGTAATCCAACCCACTATAAAATAAATGTGTTTTTGATGAAAATCAAAGCAACAATAGTGCTCAGGAATAGCTCTCCTCCGTACCTTTGGGTATATCAAACCTTAGTTTTCAAGGCTGAGAGACCTCTTAATTGAGTTTATACCCCAACGCACTGAACAAATCCCTTACTAGTGCCGGTTAAAATAGAAACTACCCAATTCACCTTTGAAAGGCTGATAATCTTTGCGCAAGAGAGATAATAACTCTCCCAAGACACTTGCCATATCGTGCCCCCATTAGCATTTGGAGTCGGATAATACGACATTGAGAATCCATTGCATGATGCTCAGTGGTTGTATTTTGATTAGCTATTGGGTGTGTACCTAAGTCAGCAAGAAAAGGTTTTCATTCTTAGCCAACTTCCTTAGGGTTTAGCTTGATTGGAGCCATTTATCACATCATGTGTTTTCTATGTATTCATCCCTAAATGAGAAAATCAGACATCTAAAAACTGGAAAACATTAGCAAAACATCATCAGAACTCAAAGATCAAAATCAGAAAAACAAACACTTTTTACCATTCTCTGCAACCTATCGTACGAGCTTTAATTCTCTGTAGCATGAGTCATAATCTCTATTAGATGAGTTAACTTGCATAAAATCATTTGTCGTACTATCTGCTATCCTGTGTCATACGAGTCATATGTTTTGTTGCATAGTCTATAATCCTGAGTCATACGAGTTGCTGTTGTTTATATGAAAAACTTTGTTCTATCGTATGGCTCTATATCTTGTGTCATCCTAAGCTGAATCTTATGTCATACGAAACTCTGCATCTATTAGTCCAGAGCTATGTCTTGCATGCCTATTTCAGATTTATCATTTATGCCTGATCAAACACTTGTTATCTATCAATCCGTGCTTAGATTGTCTGCTTGGTTTGCTTGGTCAAGTTATCATCCGTCAAAATCAGACTTTAGAAGATAAACACCCCAATATTTTCAAAGTGCTCACCCCCAACAAGTTCAAAATCTAAACATCTCAAAGTGCATTATTACCCTCTTTGATAAACTAATCACTCAAATATAGTTTCTCATCAGGATAAATCATCCTTTATCATGAAACTGAAACATTTGGTCAGGATAACCTTGTCTCACATCATAGGATATATTGTTCCTACTGGACTTCGTTCTTATCAATCATCATCATTGCACTCTTAAACCAAAGATTGAAAAAACTTGCAAAATTTTAAACACTTGAATCCTCTTTTAGTTTCATATCACTCTATTGCCTTGACATTGACTATTGATCACTTACCCAAAACAACCTTTTGGACAATCAAATCCTAAGATGGATAACATGCGTGTATGCCCGTTCTAACTAGAGCTCAGAGATGAAGGATCACAGAGACTGAAATCAAAACATTGAAAACATTTGAAGAGCATATAACCATGGAACATTAAGATGAAATACAAGTTGAGGAAGAAATAACAGAACAAAACATCAGAGACATCAAGAAAGATCCCCAATTCGATAAATTTGTGCAGAAATTGTTGGAGGAATAAAAAGAAAAATACTTTCTAATTCTAGCCAAATCTAGTGCTACACTTCCCCTAGATTTTGATGTGAATAAATTGACACAAAAGAAAAGTGACCCTCCTCCTAATAACGAACAATATGAGGACATCTTTGGTTTCCACATGAATGACACATCAATTCCCAATAAAACCATAAACAATGAAGAAACCGACATACCTAGAAGAGATGAAGTAGAAATCCTAAATAACATTCAATTTAATGAGGATACAAGAAGAGCTAGAGATGAAACAAGAAGAGATCCCAATCCTCCTAGAATGAAAAATCATGGTCATGCAAGAACAAATCATGTTGATAATCCTAACATGGACTTAACCGAGGACAATTAGGGACTTCTTACGTGAGATCATTCTAACAAGAGTACCATTTTAGACATCAAAACACACATTGAAAACTTTGATACATCCATCATGACCCTTGAAACCCTTGAAACATACCAACCTGAAGATCCCTTACCTCTAATCCACCCTGAGCTTATTGATTGGGAAAATGAAGGACATACTACCATTGATACCTTTCCAAACTACCATGCCATATCTACATATCTTAATGCAATCAGACCCGCAACAACTCTCACCAGGAATTTTAGAAACACATCTTCCAGTCAAGTGGGTGCCAAATCTCCTAGTCACAAAAGTGAAAATAAAGAAAACAATATCAGGTCTAATGCTGAAAACCATTTATTGGCAACATTAGACCAGGAAAAAGTAAAAACAAAGGATGCATATAATGGTGAAAACCTCCTCGAGGCGTCAAAAGATGGGAGATTTGACACTTTACCTGAGCACTATCAAGAAAGGTCATCCATTTTGATCGAACCAACAGAGGCAGTTAACATTGGCACAACAGAACAACCAAAGATTCTTCATCTAGCAACATCTTTATCAGAGGTAGAAATGCAATAATATGTGGAATTCTTCAAACGACAACAAATCAATTTTGCATGGTCCTATGCAGACATGCCTAGATTAGATCTAGAAATTATTATGCATCACCTAAATGTTAATCCAAGAGACAAACCAGTTAAACAGAAATTAAGGAAAATGCATCCTCATATTGCTCTTCTAGTCAAAGCAGAACTAAAGAAATTATTGCATTTTGGATTCATCAGACCTGTAGCTTATCCTCAATGGGTATCCAACATTGTTCCTATTTCAAAACTAGATAAAAGCATCAGAATATGCATAGACTTTAGAGATCTTAATAACGCATATCCAAAGGATGACTTTCATTTTCCTAACATCAACATCATTGTAGATTTAACTGTAGGACACTCCATGTTTTCTCTAATGGATGGTTTCTCTCGATACAATCAAATCAAAATAGCACTTGGAGATCAAGAAAAGATAGCTTTTACATGCCCATGGGGTACTTTCTGCTAGAATGTCATGCCTTTTAGATTAAAGAACACAAGTGCTACATATCAAAGAGCTATGCCAACTATATTTCATGACATGATGCATACATTTATGGAAGACTATGTGGATGACATATTAGCTAAATCATACAACAAAGAAGAACATATAGAGATACTGGAAAAGATCTTTGACAGGTTAGAACAATACAAGCTAAGGCTAAACCCTAAGAAATGTGCCTTTGGTGTCACTTCATGAAAGCTATTGGGATACATTATTTCAGCAAGAGGAATCGAAGTAGATCCAGCTAAAGTAAAAGAAATCATGGAAATGACATCTCCCAAGAATATCAGTCAACTAAGATCACTCCAAGGAAGACTCCAGTCAATCAGAAGATTTGTGGCTCAATTAGCCTATAAATGTCAACCATTTACTCACCTATTGCACAAACATGTTAATTTCAAATGGGACCATCAATGTGAAGAAGCATTCAACAAAATCAAGTCATATCTCATGCAACCACATGTTCTAATGTCACCAATTCTAGGAAAACCATTATCACTTTATGTATCAACTACCAAAGCATCATTGGGAGTTTTGCTCGCATAAGAGGATAATGAAGGAAAAGAACAAACCATCTACTACATCAGCAGAACACTAGTGGGATATGAGGTCAACTATTCATCAATAGAAAAAGCATGCTTGGCAGTAGTTTTTGCTTCTCAAAAACTATGACACTATCTACTATCTCACTCCATCAAGTTGATAGCTAAAATCGATCCTCTGAAGTATTTGTTCAACAAAGCCACATTGATATGTTGACTAGCAAAATGGATCATGATTCTAAGCGAGTTTGATATCAAATATGTTGACAGAAAAGCTATCAAGGGACAAGTCATCGCAGATCAACTAGTAGAAACACCACTTCAAGATGATCATCCTCTACAGATTGAATTCCCTGATGCTGGTATCCTAACAATCACAACAAAATCATGGCAACTATACTTTGATGGTTCATATACACAACATGGATCAGGAGCTGGTATTCTATTTATCACACCACAAGGGCATACAATCCCGAAAGCATACAAATTAAGTTTTTCGTATACAAACAATATAGCAAAGTATGAAGCATTGCTAACATGTATCAAAATGGTTGTAGAATGGAACATTAAACAACTTCAAGTCTTTGGAGACTCTCAGCTTGTCATTAATCAAATCAATGATGACTATCAAACAAAAGATGACAAACTCATTCCTTACAAACAGATGGTGGATGATATCAAGAAATACTTTGTAGAAATAACTTTTGAGTAGATCCCCAGAAATGACAACAAAGCAACAGATGCCATGACTACACTTGCATCTCTATTGTAGACACAGGAAAATCAACAGCATTATGAATTCCTGGTTGAAGAGTTGTTTCATCCCACCTTTAATTGTCCTGATTCCCAAACCATCTATCAACTTATTGGACATGATTCCTCCCACTATGGCCAAACTTACACATAATTGAAAGATAATATCCTACCTCTTGACTTATCAAAAACCAAAACAGAAACTTTATTCGCCAATCTTCTCATTTTACTCTTGTCAGAGATACCCTATATAAATGAGTTCTAGACAGTATTGTCTTAAGATGTCTCGAACAAGAAGAATCTGAGAAGGCCTTACATGAAGTCCATAATGGCATTTGTGGCACTCATTCAAGTGGTCTTACCCTTTCAAAAAGGCTCATACACTTGGGCTACTATTGGCTGACTATGGAACGAGATTCTTTTAAAATAGCAAGAACATACAAACAATGTCAAATCCATGGGAACTTGATCCATGCAACATCATAAGAACTACATGCTTTAGCAACATCTTGGCCTTTTTTTCAATGGGTACTTGATCTAGTAGGAAAGATAAATCCTTCTTCATCTAATGGACACAAATTCATTCTTGTAGCTACTGAATATTTCACAAAATGGATTGAAGCGATACCTCTCATAATATCATAGGAAAACAAATTGTTGCATTTATCTTGAATTACATCATCTGTCTCTATGGAATACCAATGACCATTATCACTGATAATGGGCAACCATTCAAGAATCAGGATGTACAAGAGCTATGTGAGAAGTTCAAAATCCAGCATAGATTCTCCACAACATATTATCCACAGGGAAATGGGCAGGCAGAAGCATCTAACAAAACTATTCTGAAAATCCTCAAAAAGACAGTGAACGATGTTAGGAAAGATTGGCATATCCAACTAAACCCTTCTCTATGGGCCTACTACACCAGTATCCGCACACTGATAGGTGCCACACCTTTTTCTCTTGTATATGGATCAGAAGCCATATTGCCAATCGAAGTAGAGATACCATCTCTACGTGTATCACTAAAAGGTCTCATCCTAGATGAAGAGCAATGAGTATCTAGACTACAAGAGTTAGAAATGATCCATGAACAAAGACAAAATGCCTTTGATAATCTAAAGGTATATCAACAAATAATGTGTCAGAGCTATAATCATAAAGTCAAACCACAAGTCTTTCAAGTGGGTGAACTAGTGCTAAACGAAAATCCACGCAACTAGGTAGATTGAGAAAAGAAAGGAAAGTTTGAACTAAACTGGTTAGGTCCATTTGTGGTTACAACAGTATTTGGGTCAGGAGCATATCAGCTATCAACATGGGATGGAGATCAACTCAAGGAACCTATCAATAGCATGCATCTAAAAAAGTTCTATCTTTGAAAAATGAGAAAAATAAAAAACAATGAAAAATCAGAAAAAATCAAAAACAACGAAAAATCAGAAAAATAAAAAATAGTGAAAAAGAAGCAAATCCAAAAAAATCAAATATCAGAAAAAGTGCAATAAAAATAGATGATGAAAACCTGGCAAATAGTCGCTATCTGTCAACTAGCTCTTCCATCTATTAGTTCATGCATTCATTCCGCTTGCATTAATTCATTCTTCCATCAGCGCTATCCATATGCATCATAAGCCTTTATACATACGCAGACATCCCAGGTGGCTTCTTACCATGGTTTGGATCATTGGATATATCATTATGACTTTGTTTCTAGTCTTGGATCCTACACCTAGCTGGGGGCAAAAACTCTTGATCATTTTGAGCTTAACCAAATAGGTAGAACCAACAGTTAGACAACTCTTATCAAGTGAAAGCTGAGACACATCCAACATTGAACACGAGATAAAACTATCAACTATCAAGCTATCAGTAAATCAATCAAAACACATCACACACTTTTCAGTGGGATAATATCTTTTTTGGATAATAATTGTAACATGATTATTCAGCTTTTCTATATTGATTTTCGCTATCATGATTTTTGAGTGCCTCCAGGATGTCATTAACTAGAGGAACAAGGAAAGAACATGATATTTTTCTTGTCTGCTGTCTGAAAATTAATCATTAATATGTGCAAATTTGTCTTGGGACATGATCATCGAAGTATCACTGAAGACATTTCCGATTTGCATATTGAAATGATTAATAATGCCTATTTTACACAAACAACACTCTGGTCATCTCAGTTCAATTATACCTCGATGCTTGTGTTAACTTGCTATATCAAAATCCAGGAAAGAAGTGCTCAGGTCATCATTTTTTAATTATACCATCTATGTTTGCACTCACTTCCCACAATTCAAAAGCTCAATGATGACAAAAATGTAAAATAATCTAGTGACTAGTCCGGTCATTCCATTGCATTTCATTTGCATTTTAGCTTGCATTTCATTCTTGCATGGGATCCTAAAGGCTCCTTTTATCCAAGGTTAAATCTATCATAGGAATCATCAAAGTATCATCACAAGTGTATATGCAATTAGAATGACAACTCATCTCTCTCATGATATTATCGACGTAGCCCAAATCTTATGCTATCTCTCTCAACATAATCAACAATCAGCATATCTAAATATTTCTACATCTTGATATCAATAAAATGTCAGTTTTTTAATCTAATCAACCTTATCAAATCAAATCAATCAATCAAACCTAATCGATCCTATCGTGTCTTATACAAGATGTATCCTTCCTAAAACCAAACATTCTGAACATATCTTATACATGATGTATCCTTCCTAAAACCAGACGCTTTGATCATCGTTGTCTTATACAAGAAGAATCTTTCCTCAAACCAGACTGAATCTCAATCTTATCAATCTAATCGGTCAAGATTTTTTAATCTTATCAATCTAAGAAATCAAGCTAATCGAAGAACTCGCATTTTCATCAAACACCATTACAGAAATCAAATCAAATCTATCGGGATATCAATCTCACAAAAACTCCAAAGATCAATTATCTCAATTGATCTCCCAAGGGGGCATCTTCGTACCGAATTTAGCAATCAAGAGTTGAGGCATCCTATAAAATCAATACCATCATCAAAATGAGAATATTCTTTGAATCAACACGTCATCACACCTCGCTTCAAAGAGGGGCAAAATGTATACACCTAAAAATGGTCTGAAGATAAATAATTAAATAAGCAATTATTTAATTAATCTCCCTTCCCAATTTAATTGAATTCACTAAGCAATTTGATTAAATTTCCCTTTTCATCTACTTATTAATAAATCTAAGGATTTATTAAATAAGTTCATTTCATTTCACCCCTTTAATTAATTAATTCAAATTAATTAGTTCCCCTCATCCAATATCATTTCTTCTAATCCTTTAATTAATTAAAACAAATTAATCATGAGTTGTTGAGATTAATTATCCTTTTCCTATTATTTGAATTTTTAAATTCAAATTATCCTAACTTCTACCACTCCTAAACCTAACCATTCCTAAACCTAACCCATTCTACCTACCACCATGTCCCCTTTCATCCAACATCTTCTATAACCTTTGTGACACTTGTCACTAAGTGTTCCCTTTCATCTAACTCCTTCTAGAAGCCTCTTGACACTTTTCACCATAGAGATGATAGATGTTCCCTTTAATCCAACCCCCTTTGCCAACCTCCTCCAATTTAAGCATTGATATCTTCAAATCAATCTTGACCATTGATTCTTGCCACATCACCCCTAGCCTTGGAAAATCCTATAAATAGACCTCATTTTGAGCAATATGGATCCCATATCATTTTCATCTTATGCATTGTTATTATAGGCATCTAGCTTCTAGCTTATCATCCTTAGCAATGTTATCATGCTTAATATTAGCTTAATTGCATCTTAATCTTAGTTCATTTTCTAGATCAATCATGAACTCATATAGCTTAATCATGATATTCTTGCTAGATCATGCATTTTCATCCATCAAATCCTCCATCTAAGTGTAGTCAAGTCACTGGAGTATGCAGAATCAGATCTGAGAGCATTTTTCATACTCACATTTACTAGGAGGCAATATGTCGATTAGCTATGGTTTTGTCTTTCTTTGATTTAAATCTTATAACCATGCTTGTAATGATTTATTGAGTGCATTGTGGTTGTAGGTATATGTACACTTCATAGAGCATGACAAATTGAATGAGGATGGTCAAGTTAAAAGGAATAAGGCTATATTGGTTTGTAAAGGATATTCTCAGAAGGAAGGAATTGATTATGGAGAAACCTTTGCACCAGTAGCTATGATTAAAGCTGTAAGATTATTTCTTGCCTATGCTGCTTATAAAAACTATAAGGTTTATTAGATAGATGTTAAATGTGCATTCTTGAATGGGGATCTTGTTGAGGAAGTTTTTATTGAGAAACTTGATGGTTTTTCACTATTAAATGATACTGACATGGTTTGCAGGTTAAGGAAATCTTTATATGGATTGAAACAAGCACCTAGAGCTTGGTATGCAAGATTGGATAAATATCTTTTGAAACTTGGTTTTGCTAAGGGCAGTGCTGATAGTAATTTATATTATAAAATCACTGATGATGATATACTGATTGTTAAAGCATTTATTGATGATATTATTTTTGGAGGTGAAGACAAACTATGCATAGAATTTTCTAAGAATATGGAGAAAGAATTTGAGATGTCTATGATTGGTGAGATGATTTTTTTTTAGGTTTGCAGATTACTTAGACTGACAAATGAATTTTTATCTTTCAAACTAAATATGCTAAGGAATTGTTGAAGAAATTTGGTATGGGAGATTCTAAACTGAGTGATCCTAGAGAAAATCATGAGATGGTGGTGAAAAGGATTTTTAGATACTTGCATGGTACATTAGAATATGGCTTATGGTACCCTAAGAATGATAACTTTACTTTATGTGCATACATAGATGTTGATGACCGAAAAAGTACTTTTGGTGGAGCTTTCTTTATTGGAAAGAAGTTGGTTTCATGGATCAACAAGAAACAATCATGTACTTCTTTATCTACTGTTGAAGCTGAGTATGTTGCTACTGCTACTAATTTTTATGGATGAAGCAAATGTTGAAGGGTATAAAGGTGGATTGTGATGTACCAGTAGTTATTCACTATGATAACTCTTCTACTATTGATATATCAAATAATACGGTATTTCATTCTAAGATAAAGCACATATCTATCAAGTATAACATTTTGAAGGAGAAGGTGGAAGCAAATGAAGTTAAACTAGTCTATGTGAACACTAAATAATAGATTGCAGATATTTTCACTAAACCTTTATTGAAGGAATCATTTGAGTACCTGAAAGAGAGATTGGGGGTTTCTGCCCCTCTGATAGAGACTTGATTGATGCGGTTTGGCATTAGTTTGGCATGCATTATCAGAGATACTATTTATTTTGGCATTGATGTGAGATGATACTGCTCAAGGGGAGTAGTCAGCTTTGAGATTCAGAGGCTTATATTTTTGCTTTGATATTTTTGTTAGATTTCTAGCATTGATGTCAAAGGGGGAGAAATAGTGTTGTGAAAAACAAAATTCAGAACTTTACAAGGATATTATTCAAAGGGGGAGAGTCATTGATATTCAGAGCTATATGCAAGAGATTGTTGGTTGTCTTCCATAGGGGGAGACTTGTTTGGCATTTCTTGGTACTTAGATGTTTTTCACATCTAGTGTTGCCATCAATGCCAAAGGGGGACATTGTTGGCCATTTGCTGGAATTGATTATGTGTTGCATTGATGTTTTGTCATTGATGTCAACACTAGGTATTTGGATGCTTTACCAACATCCTTCTGGTCCTAGTAGGTTTAGTAGTTTTTTGTTAACTTGGATCTGACATGATCTGGTATAATCTAGTGATGGAATTGGCTTATTCATGATACTCATACTCATATTTGGTTAGTTGGTTTTGGTCTAGTGATTGGATGCTATTCTTCTTACTTAGAAGATTGGTTTTTGGTTCCAGTGAGGGTTTCATCGATGGAGATTTTGGTGGATATCTTTGATGCATTGCATCATTGGTGTTGGTGCAGCTACTAATGGAGTTTTGTTGGTGATCATGTTCAAGACTTGGTGTTTGGAGATCATTGCTGAAGCATGTGGACCTATACTTGGTCCTGGTTGATCTAGGTTACAGACTGACATTAATGTAATGTATGAATAAGACGTATTGTTGTATTTCTAGCATGTCTTATGTGTTGGATATTATTTGTTTTAGTCTAAGGCTGACATGGTTTGTAATTATTTAATTGGTTTATTGTCTAGTAGTCGACTTGATTGTTTATGGTCAAGGGTTTTTTATAAATTAGATGTAAGATCTCATTGTAGATTGCCATGGTTAATATAAGAGGTCATTGTCAAGGAATGTAATGTGCGAATAATGTAATATCATTCAGGCAGAGGAGTTGGTCGATCATTGGAGATTGAATTGGGTTTGTGTAAGAGGATTTAGTCCTCTGGTATTGAGCTTAACCGGAACTATACTCAAGCATAGGAGATGCTATATTTTATAGTTCAACACTTCTCTGGATTGTAGTCTGGATTTATATGTAGTCAATGAGGCTCCTTTTGCGATGAGCAATGTGCTCTAGGTTGTTGGCCTTCCTGCAAGTGCAGGCCCCTTCATTGTAATTCATATACTTATTGTAGAAGTATTATCTGATTGTGGGTAGGCTTACCATCGTGGTTTCCATGTACAAATCTTGGTGTTGTGTGGATGGCTTTTATTATGTGATTATTTTTTATGCTTAATTTGATTAACTGCTATTTCGATATATTGTTTTGGATTCCTATATTAATGTTTAAATTGCTAATGTTTTTGGTAATCTATGATAACTAATTCACCCCCCCCCCCTCTTAGTTGTCTTCTGGTTATCTGGACTGTCTAACATGTGTGTGTGTGTGTGTGTCTATATATGTATGTATATATATGTATACACACACACACACACATGTGTGTGTGTGTATAGTGTCGTAAATTGTCACTAGGACAATTTACACCTCATGTTTGTGCCCCTTCTTTAGCATGTCCTCTCCTCATCATCTTTCTAGGTCCATTTTGTGCTTATTCTTGAGATCTAAGGCCATGAACACCCATTGGTGGGTCCCCTAGTGAGCTACCTCTCCCACCTAAGCTTTATCTTGGTCCCTTATGTAGAAGGACCATGGCTCCTAATGCCTTGGTTCGAAAAATGGTTGCCAGCACCATGGGCACCATGGTCTCTCTCAATGGGGCCCAAATTTGAATTGGGGTATATGTTGTATTTCCCAAATGAGATTTTATCCCTATGGCTCCATATGACCATTGGAGGTCAGCCTAATCGATAATTTATGTAGATATCCCTATATAAAGACATTTTATCAACCTAATTTCATCTATCGATTATAACTCTCTGTCTACAAGAAATCTATCACTCTTGCATCCATGAATTATTAGTCAAGCATTTTTCAGAGATCTTCAAGGCTGCATATTCATCATTCAATCATTGTGGATAAAAATTACATCATTCCTATGAAAGCATGTGCGTGTGATTATGGTTTTTTCATGTTCATTCCATTTCATACAACATATGTGATTACATTCAAAGAACAAAGAATCGTCATCAACAATTGTAGATTTGAGGTATATCTATCTAGCATTTATTTTAGTATTTGCATTATTTCAATCAATTTTAATTCCTAGACCGATTCTTTACTTAGGCAAACCCCTATTCCCAAAAAAATCCTTTTTACTGTGTACATAAACAGGTACAGAGCTACGTTTGGGAGGATCCACAGGATTTGTAGAAATGAACACCTTCACCTTTTAATAGCGGGAAATATAGAGGACCAGGGTGACAATCACCATGGTCCCAAAAAATTAGTATGAACTTCTGGGAATAGATCCAAAACATATTCCTTTGACCAACTCCAAGTCAGTGTCTCTGTACAATGACTGTAGCTCACTATTTATGCATGATCTCTTCAATATTCACCCATTTACCCTAATTTCAACATTTTCACAATTCAACTTAAAAAGAGGCAATAAAACCCTAACCAATTGGAACCGAATCAAAATTTTAGATCTTTTTTCAAAACAGCATGTACTATTTACTTATGCATAAAAACTTGATTGGAATTTTTGAATTAGAAATGCATACAAGATTTTCCACATATTCATTAAGGCTTGTAATTAGGCTTGGATGACAGGGTTGAGGCTTGGGAGCTTCATTTCCCTCCGTTTTATAGTTTTTCTTCTTCCATTGTGGTTTATTAGCTTCCTCATCATTAGGATTACATGTTATCAAGTGGGTATTTGTAGGATTACCACCATAATTCCACACACCTTCTAATCTTTCTAATCATTTAATTTTATTTTTTTAGATTTGAAAAATATTAACATATTAATTTTTAATTTCTTTTACCAATGTTTCCATAGTTCTTAGAAACATATGGGTACTATTTTCTTAGTAACTTTTGACATCTCCAAATTTGAAATAAATTATATATTATTACTCTACACTTCATTCCTTACATTTTCATTTTTTTTTCCCTTTTCTATTATTTTCATGAAAGTTAGGTGACCCACATGAATAGGAATTAGATTTTTAGGATGTGTTCAATTTGAAAAAATCATAAAAAAATACTTAACAAAAAATTACAAAAAATAAAATAAAATTTTATTACTCATTCTTAGCTATCTTTCTACTAAAGGTTTAAAAAAAATACTAAATGCAACTATAAATTTCCTTATACACACACACCAGGCATTATACTATGTTTTACTAAAAAAGTATAGAAACACTTTAGCTTGTAGGAAGGATTTGACGCTCTTAATATTATCCATTTAAAAAAAAACTTTAGTAGCTTAAAAACTAGATTCAAAATACTACAATACTTGTTCTTTTGGTATCTTCAAATTTTGAATGCATAATTCCCAAATTTCTCCTCTAAGTTTAGGTTTAGATGATTTTAGATAAAAAGTTGCCACTTATAGCCCCCTTTTGTTCACCATCTTGATGCACTTACCCCTGGTGGAAACACCAGCATGGGGTTTGACTTAGGCAACCTATATAGCACAACATTTTTTCCTTTTCTATGTGCATAGGTTGTAGTTCTGGTATCCAAATATTGTGGAATTACATAGGGTAGACTGAGATACATGATTCTATCCTTTGAATAGGTGAAAAATATAGGTCTATGTTGATTAGCTCACTTGATTGACACTTTTGGGCTAAATTTTGGAGGGATGGGTCTACAAGGCATACTAATCTACAATCTAAAACCTCACTTGATAGAGACACCTCTTGATTTAGGGTGTCTAACTCACTAGACTAGCTCTTTGAACTTTAGATTTTAGTAATGGGTTCTTCTCTACATATCATTTCTAGATATGTACTTTTGAGTCAACTTTTTTGATCTGTATCTATTTGTTTATGTTGAATACTATCAATTTTATATCATTTTAACTAGTTATTGTATTTTCACATCAAATTAAATTCAATCATATCAAATCAAAAGAGGAAATAATCAAACAAATAATCCATCTCTCCTTTAGGATAAAAGTTGTTTCTTATGGATTATTTACTCCAATGAATGATAGTGATTTGGGAATTAAGATCTTAGTTTATGTCTCTAGGATATGACCCAATTTCACTACATTTCAATATGATATATAAAAGATGAATCATGCAAACCTCCCAAATTCAAATTTCACCATTAGTTGGATTTTCTCTACCATAAAATATTCTCATAGTGTGTGTAATATATGCAAATGATAGTTTGCACACTTCATTACATCAACTTCTTTTTATTGAGTATATAATTCACACAATCTTTACCATTTTGTCCAACAATCACATCTTGGATTGGAACTAAATGAATATTATATATACACTCTAATGTTAAATACAATTTTATGTCAACCTAGTACATATTTACTATATCCACAAGTTGATCATAATTATATTTGTTAAACCAAACATGAAGTCAAATTGGTCCAAAAGCCAACACATTACACTAGGAGAAAGATCACACTATGTCTTACCCAAAATAAACTTAGCTGATCCAAAAATACCTTCAAGCATTTCCTCCAACTAGCACACATTACCAGACTCGACACATCCAATAGGAAAATATACCCAGTTAGTGAAAACCATTTCATCTATAACTTTTTATTTTCTTAGCCAAATCCTTTGAAACTCTACAATATATATCTTCATGTAAAGTCTTACTTATCTCCAAATTGCAAGTCATATTACATTACTAGGGTGGAATTTCATACCTTAAATCATGACAGTGCAACTAGGTGCACATATTGTTTCTAATCAACAAACCTCAAAAGTATACTACAAACACTTCCAAATCTCTACATGTTAGCAACAAAGGGGAGGAAAACTGAGAGGGGAGAGGGTGAATCAGTTTTCACTAGATCTACAAACTTAATAAAAAATATAGATTTGATAAATTGCAGTAATTAGAAAGATAAGAAAATTGAAAGTACAACTCACAACACCAAGATTTTGACATGGAAAACTCGGTTAATGGAAAAACCATGATGAGAACCTACCCATAGTAAGATGATACTCTATAGTAGTATGTGAAAATATTACAATGGGGAATGCACAGACATTTAGGAACACTGCCTAGAGCTCACTGCTCAAAAGATAATGACCCAAAAGGCTACAACCCTTAGGGAAGTCTCACTAACTTACAACAAGACTCATACTACAATTGAAAATAAATGAACTAAAAGAATAGCATCTCCAAATGCTTGATTATAGTTTTAGTTAAGCATAGTTGTCTACTCAGCAACAATAGTCTCTCTAAAATCACAACACTGAAGGATAAATCACTTGTTCGCATATAAACCACTATTTGATAATGCAGAAACAACTTTGACACTAGAACTACATGACAACATCACCTATTTATATAATTCATCAACCTTGACAACAAGGTTGGCTAAACCCTCAACCCTCAATTACAAAAATACATCACACGATACAAAGATTGACCACCAGACCAATATAATGATTTACATGACATAACATGGACATAGTTCAAATTCCCAAATGCTCAACTCCACCGAAAACCATGCAAGATCAACAACAACATGCTACACCACTAGGAAAACTGCATAACATGAAAATCATCAAGGGTTCAGAAAAATAACCAAAAAATCACACCAAAAATCACTAGAAATAGTTGCACCAACACCACTTATCAAATCTTCATCTATCAATGTCTGAAAGCTCAAGAACACAACCAATCAGAAATTGTCACAAAGAAAGATAACTTGCAAAGAGACAAATCATCAACCATTTGAAATGAAGATACACAAGACCATCCCAAACAATATCCCAAAATCTCAGCTCAATATTTTCTCACACCAGAATATACCAAAGGAAATACTGAACTCAACAAAGCACCAAAACTACAAAACCTGATCATAAGATCTCCCCAATCAACAATCACCAGAGAAAATCACAAGAATATGTTGACATCAATGACAACAACATATCCTAGTAGTGGAAATGACCAACAATATCCAACAATCTCCCCCTTTGGCATTGATGGCAAAATATGAATGTGAAAAACAATCAATGCAAAGAAATAAGATATCTCTAGCAAACTCCCCCTAAGATCAAGACATATAAAGAAGTGATTCACATGATCTCTCTCCCCCTTTGACAATGCCAAAGATCTCAAACAAAAAAATAAAATTTATGATTCTCTTTCTCTCCCCGAGACACACAACCAAGTTAACCAAGCTACTCCATCAGAGGAGCAACACCAACTCATCAATCTAGATAAAAAGATAAGCCTATGAAATCTACCAGATTGATGCAACTCAATGCATCTAGTTTTCAACAGGAGGGGTAGATACCCCTAACTTGTCTCTCAAATAGACAAAAGTATTTCCAGACAAAGGCTTAGTAAAAATATTGCAATTTGTTCCTTTGTAGATACATACTCCAGCTTCACCTTCTCTTCGCTGACTTACTCTCTCAAGTAATGATATTTGATTGGCACATGCTTAGTCTTTGAATGTTGCACCAGATTCTTTGACATGTTAGTAGCACTAGAATTATCACAGTATATGACAATAGGCTCTATTAGGGTTCCCATAGATATTGAGAGGGGGGGGGGGGGTGAATCAGTATCTAACCGGTTAAAGCAATTTCTTGACTTAAAACATGTAGAACATATTAATACTGTATACTGGTAAATAGAAAGTAATGCAATAAATAGAGACAACAACAACCACATGAAAAACACACCATAACACAATAGTTTAACGAGGAAACCTAGTGTGGGAAAAACCTCGGTGGGATTTGTGACCCACAATATTCACTTACTGGCCAATAAGAGAATATTACTGCTACAAGAGGGGCCTGAACATGTAGGAAGGCCAAGTGCCTAGAGTTCACTACTCAATTACAAAATGGGAAGTCTCACTAACTTACAAAATGGATTATATAAATCCAATGTGTTGTACTGCTTCAAAATAGCATCTACTATGCCAAATCCAGTATTGGTTTATAGCTCTACTTCATACATAAACCCTTAATCTATAATTCACATAATAGGTCTGCCTTATTTCACCTAATTACATTCCTCCATCTCTCACAAAATGTTCTACAATGATCTCTTATATATATGAGTCATTTTACAACTTGCCAAGTCGGCTTACAATGATTTTACAATAAATAATAAAATATATTACAAACAAAAGTCCTGTTGGCCTCTGTGCCGGTATGCCTCCTTTTATTGCTGATGCCAGTGGTCTGTGTGTTGGTGTAGAGTCTAACCCTGCTAGTGCCGGTGGATTGCCTTGCCGGTGTCATAGGATTGTAAGGTTTCCATCAATGACAAAACCTTCAATCACCCACAATGTCTCATCGGAGTGTGCATTTGCCAACAATCTCCCCCTTTGGCATTGATGGCAACACTCATGACAAAAAATTCAAAATTGTATCCAAAAATTGAAGTCCAAGAATAATACCAAAACTATGTGCTCCCCCTGAGCAGATGATGTTGGCAATATTGCATTATAACAAACAATGAAAGATTGCTGGCATTTCTTAAGGATATTGAGAAGGTTGTTGATTATCATGGACATAACTGATTAAAGATGTTTTACTATCTTGATATTATTATTTTGTCATTGATGTCAAGAAATTGATTTTCTAATTCAGTATGATGTTGCCATATCTTGAGAAGTATGATATGAAGATTATGAAGAAGTCGGTGAAAGACACAGGAAAGAATATGATGAATAAGGTATTCAATGGGCAACTAGTACCGAGTTAGACAATGATGAGATCATGATGTTTTAGATTGTTTTAACATCATACATATGTTGTAAAATGTAAAGGCTAATACTATACTATGTTATCAGGCAAAGAACCTAGTCGGTAAACCCTAAGGTTATCGCTATCAGTTAATGAAGGTGGAATGTCTATCAAGTGAAGTTTAGTATTCACCGAGTTGTAACCGAGCTATAACAGAAAGAATTAAATGTTTGCATGTGGTATTTAATGAAAGAAGTTGATGAGCTGGAGCGGATCAATGATTGGTAAGCCGTGGAAGAAGTTTGTTAACGAATCTAAGGCAATGGAAAGTCGGCATGAAGATCTACAGCTCAGATTGAACCGCAATACCCTGGCACAAGTTCCAAGACTATTATGCAAGTTCCAGGGTGGGGTAAAATGTTTTTAGATCGAAAGATGCATTGAACCTAGACAAGATTGAAGATCTGATGGCTATGATTGATCATGGGAAATGTGATCAAGGAGATTAAGCAGTTACCTAATTGTTTATAAATAGGAAACTGTTGATAAATAATGTATGTGGGCAAGTGTATGCACAAGGATGCTACATAGTGATTACCGAGCACAGAAGCTTGAAGACCTGTTAGAATAATAGAGTATAGAAGCCCAGCAGATATACAAGATTAGTTCTATGTCTAGATTGTATTGAACAAATAAGAATCTACTTTAGCATTTTAGATGCGAAGTTGCAAATAGATTTTTATTATTGTTATTTTGTGAAAGTGATAGAAAATCTCTTAAGCAAGTGGACTTAACAGTCTTATATGTAAATCCTTAGCAAGGTGACATTCTGATTGAGCGTTTGAAATCCTTTGACAAGGTCACTTCTAACAAAGTGAAGATCCTAACAGATCTAAGGGAAATCCCTTAACCAGGTCACATCTAGCAATGTGTTTGTAATCTTTAATAGGATTTGCTTTTAACTGAGCATACTCTAGAAGAGTATATTTCTTAGTGGGTCCGAAATCCCACAGTGGTTTTTCCCTATTTGGGTTTCCACGTTAAATCTGGTGTTATGAGGTTTATATTGTTCATATGCTTTTGAGTTTGCATGTTTGATAGTTTTGGTTATATGACTAATATATATGTTACCGAGGTTGAATTTTATGTTTTTATGGATGATTAAGTGTGTATGATTCACCCCCCCCTCTCATCTTGTTGGCTATTGGATTTGTACTTATATTAAGTATCATAACTATCAGATGAGTCATTTTACTAATTATTTTTCTCATTCCACTACTCCCCCTTTGGCATCAATGACAAAGGTTGTCAATGTGTCAATTCAGTGTGGTGTCCTACTTCATCCTTGTAACCAGTTGGTTACAATCTGAAAGAGATCCGCCAAAACTAGATTCAGGCTCTCAATAAACTTTTTACTATCTTTTATTGCAGCCTCTGTCCTTTGAACTATACCGGTGAGGTGTTGCATTTTCTCTACCGGTGTTTTCTGTCCTTGAATCAAGGCATTAGATATTTCTTTCCTTAAGGAGGCTAGATAGTCCAATTTTGGACTTAGTCCCCATTTAAGATCTTTAGCCTTATCTTTTATCCTTTATTTTTCTCTTTCCAACTTTAATAATTCTTCCTCAAAACTTGTTATCTTCTGCTCAAAAACCGATAATGAATCAGATGAATTAATGAAATTGTCAGCTAGTTGATTTATTTCTTCCTGTATCTTGCTAATCTTTCTATCTATATCAACTGTCAAAAAGTTAGTTTTGTATGTGTCTCTGTATAAGGTTTTGAATTCCTTTAATGTACTACATAGTTTTGGTAGAAGTGTGTCAAATTGCCTTGTACACTTCTTTATTTCTTCCTCAAAGAATTTGTGTTTCTCCTTCTCTAATCTCTCCTTGAATGCATCCTCTTTTATTTGTTCAACTGCCACAGTGTTGTCAGTAATATACTTAGACAAAGTGTCAAGTTGACTCAAAGAATCTTTATTGTCTATATTACATTTAGGTGCTATCATTCTCAAAATTGGAATGGTGTCATCTATTGCCTTGTATGCCTTGGAGCTACAATCTATTATTTTCTTTATGGAATCCAAAAGAAATTCTGTTACATTAGTTGGTTTAAATCTTGTACTTGAAGAGCCAACACTCTATATTCTGCCGGTGGGAGCATTTTCTTTGCTTGTGGTGACCTCTGGTAGGTCGGTTTGTGTTTCCATTTCTTTAAGCAAAGGTTTGTCTTGCTCAGCTGTTGCCGGTGGCATTGACTCTATGTGAACCTGTTGTTGTGATGGAGCTTGTTGCTCTGCTTGTTGTTCAGCCTATTGCTTAGTGTTATCATTTATCGGTTTAGCTTCTATACCATCTGCTACCGATGCCTCACTAGCCATATTTGTCTTTCTAGTTGTATCCTTATCTACCACAATATTAACCTTCTGAGTATCAATGTCAACTGTGTATGGTACCTCAAAGTTAGGATTTGTGTCCTCTTGTGGTATGTCCATACTCTCATTGCCCGGTTGATTGTCAGTAGTAACTACCGATGGAGTATCCAGAGGCAGTGGGGATAGATTATCTGTTATTTTTATGCTAGGTGGTCCACCAACCTTGCCTTTTCCATTATCCTTATCCTTTTGGTATACTTTTATAGGTTTGGGTTTTCTATATTCTTCCTATTTTTCCTTCTCTATAAGGAATATGTCCCATGCATTAGCAGTTTCTATTGCAACCTCATTTACTCTACCAACCATAAGTGCTATATGTCGGTGTGCAGTTGAGAATACTGACCGGTTAGCGTCAGAGATCATATCATCTATCTCCTTTGGTGAGTTAACAGGATATATAGCAAGCAGTTTCTCAATTTTTATTTTCTTGTCAAGCTCTACAACAACTTGCCTTCTAGCTTCAAGTCTCTTAAACAGTTATGCCGGTAATTCATCCACAACTTGCATCAAAAATTTCTTGTAGATATCCAAGTGTAGAATTACACTGTTTTCAACTTTCTCTTTGTCATCAGCTAATAATGAATCATATAATTTATTGATGTTTTTCAGCTATCCATCCTCTGTTATTTCATCTAGTAGTTTGTCAATTGGGGCAATGTTTTGTTGAGTCTTCTTTTTGGGTGTTAACTTCTTTTTCTTAGGAGTTATTTTCTTAGTCGGGGGCCTTACTACCTGTTGTTTCTACCTGGTTCTTCTGGGAGAAGGTGTAGATACTGGTAAAGGTTCTCTTTTCCTCACAACTCTTTTAAATGCAGCTGATATATCACTTTCTGAAGAAGTTGCTATCGGTGAAAGGTGAGTTTCTGGCTGTAGTGCTTCTAACTCATCTTCAGTGATACCAGTTTATTTAAGTACATCTTCTTTGATAGCCTTTGCTTGCGTAGATCCTCTTCTTACTGTTGCTTCTACCTTCTTTACCCTTTTCTTAGATTGAATTTGATTCTCAATGGTCTCAGCACTGCAAATACCTCTTCTTTAGGTTCCTTGGGTGCTTCTAGAAAGGCTTTTGCATATTTTTCAATTAGGTTTTCGTCAGCTTCATAACCCATTTTAGTAACCCAAATTGTTCTTGGGATAACTGCCTCCATCCAAATCTCATTCTTTTTAATAACAAAGCATATTTCATCCTTATACTTATTTACAATTTTTTGTGATAATCTAACTCTAGTATTCATCCGGGCCTTCAATGCTTGAAAGTACTCATTTATATTCTTTTCTCCATTTTCACCCATGTTGTGCAGTAAATCAGACAGTTGTTTGCCTACCGATATATCAAAACCAAGATTCTTGTTACCGATACCGGGCACCTATTTTGTTATTTACAACATTAAACAGACAAGTAGGTTTCCGAATCTAAATGTCCCCTTTTTGTCTTTCTTAATCTTTCCAAGATTGTCAATAAGCTCATCTTTCAACCATTCACACACATCTATTTTTGCATTATCCTTGATCATATCATAAGCACTCTTTATGCATAGGCTAGAGACTGAATTTAACCTATTTGCATGTTAGGCCCAATATGGAAAGCTAATGTACTGAGAGGGGAGGGGTGAATCAGTACTTCAAATCCTTTTATCAACAATATCTTTACTATTATGCATAAACCAAAAGCTGATGTAACATAACATAAAGCTAAAACAAATAAGTAACAATCATACATGATTCACTCCATAACACATATATTTTGGTTACATAGAAACTCTTGGTTAGAGAGAAAAACTACGGTGGGGATAGCACCCACAACTTCACTACTACAATAATAAAGAGTTCTCGGTTAGAGCTACATATTTAGCTATTTCTGATAGCTTACCTTGTTAGGAGTAACAAGATCTATTAGATCTACCTTGCTAAAGGATTTTACAACACTTTATATAAATGTTGCACCTGGTTAGAGGCTTTACAATTTATAGACTTGATTAGTTTCTTTTACCCTGTTAAAGGTTTCTCTTACAACTTCAAAATATTACATTAAGATTTTACAAATATTTGCAACTTTACATCTGAAATGTTGTAGCAGATTCTATGTGCTCAAAATAAGATTACCTTGCCTATAGCATACCTCGGTAACTCAAAAAGTAACTCGGTAAACCCTTCTGTTTACTTTGTTCTTTGACTGTTCTCTAAAAACCTTCTCGGTGACCTCTGTGTCTTTGTAACAGTCATAATACTCTGTGATTTCTCATGTATCACATAAGTCTTGCTTCATACACACATGCACACACATTTCTCTCATTCACATATGTCTCTAACCCTAAATTCATGTTGTATAAATAGACTTCTTATGTCGGTGATCTGACTCATTGCTTCGATCTTTCAAACATGATTTCTTGAATGAATAACCATGCAAAATATTTCATTGGTTAGATGACCTCAAAATTATACAAAATCTATATGTGCAATTTCCAATGTGATAACAGTTCTATGTGCCACGATCTTGTAACACGTTTTCATATGTGTGTCCAGGTTCAATGAATCTGGTAACACGTTTCACTCGGTGTATATCAACTCGGTGTATTATCTTCACTGCTCGGTAGACATGAAATAACACTCGATAGACAGCTCAGTGTATACTAGGCTCTGTGACTATTTTCCTTCTGTAATCGACTAGACTGTTCATACCGACTTCTCTGTGTGTACTGACTGCATGATTCGGTAATGCTAACCGACTAGAATATATAGTATGACTTTGAATATAGAAACTAATGGCAATTTGTTAAGTAGTAACAATCTCCCCTTTTGACATTAGTTGAGATGTTTGACAAAAACTACTTTCAAAGTCATTACTCAAAAATCTATATACTTTACAAAATTTGACTAAACATACAGTATATACATTAGTCAATGAAATAGTATAATCAAATATACTCCCCTTATCAATATGTCGTAATCACTGTTCTTTCCTCTGTTCACTACTCTTGGATACTCTGCTTATTCTGCTCATTCTGCTCAATATACTCCCCCTATATACTACACTCTGGTTGTTTGATACTTGAATACTATAAACTCCCCCTGTGTACTTTGATGCTATATATACTCTGATGATATACTCCCCCTTTTTGACAAACATCAAAATTTAGTTACCATTTGGAGGTGGCAACTGATCAAAAATGGATTTGTACTTTGTCTTGGCCTCGGTGAGAGCGACAAAGAGTGCATCCTCTACACTGTCCATTAAAGAATTATGTGCATTAATATCAACCAATAATGAAATTAAGCCATCTAAAGTGCTTCCCTCTTGTGTAGTAGAGAGGTAAGTGGCTTGGTTGAGTTGTTCTTGAATGGATGAAAGATGAGGAAGGAATAATGTTTGAAGTGTCATTATGTCCATCCTGATCTTGTGTTCTTCATTCCTCAGTTCCAATTGTTGAGCCATGAACTGTTGGAGCTTAGTATAAAAATTCTGAACTGAATTGGGCTCGGGGGTCAACTTATTTGAGAGATCGGTGATCTCTTTCTCAATTGCTTCTGTTTTATTCTTAATGTCCTTAAGGAATAAAGAAAATGTGCAAAGTTTCTGAAATAATGAAAATATGCTTGAGTTGAGGGGACAACTCAGCAATAAATTTGACAAGTTTTACCTTGCCAACAACAATGGATTTCTATACTTCCTCTATCATTTTAGCAGTTAGCTCCTTGTCTTTTAGTTTGCTCAAGTATTCAGATGCATCTACTCGAGATGTCTCAATTTGATTTAGGAGTTCATCCAATTGAATATGGATGGTTGCATCGGTTGATACTATAGTTGAAGGTAGCATATCTGATAGTAAGGTCTTTACCTTCTAAAGTACTTTATTCTTCATTTGTATGGCCAGTTGCTTCTCCTGTTTGGCCTTTGCTTTGCACAGTTCATCAAATTTAGTGAGTTCTTGCCCTTTCAATTTGGAGATGTCTACATTGGCCAACACTATTGGTTTCGATAAATCTATTTTGAAACTATGCTTTTTCAACTTCTTATCTTTACCTTTTACCGGGTGAACCACTACAATAGCTTGAGAGGCTTGAGGACCCTCGGTAGGTTGCTCGGTAGAGACAACACTTTGGTTGGTTTCTTTAGCCTCGGTAGTGTCCTTCAGTGTCTCGGTGCTTGGTGTCTCAGCTGTAACATTTTCCATGCTAGAAGGTGCTTGAGAGGTTTGTTCTTGTGAAGTACCTTCTGCTGTAGACTTTTGACCTTTGGTGCCTTCATCTGTATCCTAAGAAGCTTCGGTTGGAGGAGATTGATTGATTGGTGGGTAAGGCTAAACTTGTTCCAAAATAGATTCATTGGAGACAATTTTTGTATAAGCATTGCCTTCTATCATTTCTTGTTCAGGTGCCTTTGCATCCATGATATCTTCATCTATTTGAATGGTGTCAGCAGGGTCTTGCTTGGTGACATCAGGCTCTTGGTCAGTGACATCGACTATTTCCACTGTAGATTGTTCACCAGCATTCTTTCTTTGAAAGATGTCCTTCCATTGCTCTTTTGTTTCCTCTCTACTTCTATATATAGGCCATTCATCAATTTCAAGGCCTTTTGTTTTACTATAAATTGTGTTTGGTTGTTTGTCAGATGTTCTTTTATTTCATCAACCAACATATTAGGAAAGAGATGCACCAGACTTCTTTCTCTGATTTGTTTCTCTGAGTCTAGGGCATATTGCCATCTGGTTTCAATATATGCATATAATTCCTTAGGAATAGAATTACATACTTCTAATGGGACCACTCAGAATTTTAGAAGTGTGCAAATGATAGCTTCTTCAAATTGTCTCTTTTCATCAGCAGATCTGGATTCATATTTGACAAATCTGAATCCACCAAATCCACCATATTCCTTCAGATTATTATAAAAATTTTCTACACTATGTACATCTACCTTCTTGCTTTTCACAATCTGAAATTTACTTGCATCTTCAGATTCGGTATCACTCAACTCTTTTGGCAAAATGAGTCTCCGAGTAGATTTCTTTTAAGTTCTAGTTACTTTAGGAATGACAACAATCTTTTGTTTCTTACTCGGTGATGCAACAGATGCCCTTGTGTTAGGTCTCTTTGTTGGTAGGACCATTGGAGTGTCCTGTTTCTTTCTCTTCAACACTTTTCCCTTAGGCAATTCAGTGCTAAGTGTTATGGCTACTTCTTGGGCTTCTGTCTCCTCTTCAGTGATGGCTAGAACGCCTTTGACAGGTGTTGAGGAAGACTCTTCTCTGAATTTCTCAGTTAATGCCTTAATCATCTTTGATGCCTTCCTTGTAGCTTTGGGTACTACAATGCTCATCTTTACTTTTTCTTTCACCTCTTCATAGGTTCCATACCTCAGCTCAATGGTATGCCTTGGTAGTGTCAAAAATGCATCAATTTTCTATTGTGTGATATCAAAATCAACCTCATAACTCATTGGTGGCAAAGATTGAGTCCTCGGTTCAACAACATTCATATAACAATAATCAGTGTCAACTTCAAAACATATTTCATCTTTGTATTTTTCTACTAGCTGGGGTGGAATCCGGTACCTGTTATGCATTTTCTCTTGGAACTTGCTGAAGTAATCATCCATTATATCATTAAAGTTATCACCTAACTTCTTGATGAAGTCATTGATCTAATGGGTGATTGGCCGGTGTAGTTCCCAAACAACTTTACTGACTGTTGGAAAAAACTTCTCAAAGTAGAAAAACATACATACAAGTAGTGATCCAAATTTTAGAGTATTTGCTGAGTTGTTCTTCTTCGACTTCCTGATTGTGTTCAGATTTTCAAACAAGTTCTTCAACAATACTTCACACAAGTCAATTTTCATGCCTTTCTTAACAATTTTGTATGCTAAGTCCACTGCTGCACAGGGTACACTGTTTTCCCTTGCTGATTGGAAGAAACAGTAACCAATTACTCTAATGGCAAATTTGAGTTCAGGATCAGTGACATTGTTCAACTTCAGACCTCTGCAATTAGATTCTACTCCAGTCAAACTGACCAATTCCTTCTGTGATATCATTTTTTGTGCTCGGGCATGATCATAGATAGGATAATCGATGATCAGATGAATGATTTCTTTTGTGATCTTAAACGGTTTCTCTTGTAGCCACATGAAATCATCATGCACTCAGCTTAGTACAAACTTGACCCACTGGGGTTTGAACACACGAGGATAGGTTAGGGCTTCAGTCAATACCTTGATTTTGATGTGCTCATACTTTCTATCCATTTTACCATCTATGCACAATTCATCATATGCATCTTTGAGCTCGATATGACCGAGTTCTTCAACACGGCATTTGGTGAAGAATCTCACATCCTCGACTAACAAGACTCGATCCGGGATGAGTGAAAAGACAGTTTTGTCATCCGGTTCAGATGCAATTTTGGGAGTCAAAGAGTATTTTAGTGAGGGCTTCTCTACATTCTTGACAACAATGGGGTCTTGGATCTTAGGTGCCATTTTGATTTCGGATAAAAATTGACACAGGAACCTTAAGGTTTGAAAACTTAACAAACGACAGATGCTTACACTCAACAGATAATAACAATTTAATGAGTTCGGTAAACCAGCTTAGCAATGTGATGAGATTTGATGTAAATACCTTAGATTTCTCTTTGAAGATGGTTTGATCGCCTTGATCCACTCTACTCTGCTTCTTGAAAACTTGGTGAAATGAAAAATGACCTCGAAGAATGCTTTAAGTACATAATAAACCTTATCGGGCTCCATGTAAGTTAGGTCAAAGACATTAAATGCACTCGGTTCTAATTAACTTTCTTTCCCTTTTTGCTCTTTAATCGAGTAACCAAATTTCCTTCATATACCAACTTGACAGGCTTCCTGTAAAGTGCTCCAAAAGACTTTGATAGAATTTCAAACTTACTACTACATCTTACTATGCAGATTTTGAATTTAGTACATACTAAAATAGGAACTGTTTAAGATTTAACCTTGTGAGAATGCAGTCCCTTCATACCTTTACCGATTAATTTGGAGTGGGAGCACCTAACTCAGTAGGTAAGGTGCTTTCTTTATTTGACACAATTTCCTTCTTTCTCCAAATCATCTCTAATTTCTCTTTTATTTCCTCAGTGTCTTCTCTAGGTTGATCTCTACAATCTCCAGCCAAGTGTCCAACTTTGTGACAATGAAAACATGCCATACCAGGATTTCTCCATGATCTTTGGTTGTTCATTCCAAACCTTATAAAGTAGTTGGCACTTATATGTCCATATATTCCACAAAATTCACACCATATCCTTGTATTGTAATCCCATGGTACTGTAGAATATTGTCGGTGAGGATCTGTGTGTGTTTGGTAACCTTTATTATTTGCTCGGTGTGCAGACCACATGTGGTTCTTTTGCTTAAACCAACACTTCTCGGTACTATGTCCATATCTATTGCAGTTTTTACAAAACCCTTTGAATTTTGCCTTTTGATAATTGTTAATAGACTTTGTCCTACATTGATTAGATGTGTGACCATATTTATTGCAATTGTAACAATAACCATTGGTCTTAGTGGCATTCAGTTGCTTACCTTTTCTGATTTGACACATGTTGGCAGTATGACCTTGATTTCCACAATAGTTGCAAATAGGCTTCTTTCTTTTGATGTTCTTCTTGATTCCAGCTTGCTTTGATGATTCTCCTCTCTCGGTAGTGCAGATTCCCTTCTCGGTAGATTCTTTTCCTTTGTAACCAAGTCCTCCTTCTTTGTAGGGTCCTCTTGTATTCAGTTGCTCATCCAACATCTTTGATGCTTCATAACTCTTCTTCATTGTTTCCTTGAATTTCTTCTCTGTTTCAAGTTCATTTCTCAATCTTGATGCTTCAAGTTTCAATACTTGATTCTCATCATTCTTTAGAATTGCTTCATGATGTGCATAACCTAGTTGATCTGTCATATTTTGTTGAATCCCAATCAACCTTATGATTTCATCATCCTTATCAGATACTAAAGCTTCAAGTTGTTGTTTCTCTCTTTCTAGATCTCTTACTTTATCCTCGGTTGTCCTCAATGCATCAAGATTTTCAATCATCTATGTGTTGAAATGTTCATGTTCTCTTTTCATTGCTTTTAGTTGATCAGCCAGTGCTTTGTTCTTTTCTTTCAATTGTCCATTCATTTCTTTAGTCTCTTTAGACACACTGTTCTCAGATGATGTCTCAATTTGTTCCACTAACTCTTGAGAGTCCTACAAATCATCAGATAATCTTCTTCTCACTTTCAGAGATTTTTGCATTTTCCTTTGCATGTCTGCAATCACTTGATTAGCATGATCTAATTCTTCTTGCAGATGCACAATCCTCCAAGATTTTTTGTAGCCTTCCATTGATAAGATCTTTCTCTTTAGGCAGTTAAACCCATTTCCAAGATTCAAGCTCTGATACCAATTGTTAGGCTCAATATGGAAAGCTAATGTACTGAGAGGGGAGGGGTGAATCAGTACTCCAAATCCTTTTATCAACAATATCTTTACTGGTATGCATAAACCAAAAACTACTGTAACATAACATAAAGCTAAAACAAATAAGTAAAACCATACATGATTCACTCCATAACACATATATTTTGGTTACGCAGAAACTCTTGGTTAGAAAGAAAAACTGCGGTGGGGATGGCACCCACAACTTCACTACTGCAATAATAAAGAGTGCTCGGTTAGAGCTGCATATTTAGCTATTTCTGATAGCTTACTCTATTAGGAGTAACAAGATCTATTAGATCTACCTTGCTAAAGGATTTTACAACACTTTATATAAATGTTGCACCTGGTTAGAGGCTTTACAATTTATACACTTGATTAGAGTCTTTTACCCTGTTAAGGGTTTCTCTTACAACTTCAAAATATTACATTAAGATTTTACAAATATCTACAACTTTACATCTGAAATGCTGTAGTAGATTTTATGTGCTCAAAATAAGATTACCTTGCCCATAGCATACCTCGATAACTCATAAAGTAACTCGGTAAACCCTTCTGTTTACTTTGTTCTTTGACTGTTCTCTAAAAACCTTCTCGGTGACCTCTGTGTCTTTGTAACAGTCATAATACTCTGTGATTTCTCATGTATCACATAAGTCTTGCTTCATACACACATGCACACACATTTCTCTCATTCACATATGTCTCTAACCCTAAATTCATGTTGTATAAATAGACTTCTTATGTCGGTGATCTGACTCATTGCTTCGATCTTTCAAACATGATTTCTTGAATGAATAACCATGCAAAATATTTCATTGGTTAGATGACCTCAAAATTATACAAAATCTATATGTGCAATTTCCAATGTGATAATAGTTCTATGTGCCACGATCTTGTAACACGTTTTCATATGTGTGTCCAGGTTCAATGAATCTGGTAACACGTTTCACTCGGTGTATATCAACTCGGTGTATTATCTTCACTGCTCGGTAGACATGAAATAACACTCGATAGACAGCTCAGTGTATACTGGGCTCTGTGACTATTTTCCTTCTGTAATCGACTAGACTGTTCATACCGACTTCTCTGTGTGTACTGACTGCATGATTCGGTAATGCTAACCAACTAGAATATATAGTATGACTTTGAATATAGAAACTAATGGCAATTTGATAAGTAGTAACATTGCATGTGTTGTTTTGTAGCCTAAAATCATGCTAATGAATCTGACATTGATGTCAGTTATATCATTTACTCTTAAGGATCTTTTATCAAATGTTGCACCTATTAGGTTTGTCACTAGGTCATTTGAGACCTTCTTTGTTTTATCAGGTTTATTACCAGTGGAAGGTAACCCTGTCACAGCCTTGACTAGCTCTTTAGTGATTTTGTGAACCGAATCCAACCAGAAAAATGCACCATGTACCCTGCTTAAAACTATCCTTATAACTTCCTTAGGGAAATCTGGAATACTGAGAATTTCCATGAATCCTAGGATTTCAACTATTTTATGCTCAGGTTTCACATTACCGGAATCATCACATATTACAATCTTATACATGTTCTTGATTTCCTCATCACCTAATTCTTCTATGTGGTAATGAATGTACATTCTAGGGTCTTCTGCAAAAACTACTTTGGGAATTTGAGAAAATGCACCAACATTATTATCCTTCTTAGCTATTTTGGGAGCTAACTGAAATACGGGTTTAGCGCGCTTGATTACTTCAACTATAGTAGGGTTTTCTATGAATTCAGGAACAGATGAAGAAGCCATGATTATAAATACCTTTCTCTGCATTAGGAAAGATTGCTTGCTGAATTGCTTTGCTTCTTTGCTTGAAATGCCTTTGCTCAGGAGTTTTCGCGCTCTTCAAATGTTTGAATACTCGCTGAAGTAAAAATGGAGCCAAAACACTGATTTATAATGTTAATTTTGCCAACCACCATATTTAATGCTTGCCAGTTAAGTAATCACTTAACTTATCTGCCAGTATAGAAGTAATTTCAACTTCTTATCATCAACCGAGGGGATAATAGCATGTTTCACATTTGATTGCCAAACCCTCAAGGAATTTTTCTTTAGTTAGATGAAGAGTCTCCTACTAGTGGAGTGTTAGTCTGTTCTATCGGTGGAGGAGTATTCCTATCAATATTCACTTATGATTTCCTGATCCATTGTTTTGAGAATTCCTGCTTAACTTCTTCAACTTTTTCTTTACCTTTCAAATTAGGACCTTTGTTATTTGCCGGTGAGGACTTGCTTCTACAAAATTTAGCAATATTTCTAATCTTGTTACAAGCATAACACGTCACATTATTTTTTTGAATAGCTTTCCCATATCCTATGCCAGTTTGTGTTCTACATTGATTAGATAAGTGTCCAAATCTTCCACAAACACAACATCTCACATTCATTCTGCAATTTTCAAAATTATGACCAACTTTGTTGCATTTTGAACATTGACCGATGGGTGTATTGGTATTCTGATAATTTCTAGATCTACATTGATTTTCTCTATGACCATACTTGTTACAGTTAAAGCATTTGCCATTAAATTTATAAGCAATAGGTTGTCTTACCAATTTGCCATGATCCTATGTGTTTGTAGTACCGGAGCTTTCACCAGCTTCAAAGCCAAGTCCACAAGTGTCATCATTAGGTTTTTGATTCTTCATTAAGTTACCAAGTTCTTTTGAGCTTTTCTTGAATTTTTCTTTGTGCTGATTTGCAGTATCCAGTTCTCTTTCTAAGTTTTCTTTTTGTCTCATAAGTTCATTTGAGTCATTCTATGTATGCATCAGATCTGTCTTCAACAAATCATTTTCATAGCTAAGTCTGGTGTTTTCATTTGTAGCATCACTTAGTTTTCTAGTCAAATCTTCTTCATTCTTCTTTCTATCTTCAATTTCCTTACAAAATCTCATAGTCATATCCTGCATCTCATTCTTTGTTGTTATGTTCTCGTGTTTCAGCTTGCTTATCAGATCACTAAGAGTTTCCTTTTCATCATTTTCATTTTGCATCTTTTCACAAAGTTCTCTTCTCTTGTTTCTTGCAATGGTAAGATTTTCTTGAAGTGCTTGAATAATATCCTGTGCAACCTTTAGATCATCTTCAAGTTTGATATTTTTCAATTTTTTTGTATCATAGTTTGAGAGAGCTGCTTCTAATTGTTTCATCAAGTTTTCCATCTCTATTGGTGTCAAGATCTTCCTTAAGTTGTTAGGCTTCTAAAAATAGAGGACCAGGCTCTGATACCAATTGTTAGGGTTCCCACAAATACTGAGAGGGGGGAGTGAATTAGTATCTAACTGGTTAAAGCAATTTCTTGACTTAAAACATGTATAACATATTATTACTATATATTGGTAAATAGAAAGTAATGCAATAAATAGAGATAACAATAACCACATGAAAAACACACCATAACACAATAGTTTAATGAGGAAACCCGATGTGGGAAAAACCTTAGTGGGATTTGTGACCCACAATATTCACTTACTGGCTAATAAGAGAATATTACTGCTACAAGAGGGGCCTGCACATGCAGAAAGGCCAAGTGCCTAGAGCTCACTGCTCAATTATAAAATGGGAAGTCTCACTGACTTACAAAATGGATTATATAAATCCAATGTGTTGTACTGCTTCAAAATAGCATCTACTATGCCAGATCTAGTACCGGTTTATAGCTCTGCTTCATACATAAACCCTTAATCTATAATTTGCATAATAGGTCTACCTTTTTTCACCTTATTACATTCCTCCATCTCTCACAAAATGTTCTACAATGATCTCCTATATATATGAGTCATTTTACAACTTTCCAAGTCGGCTTACAATGATTTTACAATAAATAACAAAATATATTACAAACAAAATTCCTGTCAGTATGCTTCCTTTTACTGTTGGTGTTGGTGGTCTATGTGTCAGTGTAGAGTCTCACCCTGCTAGTGCCGGTGGATTGTCTTGCCGATGTCATAGGATTGTAAGGTTGCCATCAATGACAAAACCTTCAATCACCTATAATGTCTCATTGGAGTGTGCATTTGCCAATAGGCTCATCATAGATAACTCTAATATCCTTCAACATTTTCTTCATCTAGACTACCTAAGTGCAATTACTAGTAGCAACAATGTACTCAACTTTAGTAGTAGACAAAGATATTAAATCTTGTTTCTTACTAGCCCATGAAACCAATTTCTTACCCAAAATGAATGCTCCACTGGTAGTGCTCTTCTGGTCATCTACATCACTGGCCCAATTAGCATTAGTGTAAGCACATAGCATGAAATCATCATTCTTCAGATACCACAAACCATAATCTAGAGTTCCCTTCAAGTATCTAAATATCCTCTTTACAATAGTGACATGAATCTCTTTCAAATCAACTTGATATCTAGTAGCCATGCACACAACATGCATAATGTCCGGTCTAATCTAAGTAAGATATATCAATCCACCAACCATAGATCTATACAAACTCTGATTAGCTTTTAGAGATTCATCATTCTTGGATAATTTACAACTAGTCACCATAGGAGTTCCAACCAGTTTAGAGTCATCTAACCAAAACTTCTTCAACAACCTTCACATACTTAGTTTGAGATATAAATATACCTTTTCCAGTTTGTGAAATCTACAAAACTAAGAAGAATTTCATCTCACCAATCATAGACATTTTAAATTCTTTTTGCATATCACCGACAAAATTCATGCATAAGTTATCATCTCCTCCAAAGATAATATCATCAACAAAGAATTCAACAATCAAGATGTTGTCATTCTCAATCTTAGAGTACAGATTACTGTCAGCAACAATTTTATTGAATCCCAATTTCAATAAATACTTATCTAGTCTAGCGTACCAGGCTCTAGGGGCTTGCTTCAATCCATAAAGAGATTTCTTGAGTTTGCATACCATGTCTCCATCATCTGATAATGAAAATCCATCAGGTTTCTCAGTGTAGACTTCTTCCTCAAGATCACCATTCAAAAAGGCAGATTTGACATCCATCTGATATACCTTGAAATTATTATAAGCAGCATATGCAAGCAATAGTCTAACGGCTTCAAGTTTGGCAACTGAAGAAAAAGTCTCCTCATAATCAATTCCTTCTTTCTGTGAATATCCTTTGCATACCAGTCTAGCTTTATTTGTTACAACTTCAGTGACTTCATTCAATTTATTTCTAAACACCCATTTAGTACCAATAACATTCTTATCCTTAAGTCTAGGCACAATCTCCCATGTGTTATTATTTTCAATCTAATCTAATTCTTCTTCCATAGCTCTCATCCAATTTTTGTCTTTACAAGCTTCAGCAACATCTTTAGGTTCAACTTTGGAAATCAAACATACTTCTTCAGCAGCTAACCTTCTTCTAGTCATCACACCTTTATTCTTATCACCAATAATCTAATTTTTCAGAATGATTCAATCTTACATACCTCAGAGTCTTCTGATTGTTCTGATTTTTATGTTCCTACACCTCTTCATTGACAACAACAACATCCGGGTTAATTGTTTATACCAGATCAATCTACTTAGGTTCTTTAGTCTGAATAGGGGCTAAAACAACATGCTATCCATCATCATATCCATATGCTCTGGTCTCTTTCCCAAGGTTCCCATCCATCTTCACATTTACACTTTCCACTATCTTTCCCGATCTCTTATTGTAGCACCAGTATACTTTTCTCTTTGTAGAATATCCCAAGAAAAATCCTTCATCACTTCTAGCATCAAACTTCCCTATATCCTCATCTCTCTTGATATAAAATTTGCTACCAAATACTCTGAAATATCTCACAGTAGGAGCATGACCAAACCATAACTCATATAGAGTCTTACTGGTATCACCTTTAATATGAACTTTGTTGAATGTGTAAACAACAGTGGTAATAGCTTCTCTCTAGTACATCTTTGGAATATTTCCTTCAATCATCATAGTCCTTGTAGCATCCAAGACAATTTTGTTCTTTCTTTCAACAACTCCATTATGTTGAGGGTTTCTAGGAGTAGATAATTGTCTTCTAATTCCACACTTCTCACAGAATGAATTGAACTCATCAGAATAGAATTCTCCACCTCTATCAGATCTAAGATACTTCACCTTCAAACTAGACTCAGTCTCAACCTTTGCTTTGAATATCTTGAATTTGTCCAATGCTTCAGATTTCTCCATCAAAAAGACAACCCACATCATCCTGGAATAATTGTTAATTAATAGCATTAAATATCTATCACCCTACACACTTATAACATTTATAGGTCCACATAGGTCAGTATGCACAAGATCTAGCAATCCATCAGATGAATACTATTTACTCTTGAAAGAGATTCTTTTTTGCTTACCCAAATGACACTCCTTACATATCAGATTAATAGACTTAAAAATCTTAGGAAAATCTCTAACAACTTGTGTAGAACATATCTTAATCATTGAATCAAAATTTACATGACACATTCTTCTATGCCACAATAGACTCTCATCAATATAAGAAATCAAACAAATTTTGTCACCAACATTCAAATGAAAAATGTTATCTTTAGTCTTAGTTCCAGATGCAATCTCTATATTGGAGGCATTTAGGATCTTGCATTTTCCATTCTTGAATTGTAGATCATAACCTTTATCAACCATCTATCCAACAATCAAAATATTATGCTTCAAACCTTCAAAATACAAGACATCATCAGTGTTATGCTTACCATCATAAGATATAGAACCTCTCCCATGGATCACATAGGATATGTCATCTCCAAATCTAACTATTCCACCATTATACCTTTCCATAATCACAAATTTTCTTTTATCACCAGTCATGTGATGTGAACAACCACTATCAATCACCCATTCATCTTTCTCTTCAACTTTAGCAACTAAAGCTTTCTCCTCAACAGTACAACTAGTGGAATCAATAGGCACAGGTCCATCTTCCTTAATGGCAAGAACTACAACTTCATCCCCTTCAGATTCATCATATGTAACACCTTCATCATAAGCATAATAGTAGTTCTTCTAATTCCTATACTTCCAGTTAGGTTTGTAAGGCTTGTCATACTTCTCATGTTTCTCATATCTATCATTACTATCATGCTTATCAAACTTATCATGCCTGTCATACATAGCCATTCTCTCTATGCATCTAGAAGTAAAATTTCCTACCTTATTGCAAGATAAACATTTTAAAGGCAATTTTTCATCATACTTGCCATCTCCTTTGGGAATTCTCTATGTTATCAATGCTTCGAGCTCATCCACCTCTTTTTATTTCTCTTCCATCTCTCTCCTCTCTCTTTCATATCTAGATATTCAACACTCATCAAGATCATACTTCTACTTTTTGGAAATAGATGCTAAATCTCTAAATGTTGTCTTATTCTTTCCATGTGACTCTCCAAATTCACTCAGCTCAAAAACAACAATCTTTCCAACCAACGTATCTCTTGTTACTATAGTCACACTCTGGATCTCATCAATAGCAGCGACCTTATGTATATAAGGAGGCAAAGATCTTAGTACCCTAGCAACAATTTCATCTTCTTCAAGGGTTCCACCACCATATCTAATACCTAGGACAAGGTCATTCACCTTAGCCATAAAAGAGTGTATGTTCTCATCATCTCCCATTTTCAACATCTCATACTTTCCTTTCAAACTCTGTAACTTAGCAACTTTCACTAGTTTATCTCCTTCGTACATGATTTCAAGCTTCTCCCAGATCTCATGTGTAGTATGAAGTCCCATTACATTTATCATTTCAAAATTAGTCAAGGCACTAATCAATTCTTCCTTTGCTCTAATATTATGTCAACTTCCTTGATCTGATCAATAGTAGTCGGCCCATTCAGAGGAGTAGAATAGGCATTCTTTGTAATCTTCTAGTAATCTTCTCCAAGACATTTCAAGTGCACTTCCATCTGGCTCTTCCATATAGCATAGTTACTTCCATCAAATCTTAGATTGTCCTTCTAAAAAAACACCTACAGCTACCATCTTGGATCTCCTCAAGTGGTTAAGCTTCTTCTGGAGGATCTAGCTTTGATACCAATTGTTAGCAGCAAAGGGGAGGAAAACTGAGAGGGGGGAGCGAATAAGTTTTCACCAAATCTACAAACTTAATCACAAATATATATATCTGATAAATTGTAGTATTGACAAAGATAAGAAAATTGAAAGCACAACTCACAACACCAAGATTTTGACGTGGAAAACTTGGTTAAGGAAAAAACCACAGTGGGAACCTACCCACAATAAAATGATACTCTATAGCAGTATGTGAAAATATTACAATGGGGAATTAACATGCATTCAGGAACACTGCCTATAGATCATTAGTCAAACGATAATGACCTAGAAGGCTACAACCCTAAGGGAAGTCTCACTGACTTACAACAAGATTTAGACTACAATCCAGAAGAAATGAACTGAAAGAATAGCATCTCCAAATGCCTGATTACAGTTCCGGTTAAGCATAGTAGTCTGCTTAGCAACACCAATCTCTCCTCAATAACAAAACCAAAGGATAAATCACTTGTTCTCACACACACCACTCTTTGATAATGCAGACACAACATCGACACCATAATTACATGACAACATCACCTATTTATACAATTCATCAACCTTGATAACAAGGTCAGCTAAACCCTCAACCCTCAACTACACAATTACATCATATGATACAAAAATCAACCACCAGACTAATATAATGATTTACATGACATAAAATGGACCTAATTAAAATTCCCAAGTGCTCAACTCCATTGAAAATCATGCCAAGATCAACCGCAACATGCTACACCACCAAGAAAACAACATAACATGAAAATCATCAATGATTCAACAAAATCACCAAAAACTAGCATAACAATCAATGTGGATCATGAAAATAAATAGGACATTACTAAGAAACACCATCAAGCATGTTAGAATCACAAGAAATAGTTCCACCAACACCACTCATCAAATCTTCATTTGTCAACATCTAAAAGCTCAAGAACACAACCAATCAACAATTGTCACAAAGAAAGATAACTTGCGGAGTGCCAAATCACAAACCATCTGAAATAAAGATACACAAGACCATCCCAAACAATATCCCAAAATATCAGCTCAAGATCTGATCACATTGGAATATATTGCAGGAAATACCTAACTCAGCAAAGCACCAAAACTGCAAAATAAAGTTGCAAAACTGGATCATAAGATCTTCCCAATCAACAATCACTGAAGCAAATCACAAGAATATGTTGACATCAATGACAACAACATATCCTAATAGCAGCAATGACTAGCAATATCCAACACTACAAACAATTGGTACTATCACAAATGATAACATTAACATTTTGCAAGAAAACTATCTAGCATTACTAGGCTTTGTCCTTCATTATTAGGAGATGCTCTAACATGACATGAAATAATTAATTAAGGCTCTAACAATCTCCTTGATATCTTGGCATTAATGACAATATTAACATCTTTGACATTAATCACATCACTATGTTCAACAATATATGCTACTTATACTTAAATATTTACTTCATAGATCTATAATTTGAGGAAGAGGGATAGCGTGAGCTACATAAGGAGGTAGAGAGATATGGGAGGAGAAATATAGGATTTTTTTTCTTCTTGAAATTGTTAGCATATTATAGTGCACTCATATTATTATCTACTTTTGGTATTTCTAACATTTAGGGTTAGATTTTCCTTTGACACTCAACACAAAGGGTTGGACTTACATGTCAATTATCATGGGCACATTTTTTGCAAATTCCAAAAAAAATCACACAATCTTGAACATACTTTCCATTAGGTTTGCATTTTTTTCAATGTTGAGTTAGAAAAATAGCATAGTAATGTTGATCTCTCTCTTGTCTTGAATTTCTAACTATGCAATTTTTTATATATTTCAATTATGTTGAAGTTTTGATCTTTAATTTATTTTTCTAAAAAAACCTACATATAATATTATTGGCTTTATCTTTTATCCAATATCAAAATTTGAAAAAAAATTAAACATTTTTATAAACTAGACTCTATTTTATACATAATTAATTTTTTTTTAATCATTTTCCAAAAATATTAGGGGGTTTCACACTCAATTTTTTTCAAGGCATTTCCACTTTGAAAATTAGTAAAAAAAAATATACTCATTGTTGAAGACACCATGGGACTGAGAGGGTGGGGTCAGGGTGAATTATTTTGGACCTTCAAACACTTTGTAGAACACAATATGTCACTAAGAAGGGGGGGGGTGAATCAGTGATATCAAACAATTTCCAATTATGTGTGTGCAACCAATAAAGCAATGAAGACACTAGTAATCAAACACACAAAGAATGCATATCATAACACCAGATATACGAGGACAACCCAATGTGGGAAAAACCTCGGTGAGAAATGTTGCTAGACTCTACTGCTCCAATCCAGCCTCACAATGAATCAATAGTTACAATGTTTAGGGCACTAACCCATGGAGCACCAACCCCTAATGATTTATGGGCACCAACCCAAAGGAGCACCAACCCCTACACCGATCTCCAACTCAGTGATGCATAGTGAAATAACAACTTATTACAATGAAAGTACCTTGTTACAAATGAGTTTTGTAACACCTATTCAATTTCACTCTGTCGATTACAACTTTTCTCTATTTCAGTAGTTCTTTCACTATTGATTATCAATTCACTCTCTCTGATCCCTTACCAGTCAATCTCTACCTTTGCTGACTTCCTCTGATAGTCACCCTACACTCTATCACTCTCAGATTCCTTCCTACCAGTTTACCTCAGCTTTGTTAACTACTGATTAAACCTCTACTAAACCCCTTTACTTGTTACAATTCTTGCTACCATTTCTCATTTAGATACTTAGTTGCAATACTCTTCTCATTTTGATCTACACTCTATTCACTCAAGTACACTCCTCTCTGGCAATTGACATCACATATCTTCTCTTCAATTTGCATATCTATACATAAGTTTTCCCCCTAGAATTAGGTTCAAACTATCTACATGGTTAGGGTTTATTCTACCTACCACAAATCATATCAGATCACATTGGATTTCCTCTGTACGCTTGACAACCTGCAACAAATCAAGCTTCACTGCCATTTTCATTCCTTCCAGAACACGCTTTACTATATTTGGGAAACACGGCTCTGCTTTTTGTCAATCACCATAAATGCTCTGGATGTTTTTCTTCACCAAATATGATCTGCTACTCAACATCTCGCATCAATCTTATTCTGTCATTCTTCTTGAAGCCATAAACTTATGCAACTCACTCGTGATTTTTGGAGTCTTCATTTAATGTCGACTGACTCTTCAATTGCCTCGTTAAAGCACAATTCACCGAATGTTTTACATGAGACACTTGGTTCATACGTGGCATCCTTTGTCAACATCTAGCTTAGCTAAGTCCACTCTATCGGTTCAAGCTTCGTCACCTACCAAAAACATCCTACCGGTCTTCTACTATTTCATACATACTCATCGGTGGACCTGTTTATCTATTGGCATTGTACCTTCCTGCATACCAGTTGACATAACCAGTTTATCTCTTTACTTTCTTATGTTTCCTTACTAGTGAACATCCATACCGGTAACATCTCATACTTGCATCCTTCATATACCTTGCATACCAGTAACCATCCATACCGGTGGCATACTATACTTACCCATTGACATAAATGACAACATAATGCCAACAATCTCCCTCTTTGGTATTGATGTCAATACACTCTGCCTTCTTCAACCAGTTCATCCTCCCCCTTTGACAATAATGAAAATGGGTACAAACAATGTCCATTATCTACTAGCATACTGGTTCCTTCTCCATTATTTAATATCTACTCACTTTTTGCCATTCTCTACTAGAGTAGATCACAAGACTCTGCATGTACTCAACCAATACAATCTCCTCCTTTGTGAAGTCCCCCCTGTGTCTAGCATATGGTTCAAAAAACAAAAATGGCAGTGAACTCCCCCTGAACCATAGATCTCCATACCGACTTAAGTCCATGAAGTTGGTGACACAACTCCTAACTTATGTCTCAAATACTCCAATGTGCTTACCAATAGAGGTTTTGTGAATATTTATGCCACTTGTTCACCTGTAGGTACATACTCTACCTTAAATTCCTAGTCTTCAACCTTCTCTCTGAGAAAATGGTATTTGATGGCAATGTGCTTTGTCCTTGAGTGCATAACCAGGTTCTTTGATATATTGATTGCACTTGAATTATCACACCAAATAGAAATAGGGTCAGATGTTTCTACTTGAATATTCTTGAGGGTCTTATTCATCTACAACACCTGAGAACAACATGTAGAATCAACAATTTATTCTTCTTTAGCAGTAGATAGGGAGATTGAATCCTGCTTCTTGCTATGCCATGAGACCAACCGGTTACCTAGGAAGAATGCACCACCAATTGTGCTCTTCTGATCATCAATGTAGCCTACCCAATCAATGTCAGTGTAGGCTTGTAAGGTAAAATCACCTTTCTTAGGATACCATAGTTCATAATTAGTCATTCCTTGTGTGTACCTAAATATCCTTCTCACTACATTCACATGTGACTATTTGGGTGCAACTTGAAATCTAGCCACCATGCATATTGCCTACACTATATCTGGTCTAAAAGTAGTAAGATATAATAAACTGTCAATTATGGATCTTTACAATATCTAATCCACTACTAGTGATTCATCATCCTTTCTCAACTTGCATTTGGTCACCATGGGGGTACTTACCAATTTTCTATCTTCCGTTGGAATATCTTTAACATGTCTTAGGCATACTTGGTTTGAGAGAAAAATATTCCCTTGTCTCATTGTGAAATCTGCAAACCAAGAAAAAATGATAGCTCTCCAAGCATTGACATCTCAAACTCTAATTGCATCTGATCAACAAACTCTTTGCACAAGGTATCCTTGTTCCCTCCAAAAATGATGTCATCCAAATATACAACCATAATAATCATGTGGTTTCCATCTGCTTTAATGTACACATTACTATCTGCACTTCCCTTTTTGAATCCCTTCTCCTTTAGGTACTTATCTAACCTTGAGTACCATGCTCTTGGAGCCTGCTTCAAACCATACAGTGCTTTCTTCAACTAGCACACAAAAGTTTCATCATCATGCAGAAAAAACCCTTCTGGCTGTTCCATGTATAGTCCCTCTTCTAAATTTCCATTTAGGAAATCAGATTTTACATCCATTTGATAGACTTTGTATCCCTTGTAGGTTGAAAGAGCTAGAAACATTCTAATGGCCTCAAGCCTAGCAACTGATGCAAATGTTTCTTCAAAGTCTATTCCTTCTACTTGAGAGTATCCTTTGCACACTAACCTTGCTTTGTGCCTTGCAATCTTTCCTTCTTCATTCATCTCATTCTGGTAGACCCACTTTGTGCCAATAATGTTCTTGTCTGCTAGTCTAGGAACTAATTCCCAAGTCTTATTCTTATCAATTTGCTGCAGTTCCTCTTCCATTGCATCCATCCATTTTTGACTTTTGTTGGCCTCATTAAATGTTTTGGATTCCATTTCAGTCATGAGGTAGAAATTGACTTGTTCATCATTCCAGGCAAGTCTTCTTTTGGTCTGCACACCATCATTCTTATTACCTAGGACGTGATCTTCTAGGTGATTTTTTTGTATATACTGGTTGGGGGACTTGTTTGATGCTTCTTCCAGTTCACTGTCAATCTGAATTTCATCTTCATCATTAGTGTCATCATACCAATTTACTTGTGCTTGTCTTTCTTTATGCATATCTTCATCAAATCTTACATGTACCTTTTCAATTACTCTTCTTAGTCTTTTGTTGTAGCATTTGTAGGCTTTTCTATGAGTTGAGTAGCCCAAGAAGATGCCTTCATCACTCCTAGAATCAAAGCTACACAGGCCATCTACATCTCTCTTGATGAAGCATTTACTTCCAAACACTTTCAAGTATTTAACTGATGGCTTCTGGTCATACCACATTTCATAAGGTGTCATTATGTTATTTGTCCTAAGTTGAACCCGATTCAAGGTATACACAGCAATGTGAACTACTTCCTTCCAGCATGTATTTGGCATGTTTGCCTCATTTAGAATTGTTCTTTCCATCTCCTTGGCTAGCCTATTTTTCCTTTCTACAACACCATTTTGTTGTGGTGTTCTTGAAGTTGAATACCGTCTTCTTATTCCATGTCTCTCATAGTAATATTCAAACTCATTTGATGTAAAACCTCCACCCCGGTCTAATCTTAGACATTTCAGCTTGCATCCACTTTCCCTCTCAACCATCTTCTGAAAAATATTGAATCTTTCAAAGGCTTGTGTGTCTTGTAGGAAAGTGACCCATGCCATTCTTGAAAAATCATCAATGAGGAGCATGAAGTATCTTTCACTGGTTAGAGCTCTTGTTTTGGTCGGTCCACATAGATGAGTATGCACTAGTTCAAGTGGCCTTGAAGTATTATGTTCTTTATAATTGAAGCTCACCTTAGTCTGCTTTCCTCTTACACATTCATCACAAAATGTGCCTACTAGTTTGATGATAGGTGGTATATTTCTCATAGAGCCCTTTTTGCTTACAGCAACTAGATTATCAAAATCTATGTGACCTAATTTATTGTAGCCTCAACATAGGTCTTCTTGTCGGTATCTTTGCTGACTATAAATATTTGCTTCTCTTTACTTTCACTTGAGGAAGCAAATCATATCTCCTTACCAGATGTGTCTCGGCTATTTGAACATTGTCCTTCTTCAAATCCTAAACCACTGGCGTCTTTTGAATGCTTCTATTTGGTCAACATCTTGTCTAAAGCTTCAGTGTTTCCCTTGTACTTGTTTCTCATTTTCAATTTATCCTTTCTCTTTTCTAGCTCCTTTCTGAGCCTTACAATTTCTTCTTCCAGATTTTGCTTCTCCTTTTCCTTCTTTGTCAAGTCAGAGGATGTAACTTCACGTATCCTCTTAGCTTCCTCCAACTGGAGTTTTAGATTATAAATTGTCTTCTTGGATTCCTCCAGAGATTCCTCTAGTTGTTCTTGTTCCTTTGTAGTAGCATGCTTAACCTTCTTGAGTTCTCTTCTGGTTTTGTTTAACTCCTCAAGTGCACTTATGAGCTCACCTTCTAAATCCACTTCGGCTTCAATGTCTTCATCTTCCTCATCTTCAACAACTAGTTCATCTAGTGCCATAAAGAGATTAACTTCTCTTTCATCCTCATGGTAGTCATCTTTTGATGCACTTTCTTTATCAGTAGCATCATCTTCAAATGTATATAGACTTCTCTACTTCCAGTAGCTTCTTCTTTCTTGCTGGTAGACCTTCTTCTTTTTATCTTTACTAGAAGACTTGCTAGAGCTCCTTTTCTCATCTCCACCGGTTTCACCATAAGGACATTTTGCAGCAAAGTGGGCTATTTTACCACAGTTAAAGCATTTGAGAGGTAGTTTTCCTTTATACTTATCGGATCCTCTTTTGAGCTTTCTTACAAAGTTCTCAACTTCAGTATCTGAGTCTCCACTAGATTCTCTATGATCACTTTCTTCTTTACCCTTTTTGGTAGAGTTGAAGGAAACTTCTTTCTTGGAAGTTCCTTCACCAGTTTTCCTCATCTCATAAGTAGTTAGAGAGCCAAATAACTTATCCATTGAAAATATTTTTAGATCCTTGGCTTCCTCTATAGAAGAGACCTTAGTGTCATACTTAGATGTGAGTGATCTAAGCACCTTTTTGACAATAAATTCATCAACAATTTCCTCTCCAAGTCCTCTGATGGTATTCATAGTTTCATCAACTCTATGAAGTTAGTCTACAATCTTTTCTTCATCTTTCATCTTCAAGCATTTAAGATGATATCTTAGAGTTTGCAGCTTGGCCTCCTTGACCTTGACATCTCCATCAAATAATCTCTGCAGTTTATCCCAAGTTTCTTTGGTGGATGATCATTGCATCACCTTGACAAACTCATTATCTGATAGCCCACTGAGAATAACATGTTTATCCTTTGCATTTTTCTCATATTCCTTCTTAGCATCCGGGTTTGTGGGAGGAACACTAGGGACAATATACCCATTCTTTACAAACATCCAAACATTAAATCCTAGAGAGGACATATAGGTTTCCATTCTTCTGCTCCAAAAGGCATAGTTGCTTCCATCAAACATGGGAGATTTGGAGGAGGAGGATTCATTTCTTCGCATTATGTTATTAGACCAAAATCTACCCAAGATAGAGAAATCTTTAACCAACCGGGAACCTAATGCTCTGATACCAATTGTAGAACACAATATGTCACTGAGAGGGGAGGGGGGGAATCAGTGATATCAAACAATTTCCAATTATGTGTGTGCAACTGATAAAGAAATGAAGAAACTAGTAATCAAACACACAAAGAATGCATCTCACAACACCAGATATATGAGGAAAACCCAATGTGGAAAAAACCTCGATGAGAAATGTTGTTGGACTCTACTGCTCCAATCCAACCTGACAATGAAACAACAGTTACAATGTTTAGGGCACCAACCCAAGGAGCACCAAACCCTAATGATTTATGGGCACCAACCCCTACACTAAGCTCCAACTCAGTGATGCACAATGAAATAACAAATTATTACAATGAAAATACCTTGTTACAAATGAGTTTTGTAACACCTATTCAATTTCTCTCTCTCGGTTACAATTATTCTCTGTTTCACTGGTTCTTTCACTACTATTTATCAATTCAATCTCTCAGATCCCTTACTAGTCAATCTCTACCTTTGTTGACTTCCTTTGATACTCATGGGCTGCACTCTATCAGTCTCGTATGCCTTCCTACCAGTTTACCTCATCTTTGTTAACTACCGATTAAACCTCTGCTAAATCCCTTTACCCGATACAACTCTATCTACCGGTTCTCCTTTAGATACTTAGTTACAATACTCTTCTCAGTCTGATCTGCACTCTATTCACTCAAGCACACTCCTCTTTGACAACTAGCATCACATATCATCTCTTCAATTTGCATATTTATACATTAGTTTTCCTGCCAGAATGAGGTTCAAAATATCTGTGGTTAGGGTTTCTTCTACCTACCACAAACCATATCAAATCACATTGGATCTCCTCTCCATGATTGACAACCTTTAACAAATCAAGCTTTGCACTATTTTCATTCCTTCCATAACACACTTTACTATATTTGGCAAACACGGCTCTGGTTTTTATCAATAATCATAAATGCTCTAGATGTTTTTCTTTACCAAATCTGATCTGCTACTCAACGTCTTGCATAGATCCTTGCATCACAAATCTCAATCTTATTATGTTATTCTTCTTTGAGCCACAAACATCTACAACTCACCCATGATTTTTGTAGTCTTCATTTAATATCAACTAACTCTTCAACTGCCTCATTAAAGCATACTTCATTGACTATTGTACATTAGACACTTAGTTCCTATGTGGCATCCTTTGTTGGTATCCAGCTCAGCTAAGTCCACTCTGTCAGTTCAATCTTGGTCACTAACCAAAAACATCCTATAGGTATCTACCTTATGCTACCGGTCTTCTACTAGTATACATACTCACCGGTGGACCTATTTACCGGTTAGCACTGCACCTTCCTTCATACTAGTTGGCATAACCAGTCTATCTCTTTGATTTCGTATGTTTTCTTAGTGATGAACATCCATATCGATAACATCTCCTACTTGTATCCTTTATACACCTTGCATACTAGTAACCGTCCATACTGGTGAAATGCCATACTTGCGAGTTGACATCATTGACAACACAATGACAACACTTATTATCCTTTAAGCTTCAAACCACAATTAACTTATCACTACAAATATGAAACATGAAAGCACAAAGCACAAAACACACAAGAACAACATATTTAAGTGAAAAACACAAGAAGGGAAAAACCATAGTGAGAATCACACTCACAATATGTATAAGTAAGTAAAATGTTTTAGGCTCAAGGCAAAGGAGCTCATAACACCTTATTAGAATTGCAAAACTAAGGTGCACAACCTTAGGGAAAGGCATAAAGTACTTTCAATATTGAGATGCATAGTCTCAAGGAAAGAGACAAAGAGTTGCATAAGTTACCAAAGGACTCGTTGTCTTCCAATAGGTATAGGAAATAATAATTTGAAATGAACATGAAATCCTAGTCATGAAACTATCCTTGAACCACTAGATCAAGTGAACAATATCATGGAAAACATCACCAACTTCATTCACTATCTCAACACACTATCACATTGAAGATATGATCATTAAAGCTCATTGAAAACTAAAATTCTCACCTCTACTACTTGCACATAATTCACATCCAATTCACAACAATCCACACACCTTCCATAACACAACTCATACATCTACAAATTTATTTATACAAGGTTATATATTGAAACCCTCAACTAGGTCAGCCACAGACAAAGTAAACAAGAATTACATAAATTCAACCATGAGATAAATAATGTTGTCCACTCCATGAGATAAAGGGGACATAAACATATCATAACACATCTTCTAAAGTTGATTCTAATGAACCACACACACTAACACCCTCTAAACTCAACATCAAACACAACATGTAGAACAACAATGAAACACATTAACCAGTTGACCCAAAGACATCACCCAATGCAAGATACTCAATGTGGATCTATATAGATGCCATGATGAAACCCATATCAACATTCTAAATCAACCTCAAATTCGTATCCAAACCAAAAATATATGACCCAAATAAGATACACCACCTAAGTCAGCCATAGACCAACATAGTTGCAACACAAAACTTAGAACAACATAACTTTACTTATCGATCAAGCCAACACTATAAACTGGAGCACTGCACAAACCATATGAAAATTTCCTCCAAGCTGCAACACTTGAATCACCCTGGCAAAGCAATGCAAAGCATTTTCTTGACCAGTCTTAGCAAAGAACCTCATTGTCAACAAACTGCCACAACCCATTACATCATCTAAGAAACTAAGAACCTCAAAACATGATATTGTAACATCCAAAAAACATATACATTATATCCAGAACCACAAGCCATGAACATCAAGAACTGAAGGAATGGAGATAATTCTTCCATGAAGACATTTAGATACTTTTTCTCGCATATTGAAACTTCCACTACACTAGCCCTCTACAAACACCTCATACTTACTCAATGAAACCACTAGACCACATAACAACATCTAAACACTCATATTTTGACCATCTACATCATTCAAATAACTAAAAAAAATAAAAAACAACACCAACAAATTTGACATCAATGACAACACAATACAAGTTTCCAATAATCTCCCACTTTGTTATTGATGGCAACACATGTAACACCAATCAATAATAGACTTATTACAATTCTATCTGTCTCCCCCCCTTTGATTGATCAAGGACAAAGGGTAGAGTACTGCAAACAATAACTCTCTCCTTCCCCTTCAGGACACAACTTTTGATAACTACAATAATCCTCTAGCAAGGATAACTTCAATATTCACTACTCTCCCTAAGGGTAGCCACCACACCAATCCACAAGATAAAAGATAATATTTAGTTCCCCCCTATAAATATGTATGACTTCTATCCATCTAGTTTGAAGGAGGGGAAATAATCCCTAACTTCTTCCTAAGATGCTTAAAGGTATCATTTGCCAGTGCCTTGGTAAATATGTCTACAATTTGATCCTTTGTAGGCACATACTTCAATCTAAATTCATTCTTTGCAACCTTCTCTCTTAAGAAATGATCTATCAGATAGAAATGATTTTAGTCCTTTAATACAATACTAGATTCTTTGAAATGTTAATTGCACTTTTATCATCATACATAATAGGAATTTCCTCATCATACACCATCTTGATATATTTGAGACTCTACTTCATCAACATGACCTGAGTGTAACAAGATGTTTCTATAATATAGTTTGCCTCTGCAGTAGATAATGATACTAAATCTTTCTTTTTACACAACCAAGAGACCATTATATCTCTCAAGAAAAATGCATTGCCACTTTTACTCCTTTTGTCATTAGTATCATCATTGTATGCCTTCAAAGAGAAACCATCATTCCTCTTGTACCACAAAACAAAATCTAGAGTTCCTCTCAAACATCTAAATATCCTCTTCACTACTTGATCATGAGATTGCTTTGTATTAGCTTAATATCTGGAAAACAAATAGTAGCATGCATAATAACTGGTCTTGAAGTAGTCAAATACAAAAATCCTCCAATCATGGACCTATATTATTTTTGAACAACAAATGAAGATTCATCATCTTTACTCAGCTTACAACCAATATCCATAGGATTTCTAAAATTCTTCAACATCTCCTTGATATACTTGGTTTGATAAATGAAAATACCATCTTTTGATTGTGTTATTTGAAGATTGATAAAAAAAGATAACTCACCAATCATTGACATCTCAAATTCTTTCTGCATTTATTTAGCAAATCTCTTACAAACACTATCATCTCCTCCAAAAATGTTATCATCAACATACACAACAACTATTAAAAATTTACCACCTTCAACTTTAAAATAAAGATTACTATCTAATGTGCCTTTAATTTTTGTTGCAATAAATATTTGTCCAACCTTGCATGCTAGGCTCTAGGAGCTAGTTTGAGTCCATAAAGTGCCTTCTAGAGTCTACAAACCATATCTAAATCTTATGAAAACTTACACCCATTTAGTTGTTCAATATACAACTCTTCTTCAAGTTCTCCATTCAAGAATGCTAACATGAAATCCATCTGATATACATTAAATTTCTTATATGCAATAAATGCAAGAAACATCCTTATAGCTTCCATCCTAGCTACCAAAGCGAAAGTCGACACAAAATATATACATTGAACCTGTGAATATGCTTTACAAACTAGTCTTTCCTTGTTCCTTGTAACCTTTCCATCTTCATTTATCTTATTCCAAAATACCTACTTTGTTCTTATCACATTCTTGTCCATCGGTCTAGGTACCAATTCCCATGTCTAATTATTTTCAATATAATTCAACTCCTCTTCCATTTCTTTTATCCAACCTTCATCCTTGCTAGCTTCTACAAAATATTTTGGCTCCACTCGAGACAAAAAATAGAAATTTTCTTGTTCACTAGTCTCAACAAGTCTTCTTCTTGTCCAAAGACCTTTGTCTTTATCTCTAATGATATGATCTTCTAAATGGTTCTGTCACATATACATTGCAAGTGTCTTAGGCCATTTTTTAGGTTCCTTCTCTTTTGCATTTTTCCCTTCTCTTCCAAAGCAACAAGAATATCCTCTATTTCAATCTCAAGTTCAGGCGCAACATGATTCCATTCTTCACTTTGGCATTCATACTTTACACAATCTTCATCAGTCTCTTGTAGTAACATCAATAAGCCTTGATTTTTGTAGAATATTCCAAGAATATTCTTTCATTTGATCTTGCATCAAAATTTCCCAAGTCTTATTCATCTCTTCTTATGTAGCACTTACTTCCAAATATTTTTAAATTTTATAGTAAATTATCTTCCATGCCATAGCTTATATGTTGTCTTTGTATGATTAACTCTTACTCGTATCTTGTTAATAATATACACAAAAGCATGTGTAGCTTCTTTCAAATACAAACTAGGTAGGTTAGAATCTTTCAACATAGTTCTAGACATCTCAACAATAGTCCTATTCTTTCTCTCAACAACTCCGTTGTCTCGAGTAGTCCTAGGTGTAGATAATTGTCTTCTAACACCATGTTGTTTACAAAATTGAGAAAATTCATTTGATGTAAACTCTCCTCTATTAGATCTCAAACACTTTATTTTAACATCTATTTTATTCTCAACCATAGATTTAAAAATTTAAAATTTATCAAATGTCTCAAACTTCCCTCTTAAGAAAGTAACCCATGTCATTCTATAATAATCATAAATGAGTAACATAAAACATCTCTCATAATTGAGTTCTCTTGTCCTTGTAGATTTTCATAGGTCTTTACGAATCAACTCTAAAGGCCTTGTGGTAGATCATTCATTGTTCTTGAATCTTTTCTTTATCTTCTTTCCCGTCTGACATCCCTTGCACATTGTATCAATGGGTTTGATAATCCTTGGTAAATCTCTCATATCATGAGTTGAATTGATCTTCACCAAATCAAAATTAACATGTCCCAACCTTTTGTGCCACAAACAACATTAATTTCTTTGTGCCAACAAATTACTATTTCCTATGTTCTCCTTCACATAGCAAACATTCCCATTTGTTCTTATACCTTCTGCAACCAATCTTCTGGAAACCCCTTTTTTGATATAACATCTAGACCCATAAAATATGAGCTTGTAGCTTTTACCATACACATGAATCACACTCAAAATATTGTCTCAAACATTTAATATAATAAACATCATCAGTCTTATGCTTGCCATTGATAGTTACAGTTCTCTTGCCACAAATTAGTGCAGCCTTGTCACCAAAAAACTTTACTGATCCACCATCATACTTTTGAAAGTCTATAAACTTATTTCTATCACCTATCATATTATTTGAGCATCTAGAATCAATTATCCAAGATTTAGGTTCCACTTTAGCATTATGTGCAGTCTAATCAATCATTGAACTTTCACTATTATTCCCATCATGCGTAGAACCAAACCTTTCACTATCCTTTTTTTCTATGGATAAAAAAAATGATTCTTCATTTGAGTCATTACCATATTCATATTCAAAGGACCAGGTCTCCATTGAATAGTAAATCTTTTCAGACTTATCTCTATCATCTACTCTTTTGTTTTTTTCATCTCTCCTAAAATTATCTTTTCTCTTGTTATCATCATCTAATCCCTTAATTATCCTCCTTGAAAGTACATCTATAAGCATAATGACCAATTCTTTTACAATCAAGAAATTTGAAGGAAAACTTACCTTTGTATTTCCCAGAGCCTTTCTTCAGTCTTATCACGATATTTTCTTCCACTTCATCCATGTCATTGACATTGCTTGATTTGGGTTCATATTTAATCTTCTTGGTAACTTTGAATGTTTCTTCCTTCTTACCATTTTGTTTCTCACAAATTTATACAATCTCAAAGGTAAATAGTGCACCATAGAGTTTATATAGGGTATATTTATCCATATCACATGACTTTCTTCAATGGAAAACTTCTTAGGCTTGTAAATTTTAGACATTATCCTCATAATTTTTCCTACAATTTCACTTTCTTCCATTTTTCCACCAATACCTTTGATTACATTGAAAACCTCATTCACTCATTGCATGTAAATTTCAATATTCTCATCTTTAGAAATTCTTAGTGTCTCAAATTCGTGCTTTATATTCTTCAGTTTTACTTGCTTGGTCTTCTCATCTCCATAATAAATGTTACTCAATTTATACCAAATTTTCTTTGTACTTTTGCATCCATTGATCTTGAAAAACTCTGTCACTCAAACTACTAAAATGTATACTATTGACCTTGGAATTATTTTAATGACTCTTGACCTCATTCAAAGTATTAGGACCACCTTGTGGAGTAGTATAACCTATCTTGATAATGTCTCATATTCTAAGTAACAAAGAATTCAAATGTTATTCCATCCATGACTTCCAAGTAGATTAATTTGTGCCATCAAACCTTGGTGCCTTTAAATAGATTTCTTATGCCATCCCAAACCTTCTTTAAGCAGTTAAGCTTATCTTAGAGAAACCTTGCTTTGATAACAATTATTGAACACACCACGGGATAGAGAGGGGTGTGTGAATTAGTCTAGACCTTAAAACACTTATTATCTCTTAAACTTTAAACTACAGTTATCCTATCATGATACAAATATGAAACATTAAATTAAAGAATAAAGCACAATACACACAAGAATACCATATTTACGTGGTTCAAACCCAATAAGGGAAAAACAATAGTGAGAATCACACTCACAATATGTATAACTGATTACAATGTTTTAGGCTCAAGGCCAAGTAGCTCATAACACCTGATTGAACTTACAAAACTAAGGTGCACAACCTTAGGGCAAGATACAAAGGACTTGCAATACTGAGACACATAATATCAACACAAGATACAAAGAGCTACATAGGTTGCCAAAGGACTCACTGTCTTCCAAGAGGTACATGAAATAATTAATTGTAATGAACAAGATCTCATGATCATGAAACTATTCTTTAACCACTATATCATTGCAAACATTCATCACTGACTTCATTCACTATCTCAAAATACTATTGCACTGAAGATATGATCATCAAAACTCATCACAAATTGAAATTTGCACACATGTTTCTTACACATTATTCACATCCAATTCACAATAATCCACATAGCTTCCATACAACAAATCATACATGGGTAAGTGCACAAAGATGGTGGTCAAAAAGGGGGGTATAAGTGGACACTTTTTTTTTTTTTTCTGAAATAAGGTGGACCTAAACTTAGAGGCAAAATTTGAAAGTCATCCACTCAAGATATGAAGATAATCAAAGAAAAATTATTGTATTACTCTGAATCTAGTTTACAAACTACTAAACTTTTTCAAAATTGGATAAGATTAAGGGGGTCAAATCCTTCACGCACGAAAAACTGACCCTGCTTTTTTTGAAAAACATAACATAGTGTCTGATGTGTGCATCAAAAAAGTCATAGTTAGATTTAGTATTTTGACAAATACTTTGGCAGAAAGATAGTTAAGAGTGAGCACTAGAAGATGTATATTTTTTTTTAATTTTTTGTTGAGTTTTTTTTTTTTAATGATTTTTCCAATCGAGCACATCCTGAAAAATTTGATACCTATTCGTGCGCGAAGCATAAGTTGCACTAAACAAATCGAAAATACAATTTTTATTTTTTTTAAATTGTAAAGAATCAAGTGCACTAAAATAATATATAAAGTTTTTTAAATTTGGATACGTATATCAAAATTTATTCAAAAAATGGTGCACCTATGTCTGTGAGAACTATGGAGACACTAGTAAAAGAAATTCAATAATAATATGTTATTGTTGTTCAAATTGAAAACAAATTATATGGTTAGAAAGCTCAAAAGATGGGTGAAAATATGGTGGCAATTTTAGAAATACCCACTTTTTGAATTGTAAACCTGATGATGACAAAGTTGATAAACCAAGTTGATAAAATAAAACATGTCAAAAATGAGAGAAATGGAGGGAAATCAAACTTCCAATCCATAGCTTTGTCATCTAGGCCTATTTCCAAACCTAAACAGTCAAAAAAGCATATGGGGTACTTATGGTTTAAAAAGCACGTACGAGGTATGTATAGTGTAAGCAGCGCGTACGCGCTTGTTTCCATATAAAAAGCATGTACATGTTATCTTTACTATAAACAGCGCATCCGTGCTATTGTATAATATGATATTCTATGTATAATATGTGTATATACATATAATATATGTAATATATAATATGTGTATAATATGACATTGTATATATAATATGTTAAACATATATATACACATGTAAGTGTATCGTCTCTCCCTCTTAAACGCATACAAGGTCTCTCTCTCTCTCTCTCTCTCTCTCTCTCTCTCTCTCTCTCTCTCTCTCCCCTTCTCCCTTCCTCCATACCCCATCCCTCTTTCTCTTCTTCTCTCCCTCCATACCCCACTGCAACTGTGTCTGCACTTCTATAGAAGTAAGTGAATTTATTTCTTATCTGCAACTTCCTCTTTGATTTTTATCATGTATCCTCTCCTAAAAAAATTGACTGATGGATTTTTGTGTGTATATTGAATAGGAGGAATAGGGTTTTAAATTAAACCATAGGTGTATTACTGTGACAAACAAGGAAACCTATAGCAATATTCTTCTCGAATGTGTTTTTAATGAGCTGAGCAGATGTGGAAAATAGTGTCAACAAAGCAACATGATGAGTCAGAGTACTTGCAATATGTTTTTCAAAAGAAAACAATAGGTAGGAAGAGAAAGAGGGAGAGTAACACAGATGATGTCCTATAGAATGATAGTGGTGGGTATGCAAGAGTTCCCATGTTGTTACACAACGCCTGTCACCTAAAGAAATTAAAGTTTGTTTTATGCATGGCAGTGGTAGTATATGATGATCATCACTTGTCAAAAAACTTGGAATGGTACATACCCATGAAAGAAATCAAGTGTGTAATTCCTATAGTCATAATCGAGATCAATCTTATAACCTTGCAAATTTAATAGCATCATATGTTTTAGAACTTAGGCAGTACTATTAGGGTTAGGTCAAGCTCTTACACTTTCTTTTTAGTGAAGCCTCATTGTTTGTTCGCTTGGAGTCTCCCTTCCCCCCATGTTCTCTCCCTTAGGTGTCATTAGAGGTCATATTGTTTCCTAAGAGGTCATATGGTATCCAGTGACCCCTTAAGACCCCTCCTCTTTCCCTCCCCCCCCCCCCTCTCTCTCTCTCTCTCTCTCTCTCTCTCTCTCTCTCTCTCTCTCTCTCTCTCTCTTTCTCTCTCTCCCTCTCCCTCTCTCCCTCTCCCCTCTCCTCTCCCACCCTCCCTCTCCCCTCTCCTCTCCCACCCTCTCTCTCTCTCTCTCTCTCTCTCTCTCTCTTTCCTTCTCTTCCTCTCTCTCTCCCTCTCCTCTCTCTCCCTTCCCCCCCTCTTCTCTCCCTCTCTCCCTCTCCCTTCCTCCATACCCCTTCTTCTCTCCTACCCCCTCTCTTCTCTCTCTCTCTCTCTCTCTCTCTCTCTCTCTCTCTCTCTTTGTCTCTCTCCCTCCCTCTACCTCCCTTAAGAGCGCGTATGAGGTACTGAAACTATTAGTTCCCTGCCCTGCCATAACTTTTTTAAGGCTTAGTAGTGCGTACGTGATACTTATTACTCATAAGCATGTACGGGGTACTATTCTCATTATTCGATACCCTGTGATAACATTTTTAGGCTTAGTAGTGCGTACACACTACTTATCAGCCTAGAATGGGAAAAAAGAATACCGTTGGGCTTGTCAACATTTTATGGTCTAATAGCGTGTATGCGGTTATCAATGTAGCGCGTACGCGATTTATAGACATAGTTTTAGTTGCCCAAGAGCCTCAACGACCTCAAAAGAAGTTTTTGAGGTCGTTGAAGGCCCCACTAGAGCTATGTCTACACTTCTATCACTGTTGTATACATAAAATTAAGTGAATTTTTTGTTTTTGTATGATTTCAAATGATTTAATTGTTGTTTTTAGTAGTTTTTTGTTTTTGCATGGTTTCAAATGATTGAATTGTGATTGTTTAATAGTTTGATTCCAAAAAATAGTGATAAGATGCATATTTATGGTTATTTGTTTATTTATAAACTTTTCTTTACATATATATGTAATATGATTCTATTTAGGTCAACCAATCTCAACCATGGGAAAGAACAAGCGAGGAATGATGGAATAATGAGAGGCCCAAAAGAAAAGACAAAGGCAGTGTATGAAGAAATTGCATGACATAAGAACAATGGGAGAAGAAGGTATGTCAACCTCAACATCTCAATTTGATTTACCAAATGAATATAATGCACCTAATGCAATTGAAGAAGAAACATTTGATAATTTACTGTTTGAACCTAATGCAATTGAAGAAGAAACATTTGATAATTTACCGTTGGAACCTAATGCAATTGAAGAAGAAATATTTGATAATTTACCATTTGAACCTAATGCAATTGAAGAAGATACCGCATTGAATAATCAATTAAATGATGAACATATTACACCTTCTCTACTTGATGAATTGAATGTACATAATGCACCGATGTTAACACCTTCTCTACTTTGAAACACACAGACATATTCTTCATTTCTCTAACCTTGTTGTTGCAACAAATATTCATTTGATGAAGTATCGTGGTAGACCTCATAACAAGATTTTATGGAAAGTTCGTAAATCTGACCATGAGGCAATACTTGACACAATACAGGTTAGAGTTGATCTTGAAGGCTCACTTGATTGATTCTATGGTTCAGAGTAGAATGATTTTGAGAATTTTGTATACATCATCGACGAATTATTCTATATTCATTTTTTGTATATATAAATGCCCATGAGCTGATTTTTACATGTTTAGGGGCATAATTTTGTATATTTAAGTGGCAATGAGTTGATTTGTACATATATACATGCCAAATTTTGTATATTAAAATGGCGATGAGCTGAATCACACATATTGTAATGCCAAATTTTGTATAAAAGCCCATGAGATGATTTGTATATTAAAATGGTGATGAGCTAAATCGCATATATTGTAATGCCAAGAGCTTATTTGACCATATTTAGAGGCAAATTTTTGAATAATATGTGACAATGTTTTGTGACTATTTTGTGTGTCAATGTTTTGTGACTATGTTTTGAGTATATGTGATGTGTCCCTGGTCAATCATGAACATTCTTGATTCTTGTATAATCATGGATAATTATTTGAGTCATTATCGGGTCATAGGGGTCATAGATTAAGACTAGATACAATTTGAGCAAAAATTGTCATCGTTGTCAAAAAAATTGTCAAAAAAGTTATCAAGCAACTTCTACATTGCATCGGTAGGGTATGACTCTCAACGTTTTGGTGTTTTGGGATGCAAGATAGGACCATGCCTAGCATAAACCTGCCCACTCGGACACGCTCACGATGTCGATTTGTGCACACGAGGAACAAAATCAATTCTAGCCAATCTTACAACTTTTCCTTGCAAGCAACTGACGGTTTTTTGAGCAGGCAAAAAATGCTACTAATTGAAAATGGCTCTGAGTCATCAAAAAATGAGATAGGACATTGTAGAGGAGCCTCACGTGACCCCACGGGATCAAACAGATTGACCGTATGTGTCATGGATTGGAAGAAATAGTCTATCAAATTTTGACAATTTTTTGGACTTAGGGCACTTGAGAGATCTCACTGATAGGGTATGACTCTCGACGTTCTGGTGCTTTGGGATGCACAATAGGGCCATGCCTACCATAAACCTACCCACTCGGACATGCTCGTGACGTCATTTTGTGCACACGAGGAACATAATCAATTCTAGCCAATCTTGCATCTTTTCCTTGCAAGCAACTGATGGTTTTTTGAGCAGGCGAAAAAATGCTACTAACTGAAAATGGCTCTGAGTCATCAAAAAATAAGATAGGCCATTGTAAAGGAGCCTCACGCGACCCCATGGGATCAAATAGATTGATCGTATGTGTCGTTGATTGGAAGAAATAGTTCATCAAATTTTGACAATTTTTTGGACTCAGGGCACTTGAGAGATCGCACCGGTAGGGTATGACTCTCGATGTTCTGGTGCTTTGGGATGCACAATAGGGCCATTCCTAGTGTAAAACTACCCACTCAGACGTGTTCGTGGCGTTGGTTTGTGCACATGAGGAACAAAATCAATTCTAGTCAATCTTGCAACTTTTCCTTGCAAGCAACTAACGGTTTTTTGAGCAAGCAAAAAAATGCTACTAATTGAAAATGGCTTGAAGTCATCAAAAAACGAGATAGGCCATTATAGAGGAGCCTCATGCGACCCCATGGGATCAAATAGATCGACCATATGTATCGTGGATTGGAAGAAACAGTCCGTCAAATTTTGACAATTTTTTGGACTCAGGGCACTTGAGAGATCGCACCGGTAGGGTATGACTCTCGATGTTCTGGTGCTTTGCGATGCATGACAAGGCCATGCCTAGCATAAACCTGCCCACTTAGATGCGCTCATGACGTCAGTTTGTGCACACGAGGAACAAAATCAATTCTAGCCAATCTTGCTACTTTTCCTTGCAAGCAACTGACAGTTTTTTGAGCAGGCAAAAAAATGCTACTAATTGAAAATGGCTCCGAGTCATCAAAAAATGAGATAGGCCATTGTAGAGGAGCCTCACACAACCCCATGGGATCAAATAGATCGACTGTATATGTCATGGATAGGAAGAAATAGTCCGTCAAATTTTGACAATTTTTTGGACTCAGGGCACTTGAGAGATCGCACCGGTAGGGTATGACTCTCGACGTTCTGGTGCTTTGGGATTCATGACAAGGACATGCCTAGCATAAACTTGCCCACTTCGATGCGCTCATGACGTCAGTTTGTGCACACAAGGAACATAATCAATTCTAGCCAATCTTGCAACTTTTCCTTGCAAGCAACTGACGATTTTTTTAGCAGGCGAAAAATGCTACTAATTGAAAATGGTTCTGAGTCGTCGAAAACCAAGATAGGCCATTGTAGAGGAGCCTCGCACGACCCCATGGGATCAAACAAATTGACCGTATGTCTCGTGGATTGGAAGAATTAGTCCATCAAATTTTGACAATTTTTTAGACTCAGGGCACTTGAGAGATCGCACCGATAGGGTATGACTCTCGACATTCTAGTGCTTTGGGATGCATGATAGGGCCATGCCTAGCATAAACCTACCCACCCGGACACACTCACGATGTTGATTTGTGCACACAGGGAACATAATCAATTCTAGCCAATCTTGCAACTTTTCCTTGCAAGCAACTGACGATTTTTTGAGCAGGCAAAAAAATGCTACTAATTGAAAATGGCTCCAATTTGTCAAAAAATGAGATAGGACATTATAGAGGAGCCTCACACAACCCCATGAGATCAAACAGATCGACCGTATGTGTTGTGGATTGGAAGAAACAGTCCGTCAAAGTTTGACAATTTTTTGGACTCAGGGCACTTGAGAGATCGCACCGGTAGGGTATGACTCTCGACGTTCTGGTGCTTTGGGATTCATGACAAGGCCATGCCTAGAATAAAATTTCCCACTTGGATGTGCTCACGATGTCGGTTTGTGCACACAAGGAACATAATCAATTCTAGCCAATCTTGCAACTTTTCCTTGCAAGCAACTGACGATTTTTTTAGCAGGCAAAAAATGCTACTAATTGAAAATGGCTCTGAGTTGTCGAAAACCAAGATAGGTCATTGTAGAGGAGCCTCACACGACCCCATGGGATCAAACAAATCGATCGTATGTGTCGTGGATTGGAAGAAACAGTCCGTCAAATTTTGACAATTTTTTGGACTCGGGGCACTTGAGAGATCACACCGGTAGGGTATGACTCTTGATGTTCTGGTGTTTTGGGATGCATGACAGGGCCATTCTTAGCATAAACCTGCCCACCTGGACATGCTCATGATGTCAATTTGTGGACACGAGGAACAAAATTTGACCATTGCGAGCGTGAGGGTGCTCTCGCACCAAACACATTGTTGTTTATATTCATATTGCTAATTACATATGCAAATATTCATTTAAATTTATAAAAGGGTAGGCACCAAATACAATGAATACACAATAATAAATTGAATACAAGGAGTTTTGTAGGGTTAATTCAACATTTTAGAAATTTAATCAAATCATATTCTACGATTGCAATGCTTTATATCATATATTTTTGTTGTTTATATTCATATTGTTGATTACATATTGAAATATTAATTTAAATTTATAAAAGGACAACCACAAAATAAAATGAATACAAACTAATGAACTCATTACACATATATTGGATTGAATATAGATATTTATATATATAAAAAAAGGCATGTCTGCCAAGTCAATACAAGTATTACAAAAATGTGGCATATGCCATGTCCAAATCGATATACAATAAACATGTAGAATATATCTACATTTATTGGTTATTCTATGACCAAAACTAACACTATTTGATCCTAAATGTGTGGTGGATCATCAAAATCAAGCCTCTTCGACACAATATGTGGCTCTATAGATGGTTGCAAAACCACAATTCAAAAGCCAAATTAGAATTCTTTTGTAGAAAATAGTTCACAATTAACATCATAACTATGCATTTAGCTTTAATTCCTTTGCAATTGAAATGTAGATTACCTCATCGACTGATCTAGGAGCTAATGTCTTTGCTCTCCTCTCCTTGTCACTCTTAGGAGTTTTCTTGAAGACATACTTAAATTGATCCACGTTATGGCTATACCGCGAAGGAGTCTATTGTAGATTAAATGTACAATTAATACAATGTACTAACATAAATATATCAAAAACACTTAAAAGCTATAATATAGAGAACAATGATGTACCTGTGCCTGAGATGCTTCTCCAATGGACTGAGGATGGCTCACCATTGGTGTAGAAACTGACGCTATTACCTATACAAAAAATGTACAAAGATTAAATACAATTAATATAATGATAAGTATTAAAGGTTGAAAACAATTAATTTTACATATCAAACAAAAGTGTACTAGATCTTGAGATGCTTCTCCAGTGCAAGGAGGAGGGTTCACCAGTGACAAAATAGGTATGGATATTTCCTGTATGAAAAAATTATAAGATTATAATATATCACAAGTTCACATGTACACGTGCATATAATCATGAAATCAAGAAAATAAAGTAGAGATACATACCTCCACCCTCTCTTGATCCGTAGGCGAATTAGGTGCATTCAACATATCCACAAAGCTCAATGGCCATTGTACATGTAAAATAGACAAAAAACACTAATCAATCTACAAACCCCAACTAATACTTGATTTCAACATTTTCAAACAATTGTGCAACTAAAAATGTGTTCAATTACCTTCTTCACACATTTTGGTGTCTTCAAGGAATTCTTTTTCTTAGGATGAGCCCTAGACGTAGAGGGGGTACCCTAAAAACACAAAATTAACATGAGATATTAGTACAGATAATAAATTAAACATAATTTTAAAAATATAAAATGAAATGACTTGCATATTCCATCAAAACAATACATAAAAAGAGTTGTACAAAATATGATACCGTATAGCCTTGTAGGCCAAAATCGATCACTGAGAGTGTGATGTCATCAATCTAGGACATTTCGTCCCCTGTCAACACCTACAAACCAGAAATTGGACCAAGCATTAAAGATAGTTAGTATATCTTGTATTTTTTTGAATTAAAAGTGTACTATTCTATTTTAACATGTTACAAAATTTATACCTCAGGCATCGAAGTTGCAGCTATGGTAACTGGGGGAGGTGTATGGGATACCGCTGTTGCATCCTGAAATGCATATTATTTGTCTCAATTTAAATCAATGTATAAATGAAAATTCATTTATGTAATTACAAATTTAAAGTGACTGATAAATAAAATGTTATGAATTCAAATCAACACACCTGTGTCTGTGGCTCATGGGCAAACACCATGTCCATCAACTCATCTGTCAGTGTGACATCCTCAACCGTGTGAGCTTGACATCCACAATCGCAAATTTTGCACAGATGATATGAGTATCCATTTGCACCGGCTACATCATCTATCCCTGAGCATATCCCCAAACAATTGACACACATATGCTTGATGGGCTCTCTGTCACTCTCTAACGGCTCATCATCCAATACAATAGGGTGTGCTAATGATGTCCGATGCTGGATGATGGCACTAGTCAATGTTGTGGCCACTTGAAGAGTCTATAGTCCACCGACTCTTTCATCTCTAATGGGACAACCTGATGTACCTTGGGTTTGGGTGCTAGGGGGCGGTGACTCTCCGCAGCTAATCGCCTACGGGCCCCAGGTCTATCTTGGGCAGAGCCACCACCTCTACCATGAAACTCTCTCATGTCAAAATAGTTTGGTTGCACATTGAGCACAAACTCACAATATATTTTTCTCAAAAAATATAATGGCACCTCATAATTATTACAAGGTGGATCATCAAAGACCATCCACCACCTTTGCCAAAAAAGATTCTTCATCTGCAGATTGGTACACCAATGTATGGGAAACCTCTTTGCATTAAGAGGTAATGACTGACTAGTTTTGGGATCAACAAAAAGGGCACATATTTGTTGTTTAGAAATATTTTTGTTTTTTACTCCATCGTATGATAGCCCATTGGCATAGAATTGACAACACCTATCCCTAAAGCTTCGCCATTTGGTAATTTATGTGGAAACAACTATGGCACCACTAGCTAATGTTTCTAGGCTAGTGGCAAGGGATTGATGATGGTCAAGTTTAGAAGTTTTCAATTTTACAATTAGTCTATTGATTTTAGACGTATTTTGTGCTAACTGATTAATTAATTCTTCCTGTGTTTTGGTTGTGTGGTCAAAAGGAGGAATTGGGGGTTGCTCTTGTGTGTTTTTCAGGAGGTGCATTTGGTTGTTCTTGTTTTGGATTAGAAGAATCTGGTTTTTGAAATAAAAAATGAAAAAACCTAATCAAAATTAATGAAATTAAATTCAAAATGTAAAACAAATTGTATAAACTAGAAAGAAAGACAACAATAAATAAAAACTAACCTTGATCCATAGCCTGGAGCACAAAATTAGCACCCCGTTCACGGTTTAGGTTAGAAAATGGGGAAAAAATGAAGTAAAAAACGTGCTTTATGGGTAAATGAGACCCAATTTTTTTTTAAAAACGTTTTTCACTAGGCACCGCGTACATGGTTTTATTTGGATTATTAGCGCGTACACGCTCTTTTTCCTATAAGCAGCACGTACGCACTAATTTTCTTACATGTAGTGCGTGCGTGCTCATTTTCCTAAAAGCAATGCATACGTGCTATCTTTTCTAGGCCCAGGAAGAACAAACCTAAGCGTGTACGCGAGAATTTGAAATTTTAAAACAGCGTATGTGCTGCCTGTTTTTCCAAGTTTTTTTTGGGTGGTGTCCACTTTTCTAACCACCATCTTTGTGCACATGCCCACATCTCCACATTTATTTATACAAGGTTATACATTGAAACCCTCAACTAGGTTGACCACAGATAGAGTAAAATAAAATTACATAAAGTCAGCCACCCAAACTAAAAATACACAATGTAGTCCACTCCAAGAGATAAAGGGGACCCAAAGACATCATAACACATCTTCCAAAGTTGATTCCAACAAACCACACACACTAACACATCCTCCAAAGATGACATAAAAATGTAATGTGTAGAACAACAATGAAAAATATTTACCTGACAACCCAAAGACATCACCCAATGCAAGATAATCAATGTGGATCTACACATGCTATGATGAGACCCATATCAACATGATAACTCAACCTCCAATACATATATAGACCAAAATATATGATCCAAATAAGATACACCACTTAAGTCAACTAGAGACCAACATAGCTAACAACACAAAACTCAAAACAACATAACTTTACTTCCCAATCAAACCAATACTATAAAATAGAACACTGCACGAACCATATGAACATTTAATCCAAGCTACAAAACTTTAATCACAATAAAAGAGAAATTCAGAGCATTTTCCAGACCATTCCTAATAGACAATCTCATTGTCAACAAACTGCCACAATAAACTACATCATTTGAGCAACCGAGAACCTGAAAACATAATAGTGCAACATCCAGATAATATAAAAATTATATCTAGAACAACATGCCATCAAAATCAAGAACCAAATGAATTTAGAGAATTCTTCCATTAAGAAATTTAAATACTCTTTCCTACATATTGAAACTTCCACTACACCAACCTTCTAGAAACACTTCATACATGCTGAACAACACAACCAGACCACATAACAACATTTGAACACTCATATCTAGTTCATCTACATCATTCACATAACCAAACAAAATCAAATACATCACCGATAAATTTGACATCAATGAAAACACAACACAAGTTTCCAACACATAACATAATTAAAAAATAAATCAAGCATAAACTACATGGCGCCAGCTGATTTTTTACCAAAGTGATTTTTGAAATACTAAAAATGTTAATATTTTAGGGTTAGCAAACCAAATTATATATTATTTTTTTTGGCAAAAATAGGAGTACTTTATGTGCTCCCCTTGTCTGAACCCCTAAACCTCCACCATTAAAAAAATTAAGTAGTTTATAAATTAAATTCAAAAATTGTATCTCTTGTTCTTCACGTGTCTTCAAATTATGAGCATAACTATATTAAATTTCTTATCAAAGATCATTCTTTCCTAATTCTAAAGGAAAATTGGCCAAATATTCTCCTTATGCGTCCCAAATATTCTTCTTTGGTCCTACTAAAAATTAGATATCTAGTAAGTAAATAATAACAAACTTTCTCAAAAACATTTTCAATGCCTCATTTATTAGTCTCATGAATGTGCTTAGTTTTTTAATTTCACCCAAAAGACATTACTAACCACTCATATAGGCCATCATTTGTCTTGAATACAATATTTCATTTTCCATTGTCTCTAGTACTTGATAGAGATATTGTTGATAGCTTTTGAATCTAGGCACATTATTCACTCTCCATATGTTTTTGGTGCCAATGTATTGCCAATATAGCACATGTTCTTAAACTTTCTTTAATTAATCTTTTCCTAATAGCCCACACACTTGCCAATTTAGCTCCACATTTTCTTTTGGTGTCATCCTATACATGTCACTTTGTTTGGTAACTTGGTTCATAGTATTATATCCATCTAATGATTTATGATCCAATTTGGTGGAAATCCTTTTGTTACATTCTTTGACACAATATCTTAATACTTCGTCAACAACTGACTAACTTCCTTTTTGTAGTTCCTATTTTGTAATGGTATTTTTTTTATTCTAGGTATCACACTTGGAATAAATGCAAAGCATATGTTGTCATGTATTAATCCATTTAATAATTTTGTCTTATCAACCAAAATAAAATTGGAATTATTAGACACTTCACTTTTTTTCTCTTCATTTAAGAGTATAAGGATACGCCTTTCTCCATTTGAGGTTATAAAGTAAGTACTCTTTAGATCCCATAGTAGATCTCCTATGTTTTGTATTACCATGTGATATTTCAAACAACATATAAAGTGCATCCATTAACATAATGTCACAAAACACTTCATCATTGAATGTATCCTATGTAAAATTTTACCAAATATATTCATGAGTACTAATTTCTTATGTTCATCTTGAATTCATGAGATCCTATATGGATTTGAATTTTTTTTTATCTTTTTCAACTTTAACTTATTAACTATTTCTTCAAAAGCCAAATTGTATGTACTACCACTAGAAATGATGAATTTACAACACTTACCTCTTGATTTTTATTTTGTTCTAAATAGAATTTTCCTTTACATTGGCTCCTCAAGTTTTTCTATTTATAACAAATCCTTCTTCATTATGAATGGATTAACTTTAGGTGTTCCTATTGAAATTGGTTACCTAATATATTCCTCATCCATATATCATGCCCTTGCACTATTCTCTACAATTTTTCTAGCACCCCCTTTGTAGCATTCAAATACCCCATCTCAATCAATTCCATATTTGAAAAAAACTCCTTTGCATGGTCTCTTATCAAATCCCTTGTCATCTCTTTGATATCCTTCATTGCAATAGATATTTCTGCCTCCTCTACTATTGTGGTAGGAAATTCTATCATCCCCCCCTTAATAAAAAAAATATTACCTCTTTCCTCACTATTGTATTGAACTTATCCCTTAATATGTATCGTATGTGACTTTCCTTCTCTTCTTTGTGATCTACATCCTTGGATTTTTCTCATCTACCTCTCTACTTATACTCAAATCTCTTGTTCATTTTTTCTTCAAATTTTAGCATGAACTGATATGTTTCTTCAGTTATGGTCATCCTCACCAGGCAAGATTCTTCTTGAATGCCCATTATCATTCCATTGGTGTACTATGCAAATTTCTCCTTTCTAGATTCACTATGACCAATTATAATAAAAATATTATGAAATTCCTTAATGTACTCCTACTAGCATTTCCTTTTTCCTTAAGTTTTGCAATATTATTAGTGGTTCAAGATAATAATTGGTAATTCAGAATTGGTTCTTCAATTTTGTCACAATATTATCCCAATTTATGATTCTTTATTTCCTTCCCCTATCTTGATCTGATTGAGCTTCCTTGCACCAAAAAACAACACATCCTTTCATCTTTTTATTTTATTTTAAACCTCACTCTTTTTAGATATTCCATTTTTTCACACTCAAACTATTCTTGCATATCATTTTATCCAATCAATCAATTCCTCGACATTGAAATCATTCACATAATTAGAAATCTTAATTCTAGGTATCTTACCTATATTGGATATAGCTTTCAACATTTTGATCTAATATTATTTGTCTTCCTCTAGGGTTCTTCATCCCAATCTCATGTTTGAGTTCTCAATTCATCATTATCACTTTCATCCTCATGTCTATTTTTTAGACCTCTTTTCCTATCTTCTTCTATAACATCAATTCAAATATTTATTTTACTCATCGTGTCCCTAGTATTTATTTATTTATTTATTTTGACAATATTGATCATCCCAAACATCCTTCTTGGTGGAATATTTCCTTAGATTTGGTGCAATTGCCTCAAGTCAACAATCTAACTACAAGGTTGCAACTAACTCAAGAATAGTGCTCTATTGGAAAATAATTGCAAGAAACCTCAAGTAAAACTAAATTCACCCTTATATCTACTATAGTACTCTCCTAATAGATTGGAAACTCTATTTTATACTACTTTATAGAGTCATGAATGGAGAGCCCAAAGAAGGACTGCCTAACCATGCAACTTAGGGTGAACATAGTGGAGTAGATTCAAAATAGAAAAGAAACTCCTCATTGATTTAATATTACAAAATTATTAAAGTCATCTCATTGGCTTGACACATCCAATTTATGAATATTGACTTGTTCATAGGCAACCACAAGCTTGTTAAAATCTTACTTACAATGATATAATAATTGTTATCACTCTACTACTATAGTAGTATCGTTAATATACTTCCTAATTAATTTATGGATGTTCCCACAATAATGTGTTCCACATTTTGGTCAAAGCGGGACATTAAACCAACAATTTTAACTAAATCCTCACTTTCAAACACCTATATCAGCTAAACCATGAAGAATTTGAAGATGATGCGAACTAGTGATTTGTGAGGTTTTGTGTGTAGATTCTAGTTTTTTTAATACAAAAATAAATTGTGAAGCTCTTTACATAACTTTTAATAACTCACTTTTTATCGTAAACAAAATCATTTAAAACTAATGTTTATGTCATAAGACATAACCCTTTTTATATAAAGGTTAAAATTCTAATTTTTAAAATATATCTCTATAACACCAATGTCTAGTTAATGGATACTTTTCATAATTTCTTGTTGCATATTTTTTTCAATCAGTTTTTAAAGTTAAGGTAATTATAATTTGGATAGATATATGTCATATCACATTATTTTTTTGTATGCATTTTTTTTTTTTTTTGTTTAAATAAGCACACGAATACCTACGAAACATATAAATTTAAGATTTTTTTTCTCTATTTCCTATTTTTTTGGCATGTGCTAAATAAAGTTCTTAATGTTCCAGGGAAAATTTATATTCACAAGAAATAGAAAAATAAATATAGTAAATATATTCAAATTATACTTTTTGGAAAGCTTATAATAAGGGTTACATACTTACAAAACTTAACTTGTAAATGAATTCATTTGATCCCCCAAAAGGTAAAGAAAAAGTGGTTTTTTATCAACAATTTGATAGGTGCATAAGAGACTAAATTACAAGTATTTTCTAAGGCTAGAGGTGTTTCATCCAAGGGGTTTTATCTTAGGAGGTTTGATCTAACCCTTTCAATTAAAATCCTTTAAATGGAATATCTCAAAGATTAAATCATTATATTTTCTAAACACTATGCAATTTGAAACAAAAATTAGGTTGTTCCAAAAGTGGGACACATTATTGTAGCAACATCCATTCTCGAAAGATGGATTCTTCATTCATTTATTTTCTACTATTACTACTAATTCTAGATGGATTCTAGGGATCTTTATATATTATCTCTAAGCTTTATAAATTATTTTTTTCAATAGTAAGATGTTTTAAATCTCAATGTCTAGTATAATGTGTAGGTCATAAAAACCCATTGATGAAGAATTGGGTGTTGAAGAAACTCAATGTGATTCTTTCTGAATTCCCCTTTGGTCATGTTTTGATTTGATATATATTGGATTGATGTTCTTAAGGCATCACTTTTATCCTCTGTCTAGGATTTTGACCTCTTTTCCTATCTTTTTTTTACAACATTCAATGAGATCTTTATTTTCATCATCGTGTACAACATTTATTTCATTATTTTGATAATATTGACCATCCCAAACATCCTTCTTGGTGGCATATTTCTTTGGATTTGGTGCAATTGCCTCAAGACAACAGTTTGTCAACAAGGTTGCAACTACCTCAGGCTTGGCACTCTATTGAAAAATACTTACAAGCTACCTTAAGTCAACATTTATTTCACTTTTAGGTCTAATAGAATATTCTCCCAATATATTAAAAACTCTCTTTGATACTATGCGTGTGAAAAAGTGAACCTGTAGCTGTAAGCACAACACTTCAATTAAGTCATTATATGCATGGTTAGTAATCAATAATCAATAAAAATAAACCATAGCAAAGTGACCCATTGCCTTCTAAATGATGTGAGTATAAGATTGCTCTCAGTTTGTTATAAGCAATACCAGTGGCTAGACTACACCAAGATGAAGGATTTAATCTATATGATATTAAACTATATGGATGCAAGATAAATAAATAATTCAAGCACTAATAACCAATTCAAGCAACAATGGATGCAAGCAATAATGAATGTAAAATGGATGCAAGTAATCTAAAAAAAAGCAATAATGATTTCAATGACTCTAGAGTGAAATTAGCGTGATAATAATCTCCAAGCATGTTCTCAAAAATCTCTGGGGTGAATTGGAATGAGAGATGAAGACTGAATTTATAGAGAATTACAAAGAGATGATGAAAAAGCTCAATTTAGGATTAATTGAAAACAATTGAGAAATCAGGTTGAGTTAACCTTGAGATAGATTCCAATTATAGTTCAATTGAAATGCAATCAAATTAGAAGTCCAAGTTGCATTGGAAAACAATAATAAATCAATTCCATGCATTTGTGATCAAAATAGATAATTCCATGCACATATTTGATTCATTCAAGAAAAAGGTCTTTTCAATGCAACTGAACTTCTTTTTCTGAAAAGCTTTGAGTTCCAATTTAAGAGAATAATTAATAATTCAATTAATTGCTTTTCTGATTTCAAGTTCTAAATTTAGAAAAGAAATAATATCTCAAGTTTGATTTCTCTCTTAATTCAATTCTTTTTTTTATTTTGTTTCAATTCAACTCTTTGTAATAAATTAATTCTTTTTTTTGTAGCAAATTAATTCTTTTTTGCATGATTGAATGGCAAATTTATTAATTAATTAAATATGCAAAGATATTTAATAAATTAAAATGGGATAATTGATCAAAAAATGATATTCTTGGAAATGATTCAATTAATTAAATAAATCTTTAATTAATATTGAGTGGTTGATTTGCCCTGTGATTTTTGATAATTAAAGAATTAATTATGTGCTCAAGATTGATTTAATTGCCTTTTGGTTAGGACCTTGGTGATGTTGTCGAGATTAGGGGCCCATGGTTTGGATGACCATTTTTAGGGTATTACATTTGCCCCTCTTTGAATTAATGTGCGAGCAGCGCGTTGGTTCAAAGAATGTGTAATGTCTAGGAGATGTCAGTTCTGAACTTGATTGATCACGAACTAGATGAAAGCAAGGTGTTAGCTTGATTCGAAGTGACAAAGCTGAATGAAGTTTGATTAAAGCGATACCGATCCCGAACTTGATTGAATTGAGGAATGATAGAAAACAAAGATACCGAACTTGAACTTGATTGATCAAGAAGCGGATCTTACTGATCTAGAACTTGATTGATCTTAGATGAAGTGAGTGATGATAAAAATCGATCTTGAACTTGATTGATCAAGACACGATGAATGAAGAATAAACTTGTCTAGCTTGATCAAGAAACGAATACTGAACACCTGCTTAGATTTAGAGTGATCGAAGAAACTCTTTAAAATTTTGATTGAGTTTAAATGAATAATCAGTTTGATTTGAAGCGATGAAACTAATTAATGTTAAGAGATTAATTCAGATGAAAGACAAATATCAGCTTGATTTGAAGCGATGAAACTGATATGCCCCTAGCGATTGATTGATTCAGATGATCGAGAGATCTCAACTTGATGTGAAGCGATGAAGCTGAGATGCCTCTTAGCGATAAGGATTGATTTTCTTTTAATTGAAAAGATTTTGCTCGATTTTTAATGAAAATTTGAAAAATTTCTCGACATTTTGAAGAATGTGAAGTCATAAGGTCACAAGTATGCCCCCTCAGGAGCGAAATCGAAAGATAGCAAGGGTAGTTGATTTTAGGCAATTGTGCGATGAGTAGTCATTTGAGCACAAATTGATTTTGAAGAATATTGAATATTTGGCCATGATTGAATCGATCACAAAGTTGATTGGTAGAATTGAAATTGATATTCAGCGTTGATTGTTGAGAAATTGAGCGCAACTTGAAGACAGGATAAGCATTTGATGAAAAGAGCACTAAGTGGTCCAATTTGTGAAATTGACTAGCAAGATGATCTCATTTTTCTATTTTGATCCCGAAAATGAAATCAGAGCAGGCACATTAGCTAAGGGTACAATTTTCATGTCCATCGGAGCAAGTTGAAAAATTAGGTTTTAGGCTATATATAGGACGAAAGTGTCATTCTCAATTCATTTTAACCCTCCAAGTTTGAAAATTCAAAAAGCCTTCTGAGAAGAAAAATAGTGGTCCCTACTCGTTAGCATTGATTTGAGCGCTAGAGACGTCATAATCGACCCTGAAACTACGAGCCAACAGTAAGTGATCGATCTTAAGCCTGTTTATGTTTCCAATTTTGAATTTTTCATGCATTTTTCATGTTTTTCATGTTTTTTGGGTCAGGTATTGTGGTTTATCGTGCGAGACAAGATCCTGTCTCGTACGAGAAACTGGCATTTTGTGTTTTCTCATTTAAACCCATTAGAATTGTCGTACAGGAGCTACCCTCGTGTTGTACGACAGGTTTGTTAAAAGACAATTTTGTCATGCAGGGTATGAAAGTTTGTTGTTTGAGGTTGTTTTCTCGTATAGGAGCCATTCCTGACTCATACAAGATGTTGCTTAACTGTGTTTTGTCGTTCGAAAAATAGTGATAATTTTTGAAAGTGTAAACATGGAATTTTGGTTTTGCATTTGACTTAGTTGGATTTGCATGATGTTTAACTTCTCTTGTAGGATTATTTGGAATGTTTTCTAATGTTTCATTGTTGGATTATTGTAGGTTTGCTTACCTCCTATGCTCTTCAGATGTATATATCCATCCACGATGGCTTTAGTTCAGGATTTGTCTGAGGTTGAGCAGGCCCATATTGATATGTGTGGCTTTACCCATCCGATGCAGTTACCTGATATCTGTGTGAACCATGGGATGCTCACAACGTTGGTAGAATGATTTCATTCAGAGCATAATACCTTTCATTTTCCAGTTGGGGAGTTGACCATCACTCTCGAGGATGTGTACTAGATCCTTCGTATCCCTTTTGCTGGGGATAAGGTGGACTATGATACCGCATTGTTACTTGGACTGCAGGAACTGAGGAACATATTCAGGGATCCAGATATCTTGACTCGTTCCATGAGTTGGGATATATTGATGAGCAAGTACAGTGAGGAGTATCTGTTGGCATGTGTTCTAGCAGGGTTCATCGGTTGCTTTTTGATGCCAGACTAAGGGCAGTAGGGTTTTCAGAGCGGATGGGGCCAAATGCTCAAGCGATTGATAGAGTCCCCTCAGAGACTAGGCTAGGGCTCTTGTTTATTAGCCCACATGTATCGAGAGATGCATGAGATCATTTACAGAGAGGGATGAAGCATGGCTGCTGGGGTATATATTTTGCACATGTGGGCTTGGGAGCACCTTCCCATGTGTCGGTCGATAGTGATAGACAGCAAGGAGCCAGGAAAACTGATCATTTATAGATATGCTGGATATATCACGCAACCCCACTTGGGCAAGACAGACTTCTGGAGACGACAGCTCGATGAATTGATAGTTGTTGTATGGCGACCATATAGAGGGTTAGAGCCATGGGATGGCTGGCGGGCAGTGCAGAGAGATCTGTTTGTCACACGCCCATTGATTGGGAGATCACAGACTGTTGTGGAGAAATTCGTCATTTCACGAGTGATGAGGCAGTATGGCCGGCCTCAAGGGATCTCACAGGAGTTTACAGCATATGCTAGGTATGTTGACGAGGAGAGGTAGGGTTGGGCACCTAGGCTATCTTATGCCTTGGCTATGCAGGAACTGACAGGTTTACATCAACTGAGATGGGATTACCTAGATGATATAGCAGATGCGGGGTATTGCCCTAGTACAGGGATTATTTTCAGCAACATCCATTCCCTTGGTTTACGAATCCTAGAGAACATACTCCTCATATTAAGGATGTAGAGGATGATGCCCCCACACCGGCATAGGGACAGGCACAGAGACAAGGTCATAGGCAGGGATAGAGCCAGAGACCAGATGCTCCACGACGGACTGATGGTGATCCTAGTGCCAGCAGCAGCAAAGTGCGAGCTGACATTGGATAGCAGAGGGGTGAGGGTGGATCCCTTGGGAGAGTAGGTGTGAGGGTGAGTGGGGGAGAGGAGGAGCGAGTAGCTCCGAGGTAGGTCCATCAGCGGCGGGATGAGCAGGGTGGAGATGGTGGTGGAGATGGCAGCAGAGAGCCTGCAAGAGAGCAGGGGGCTGACACGGGTCGGTCGATGAGAGCATGCCTTGCAGAGCTGCAGTCACAGTTGACAGTGGCTCAGACTCAGCTGGCAGAGTGAGACTGACAGCTGGCCGAGGTGAGGAATGAGCGTGATTGCCAGATTGCGGCTTTGAGAGTAGAGTCGAGAGCAGAGATAGAGTCTCTACGATAGGAGGTCCTTCTCCAAAGCAGTAGGGCATCTTATTACGTAGCAGTGTATAGTGTTGTAGTTCCTGTTGCACAATAGGTGCAACCTTATTTGCAGTATATGGCCCGATCAGAGGGAGCACGAGCACCTCGACAGGATCTCGGGCTTCAGGCTCCTCCTCCTCCACTAGGCGATGAGGGAGAGGGTGTGAGATAGATGATTCTTTTGTAGCTCAGATATTTTTTTGTAGACACACCCATATTTTTGTAGCCTATATGATTCTTGCTCTGATGGGAGTTTGTACATGTCATTGGACATCATTTTGTACCCTTAGACTTGAGATGATATATATATATATATATATATATATACGAGATCCAATTTGACTTCATCGTACTTGTATCAATTGGTTATGAGATGTTTTTATATGCTTTATTCTACATGTATGTATTTCTTTTTCAGCATGAATGTATGTATTGCAAATGATTATGGATGTCTATGTTTCTATTTCTTTTCATATGAAAATAAATGAATGCAAATGAGTAATAATGAAATGAATGAATCCATATAAGATGCTTATGTATGCAACTAACATCTCAAAACACAAGTACTCGATCGAAGAAATGATGAAGAAAAGACCTCTTAGCGAAGAAATGGTTAAGCTTCCAGCTCTAATCCAGTAAATGAAGAGATCATTATTATTACACCAAAATCACTCTAAAGTCACAAAATGCAAAATGAAATGCAAAATGATATGCAAAATGCAACCTAAACCTAGTCACTGGATTTAAAATGCTTAAGATTCATCATTGAGCATAACGAACACAACAGGCAGGTTAGAGTTCCTTTCTTTTTCAATGTGTAATATTAATTATCTTGTCCGCAATGACCATTTTTTCGTTCATATCCTTGGATAGATTTTGCAGGGACCCGAATTGCATCATAAAGAAATTCCCTCAAAACAAACAAAGAAATGATATGGACCTCCCTGTAGCATACAAATAAGCGAAGTCGAGGTATGTGAGGCGAATTCACCTTAATGTGAAGGCTCTTATCACAGACACCCAGCTAATTTATATGTTTCCAGATCATTGAGATCATTCCTACAAGCATAAAACAAAGAAAATATTATGCCCCCAATCCTTGCACCTCTTAGTCACAATAGACTTCCTCGAGTTACTCAAAGGGACAATAATCAAAAATCAATATAAAAGACAGCATATAAAGAAAATTTTCATGCATAGCTCAAACTGTTTAGTGATTGTTTTCCATTATGTTGTTTTGCTTGTTAACTCAGTGATAAAACTCTATAGTAGTCAAGAGACAAATGACTGACTCGAAGTGGATGACCATTTTTCACTGACGGGAAATGACTTGTTTGATACTGCTTGGGACATGGGATGTGCTCTGTCGATTTTCCTAAGACTAGGGCATTGATCAGTTTCAAGTCATGTGGGTTCCAACGAACCAGGGTGTCACGAAAGTGACTGCAAAATATGTACAAGAAAAAGAAAAGATGCATGAAAGTAGGAAATGCCAACGTTGTGTTGATAGATGGAGCGCTTGAGTACAAGAGGCGCCTGTTTACCGAGTTTTCACCTGCTTGGCAGAGAATCAATTTTTTTTTTTTTTTACCAAGGTGCCTGTTTACCAGGTTTTCACCAGGGCATTTTCTCTTTTACATTTTCTTTTTTGTATTTTATGATTTTTCCATTTTTTAAACTTTTTTCAAGACTTTTCCAATTTTTAGGATTTTTTTCAAAACTTTTTCAGCTGTATAGTTTGCTGGAGCAGAGAATGCTAAGTAAAGAATCTTTTCAGGTGGATGGTGTTAATCGGTTCTTGGAGATGTTCTCCTTCTGATGTTGAGAGCTGATAGGCACCAGAGCTGAAGACTGCAGTAACGATATAGGGACCCAGCCAGTTGGGTTCAAACTTCCCTTTGTTGTCTCAAAACTGTTGATTTTTTGGATTTTCTCTTAGTACTAGGTCTCCAACCTGATATTCTCTTTGTCTAACCTTCTTGTTATATCCTCTGGACATTCTCTTTTGGTACACTCTGAGGTGATCAAATGCAGCTTGCTGACGTTCATCCAGTAATTCGAGTTCTTGCAATCTAGATATTCTATGATCTTCATCAGTAACAAGACCTTGCAACGAAACTCTTAGAGATGGTATTTCTACTTCAATAGGTAATACTACTTCGGACCCATACACCAAAGAGAAAGGTGTAGCCCCAGTAGGTGTTCTGATACTTATTCTGTAAGCCCATAGTGCAGGATTGAGCTGCAGATGCCAATCCTTCCCGGATTTGTTCACTGTTCTGTGCAAGATAGTTAATAGGTTCTTATTAGATGCCTCGACTTGTCCATTACCTTGAGGGTAATATACTAATGACCAGTGTTGCTTTATTTTGAATTTCTCATAAAGTTCATCCAGGTCTTTATTCTTGAACTATCCTCCATTATCAGTCACAATGGACAAAGGTATCCCATACCTACAAATTATATAGTTTAGGATGAATAAGGCGACTTGTTTACCCATTGCTTTGATGAGCAAAACTGCCTCTACCCACTTGGTGAAATACTTAGTGGCCATTATGATGAATTTATGTCCATTAGATGATGTAGGATATATCTGACCAATGAGATCAAAGGCCCATTGCTGAAAAGGCCTGTGTGTAATGAATGGTATGAGATCCCTCACTGGGGCGTGTATGAGATTTCCATGAAGCTGACATTTTTCACAAGTCTTAGCAAATTTTATGGTGTCTTTTTCCATATCTAGCCAGTAGTAGCCAGCCTGTAATAGTTTCTAAGCTAAAGTAAAACCATTCGAATGAGATCCACAAATACCTTCATGGACTTCCGATAATGCACGTTTAGACTCTTCAGTTTCTAGACATCTAAGCAATGTACCATCCAAACATCGTCTAAATAAATCGTTAGCTATGATAACATACCGCGAAGCGTTTCGAGTTAGGTTTCTTTTCTTGTTTTGGGTAAGATTTTTAGGAATAACTTGGTCACATAGATAGGAGTAGACGTGGCTATATCTGGATGAGTCGTGTCCAATAATAGAACAGACTATTTGGGTTTCAGGGGAATCATAAGCGGGGTAACGTAACTCTTCCACCAGGAATTCAAAGCGAGCATTGAACTCTTGTAATTCAGGTATGGATGCCACAGTGGCCATAGCATCTGCTGCTCTGTTAACAGACCTTGGGATCTGTTGGAATGACACAAAAGCAAAGTACTTCTTGAGATCATCCACCATTCTCTTATAAGGCATCAACTTCCCATCTCGAGTCTGATATGTGTCGTTGATTTGATTGACGACCAGTTGAGAATCTTCATAAATATGTAATTCAACAACCTTCCATTCAACGGCTAGCTTTATCCCATTCACCAATGCTTCCTATTCTGCAATATTGTTTGTGCAGGGGAATAGAATCTTATAAGACTTTGGAATTGAGTACTTCTGAGGAGTAATGTATAATATGCCAGCACCTGAACCATTTTGAGTAAAGGACCCATCAAAGAACATCTTCTAGGGTTGCTAAGTAAGATGCATTATTGATTCATCTGGGAACTCAATATGTAGTGGTTGAGTATCCTCAAGTGGAGCTTCAGCAAGTTGATCAACAATTACCTGTCCTTTTATGGCTTTGCATTCCACATATTCAATGTCAAACTCTGTAAGGATCATTACCCACTTTGCCAATCATCTGGTGAGTGTTGCTTTATTAAGAAGATACTTGAGTGGATCAATTTTGGCCACCAACTTGATTGAATGTGCTAGCATATAGTGCCTCAGTTTCTGTGATGCAAAGACTAATGCCAAGCATGCTTTTTCTATTATACTGTAGCTCATTTCATAAGACACCAATGTCCTGCTAATGTAATAAATGGCTCTTTCCTTTTTGTTGTCATCCTGTTGTGCTAGAAGTACCCCCAGTGATGAATCAATTGCTAATATATATAAGATTAGTGGTTTACCCTGAATAGGTGGCATTAAGATCGGTGGATTTGACAGGTACTCTTTTATCTGCTGAAGATGTTGTTCACACTGCTGATCCCAGTTGTATATTATTCCTTTTCTCAATACTTTTGTAAAAGGTTGAGCCTTGTCTGCTAGCTGAGAAATGAACCTTCTAATAGACTAGAGACGTCCTTGTAGACTTCTCATTTGACTGATATTCTTTGGAGGCAACATTTCCATTATAGCTTGGACCTTCTCAGGATCAACCTCGATTCCTTTTTTTGAAATAATGTATCCAAGTAGCTTACCAGATGTTACTCCGAATGCACACTTCTTTGGATTTAATAGGAGCTTGAACTTTTCCATTCTGTCAAATATAGGACCTAACTCTTGAATATGCATTGATCTTTTCATAGTCTTCACTAAGGTGTCATCAACATAATCTTCCATATTCTTATGCATCATGTCATGAAAGATAGTTGTAACTGCTCTTTGATAGGTCGCTCCTATGTTCTTTAGCCCAAATGGCATGACATTCTAGCAAAAGGTTCCCCATGCACAGGTGAAAGCTGTCTTTTCTTGATCTCCAAGAGCGTTTTTAATCTGATTGTAGCCAGAAAATCCGTCCATTAGTGAGTACATCTCATACCCAGTTGTCATGTCGACTATCATATCAATATTTGGCAATGGAAAGTCATCTTTTGGACATGCTTTATTGAGATCTCTAAAATCTGTACAAACTCTGATAGATTTATCTGCCTTCGACACAGGTACTATGTTGGAAATCTATTCAACATAATCTATTGCTTTGATAAATCCAGCTTTAAGTAGTTTCTCTAGTTCAACTTTGACCAATAGTGCGACATGCAGGTGCATCTTACGAAGTTTTTGTTTAACTGGTTTTACTCTCGGTGTGATTGAGAGATGGTGCATAATGAGATCAGGATCCAAGCCTGGCATATCAGAGTACATCCATGCAAAATTTATTTTCTTCTCTAAGAATAGCTGAGTGAAATCCTTCAATTCCTCTGCTGATAGTGATTGAGCTACGTGAATAATTTGTGGTGTCTCTTGGTTCCCGATATTTACTGGCTAAGCTGGCTTGATCAATATGGAAGACCGCTCTTGAAAATGACTGGGCAGTATACCAAGTATCTCACCTTCAGGCACCTCAGAGAGGTTTTCACCTTTAGGTACGTCCTTTATTTTCTCTATTTTAGATTTTGACACCGCCACTATATGGTTTTCGCCATCAGATCTTTTATTTTTATTTTTCTTGTTTTTGCGACTAAGATACTTGATATCCTCTTCAGTCATATTTTCACTCCATTCACTGGTGGAAGAGTTAATAGGTTCGACTGCATTGAGATAATAGGATAATGTATAGTCATTGGCAAAAGTAGGTATATCCATGGGTTGATTCTGTAAAGTACAGTCAATCAATTCAGGATGTATTAAGGACAAATTTTGGATAGGTTCAAGAGTGGTCACGGTATTGTTATCATAGTTGTGGATCGAAAAGTCGAGTTCCAGAATGATACCTTGCGTAAGTGTCTCGAGACCAGGAAGAGTCATATCATGATTATTAAAGTTCACATTAATATTTAATCGATCTAATCCAATAGACATACTTGTAACGTCATTTACTACGTCAGACTGGACGTCATGTCGTGGTTTAACAACAATAAGACTAGTAGGCAATTTTTCATTGTTTGTATCAGATGATTTAGAATTTGAGGATGAGTGGGTATCATCATGAATAGGATTGTCATCAAAGTCATCAGAATCATTAGAGTTATCGGATGAAGTTTCCAAGTCTCTTTCAGGTGATTTTGTAAGCATATGTATGGTATCAATACTAACATCTTTAATGCTACAAATTCCTTCATATTGTAGTTCATTTGTCATTTGTATCTGACACACCTGTTGACATGATCTCATTGTTTCTATGATTTTTTTTCATCTACTCCATTCAGCTTCTTCTAGACTGATAACTGGTTCTTGTTCTACAGCTTCTAACTCTTCTTGTGTAGTGCTATAATTGATTTGTTTTGTTTTAGGATAAGGATACATAGATGAGAAGCTTTCTGGTATTGTTCCTTCTTTCAATGCTTGTTCATAATTTGCTTGCCTCTTTTGTCTAATTTCTTGTATTTCCCTCTCTAGTTTTATGCGCATCAGCTCTTGAGTATCATCAATAACACCACTAGATTCTTCTGGAGTTTCTGTAGTGGATGTGTCTGAAAGATAGTCAGGACCCCATTTGTACTTGTTTGAATCAGTCTCTGAATCATCTACTTGTTGCCTGCCAGTATATGTGATTGGAACTTTTAATGGTGTAAACAATTCTCCGATTCTCACAAATTCATCTCTCATATCCTCAAGAACCTCAACTTCTTGTATTATTGTAGCTGATACCATCGAAACTTGAGCACTGACTATTTCTTCTTTCTTGATTGTTGATTACCCTTTCTCTTTTCTATACTCTTCTTTTGTTTGTTTAGTGTTTGCTTCATGTAATGTTAAAGGCAATATCTTTTTCAAGCCTTTAGACTTAGAAACATGTTTTTGTTCTGATGTCTTTTTAGGATTGTATCCCAGTCCAGCTTTATCATGTGTGGATTTGGTTTGTAGCTAAATTGTTTCAGTAATACCTTCTTTTTGTTTTCCCAAAGGACCAGTACCTGAGTACCCCATGCGCTGAATCATTTTGTAACCATGACCATATTGGTTTGAGGAAATCTCACAATGTCGTACCTCCTCATTTGGACTATCTTCCTTAAAGAGCCAGTTAAGCACATCATCCTCTTCTATTTCATCTGCCAAGGAGGTAGAAGACTATATGAAGAGACCATCATATATAGTATTCGGAGCTGAAGTTTGTTTTCTCATAACCTCTGATGGCTTGCCCAACTATTTTGGCGATGGAGGGAGAGAAACTAATGATAGTACCAGTTCTATCTTGTAGCCATCCATGCTGGTATTTGTAATCTTCAATCTCTTTTCTAAGTCTTTCATCAATGTTTCTGGATCTTCATTTGGAGAGGCTGCCCTATTATGAGGCACAGAAGTATCTGCACCTTTTTTCAATGCATTACAGATGACATTTGTATCAGCCGAAATATTGACTTCAGCTCCATTATAAGGAAACTTTAAGCATTGGTGATATGTTGATGGTACTGCCTTCATTTCATGAATCCATGGCCTGCCCAGCAATATATTGTATGACAATGGAATATCAAGAACTTGGAAAAGGACATCTCTCTCTACCGGTCCCACTTTGATTGGTAATGATACCAAACCTTTGGAGGTCCTCTCTTCTTCATCATAGGCTTTAATTGTTATTTTCTTGCCTGGATCAATGACATTTTTAGAGAATCCTAGTTGTGTAAGCAGATGATAAGTACAGATATTCAACCTCGCGCCTCCATCTATCAAAACATGTTTAACTTTGTGTTTGTGGATCATGGCTTCAATATGCAATGGCTGGTTATGTGGATGATTTAATGAATTGTCATCTTCTTCAGAGAAAGTCAAATAGTGAGGTGAAGTCAGATGACCCACCATAGACTCAAACCGATCAATGTCTAAATCTTTTGGAATGTTGGTAGTGAGCAATGTTTTGTCTAGGATTTCCTTGTGAGTAGATGAGAGCTATAGCAATTCAAAAATTGAAATTTGAGCATTTGTCTTTTTCAACTGTTCAACCATGTTGTATCCAGAGGATGATGATGAGGTTAATCTTTTAAATTTGTCCAAGGTTGATTCCTTTTGTTTATTTGGCACGGCTGTTGGATTTGATGTTTCCTGAGCTGATTTGGAAGAACTAGCTCCTTGGAGGGTAACTTTCTTTTGAGATATGGTCAGAGCTTTTGCATATCATGATTCATTTGGTTTATCTTGAACTATAATCACATTGCAATATTCTGAGTGTGAAGGTTCAATCATGTTGATAATGTTGTCCTGGCTAGCATAAGCATAATTTACCTTGGCACCTCCTTTGGTCTTTGAGGAATCACCTTGTTCATAAGCAGGCAAAGGGTCTTTAAATGCTTTATGATCAACATTGGTTGGATGATTCCCAACAACAACTTTACCAACGTCTATGAGATCCTGAATCTCATGTTTTAGCTTCATGCAATTGTTTATGTTATGACCCTTATTCCAATGGAAGTCACAGTATTCATTTTCTCTCCACCATCTTGGTTTGACATCCAGATCATATGGTCTAGAGTTATCTGGTAGTGTTATCAAGTTGTTTGCCAATAGAGTTTTGAAAGCCGACTCATATGATTCTTCAAGAGGAGTAAAATCATGCTTAGGTTTGGAAAGCCAAGGCTTTTCTTTGAACCATTCCTTTGTTTTCTTTGGTGGATTTTCTACTGCAATCTCAACGGCTTTAAGTTCTTGTGTACCACTAGCCAGGCTGAATATTGTTGATTTTGAGTTGGTTTTGATAGTGTCTACTACTCCATCATTAACAACATTCTTGTTGTTGTCTTTGGCAAATTTCCAATACTTGTTCTTCTCTTTAGAGCTAGATCCTGTTTGTGTTTCTTTCCAAGGTGTGATATCCCCCTTCTTTATGAGCATATCTTCCATTTGAATGGCATTATCTACCATTTTGTTAAATGATGGGTGTACTTGCATTTGTATGCTATATTTCAGTTCGGGGACCAAGTTATTGACAAATATATTCATTTTCTCTGAGTCTGGAATAGGTCGTGGGTACCTAGAGAACATCCTTCTCCAACGTTGGAGAAAAGTAAGAAAAGGTTCCCCTGTTTTCCGTTGAGTATTACAAAGATCGATCATAGTCACAGGATGTCGAATGTTGTATGAGTATTGTTGTAAAAACAGTTGGATTAGTTCTTCGAATGTTTTTATTCCTTTGGGTAGACTTGAGAACCATTCCATTGCTTGACCCCCTAAACTCCTTGGGAAGAGACGCATGAGGTACGTTTGATCGTGCATGAATTCCATACAAGCAGCACTAAATTCCCTAACATGATCTTGAGGATCTGAGGTACTGTCATATTTGTCAAATTTTGGGATTTCCACTCGTGAAGGGAATGGAGGCATGTGTAAATTCTTGTCATATGGAAAGGGACATATTGTTTCCAGAGAATATTGTTTCGGGGACTTTTCCTTATTCTTCAGCTCTATGAGCTCTGTCCACAAAGCTAGTAACTATTTGTGTACCATGATTATAGGTGAGTCTTCCCTTTTAGTAACAAGTGTCTGAACATCATATCCAATAGGAAGTTTGGCACCTTAATTTGCTAGTTCTAAGAAATAGTCTTCCTTTTCTCGGGTCATGATAGTTTTCATCATTTTTCTAAAGTCTTTGTCTTTCTGACAGTTAAGGATTGCTTTTTCTGGAGGTTCAGTAGCTTCGTCAATCTCACTTGATGATGATGAATCATTATGATTTTTAGGAATATTACGGTCGTTTTTGTTTCCATCATTGTATTCTGTCTCATGTATAGTGGGAGATTTTGGTTCATCAAAAATTGGTCCGCCTGATGATGACGGTATGTCAGTGAGGGGATCCTTCACGTAGAATGGATTATCTTGATAAGTGAAGGTTTGTCCTTTGCCTTTGGCTTGTTTCTTACAAGAACTCCTAGTTTGAATAGGCATTTTTATGGATTAGTGTGACCTAGAGTTGTTTTTGATGCAGAGTTCAAGATCAATTTCAGTGCTAGTTTGTTCGGTTTAAATATTGTTTGAGAGAAACAACTAAGATTTAGTCTGGTTTCAGGAAAGATCTATCCTGTATAAGACATTTACTTGGGTTGATTCTAAAATAGTAACTAAGATTCAGTCTGATTCAAGAACGATATATCCTATGTAAGACGTTATCTAAGTGACTTGAGTTTGATAGGTAGCTTGATTGAACTAGCTGAAGGGTGATCAACCAAATCGTGCAACAAAAAATGGCAGAGGTACACTATCTTGATCTGTTTTATGCTCAGGAAAATAATAACCCGTATTATGTTCGCGGTAGACTATGTTTTTGGCAAGTTTGACTATTCTGTCTGACAAAACCAGAGACTCGTATGACTGGATTTTCTGAACCGAATGACAATTTAGCAGTTACAGGATGACAAAAGTTTTGTTTCGTGCGAGTTGCTACCTTGTACCGTACGACTGATGGGCACGTGTAGGACGACAAAAGACTGAGGTCAATTTTGCCTCGTACGAGACAGGATACAGTGCAGGATGATGAATGATTTAGACTCGTACGACACATAATTTTCTATAGGATGAAAATTGAGTAGATTTGCACGACATAGGACTGGTGTAGCATGATAATTTAGCAGACTCGTACGACTGTTTACAGGGCAGAGACTAAAAATTCTGAGTTTTCTGACTACTGAGTATTGACAACTGAGTATGACAAATTCTAAGATGGACTAATTTTTGACCAGGATATACTAATTTCTAACACAGACAGAGTTTTGACTTAGGATGGACTAGTTTCTGACACAGACAGAGTTTTGACTCGGGATGGACTAGTTTCTGACACGGACAGAGTTTCGACTCACTAAGTTTGTTTCTTGTCTTCTCCAATTTTGGTATTCCAAGTTTTGTTTCAGGGATGAAAACACAGAAAATAGGTAGTACGCATAGTAACTCCAATCACAACATGTAAACCCTAAGGAACTTGGTGAGGCAAGAAAAACTTTGCTTGTAGACTCAGGTACACACCCAATAGCTAATCAGAATATGGCCGCTGAGTCTCACACAATGGATTCTCAATGCTGTATTATCTGACTTCAAATGCTAATGGGGGCACGAAATGACAAGTATCTTGGGAGAGTTACTATCTCTCTTGCACAAAGATTATCTCCCTTTCGGAGGTGAACTGAGTAGCTTCTAATTTTAATTAGATTTAGTAAGGGGTTCGTTCAGCTCGTCGAGGTATAAACTCAATTAAGAGGTCTCCCAGCCTTGAAAGCCAAGGTTTAATATACTCGAAGGTACAAAGGAGAGCTATTCCCGAGCACTATCGTTGACTTGATTTTCATCAAATCACATTTATTTTATAGTGGGTTGGAGTACTTGGCATCTAGCCGTTCCCACTTAGGTCATTCCCCTCTCACCAACCCTAAAGTCTATAGAGTTATTAGCTCCTTGGGAGGGTAGGCCTGCTAAAGATGTTGCAATCAATCTTAAGAAAGCACTTCAAGGGTCTAGATTTTTGATTGTCTAAAAGAAGACAAGAGCATATTCTCCTACCTCTCAGATTTTTCTAAAACATGAAAGACAAATTTTGTTCATTAACCAGATAGCAAGTTAGGTGCCTAAAAATGAATTTAAAAAATACACAATGTTTAGTCGATTCTCCTTAGGCAACCTGCATGACAACAAATCAGTATTCATATTGTCTTTGTGCGACAAGCATATTCTTTGATAAGCGTTCTACAAAAACTAGTTAGGCTGTGAAAAATTCTGAGACAAACAGATAAACAGTCAGGGTCAGTCGTCAGAATAATCAAAAAAATGATAAAATCATGAAATTTGCCTTTTTACCAGAGAATACAGAATCATACGACAAAGTATTGACTCGTACGAGATAGGATTCAGTATCGCACGAAAGAAGATTGCTAATGATGTCTGCTTCTATGATAGAGGATTTGTGCTCATACGACAGAAGATGTGCTAGTACGATAGGATATGGAAATTCGTATGACACCTGTAGTTTATTGTTCAAGCCTGTGGGAATTTTCATACGAGATGTACGGACGAAAAACCAAAAATTTGAAAAACCTAAAAAATAACAAAAAAAAAAAAAAAATCAATCTTGGAGGCCGAAAAAGAAGTAGTCTTCATGCCCCACGGTGGGCGCCAGAAATGTGTGTGTGAAAAAGTGAACCTGTAGCTATAAGCACAATACTTCAATTAAGTCATCATATACATGGTTAGTAATCAATAATCAATAAAAATAAACCATAGCAAAGTGACCCATTGCCTTCTAAATGATGCGAGTATAAGATTGCTCTCAGTTTGTTATAAGCAATACTAGTGGCTAGACTACACCAAGATGAAGGATTTAATCTATATTATATTAACCTATATGGATGCAAGATAAATGAATAATTCAAGCAATAATAACCAATTCAAGCAACAATGGATGCAAGCAATAATGAATGTAAAATGGATGCAAGTAATCTAAAAAAAAGCAATAATGATTTCAATGACTCCAGAGCGAAATTAGCGTGATAATAATCTCCAAGCGTGTTCTCAAAAATCTTTGGGGTGAATTGGAATGAGAGCTGAAGACTTAATTTATAGAGAATTACAGAGAGATGATGAAAAAGCTCAATTTAGGATTAATTGAAAATAATTGAGAAATCAGGTTGAGTTAACCTTGAGATAGATTCCAATTATAGTTCAATTGAAATACATTCAAATTAGAAGTCCAAGTTACAATGGATGCAAGCAATAATGAATGTAAAATGGATGCAAGTAATCTAAAAAAAAGCAATAATGATTTCAATGACTCCAGAGCGAAATTAGCATGATAATAATCTCCAAGCGTGTTCTCAAAAATCTTTGGGGTGAATTGGAATGAGAGCTGAAGACTTAATTTATAGAGAATTACAGAGAGATGATGAAAAAGCTCAATTTAGGATTAATTGAAAATAATTGAGAAATCAGGTTGAGTTAACCTTGAGATAGATTCCAATTATAGTTCAATTGAAATACATTCAAATTAGAAGTCCAAGTTGCATTGGAAAACAATAATAAATCAATTCCATGCATTTGTGATAAAAATAGATAATTCCATGCACATATTTGATTCATTCAAGAAAACTTGGTCTTTTCAATGCAATTGAACTTTTTTCTGAAAACATTTGAGTTCCAATTTAAGAGAATAATTAATAATTCAATTAATTGTTTTTCTGATTTCAAGTTCTAGATTTAGAAAAGAAATAATATCTCAAGTTTGATTTCTCTCTTAATTCAATTCTTTTTTTTTATTTTGTTTCAATTCAACTCTTTGTAATAAATTAATTCTTCTTTTTGTAGCAAATTAATTCTTTTTTGCATGATTGAATGGCAAATTTATTAATTAATTAAATATGCAAAGATATTTAATAAATTAAAATGGGATAATTGATCAAAAAATGATATTCTTGGAAATGATTCAATTAATTAAATAAATATTTAATTAATATTGAGTGGTTGATTTGCCATGTGATTTTTGATAATTAAAGAATTAATTATGTGTTCAAGATTGATTTAATTGCCTTTTGGTTAGGACCTTGGTGATGTTGTCGAGATTAGGGGCCCATGGTTTAGATGACCATTTTTAGGGTATTACATTTGCCCCTCTATGGAGTCATGGACAAAGAGTCCAAATGACTACCTAACCATATAACATAGAGTTAACATAGCAGAATAGATTCAAAATAGAAAATAAACTCATCATTGATTTAATATCACAAGACTATTACAATCATCTCAATGGCTTGATGCATTCAAATTATGAATATTGACTAGCTCATAGGTCACCACAAGATTGTTACAACCTTATTACAATCATACGTACAAAGATATAATAAATTTTATCACTCTACTACTATACTAATTTCATTAATATAATTTCTAATTACTATCCAGGTGATGCCATAATATTGTGTCCCACTTTTCGCTAGAGTGGGACATTGAAATCAATAGTTTAACAAAATCTTCACTTTCTAACACCTATAGAAGCTAAACCATTAAGAATTTGAAGATGTTGCAAACTAGTGATTTGTGAGATTTTGTGTGTAGATTCTAAATATTTTATTTTTAAATATACTATAAATTTTCTTACATAAATTTCAATAAATTACCTTTTATACTAAACAATGTGACATTTATGTCATAAGACAACATTTTTTACATAAAGGTTAAAATTCTAATTTATAAAATATAGATTTGTAACACCAATATCTAGTTCATGGATTCTTTTTCAGAATTTTTTATTGCATATTTTTTTCAATTAATTTTTGAAGTTGTGGTAATTATAATTTGGAAATAGGTGTATGTTAAATAAAATTACTTTTTTATATGCATTTAAATTAACTTCTACTTTTTTCTTGAAATGTGGACATGAATACCTAAGGATCACATATTTTTTTAAAAATAAATTCTCTATTTTTGCATTTCCCACTTGTAATAAACAAATATCTTTATGTTTGATGAAAAAGTGGAATTCACAAGGAATAAATAAAATAGAATAACTAATAAAATTATTCAAAATCATACATTCTGGAAATATTATAATAAGGGTTACATACTTACAAAATATATTTCTAAATGAAGTCATTTTATCCCCGAAAAGGTAATGGAAAAGAGGTTTTTTGTTAGCAATTTGATAAGTGGGGAAGAGACTCCATTAAAAGTATTATTTAAGACTAAAGGGGTTCTATCCAAGGGGGTTTTATCTATGGGGTTAGATATAATCCTCTTCAATTATTTGAATCCTTTAAATGGAATCTCTCAAGGCTTAAATCATTACATTTTCTAAAAAATATGCGATTTCAAGAAAAAATCAAGATGTGTCGAAAGTAGGACAGATTATTGTGGTAGAATCCATCCTCCAAAGATGAAATATTCATTCACATCTTCTATATTTCTACTACTAATTCTAGATGGATTATGGGGATGCTTATATATATCATCTCTATGCTTTAGAAATAATTTATTTCAATCATAAGATGTTTCAAATCTAGATGTCTAGTATAATGTGTAGGTCAAAAAATCTATCGATGAAACATTGGGTGTTGAAGAAACTCAATAGCGTTATCTTTAAAGGTCCCTTTGGTCATGTATTGACTTACTATATGCTGGGTTGATGTTCTTAGGGAATAGAAGGGTTTTAAAAACCTCACCTAATTAATTAAGTGTTACCTATTCTAAGTTGTGATCTTCTAAAAGTGATAAATTTTCTCAATTTGATACAAAACTCTTGATCTTTGGATTTAATTCGTATGAGTTATTGTTGAACTTTTATTTAGTATCAGAATCCAAAGTGATGTTATGTGGTGAAATGTGATAAGATACATTGAGATTCTCCTACATCATATCTACACAATAATTTTGAAGAATACTTTTATTTACTACTTTTTATGTGGCGACCACATGCACATGTTTCCCTTTGATGTAATTTTAAAAAATATCACATTTTTATTTCTTTTACCTAAATACCTATTATCATTTAAGTATTAGAAAAAAAAGAAGCACATTTTAAAACTAGAAATAAAATTTTACATTTCACATTTTTACACCATGTTAATATTCTATCTATAAGTGCTTCAAATCTTTACCCCAACTATAAAAAATTCTCCCCTTAGGATATTTGTTAAAAAAAATTTCCATTTTCTAGCCCATTACCTTATAGTTATCCAATCAACCCACTATCCTACTCCCAAAACCATGGTAATATGATAAACAAAATCAAACTCACACAAAAGGATTAAACCAAAGATCAAAGGACCAAAAACATTTAGGAAATGTCAATGAAGCTATTAAAATGTTCTAAGGATTCTAATCAAAATAATGATTAATGGTAGGGAACCAACATTTAGAATCATGATTTGGGGGTAGAACTTGAGAGAAGTAGGGGATATATGGAGCCAAGACTTAAATAACTTTATATTTAGAAGTTGAAATGATGAAGAAATGACCAAAATTGATAATTTTTATGTGTCAATGAGTAACATTGAGGTTACCACTATTACTAGTGGAATTACTTGTTTGACCAATGCGGGTCTCCTATTTTGCCTAGGAAAGTTAGTTGGATTACCCCTAAGATGCTAGGGAGACCTCAAGGATGCTTGATGAACCTTTATATTAAAAGGTTAAAAAAGATTAAGAAAGGATACTTGGTACACACACAAGGTGAAAGGTTGCAGAGGTTAAGATGAATGCAAGGGGAGATCCTAAGGGATAAGGAAGCCTTTTCATTACAGTTTGAAAGATAGGGAGATTTTTATTCATGATCATGATCTAAAGCACAAGATCATCATTGAACTATCATATATTCTCATGCAATTTTGGGCATTTACATTAACCACTATTTTAAATGATTTTATTTATGTAGTTAGGTCATATAAATTTATTATAATTATATTAGCCACTCTATTATTTTAAGTAATGAAAAAAATGGGTAATATTTACAAGTTACTATGCAACTCATATAGTTAGAGGTGGATAGCTTGGAGTAATGAGTAGACGGATTCTATGGTTGGTCCATCCCCTTGAGAGAGAGAGAATTCATGGGTGTCATTCAAGAAAAATATTCTATACATAGTTATGTATGCAAGAAAGCTGTAATATACCTCATAGTATTATTTCTATGATTAGCTTATAATATATAAATAAGGGTTTCTTCCTTGAAAAAAAATATAAAGAAATTAGAAAGAATATCTTGAGGATAAAAGAGAGATCACATGTGTGAATGTTATGATAGCTTTTATTTGATAGTTACTTAGGAGATTATGAAATGATCTTATTGATGCAATGTTATTATTTTATCTTTTCATATTAATTTATAATATTTAATTTGTACTTGTAATATGATTAATTGTATAAATATAATCTTGGGTCCTTTTATGAATAGATTGAGTTATTGTACAATATGATGTCATTCAATAATGACAAATGTATTATCAAGTGATGTTTTCATCATGATTAAATGTGATAAAGTAAATATAATAAACCTACATTATATATAAGAATACAAAATAGGTAAATTCCATGAACAATTAATTAGCTCAAGGTTATGTCTAAATTGAAATAAAGCTATGTCATTCCTTAAATGATATTACATATGTAGTAAAAAGGGATCAATTAGACTCTCTAGAGTGAAAATATAAATTGGTTATATTTATAAACAATGAATTTAATAAATAATTAACTTGATTACTACTAATATTACGATAAAAAGAATTATCGTTCACAACACTGTTATAAATATATATCTTATACTTAAATACATAATAGATGGTCGATTTACTTTTATTTTACGATTAAATATACAATTATTAGTTAAAACAATCAATAGAATATGTCCCAAACTTGTTTTGTTGAAATGATGAAAAATTCAAAGTTCAAATCATGTAAACATTAAAGTCAAAAGAAAAGAAAAAATATAAATAAGATTTGATACCAAGAAGTTGATTTAAAACCTTAGGTATGAAGGATAGGAAGTGGTTCTGAATAGTTAAGCGATTCCCCCAAAAAAATTTCTTGTGGACAGTCATTCAAACCCCACCAAAAGAGAGAATATATGGAGTCGAGTTAAAAGACGATAGCGAGGGGACCGAATATAGGGTCTGAGATGAAAGGATGTGTCGCTTCGTTTTAGGGTTAATATGAGCCAGTGGAGAAAGGAGGAGTGCGCTTGATTCGTTTAGTGGTAATTCCGTTCAATGCTAAGTCCTTTCTCTGGCCACGTGTCAACAGAATATGGGGTATAGCATGGGCGTCCGTTCATCAGCCATGAGAGCACAAAATTCTGAGTTACATCTGATTTTTAGGACTAATATGGAAATTTGGATGGTGTGATTGAGTTGAGTTTGATTTTTGAATGATTTTGATGGATTGAATTTTTTTATTTGTTCAAGGATGATTGTTGATTGAATTATATGTTGTAATGTGATTGTATGGCATTTGATTTTTGAATAATTTTGATGGATTGGATTTTTTTATTTGTTCAAGGACGATTTCTGATTGAATTGTATGTTCTAATGTGATTGTGTGGTGTTTAATTTTTGATTGATTTTGATGGATTGAATCTTTTTATTTGTTCAAGGACGATTTCTGATTTAATGTATGTTCCAATGTGATTGTGTGGTGTTTGATTTTTGAATGATTTTGATGGATTGGCTCTTTTTGTTTGTTGAAGGATGGTTTCTGATTTAAAAACTTATGTAAGTATTGTTTTGTTTCTGGATTCCACTATGTAGGATTTTGTTTGCATCTTTTGTATCGTACGGCTTTCTCATCCTGATGATGCAGCTCTTTCCTCTCCTACAGCTCTCTCATCCTATGATGTAGCTCTTTCATCCTCATGATGGACCATACAGGATGGGGGAGCTCTTTCATCTCCTACAACTTTCTCATCATAATGATTCAACTCCTTTAACCTGATAATAGATCCTCGAGTATGATCCGAAACATTGATTCAAACAAAACCCTACACTGTTGAATCCATCAGTAATAATCACAATGGACTATGGAAATCTTATCTTTCTGAAATGTATGTTCTAATATGATAGAACCGTGTTTGATTATTGAATGATTTTGATAGAGTGGATCTTCATATTTGTTATAGACTGTTTCCGATTTAAATACATGTTTCCTTATAATATTGATGTGATGATTTTTGAATAATTTAGCTAGACAAGGATGGTCTCCTGATATAAATGTACACTCCCTCCTAACATTATTCTCCATTATACAAAAAGATACTAAAACATATACAATCCAATTGTTCCCATCACAAAAAGAAAAATATAATTCAATTGTTTCCATCACAAAAAGGAAAATGAACCATCACATTGTCACAACTGTACGAATCACCGTATAAATTAGTCCCCCATTATCATGACAGCAATTTTCTATATACAATTAACTGTGTTGTATGTACCTTAAAAGTAATACCGGGGAGGAGCAGGGTAAGAGAAAAAAACCTGTAAACAGGCGTCAAGTTGAAGATGAGATTCTCTGAAACCTTAGCTGGGTCCCTGAGACAAAGGTGGTTTGCGGCCGATTTAAGGTGGTTGCAGTATTGAAGTAGAAAGAATTATTGCCGGAGGGGAGAGATGAGGGATTAGGGATTCCTTATGGCAGAGTAGGGCCCCTGGTCGCTGGGGTCCTGACCATGTTCCCCACGGGCGATATCGGCGAACACGTAGGGTCACGTGATCGTCGGTGAGTGCTAATCCCAATGTGACCGTTCCCCGAGCATTTGTCTGTCCGACTCCCGACTCCCACGCCACGCTCCGGTGTGGGATGCGGTACAGTTATATTTGAGCTATATAATTTTTGTACGTGGACTCGAATTGGACAAAAATTTGGTTTGGGTGTTTAGTTGCATGTTTCCTTGCTGGGTACCAAATTTTAATTTTCACCTAGTCCTTGTCAATTGGCATAGTCGAATCCTATTGTGCGCTTAAATGGGCTTAGTGGTTTTAGCTCTAGGGGTGGGAGTGCCCAGATGCTGTGGTGGGTTTAAATTTGACAAGCAGAAGGAAGAAGAGGAGGAAGAAGAGGATGCGAATTTGCTAGAGCATCTATCTATTTATCGTCCTGTCAATGCCCATGGCAAAATCAAGAATCTATTCTATTTCAGTACCGCTAGTTTTGCTTCTTTTATACACCACCTCCAATACTACTTCTAGTGCGTCTCAAACACAATCTGCAAGATTACCCTGCTGAAAAGACGGTGCAGCCGAGCGTTCGTGAGTACGAGTCTTCAGAAGTGTGATGGAGCCGTCAGAGAAGCGGGGAATCGAGGATGGGTTGCTCCATAAGTTGCCCACCTTCTCAGAGGTAGTAGATGTACTTGCTCTCGTCTTGTTTCCACTTTTTCTCCAGTTATGCATTTGCAGACATTCCTGGTCTTGGTATATTCTATGAGTAGTTTGTTCACATATTAAGCAATGACTTTTATAGTTGGTTTTCTCTAGTTTTTATAGTAAATTCTTGCCCAAGTTTTGTTTTTGATTGATTGGGTGGTCATGGATTGGAGATTAGGTTTGGATAGGCATGGATTGGAGATTAGGTTAAGAAGGGTTTGTTTGAACTTTGGGTATGTTAATATTTTCTGATTAACTGTGTATATGTTGTGTGAATCAATGTTTCGAACTGAATCAATGCTTGGGACTGCACTCAACAATCAATCTATCGTAAGAATAGAAAGGCTAAAGCCAATTTTAGAAAGATTGAATCAATGTTTGATCTTTGGGTATGCAAGCGTTTTGCACTCAGAAATCCATCATGAAAAGAAGAAAACTAATGTCAATTTTAGATATATATACATATATAGGTTGCCAATTTTAGATATATATACATATATAGGTAAGCAGTTCATCGGAAGAGTGATGCCAACTCTGGATATATATGTATGTGCAGGTAATGGAGGAGTTGAAGGAGCTGTCAAGCATAGGGATGCCGGTGACGGCAATGAACTTTGTGGTATACCTACGGGCCATGGTGTCGGTTCTATGCATGGGAAGACTGGGGAGTCTAGAACTGGCGGGAGGAGCACTAGCAATCGGGTTCACAAACATCACTGGTTATTCGGTCCTGTTTGGGCTGGCCTCAGGCATGGACCCTGTTTGTGGGCAGGCGTACGGATCGCAGAACTGGTCTCTAATAGGGCTTTCCCTGCACAGGACCATCCTAATGCTCCTGTCGGCGTCCGTGCCCATAAGCCTGGTGTGGATAAACTTGGAGAGCATTATGCTGCGGCTGAGACAGGACCCGAAGATCACGGAGGTGGCGAGCGTGTACTGTCTGTTCGCTGTGCCAGACCTGCTTGCCAACAGCATCCTGCAGCCCCTGCGGGTGTATCTTCGCTCGCAAGGGATCACACGCCCCATGATGTGGTCCTCTTTTTTCGCGGTTGTCTTCCACGTACCGCTAACCGTACTTCTCGTATTCGTCTTCAACATGGGTGTGCCCGGTGTCGCAATTGCCACCTGGTGTACCAATTTCAACATGGTGCTCTTCTTGGTGGCATATTTGCTCTACACAGGTGTTCACAAGAGAACCTACGTTCAATGGTCCTTGGCCTGCCTAAGGGAATGGTGCCCCTTGCTCAAATTGGCCCTCCCCAGTTGCTTTGCCGTCTGTTTAGAATGGTGGTGGTATGAAATCATGACCCTCCTAGCGGGCTACTTGAACAATCCAGAAGTAACAGTTGCAACCGCCGCCATTGTAATCCAGACCACATCATTAATGTACACAGTCCCCATGGCCCTTGGGTCTTCAGTCTCCACAAGGGTAGGCAACGAGTTAGGAGCCTTTAAACCCTCTAGAGCTAAGCTGGCCACTTTCGTTGCCCTGGGTTGTGCTGTTTTCATTGCACTGGTAAGCGTGACGTGGACTACGTTTCTGAGATATCTGTGGGGACGGGTGTTCACAAAAGATGCTGGAGTACTAGCCCTTACTGGATCAGTCTTACCAATCATAGGACTCTGTGAGCTCGGTAATTGCCCACAGACAACCGGTTGTGGGGTCTTGCGAGGTAGTGCTAGGCCTGCAATCGGTGCAAGAATCAATCTTTGGTCATTTTATCTCATCGGCATGCCCGTTGCAATCGTTCTAGCCTTCTTTTTCAAGCTCGGTTTGCTGGGCCTCTGTTATGGGCTTCTAGCCGCTCAAATTGCCTGCGCCTTCTCAATTCTATTGGTCGTTCTGCGTACAGACTGGGCATCGGAAGCATGCAAGGCCAGAGAGCTGACTGGCGGGAAAACCGAGCTTGAACTCAGCAATTCATCAGATGAGGAACTCGGGCTTCTGAACGACGCCTCAAAAGAGTTGCAACAAACAATCATTAATAAAGACGGTGGTATCTAACGTCATTCATTTTGTCCTTGTATTCAGTGTGTTCCCAATCCCGATTGGTCACTGCTCACAGCAAAGGGCCTGCATTCAGAGATTGTTTGTTTATTTTTCTTCAACGGGCGTGGAATCTCTTCGTCATCGTCAGACGCCCGTCATCATATTCACAGGAGAACGAACTACCCATTTATAAAATCTGTATAATTGCTCTCTCAACACACTCAAATTCTTATCTATCTTTCGTTCTTGCAAACAGACTAAATAAAGTAGTTCAGCTCTATATTATCAATCATAGTCATATAGAATTGTAAACTAGTCAAAGTTAATCTATATAAAATATAGATCGAGAGATATCTTTCATAAGAAGCATAGTACAGTTCTATATCATCAATCATAGTCATATAGAATTGTAAAGAGAACAAACATACTTGTTCAATGAAAACCTGCATCATTCACTGCCATTTGCATATATTTATTTCTATCTAGTTATCATTGTTCGTCCATTTGTATTCTTCTCCACTGTACCAACAGAAAAATTGTCAAAAGGTCTACGATGCTTGTGGAAACATATATTCTGCTATCCATGGATGTTCGGGACACCAAAAAGACAAATAAGCATTTTTTCTCTTTTCATGTTGGAACCTATGTGGAACGCATTTGATACAGCAAATTTAGCATTTGTGTATGTATGAACACTCTAAAAGGCAACTGGGCTATCAAGCTCAGAACATTTTTTTCACCCACATGGTTGTCATCTTTACCAACATTCCCTCCCTCTTTTGAAAGCGAAGGGAACGAGCTCATGCTTTTGTGCTGGATTTCTTGTATTGCTGGGTGGAAGGATGGGATGGATAAAGTTTAGCACGTGAGCTTTTGGCAATTGGTGGTAGATATGTGTTGCAATGGAGAGTACACAGCAAAACCATTAGCAACATATAGGATCTTCCGTGGTTTCTTCTTGCACATATGTTTCACTTTATATCAACCTTGTGTTTAAATCATCACACTATTAAAAGCAGAACTTGGATGCCCCACTATTGAAAAGGTATTTTCATTTTTCTCATTTCAATACACAGTTTTTATTAATCTTAGTTTCTATTTTTGATCTAGCACTTCCTTTCGGATTCCTCATAAAATATGCTTCTTTGGTGGACTAATATGTAACCTTTCTTTTTATTTGGGATATAAAGGAGGCCTCCTCTACAAGATAATTTTAATCATTTTTTTCAATATTTTTGATTATGTTCACAAACAATTTAAATTTAAATATAATAATTAAGTATTGTTTTTTTTCAAAGATGTTGAATTCAATTGGTTAAGTAAATATGTCATCATGTTAGAGATCCATGTTTCAATTTCTAAAGTGGTATCTATGTGAGTGTTGTTGTGTTTATTGATTCTAAGTCATCATGCAAAATATTTCTTGTTAGAAAATGTCTTTCAAAAATTATGACTTGCTAAATCTCAACCTTTTTATTTCAACATAATTTTTAAAAAATCATTGCAAATAATAGTGTGAATGCTTGTGGGGATGACCTTGCAATGTAGTGGTTAGCTGCAAGCCTCCTACATGGGAGGTCTTGGGTTCAAGTCTACTAAGAATGCATATTGTAAATTAGATTATGATTAAGTTACTAAACATTTATTATATAAATAATTGTACTATAATCCATGTGTATATAAATGATATTTTCAACCTTGTAATTACAAGAATATCAACATTGCTTTATTTCCAAAAGGAACTTCCATGGTAAGAACTTGCATTATAATAACTCAAAGTCATTTGTTAAAGTAAATAACATAAGACATGGATTGATTATCTATTTCCTCTTATGAGTTAATCATTTTTACAACATTATAATAAGTTAGAATTTTCCTTTTATTGAATTGTGTTATTGAAATTTAAAACATTATTTATTTCAATGTTGTTAATTCTTGATAGGAAGTTTTAAGTAGTTCTCTTTTTTTATTTGAAAAAAGTAAAGTAAATATTAGCAACATTTTATAATCTATTAAATTAGATAGTTATATATGGTAGTTCTAATAGTGTAATTTGTATACCCATGTCACTCCCATTTAGTTTTTGGACCATTTTGGTAGAACAAACACAATTGCATAATGACAAGTTGAACACTCATATGTTGTGTTTGGCTTATTTTCTAGTCCTTTATCGATCTCCATTTACACATTCAACCTTGTCATATCTATATCTGTATTTATTCCAACACAATCACCATTATCATCCATTTAATACACTTATATTCAAAAACATATCCCTACATCATTCCTAACCTTGTGTGAGATTTACACCTTTTTCTAAGTCGACCCTATACTATTTGGGGTTGAGCCTAAGTTGCCTATTATTAAACCCCATATTTCAAAATAGGAATTTTGCTAGCTCTCATTCTTTTAATGAGTTGTTAGGAATTAATTTGGTACATGTTCGTGTAATTTATGTTCATATCTTGATGTCAAAATAACTTAGTGTGTAATTATTTTATATTGATTAAAAATATAGCATCCACACTAATATGAGCATTTCATTATAGGAACACTTTTTCTTGGAGAAATAGAAATAATAAATCTCTATTAAAATAAAAATAAAAAATTAGGCCATTTTATGATTGAGATTATAGTCTTAAATCATTATGCCAAGGATACAAGTTAATATATTGGTGAATTTGACTAAGAGAACTTGACCCTCACAATTTGGTGGCTTCCTTAAGGTATGCTAAATATTACAAATCCTTATACATATGTTTCAAAAGATAATAGTCATAAATAATCATACCAATCTCACAAGCTACAAGATGATCCCACACTTTAGATCATTCCCTTGTAGCTTATGATCAACCCTAAGAGGCATAGATTCAACTCACTTGGAATTCTATAAATGTTTAGGACTTGAATTGAAATCAAATTACATCAATTAATATTTGGGATCAAAATGATTAAATCCTATATATTGTCCAAAATTATTCTTCACTACAATTTACAAAAGATAAGTTTATTATCCATCCTCATTCAATTTATAGATACTATAATTGTCAATTTTCAACTAATTTAATTAATCTAGGCTGACTACAATTTTTTTATATGTATTTGTTCAATTAGTCTATATTTATATTAAAAATTGATTTATTTCCTTGTATTTTTGTGAATACATATACTCTTAGATCCCCTATGGATTGATCTATGGATATAACCTTACCTCTCTTAAGATTTTTAGATTCAATATAATTTTTATTTTATTTGACAAATATATATTTCTTACAATTTAGATAGTTTATTAGATTTTTCACATATAACTATCATAAATTGATTAGGGTTTGATCATACATAGTTATATACATAATCAATCCAACTATTCCACCCTTGAACATAATCCATTATTATGGATCTTTCTAGGTCATTTTCCTTAGTTGATATGCATCAACGTATTTTTAATTTTGGTATATTCAAATCATTTATAAGAAAATACCCTTCTGCCCATTAATATCATGATATTATATGTTATGAAAGAGGGAGTTATTTCTTTACCATCTATTAGTTTTTCCCTAAGCCATTGATTTATCTAGTGAACATACTTTTCTTTTAGACATACTTCATTTATGTATGAATCTTGTATTGATCATACTTCATCCATGGATTGTTATAGTAATGAGCACATGCCCAGTGACAAATTAGCATATGTTAGTGATACATCTAGTGTGGTGTCATCTTTTGTTGACTATAGATGAAATTAGTATATGTTTTGATGATTGAAGAGGGGAAAATAGAATGAGAAGGTCAAATGATCCAAAAACACAATGAAATGAGTAAGAAAACACTAAAAAAATCAAAAGATCATTTATACCTTTTATATTTTACCTTCTCCTTCGAATTGAGCTTGATGAAGTGGATGGTGAGGATGCGCCCTTGATGGTCCACTTGATGTGTTGCTTGCTTGATTTGGATGTGGAATGCTCTCCAAGTTCTCAACAAGATAGATTGGATTTGATAGGATTATTGGATGGATTTTGGATGGATTTGAAAGATTAAGGATGGATGGATTTGATAGAAGATTATGAAGAGGATGAGAGAAGAAACAGGGAGCATGAAAATGCATGAGAAGTGGATTATTTGTGAGGAGAATAGGCTCCAATTTATAGATTGGAGAAGGCCAATAGAGGGCCAAGATTGATTTGATTATGAAGGGTTGAGATTGATTTTTAGATAGAAGGCATGGATCAAGGGTGCCTTGGGAAAATAAATAGGAATATAAAATTCCTTGGAAAAAAGGGGGGAGAAATTTGAATTTCAAATATGAGGAATTAAAAATTCCAAAATAAGGATGCATTGAGAGATTCAAAGAAATTTGAATTTCTTTGAGAGACTCAATGTTGATGTGACATGAGTGGGAATTAAAAAATTGAGGGATAATGATAAACACGATTATGAGAGATTCTAGAAGGATTAATTAGGTTGAGTGGGATTAGTAAAAGTGATTTGTAGGAATCACATGACTAGGTTAATTAATTAGAATTAACTAACTGAGTGGGTTTAGAGGAAATGATTATTGGAGGGGACTTTAGAATATTAGGGGAATAATTTATTTATTTGATAAATTAATTATTAGACAATAGTGACAAGATTAATTAAATTAGATTTAATTGATTCTAAAAAGAATAAGGACAACACAATTAAGTCAATTAACTATGTTGATAGGCTTAAATTAATAGAATATTAATTTTAGGTGTCTACAATGATAACTCTCTTATATGTTATGTTAGCCCTATCTTCATTGAGTATTTTTCTTTGAATTAATTACTTTATCATATACATGATGATTTAGTATGATGGTGACCTTTTTTCCACATAGATCATATTGAACTTATGGATATTTATGATAGGTTTTGACATAGTCATACCTTAGGTAATGAAAAATTATACCATATGATATCAAATCATTAGATTTTCATGCAGTCCTTTTTATTATATCATTTCCTTAGCCTATATTATATAATAATGTTTTAATTCGTAATGAAGAACCATTATTTAATAATTATAATGGGCCACAAATAAATTTTTACATGTGAAATTATTTTCATTTACTCATTATGATTACTTAAATGATGAGATTTAATTTGTTAGTGAGTTTGTATTTTATTTAAGCTATAAAGATTTACAATGGTTTTCTTAATCTTTTTTTTTCTTACACTTTCTATATGGATTCGGTCAACTCTGCACTACCTATTTTTTGTAGTTTTAGTCCATATGAGAATGGTACGATTTAGAAGATACCTTCACATGGTATATATATTAATGATAATTTATATTTAACTATATATCTTATGTCTACAAAAAAAAAATTAATGTTACTATTTGTAGCATTGTAAATTGTCACCATTCCAATTTGCACTTCATGTGTGTGCTTCCCCTTTAGCTTTTTTTATCCCCATCCCTTCTCTAGTTCTGATTTATGCTTATTACCTAACTTTGATGTCATGAAAAACCTGTTGTGGATCCCACTGAAGGGTACCCACCTCTCTGACACCTTATTTTGGTCCCCTTTGCAGTGGGACCAGGGCATGGTATGTCCTAGTCTAGACCATGGCACCCTAAAACACCATGGTCCCTCTTAATGGGGGTCAAATTTGAAATAGGGTAGGTGTTGTATCTCCCTGGTGGTAATTCATCCCCATGGCTATACATGACCATTGGAGGTCGGCCTAATTGGTAATTTACCTAGAAACCCTATATAAAGACATTTTATCAACTTGTTTTCATCTAATAAATCCAAGTCTTCATGTACAAGCAATCTAATATTCATGCATCTATGAAGCATTCATCAAGCATTTCTCATAGGTCTTCAAGGATGAATATTTATCCTTCAACCATTATGGAGAAAAGTTACATCAATCTTGTGCAAGCATGTGTGTGTGATTAGGGATTTTCATTTTCATGCGTTTGTCATGCAACTACATACAATGTTTGTGATTACATTCAAAGAGTAAACCATCATCATCCACAATCGCAAATCTGAGGAACATATCTATTTAGTATTTATTTCAGTATTTGCATTATTTCATTCATTTAATTCCTAAACCGGGGTTTGACTTAGGCAAACCCCTATTCTCAACAATTTCTCCTTTCTTTCTATGTGCATGAAATAGGCACAGAGCTACGTTCAAGAGGGTTGACATAATTCACATATACAAACAAGATCAAATTTTGATGGCCAAAAATTTAGAGGACCATGGCAAATTGATACTACCTAGTCTCGAAAAATTAGGCCTAACTTCTAGGAATGGATTTCAAACACATTCTTTTGCCCAGATCCAGGTTGGTGGCTCCGTACGACATCTATAGCTCAATATTTCTACCTAATCACTTCATTTATCACCAAAAATTTATGGTAGAGAAAACCTTATCAAAGGAGCCTATAATCTGATCAGAATCTTGGTCTCTCAAGGATAGATCTATTAGATTCCTCTCCTCCCTAATGTAGTGGTTAATTAGGTCATTTAGTGATTTTATTATCTTAATTTAACCCTAACCCTAATTTTCTAGCCTTATACTATTAAACCACATAACTATAACATAATGGAGCATACATCATTAAAGAGAATTGAATACAATGGTTAAAACATCACATATTTTATTTTCCACCAAGGTTCAAACCCCCAATATTTTGTAGAGCTTATTTTCTTTACTATGTTGTTGAAATCATTGTAGGTTTGCATAAATTTCTTTAATGTATGAGGTGAGGTCCCACATTTATCTTCTTAACTATATTGTGATGGACTATAAATTCCCAAAGTAATAGTAAAAAAAAAACATATTAAATAATACACAAAAATGACTAGGAAGATGCTAATATGTTATATTGACATAGCCAAAATTTCTAAGAAATACAGTTACTCTACTTTATAAATATGCCTAAAATAACATCCAAAGAATCTAAGGGTTTCAATATTGTTGAAACATTATAATACAAGTTAATAAATTATTTTTTGTTTAATATGAATATTTAATTTCTATAAGCATGTCTATATTTAAAAGGATTAGAGAAAATACAAATATGTTCTGATACAAATTGTAGTGTCCCTCCCTGATTTATCTTTTCCTTTTGTGCTTCGACAAAATATTTTGTCATAGCATACACTATCTTGTGATACTTGGATTAGACTATTGTGGATTTATATGTGGTTTAGGTGCTTTATCATGGATATTGTACATATTTTATTGTATTTTACATTACTATTCCATGTGGATGATGACATTATGGATTGTTATATGGGTTATTATGATGGTAGGTGCTTATTTGATGACTTATATGTACCCATTCATTGTGTTGTTTATACTCCCTTACAATGATTTGAGGATATTTAATGATGTACTAACCCTAATTCATAATATGAGATCGATTATGATATTGCTTGATTGTTTGCAAGTGTTTTCTACTATCTTTGTGATAGGGACGATGTCACATCACTCATTGTGAGTGGGATGTGCCATTGCGATTCTCTATCACTTGCCTGTATTATATATTATAAATGTTGTATCGTGGCTTTGTGGATGCAGGATTTGTAGGCACCAGACATTGACTCCACCTGGCTTCACAGGTCTGAGCGTGTCTTATCCCAATGGCAAGTTGATCGGGGATGACATGAAAACCCATTCTACACTCTAGATTTAAGTTGATTACCCTTGTCAGTTTATTATCTTGGTGTGAGTTGTTGTTTAGTGTCAGTGATCTCTTGAGTTGCCCTTTGTTATCCTGTGTGGTGTATTGTGTTTATTGTTTGATTTAATTATTATTAATTAATTAATTGAGTTATATAGTTTAATAATGTTAAATTAAATTAATAGATTTATATAGTTTATAATAAAATAAATATATATAGTTGGTAATAATAAGATAAATAATTAATTGAGAAAGAATAATATTGGATAAATGATTTTATTTCATATTATTTAATTATTAATTTGGAATTAATATTATCATTTAGTAAGAAAATGCTTTTTTATTAATTAGAATATTTATTTATATAAATAGCCTTTGATTTATTATTGTGGCTTTAATTTATTATAACCTTGGTTTATTTATTGGGCTTTGTATAAAATGTGCACATGAGTATTATTTGATTATTTGTATTCTTGGGTTAATGGATTTAATATTTATTTTACCTATCCTATTTGGTAATTGGTTGAATTTATTGGGTAAGTAAATAATATATTATTTTAATATTTCATGCTTTGGTTTTTGGGCATGGCGGGTAAGAAATATATTTTAATTGTTTATTTTGATTTGCCGACATTTTTGTATAGTTTAGGCTTTGATTTTCTATTTAATCAGCCACCTATGCATTTTGTCGGGTTACCTTCTAGAATTTCTTCTGCAAGTTTTTTGGTTTTGGCTAAGGATTTGGATTTCGGAGATTGCTTGGCTTTCTTGGATTTTGTGGATTGCGCTTCATTAAATTTTTTCCATTACTTCTATTGTCTAGGTTGGAGGAAATCTCTTCCCTATGAATTTTATTTTCTGAAGAGATTGTTTGCGCAGTGTTTTCTAGAAAGATTTTTTTCGGGAGATTTGGGAAGTATTTACTTTTATAAGTTATATAGCTTAAGTTACAAATGTATTATATGGTTAGATTGTAGTATTGGGGGAAATTATATTTCTTGCGATTTTATTGCCATGAATGGCTGGCTGTGCATTTGGTAGAATTTTGATTACTTCTTTATTCCGTTGGAAAAATTGTTGTTTTGTTTGTTCCTTTCGATTCCTCTCTTCAGGGTGTCACTTTTGATTGTGTTTTCAGGACTTTATATGTTTCTTGTGATTTTATTTTCACAAATCGTAAATCTATGTTTCCATTTTCTAAGTTTTTTTTGCCCTATGTGTCATATGCGCTAATTTAGGAGTCATATGCACTAATGTTTTTATTGTATGCATTACTATATCTATCATATGCACTAATTTGCACTACTTTGAGTGTTGTATGTGCTACTCTGAGTGTCGTATGTGCTATCTAAATTAGTATATGCGCTATAATTTTTGATGTATGTTCTAATTCGTTAATTATATGTGCTATTATGTTGGTCAGATGCGCTAAACTGTCTGTTTCTACATTCTGAGTTAGTTTTTTGACATTTTTGGGTTTCGCAGTTGGATTTTTTGTTTGTCCAGAGGTTGGATTATGTTTTCTAAGCATCCTGAGATGATCTGGGGTTGTTGGGCTCTTTGATTTCATTTGGTGCTGGTTGGTTATGGCTGTGATGTTGGTTTTTTGTGCATTATGATATTCTATGTTATGGAGATCTTGGTTACTAGATTATGTTTTGTGAGCCCTTTTGCTTGATTGCTTGTGTTATTAAGGCCTAGGTGCATGACTAAGGAGAGTGGGCTTCCATGAGTCTGTTGAGGTCACGAGGAATAGACTGCTAGGATTCTTGTGTAATAGAGTCAGGGTCTAGAGCATTTGGATATCTCATTGGAGGTTTTATTGTAATTAACAAGTGATAACATAATAATTAAAATAGGTGGGTTGGGTAGAGTAACTCATCTAAGCAAGTTAAGAATTAAGTTTTGTGGTGCCCATCTCATGGATCGGAAAGCAGAGTGAGGTGGAAGATATGGTAAGTGGGTAAACTGAACTCCCTTGATTTCTCCAAAGGTTGAGATGGTTTCGCATGTGTATCCTATGTGGTAGCATGTAATGACACTATTTCCCTACATGTGGGTCCTAGTTCTTTATGTCTTGTTGTTGAGTTGCCTCTAGAGGCTTCTTGGTTGTTTAGTATATTTTTCTTGGTTTGTGTTAGAGTTGTTTCCTCTTTGGTTGTTAGGTGTCATCTTAGATCTAGAGTGTGTGTGGTATCTTGTGTCTTCTCCTAGCACAGGGGGTGGTTCCTTTGGTTCCACATGGTCAGGTGGTTGGTGCCTTTCTTCCATTGGGATGATTTTCTTGGATGCCTTGCATGGATTTGGATCTCTTATCTCTTCAGCTCATGGATGGATATTCGTAGTAGATTATTGTACATGATTCATTTGACATGTATATGTAATTGTATTTGAGAACTATGCTCATTGTTGTAAAAGGTATTGTATTCATGTATCTAGTAGATGTTATTAGGGAAAAATGATGTATCATGTGTATCTTGAGAATGATTAATAATGAGAATAATGGATATTGAATCTATGGATGTTTACTTGGTGCTATGCTTGTGATGAAGTAATTAGTTCAAATTGCTATGATTTAATAATGTGGTAATTAGTATTGAAATGGTTATTTGATGTTAAAGGAAATGAATGGTTGGGTTTAGGAACATTTGGTATTGGTTCTTTAAAATGAACCTTGTGGGGTGGTTTGAGTATTCATAGATGGATGTAATCATTCTAGGTTAAGTAACAACCATATGTGATTGTGTGAAAGGAATTAATGATAGTAAGTTAGACTGCATTTGGATTATGGAAGTAAATATGTTAACATGTTTAGAAATTGTTAAGTGTTTAGTTTAAGTAATGACATTGAAATACCCTAGGGAAGATAGATATTATTGATGTAACTATGTTTATGTCTACTTGCATATAATGTTGATGATCATGGTTATGTTGTATTAGTTTATGTGATGTTTTAAAAAAAAGTTATCTCTATTTTGCATGTTAGTTAGTGTATTTATCTAGGGTATTTTGTTGGGTATTACACAAAATCATAGTTGGTTTCATGTTTGATAGATTATATCAACTATAAGAAATATCTTGTTATATAATTTGATAATGGAGATCGCCCATATGTGAAGAATATTAACAAAGAATTGCATTTGCTCAATATGTTGAAACTTAGAAAATTTACACATCAAATGATGTTTAATCTATAATAGATTAGTTGGTGATCTAAGTTGTAGGCCCCAAATTGCTAATGCTTGCTCATCTCTGAAGTGTTAAGGGATTCAAACCCTTGAAGATCACCACAAGCCTATTTTTAGGTTAGGTAACTAAGGAACAATTCTTAAGGTGGGTAAGACCTTCTTCACTTTTGGCTTCATAAGACCAAGGGGGTTTTTCTAAGATGTTGGGTTGATGATTAGCAAATTGAAAAAGTCTCTAATTGTAACCTATACCTAATGCACAATGTATCCTAGGGTAATCCCATGATAATGAGTCGCACATTTTCACCAAACTAGGACATTAAAATAAAAAATTTCAATTAAATGTTCACATTTTGACACCTATAATAGCTAGTGTTAAAAATTTGAAGATGATGCAAACTAATGATTTGTGAGATTTTGTCTATAGATTCTAAGCATTCTTATTTTAAAAGGAAGTTTAAAAAAATTGCGAATTTTTAATTTTAATTTTAATAGTATTTTTTTTTGTACTAAACAATATTTATTAAAAGTGGCATGTATGTCATACCACATAATATTTTTGTACAGAGGATAAAACTCTTTTCTTTTAATATAGATTTCTAAAACCAATATCTAGTCTTTTTGTTTTGTTGTTGTAGATAGAGAGCACTACATTGTCATTGATGTCAACTCATTACTGATTGTTGTCATTGATGTCACTACTTGAGGATAAAGGCAATATGGTGCAAATAACCCATGACATAACTAAAGTGAAGACCATTAAAAATTTGTTGTCATTAATGTCACTACTTGAGGATAGAGCAAGCATGGTACAAATAACCCATGACATAACTAAAGTGAAGACCAGTACAGTTATGACATCCTCATATCATCATTATGGTGCAGATTAACTTTGTAGTAGCATGGATGAGAAAGATTTAGTATTAATAGTGATGTTGAAAACTAGGAATAAGTACTTGTTGCACATAGTTGTACCTTATATTTTGAAGTTCATATCCATATTGTGTATTCTTTTTGTGTTAAGACTTTGATGAGATCTATATCAAATATAATCAACAAATTAGGTGTCTAAAGTATGATGTAAAGATGGGTACACATGTTTGGATATGATTTAAAGTTATTCATAGTAATATCTTGTTGGACTTATGTACCAAATTTAGTGGTATGATCTGAAAAGTTATCTAAGGCATAAAATAGGTATATTCTAAGGTAGAGACACAATGTTTGGGTCTATATTCCTATGTACAAAAAGATATAATCTTGTTGGGATATGTGCAAGATCATGGTGTGCCAAAACAGGCCCTTAAGTGGCAAAGAAAATTTAATAAAATCATAGTTATGCAACTTGACATGAAAATTTGAGTAAGTTATGAACATTATTTTAAAAATATGTAAGAAGAGAATTTGTAGCAAATTGAATGTAGTTTCTAAGATACTAGTTGGTTTTTGAAAAAAAAAACTATATATTTGATGAAAATTTGAAATTTCAATACAATGGTACTAAAATTTCAGGAAAAAATAAGTAGGTGTATGTCTGACCACCCTAATCACAATCAAAACATAATTATTTTTTATAAGATTTATAATATAAGTAATAGACTCATGTCTAGATGTGACACATATTTTTCTGTAATTTTTTATGAAGTAAATAATTAATTATGAATTTTTTACTACAAATTTTCAGAATTTCAAAAACTCCTACGTCTGACCACCTTAACTTTGTCTAAACTTTATGAAATTTAATTATTTTTTTTCCTATAGTAGATGAAGCATAGAATGTGATGCATGTTTCATATTCAAATATTGTGATACCATTTGAAGGTTACGTGTGTTTTTCAATCAACCTATCAATCAGGACTTTAGTCAGAATTCAATTAGAAAATAAATAATAATAATTTATTAAGGTCAAAATAAGACAATCCTTATATTGTTGGAAAGATGAGAAGGTCCTTAAAATCCCTTTTTGTTTTATCAATTTTTGCTAAAAAGAAAGTCGCCAGCCACTAGTGTGAAGTCTGGAAAATCAAAGAATACTCAAAAACACATACTTTCTATTGATTTTCTAGGCTCTTCATTTCCAAGCCAAATCCAAAAGTAGTCCCACACCAAATTTCAAAATTTCAAATTTATGTCATAAAAATCGGATATTCGATAATATCGGATATCCGATTCTAGGAGTTATGATAGTAATAATAGTAATAATATTAATATATTAATAGAATATTAATATATTATATATCAATATATTAATATGTTAATATAAAATATATTAATATATTGAATATTATTATATTAATACAATAATATTCAATATATTAATATATAATAAAAATGTTATAGATTAATACTATAATATATAAATGTATATATTAAAATTTATATTATAGATATTTTCAGTAGTGGTCATATCGTATTTTGAGGGTTCACATGGTGTCATTAGGTGTCATATGGGGTTGTAAGGGGTAACATGTGTTAGAATAGCATACGACCCCTTACGACACCATATGGACATCATATGGTTCTAAAGGGTCATGTCGTGCACTGGGATGTTAAAAGGGGTCATAGGACACCATACGACCCCTTAGGACACCATCTGATACCTAAGGACACCATATGGTGTCCTAAGAGGTTATATGGTGTCCTAAGGCATCATAAAACACCATATGACCCTTAACGACACCATATGGTTTCCTAAGGGGTCATATGACATCCTAAGGAGTCATAGAACACCATACGACCCCTTACAACACTATATGACCCCTAACGACACTACATGGTGTATTAAGGGATCATATGGTGTCATAAGGGGTCATAAGACACCATATGACCCCTTAGGACACCATACGACCCATAACAACACCATATGGTGTCTTAAGGAGTCATCAGACACCATATGACCCCTTAGGACACAATATGACCTCTAATGACACCTTAGGGGTCATATGGTGTCCCAAGGGGTCATATGATATTTTTTGACCCCTTAGGACACAATATGACACTTGAGCACACCATACGACCCCTAATGACACCATATGGTGTCCTAAGGGGTCATAGGACACCATATGCCCTTTAGAACACAATATGACCCCTAACGACACCTAAGAGGTCATATGGTGTCGTTAGGGGTCTTCTAGTGTCCTAAGGGGTCATAGGACACCATATGACCTCTTAGGACAACATACAACCCTTAACGACACCATATGGTGTCCTAAGGGCTCATATGGTGTCCTAAGGGGTCATAGGGCACCATATGACCCCTTAGGACACCATAGGACCCCTAATGACACCTTAGGTGTCATATGGTGTCATTAGGGACTGTATGGTGTCCTAAGAGGTCATAGGATACCATATGACCCCCTAAGACACAATACGACCCCTAATGATGAGCATATGTTGTCCTAAGGGCTTATATCATGTCCTATGTAGGACACCATGTGACCCTTTATGATACAATATGACCCCTAATGACACTTAAAGTGCCATATGGTGTTGTTATGGGTCTTATGGTGTCCTAAGGGGTCATAGAACACCATATGACCCCTTAGGACACCATACGACCCCTAATGACATCCAAGGTATCATATGGTGTTGTTAGGGCTTATATGGTGTCCCAAGGCATCATAGGACACCATACAACACCTATAGTGTCATATGGTGTCATTAGGGCTTGCATTGTGTCTTAAGCGATCATAGGACACCATATGACCCATTAGGACACCATATGACCCTTAACGACACCATAAGACCCCTTAGGACATGATACAACCCCTAAGGACACCTAAGCGGTCATATTGTGTCATTAGGGGTTGTATGCTAACCTAAAGGGTCATATGACACAATATGATCCATTACAACACCATACAACCCCCAAGGACACCTAAGATGTCATATGGTGTCTTAAGAAGTCGTATGGTGTCATAAGGGGTCATAGGACAATATATGACCCCTTAGGACACCATACGACCCCTAACGACACCATATGGTGTCGTAAGGGCTTATATGGTGTCCTAAGGTGTCATGGGACACCATATGACCCCTTACGACATGATGCAACCCCTAAAGACACCTAAGGGGTCATATGATGCCGTTAGGAGTTGTGTGGTGTCCTAAAGTGTCATAGGACACCATATGATCCCTCAGGACACCATATGACCCTTAACAACACCATATGGTGTTCTAAGGGTACATATGGTATCATAAGGGGTCATAAGATACCATATGACCTCTTAGGACATGATATGACCCCTAATGACACTTAAAGGGTCATATGGTGTTGTTAGGGGTTGTATGGTGTCCTAAGGGGCTATAGGATACCATATGACCCCTAACGACATTATTTGACCCTTTAAGTATCATTAGGGGTCGTATAGTATACCATATGACCCTTTCGGACACCATACAACCTTTAATGACACCTAAAGTGTCATATGGCGTCCTAAGGGGTGTATGGTGTCCTAAGGGATCAAAGGACACAATATGATGCCTTAGGACACCATACAACCCCTAACGACACCATATATTGTCCTAAGGGCTCATATGGTGTCCTAAGGGATCATATGACACCATATGACCCCTTAGGACATGATATGACCCCTAACGACACCTAAGGGGTCATATGATGTTGTTAGGTGTCGTATGGTGTCCTAAGGGGTCATAGGACACCATATGACCCCTTAGGACACAATACAACCCCTAACAAAACCTAAGGGGTCATATAGTGTCATTAGGGGTCGTATGACGTACATATCACCCCTTAGCACACCATACGACCCCTAATGACACCATATGACACCTTAGGTGTCCTTAGGGGTCATATGGTGTCCTAAGGGGTCATATGGTATCCTATGACCCCTTAGGACTCTATACGATCCCTAACAACACCATATGACCCCTTAGGACACCATACGACCCCTATCAACATGATATGGTGCCTAAGGGCTCATATGGTATCCTAAGGGGTCATAGAACACCATAGACCCCTTAGGACACTATGACCCCTAATGACACCTAAGGGGTCATATGATGTCTTTAGAGGTTGTATGGTATCCTAAGAGGCCATAGGACACCATATGAACCCTTAGGACAATGCACAAACCCTAATGACAATAAAGGGGTCATATTGTGTTGTTGGGGGTCGTATGGTGTCTCAAGGGGTCATAGAACATCATATGACCCCTTAGGACACCATACTACCCCTAACGACACCATATGACCCCTTAGGTGTCCTTAGGGGTCATTTGGTATCCTAAGGGGTCATATGGTGTCCTGTGACCCCTTAGGACTCCATACGCCCCCTAACAACACCATGTGACCCCTTAGGTGTTGTTAGAGGTCGTATGGTGTCCTAAGGGGTCATATGGTGTCCTATGACCCCTTAAGACAACATATGGGCCTTTAGGACACCATATGGTGTCATTAGGGATTGTATGGTGTCCTATCACCCTTTAGGACACCATACAACTCCTAATGACACCTTAGGTGTCATATGGTGTCATTAGGGATTGTATGGAGTCCTAAGGAGTTGCAAGACACCATATCACCTCTTAGGACACCATATGAATCCTAACGGCACCATATGCTATCCTAAGAGCTCATATAGTGTCCTAAGGGGTCATAGGACACCATATGGCCCATTAGGACACAATACGACCCCTAACAACACCTAAGGGGTCATATAGAGTCCTAAGGGGTCATAGGACACCATATGACTGCTAACAACACCATACAAGCCATAAGGACACATAAGGTGTCATATGGTTTTGTTAGGGGTTGTGTGGTGTCTTGAGGGGTCATATGGTGTCCTATGACCATTTAGGATACCATACGACCCCTAACGACATCATATAACACCTTGGGTGTCGTTAGGGGTCTTATTGTGTCCTAAGGGGTCATATGGTATCCTATGACCCCTTAGCACACCATATGAGCCCTTAGGACACCATATGGTATTGTTAGGGGTTTTATGGTGTCCTTAGGGGTCATATTGTGTTCTCTGACCCCTTAGGATACCATGCAACCCCTAACAACAACATATGATCCCTTAGGTGTCCTTAGGGGTTGTATGGTTTCCTAAGGGGTCATATGGTGTCCTATGACCCCTTAGAACACCATAGGACCCTTAAAGACACCATATGACACCTTACGTGTTGTTAGGGGTCATATGGTGTTCTAAGGGGTCATATGGTGTCTTATGAACCCTTAGGACACCATATAGTGTCGTTAGGGGTTGTATGGTGTCCTAAGAGGTCATAAGACACTTAGGTGATGTTAGGGGTTGTATCATGTCCTAAGGGGTCATATGGTGTCATGTGACCCCTTAGGACACCATATGAGCCCTTAAGATAGCATATGGTGTCGTTAGGGATTGTATGGTGTTCTAAGGGGTCATATGGTGTCTTATGACCCCTTAGGACTCTATACAACACCATATAATACCTTAGGTGTTGTTAGGGGTCGTATGTTGTCCTACGGGGTCATAGGACACCATATGACCCCTTAGAACACCATACAACCCCTAACGATACCATACGACCCCTAACGGCACCATATGGTATCCTAAGGGCTCATATGATGTCCTAAGGGATCATGGAACACCATATGACCCCTTAGGACATGATACAACCCCTAACAACACCTAAGGGTTCATATGGTGTTGTGAGGGGTCTTATGGAGTCCTAAGGGGTCATAGGACAACATATGACCCCTTAGTACACCATACAACCCCTAACGACACCATATGACACCTTAGGTGTTGTTTGTAAGGAAAGCACAGTACGGAAACACCTTCCTAATATCAATTCATAGGGGAAATCATACAAGAATGCAGTTTAAAACTTTTATAGAATGTTAAGAATAACATAGACAAAAATCAATAGAATCAACATAGAGACATAACACCAAGAATTACGTGGGAAAACCCTTTCGGGAAAAAACCCACCACCAATAGTTCGACACTTTATTTCCAGTAAATGAATTTACAATAGTTTCAATCTACAACTATAGGCATTCATTCTCAGATTCTAATGAACTGGTCACAACAATCGACTCTGGGATATCAGTTGCATTCACCATAGCTATCCAATGGCTTCATATATTAGATTGTTGACCGTTCATCTGAGAAATTGCACCAATGATTTGAAGTCTAACCACCTACGTTGGTCTACATTCATGAGAAACACAATAACCCACATGCACCAAGAAGTCGGGTCGGTTCGTATTCATATACACCGACAAGACCATCTTCAGTGTCCAAGTGTTTACCTTTTGGACTTCGGTTCGAGCGCACACCCGTAGTCGGTCTCTACTCCATCAACCATCGAAAAGACCACAAAAGCATTGCATCGATCTCTCGATGAATTAGTGACTCCACTAATGCGGCTCCGCCATGTGGCACCACCTGATTGGTCTAAGGTCCCTGTCCTGGCACCTTAGCATGGCCTCACTAACCTCCTGGAATGGAACTCTTCTTTGTTGTTGGGTCACGATGGAAAGTCTTAACGAGCGATTCCCATTGCGACCTAGCGACCACCATCGGATCTTCTACAATCGTCGTTTGATCATCTATGATATGCTTGGTCTTTAAATTGCCTTAGCCACTTGGTCACCATGTCACGAGGGATAACATTTTGGGCACCTCCCAACCTTAGTACAGTGACAGCCACTGATAGTCCCAGAATGAAACTCCACCATTGATCTTCTTCAGATCTGTCGTTGGATCTTCTCGATTTGCATGACCCTTATCTCACTTGGGCCGCTCACTTATGTGATGTGTCACTTCCTAATTGGCTCCGGAGTCCCTGCCCTACCACCTTAGCACAACCTCACTATCCGCCCAAAATGAAGCTCTTCTTTGTCATTGGGTCATGATGGATATTCTAACGAGCAATTTCCCATCACAACCTAGCGACCACCGTTGGATCAACCTTGATCTGCTCGGTCTTTAACTCACTTCTTTTTGCATGTGCTTTGTTGCCAAGCCATGAGGAATAACTTTCGATCATCTTCTGATCACGGTATAGTGACAACCCTTGGATCATCTCAAACTTGCTCACTCGATAGCCGATCACAAGATGAGGGTTCCATTGGGATAGGTTACTCCGATCAGTCTGAACACAAGTCAAGTTAATTCGGGGCATATTTCTAACAAACTCCCACTTGATGAGGAATTCACTAGACCAATTACCATTCCAGACGTTACTAAGAAACATGTGTATCAAGACCCATAGAATTACAACACCACCTAAACTTGTGAGTGCTCACAGGTTTCATCAAAGCATATGCAAAATTTTTTCCAGAGTGTCTACCTTGTTAAGATAAAATTTTCCATCTTCCACCATGTCACGAACAAAGTGATACTGAACATCAATATGCTTCGATCTGGCATGGAAAGTAGGATTCTTCGCCAAACATATGGCACTCTGACTTTCACTCCAAATTTCAACCCACCCTGCATCAAAACCAATATCTAAACTCAAACGCCTAAGCTAGATAGCTTCTTTACAAGCATGTGTGGCCGCCGTGTATTCTGCCTCTGTAGTGGACAAAGTGACTACAGATTGTTGCTTGCTCATCCGACTAATTGCTCCACCATTCATGACAAAAACATATCCACTGGTGGATCTTCTATTGTCTATGTCTCCTACCCAATTAGAATCCACAAAACCACATACACTAAGAGTTTTCTTTGAATCATCAGAATGACCATGATAGCACAAAGCAAAATCTAAAGTTCCCTTCAGATATCTAAACACCCTCTTTACAGCATCCCAATGCAGCCTTCTTAGATTCGACATAAACCTGCTAAGTACTCCCACTGATTGGGCAATGTCTGGTCTTGTACAGACCATAGCATACATCAAGCTACCAATAGCACTTGCATAAGGGATCTTCTTCATGTCAGCAATCTCTTCAAGAGATTTTAGACTCTCATGCATAGTTAACTTAGCTCCCTCTAAGATGGGAACAACTTGTGATTTACAATCAAACATATGAAACCTGTCGAGAACATTGGTTATAAAATTTCTTTGGCTGAGCCAAAGTTTCCTCTTAGATCTATCCCTTTTGATCTCCATTCCTAGAATGTAATTTGCTGCTCCTAAGTCCTTCATTTCAAATTTCATAGATAACTGAGACTTTAAATCTGAGATCATACCTTTGTATTTCCTATGAACAACATGTCGTCTACATACAAAGCTATGGTAATAATCCTATCACCTTTAGTTTTGTAGTAAACACAATGATCAACTTTTAATCTCACAAATCCTAAGGACAAAAGAAATGTATCATACTTTTGATACCACATTTTGGGAGACTGTTTCAAACCATATAGAGACTTCTTGAGTCTGCATACCAAATGTTCTTTACCTTTTTCCACAAAGTGCTCAGGGTTAGACATATAAATCTCTTCTTCAAGATCACCATGAAGAAACGATGTCTTCACATCCATCTTCTCAATCTCCCAATCATATGCTGTTGCAAGTGATAAGAGAAATCTGATAGATGTCAGCTTAGCCACAAGAGAAAAGATCTCTCCATAGTCAATACCTTCCTTTTGAGAATACCCCTTTGCAGCCAATCTTGCTTTGTACTTGTCAATGCTGCCATTTGGACCATACTTCTTTTTGAATACTCACTTGCAGCCTACAGTCTTTCTACCTGTAGGCAATGACACCAAATCCCAAGTTCAATTTTTATCCAATGATGACATTTCATCATTCATGGCTTCCAACTAGGAATCTGAATCAAGGATATTAATAGCTTCTTTGAAAGTCCTAGGCTCATCAATATCTGCAAGTAAAGCATAAGCACAATTAACATTCAACATAGAGTGACTGTACTTATTAGGTGTATACCTATTAGGTTTCCGCCTCTCTCAAGTAGATCTTCTCAACTCTAGTGTTGAGGCTTCTTGAGGTTCAACAGGAGGCTTATCATCATGTTCTTCTTCAAAACTACTTGAACTACTTGAACTCTCCTCATCTTTAGGTATCTCTGGATATTCTTCCTTAGCTGGAGGAATTTCAACCTTAGCTTCTCCTTTCTTTCCTATGTTGTGATCTAGTGACATAGGTTTCAACTCATGAAAAATCACACTTCTATTATACATAACCTTACCAGTCATTGGATTCCAAAGTTTGTATCCTTTCACACCAATTCCATAGCCAATAAAGATACATTTCATAGCTTTGTTATCCAACTTAGATCTATTAACATTAGACACATGAACATATGCCTCTGCACCAAAAACACGAAGGTTCCTTAAAGAAGGTTTCTTACCAGACCATGCTTCCATAGGTATTTTTTCAACCAATGTTGAAGTAGGAGAACGATTCAGCAAGTAACATGTTGTAGCAACTGCTCCAACCCAGAATTTTTGTTCCAGCCTAGCTCTAATCAACATGCTTCTTTCTTTTTCCATTAGAGACCGATTCAACCTTTCAACAAATCCATTTTGTTGTGGAGTGTAAGGTACAGTCTTATATCTCTTAATTCCATGATCAACACAGTACTTATCAAAATCTACACTACAGTATTCACCACCATTGTTTGTTCTTAAACATTTAATCCTTCTCCCAGTCTAATTTTCAACAAGGTTCTTAAACTCCTTAAATGGACTGAACACTTCTGATTTACTTTTTTAAAAGTACAAAAATGCCCTTCTTGAATAATCATCTACAAAAGATACATAGTACTTAGACTTAGACAGAGAAGGAACATCCACTTAACCAAACACACCAGAGTGAACATAATCCACAATGTTAGAAGACTTATGAGAACTGGAATAAAACTAAACATGGTTATGTTTTTCATATATGCAGTGTTCGCAAAAATCAAACTCAAATCTACAATCATCCAGACCTTCAACCAGATTCTTATTCTTCAAAGCTTTTAAACCTTTTTCACCTATGTGGCCTAACCTATTATGCTGGAGCATTGTTTTCTTAGCAGGAATTTTAGCTTCCAATGAATTAGCATTATGCATCATTGCAGTTGTCTTAACTGACTTTTCAGAGGTTACATTACAACATAAAGGTTCAACATTTAACTTATACAATGTACCAATGCGATCACCTTTTGCCAATATAATGAAACCCCTAGTCATCTTGTAACCACCAGATACAAATGTAACTTGTACTCCAACATCATTAAGTTTACTTACAGAGAGAAGGTTTCTTGCCAGACCTGGTATATGAAGAACTCCATTGATCCCCTTCACTCTACCATCTGGGAATTGAATTTTAATTCTTCTCTCCCTACAATCTCCAATGTAGAATCACTAGCCAAGTATACCTTTCCACCAGCATACGGTTCATACTTTGAGAACCAATCCTTGTGAGAGGCCATGTGAAATAATGCACTAGAATCTACTAACCAGGTGTCATCTGAGGTAGGCACTGCCAGGGCTACTACAAATGCATCTGCATCACTCTGAGAAGATTCAGTGTCAGAATACTTCTTCTTCTTCATCTCCTCCTTGCAATCCTTTTTCATATGCCCTTTTTGTCCATAGTTCCAGCACTTCACCTTTGACTTCTTGCCTAGAGATTTTGATCTCTCTTGAGACTTCGACTTGGACTTCTTTCCTTTCTTCTTGTCTTTGTCCTTCAGTATGCATCAAACAAAGAGAGCATCTTTTGTCATCTCAGAAGACTTCTTTCTCATTTCTTCTGACAAAAGAGTATTAACCATAGTATCCATCTTTAACTAGGTCGTAGTACTACCGATAGCCATCACTAAGTGATCCCAAGAGTCAAGCGATGAACATAACAGTAGCATGCAATGTTCTTCTTCCAGATGGACACACCAACTGAATTTAACTATGCAGGAACCATGTTGAATGCATTCAAGTGGTCTACCAATGGTGTTCCTACATCCATCTTTAGAGAGTACAACTTCTTCCTCAAGAAAAGTTTATTCACCAAGGACTTGCCTTGATAAATATCTCCCAACTTATTCTAGAGAAGATGTGCAATTTTCTCTTCATGGATGTTTAACATAATAGAATCAACAAGACACAGCCTGATTAGACCCCTTGTCTTCCGATCAGCTAATTCCTAATCCTCTTGCTTCATGCCTATATGTTTCTACGCAGACAAAGCAGTCCAAAGGTCTCAGTCAACCAACAAGTCTTCCATCTTGAGTTTCCATAGTTCAAAACTGGAACCATTAAATTTCTCCATGTCTATGCGCCCTAAGGTGCTCGCCATCTTAACCTGTAAGACAAACAAGTAGAAACTTTGCAAGACTCCCACTGAAAAAGAACTGACACAAAAAAATAACCCTACCCAACAAGGATAACAAAATGGGCCAAGCTTTGATACCACTTGTAAGGAAAGCATAGTGTGGAAACACCTTCCTAATGTCAATTAACAGGGGAAATCATACAAGAATACAGTTTAAAACTTTTATAGAATGTTAAGAATAACATAGACAAAAATGGATAGAATCAACATAGAGACAGAACACCAAGAATTATGTGGGAAAACCCTTTCAAGAAAAAACCCACCACCAACAGTTCGACACTTTATTTCCAGTAAATGAATTTAAAATAAATTTTCCATCTGCACCTACAGGCATTCGTTCTCAGATTGTAACGAACTGGTCACAACAATTGACTCCTAGATATCAATTACATTCACCATAGTTATCCAATGGCTTCATATATCAGATTGTCGACCATTCATCTGAGCAACTACACCAATGGTTTGAAGTCTAACCGCCCGCATCAGTCTAAATTCATGAGAAACACAATAACCCACATGCACCAGGAAGTTGGGTTGGTTCGTATTCATATACACCGACAAGACCATCTTTAGTGTCCAAGTGTTTACCTTTTGGAATTCAATTTGAGTGCACACCCATAGTCGGTCTCTACTCCATCAGCCATCAGAAAGACCACAAAAGCATTGCACCAATCTCTCGATGAACCAGCAACACCACTAATGTGGCTTCGCCACATGGCACCACCTGATTGGCTCTAAGGTCCCTACCCTACCACCTTAGCATGACCTCACTAACCTCCTGAAATGAAACTCTTCTTTGTCGCTAGGTCGTGATGGAAATTCTTAACGAGAAATTTCCCATCGCGACCTAGTGACCATCGTCTGATCATCCGTGATCTTCTCGGGCTTTAACTCGCCTTAGCCGGTCTCCTGCTGGGTCCCACCACTTGGTCGCCATGTCATGAGGGATAACATTTCGGGCACCTCACAACCTCAGTACAATGACAGCTGTTGATAGTCCCAGAATGAAACTCCATCGTTGATCTTCCTCAGATCTATCATTGGATCTTCTTGATTTGCACGACCCTTATCTCACCTGGGCCGCTCACTTATGTCACATGTCACTTCCTGATTGGCTCCGGAGACCCTGCCTTGCCACCTTAGCATGACCTCACTATCCACCCAGAATGAAGCTCTTCTTTGTCACTGGGTTGCGATGGATATTCTAACAAGTAGTTTCCCATCATGACCTAGCGACCACCTTTGGATCAACCTTGATCTGCTTGGTCTTTAACTCGCTTCTTTTTGCACGTGCTTTATGCCAAGCTGCGGGGAATAACTTTTGATCATCTTCCCATCACGGTATATCGACAGTCGTTGGATCATCTCAAACTTTCTCACTTGATAGTCGATCACAAGACGAGGGTTCCGTCGGGATAGGTTACTCCGATTAGTCTGAGCACAAGTCAAGTTAATTCGAGGCACATTTCCAACATTGTTAGGGGTCGTATGGTGTTCTCAGGGGTCATATGGTGTCCTATGACCCCTTAGGACACCATATAAGCCCTTAGGAAACCATATGGTGTCATAAGGGGTTGTATGGTGGCCAAAAGCATCATATGGTGTCCTATGACCTCTTAGGACACTATAAGACCCCTAACAATGCCATATAATGCTTAGGTGTTGTTAGGGGTCATATTGTATCCCAAGGGATCATATGGTGTCCCATGACCCCTTAGGACACCATACAACCCCTAACAACACCATATGACCCCTTAGGTGTCATTAGGGGTTGTATCGTGTCCTAAGGGGTCATATGGTGTCCTATGAGCCCTTAAGACACCATATGGTGTCATTATGGGTCGTATGGTGTCCTAAGGGGTTATATGGTTGCCTATTACCCCTTAGGACACCATACAACCCCTAATAACACCTATGGTATCATATGGTATTGTAAGGGGTGATCTGGAGTCATAAGGGGTCATAGGACACCATATGACTTGTTAAGACACCATACAACCCCTAATGACACCATATGGTGTCCTAAGGGCTTATATGGTGTCCTAATGAGACATAGGACACCATATGAACCCTTAGGACACCATACAACCCCTAATGATAGCTAAGGGGTCATATGGTGTCCTAAGGGGTCGTATGGTGTCCAAAGGGTTCATATGGTGTCATATGACCTCTTAGGACACCATACGACTCCTAACGACACCATATGGTGTTTTAAGGGCTCATATGGCATCCTAAGGGGTCATAGGACACAATATGACCCCTTAGGACACGATACAACCCCTAACAACACCTAACTAGCCATGTGATGTCGTTAGGGCTCGTTTGGTATTGTAAGGGGTCATAAGACACCATATGATAACTTAGGACACCATACAACCCCTAAAGACACCATATGACCCCTTAAGTGTCATATGGTGTCCTATGACCCCTTAGGATCTATACAACCTCTAATGACACCATATGACCCCTTACGACACCATATGAGCCCTAACAACACCATATGGTGTTTTAAGGGCTCATATGGTGTCTTAAGGGGTCAAATGACACCAAATGACCCCTTAGGATACAATATGATCCCTAACGAAACCTAAGGGGTCATATGGTGTCATTAGGGGTCGTATGGTATCCTAAGGGTTCATAAGATACCATATGACCCCTTAGGATACCATACGACCCCTTAGGATACCATACGACCCCTAAGGACACCTAAAGTGTCATATGGTGTTTTTAGCGGTCGAATGGTGTCCTAAGGTGGAAAGATGAACCATTATTATAATATAAAAAGTAGTGCCAATAGTTCTTACAAAAATAAGTTCAAATCACCCCCTGAGAGTGGTCATGAGGTTCAAGGATGAAAATAATAAACTAGTATATGCTTCCCTTTTCTCCCTCCCTCGGCCCTTCCCCTTTCCTGACCTCCCCCTCTCTCTCTCTCTCCCTCTCTCCTCCCCTCCCTATTCCTTTATCCCTCTCTCACTCTCACTCTCTCTCTCTCACTCTCCTCTTCTCTCTCCCCCTCTCCCCTTCTCCATTCGTCGCTCACTCTCCCTCTCTCTCCCTCTCTCCCCTTCTCTCTCTCCCCCCTCTCTTCTCTGTCTCTTTGTCTCACTCGCTGACTCTCTCTCTCTCTTCCCTTCCTCCCCTTCTCTCTCTCTCACTCTCTCCCCCTTTCCCCTTCCCCCTCTATCTCCCTTTCTCTTTCTCTCACCCCTCTATCTCTCTCTCTCTCCCCCTCTCCTATTCTTTGTCTTTCTCTCCCTCTCCCATTCTCTATCTTTCTCTCCCTCTCACCTTCTTTATCTCTCTATCTCAGTCTTCATCTCTCTCTCTCTCTCTCTCTCTCTCTCTCTCTCTCTCTCTCTCTCTCTCTCTCTCTCTCTCTCTCTCTCTCTCTCTCTCTCTCTCTCTCTCTCTCTCTCTCACCTTCTCCCCCCACCTCTCTCTCTCTCACTATTCCTCTCTCCATCTCCCTCAAGTATCTCTCTCACTTTGATTAGATGTTAAGAAATTGGATATTGGATAATCCAATTTGTCTGCATTAGGGCACAAATGTTCAAAAACTGGGCAGCAATGGGAATTTTTTGTAGGGCTAGGGAAAAATATGTATAAAAATTGAATATCCGATTTAATGATATCCAATTTTTGCACCATACAAAAATAGGCTTGTGGGCCATTTTGTGCATTCCAATGGACCACATATTTGATTTGCAGGTGACACTCACAGGTTTTCAAACAGAAAAGTGATAGAATACAACTTTTGAGAGATTCTTGTGGACAAATTTGACATTGTCAATCATTTAGGTGCATCTTTTTGTAGGTATACTGGGGAGTAACAGTCGTTGAAAGCATAAACATAAAAGAAAGATTTCAAATGACCAAATAGAAGTATATAAACAAAGAGATAAAGAAGGTCATAGAAGGAGAAGACAAGGTATGTCAAATATTGGTGAAGAATTTGCAAATGTTACTTCAAGTGAAGAAGAAATTGAATTTGAAAATGTTGAGCAAGTTATTGAAAATGAAACTAAAAATGTAGATTTTGATATTGAAAATGTTAAACATGATATTCAAAGTGGGAATGACAATGTTGAAATAGATATTGAAAATGTTCAACATGATACTAAATTTATGAATGAAAATGTGGTAGTTGAAAGTGTAAATGTGTTAATTGACAATGAAGGTGAGAATGTGGGTGTTGACATTGAAGGTGAAAATTTGGGAATTGACATTGGAGGTGACCATTTGGGAAATTTTGACATTGAAGGTGGAATTGTTCAACCAAGTGGATCATATGTAACACTAAATTACATGAGAAATGAAGACCCTCTCATGGATGAAAGAGAAATTCCAAATTCAAGACCTTTAAGGACCCTAGAATGGTTACTTGAAATGGATGAGAACATTATTGCCAATCTTGAAGGCAAGAGGTCAACAAAAACTATTCGATTGTGGACTACACAACTTTTCAACTAATATTTTAGCAAGAAGACATTGACCAAGAAATGCCAAATTTTTGTTCAAGTGCTAAAGATGCAAAAGATGAGACCATTGCTAGCTAGATTGAAGATTCGTATGAACAAGAAGATGGAGAAAAATTCTATTATTGTAAAAAATATTTCTGATGCTCTCAAATATATTGGAAAGAATAGCAAGGAAAAAGATAAGAGATTCGCTCGAAGAGTGATTGCAACCTTCTTAGTAAGCCATCAATTGAGGAAGGCTCATTTTATGAGACAAAATTATGTTGATTTGAACATAAGCCATAACACTTTGAAAAGAGCACTTGCAAGAAGACAAAGACTCGATGATTCCCTTCAACATGATACATGGGCTTTTGGTGGGAGGATTCCACGTGTTGATAGAAAGTTGACCGACAATGTGAAGGAGAAAATTCAATAATTTTGGCACTCTAATTTTAGAGTATCACCCAATGTAAAGGATGTTTTGAAATTAAGAATCGGCAATCGAGGCTGCACACTGCATCCCAAACATTTCTTGGAATCAAGCCAAACAATATTGTACAATTTTTTTTGTGAATAACATCCAACTTTGCAAATATTGCAAAGGGCCTTTGAATCTTTGAATCCATTTTATTGTGTACCCATTAAGATTCGTAATACTTGTTGCAAATACCATGTGGAGTTTTCAATGTACCATGAACTTTTATATTATATTCGTTCTATGATGAATACTAATGATATGTTGCAGGAGTGCGATACAATGCAATTTCTGAGATCATCAAGGGACTTGCTAGATCTTATTTTGTGTCATAGAGATGATGGATTATTTTTATATAGAAATGATTGTTTGAATGAGAAGTGCTCCCAATGTGGTGGGTTGTCAAAGTTTGTTTCGTGTTTTCATGAGGGTAGTGAACATGAGTTTGGAAAGAATATTGTTGAGAAAAAAGATATGAGATAGTGAAATATACTTTGAAGAGTGGAGGTGAAGGTTCTAGATACGAGTTGGTCTCTAAAGAAGTTAGTGTTGCTGATTTTATTTTGGATTTTAAGGAAAATCTTGTCTACAAGTATGCAAGGAACACCCATAGGTCTTAGTGGTTAGATCAATAGTTCAGGATGTGTAAGAACTCTTTCCCGATTAACACTATTATATTGGTGGTTGATTTTGCAGAAAACTATACATTGCAGCCACAAAATGAGGTATAGTCTCAGTATTACAATTCAATCCAGATTGCTATTTTTGTTCACATAACATATACACATATTCCTGATAGTAAAGAAGAGGACAGGAAGATAATCAAGGAATATCATTTTTATATGAGTGATGATAGATCACACTCCTCCGAGTATGTGCAACATTGCTTCAAGATTTTTTTTGAGTTCTTGCAAGAGAAAGGTATTGCAATTGATTGTCATCTCATATGATCAGATAACTGCATGGGTCAATTCAAGAATGCTTGTATGTTTTATTGGTTGATTAGAATGCATGTAGAGAGGCGTATACCTTATATTTGGAGTTTTTCTGAAGCGGGGCATGGGAAGGGGGAATATGATGGAGCAGGTGCATGTTTGAAGAGAGCTCTAGTTAAGGAGAAATTGAGGATTTCAGGTGCAAAATTCTCCAATGTACATTCTATTATTGATTGGTGTACTTCAACATTGTCACAGGGAGGGACCCTTGATTTAGCAATGCACAAATTCTTTTAGTTGGTTGAGGAGGGCATAGTGGGAGACGGATTGGATTGTCAAACAATTAAAGATTCTTCAAAGATTCATTCATTTTGCAGCTCAAATGCAAGTACATGGACCATTTGGACATGAGAGTTGGCTTGTTTTCATCAGAGTTGTGTTCAATGTGATTGGGATCAATGCAAGTCAGTTGAGTGGGTTGATACATGGGTTCCACAATATCTAACTCCTTTATCTCAAACAATATCCATGTCAAATGATGATATGGAAAGTTCAGTTGAGTATGACCATCTTTTAGATCTTCTACAGCCAGGACATATTTTTGTAGTGGTTGCACCGCTCAGGAATGAGAAGAGATTAGACTATTGGCTGACATGGTGTGTATAGGGAAAGAAAAATCTAACATAGTTGGCAACAGATGATGATGGATTCACATATCCTACAGGTTCAGTTGTTGTTATAAAAATATGGTTGCGAACATACATGATTAGAAAGAATGGCATACCCGCATTTGAAGACTATGAGAGACATGAAACCATTCTCATGTATCTGCACCTTATCATAGCTACAAATGTCAATTTGTTGAAGCATCAAGAAAGACCAAATACTAAAGAGCTATGGACAGTGAGTAGTGTTGATCACGAAGCAATACTACTCTTAAGAAAAGAGATGACCCTTCAGGCACACTTGAGTAGTAGGTCTTTATTATCTCTTATTTTTTTATCATGCATTTCATCTCAAATAATGATCATAAAACCTTATTGTTCAAGTTCGTTACATGTATATTAAGAATGTGTTAAAAATGCAGGTCTACTTTGATGAACGTTACTATTGCATCACAATTTTTGCATGCACGTAGTGGGTACACTCGATATAGTTTGTATAATCCTACCTCTTTGTTAATATGACGTCTTTGCTTAATATCATGCATTTCATTTCAAATAATGATAATAAAACCTTTATGCTATTGCATGTCTTTTTGAATAATTATAACACCATTGCAATACGATTTTTGCATCAACGTAATGGGTACACTTGATATAATCCCATCTCTCCATTTATCATTATGTTTTTTGTGTTTATTAAAAACTCTTGAAAATGTAGGTCTTTTTGATGTTCACATTTCTTATGTTGATCTTCATTTATATGCAGACATTGATCTATGTAAGCTTTTCTCTCAAGACATGAGGATGTCTGATGCACATTAAGTGGTATGTTGTATTTGTATATGAGTACATTGATGTAACTTTGTTATAATGATATACGATTTATTTGTACATGAATACAAATATATACAATGTATTTACACATGAGCACATTGGTGTAGCTGTATTGTCGATATATAATATATTTGTACATGAGTAAATTAGTTTAGTTGTATTGACGATATACAAGGTATTTGAACATGAGTATATTGTTGTAGTTGTATTATTGTGTTCACCTTGATTTAGAGGTCTATCAATTATCAATTAAGAAAATAAATTCCTTGAATCTAAAAATTCTTTATTATATTCTAAGAATGGGATTATTCTTAACCTCTCACTTAAACCCCAATTCAACCCACTCTTTGCATTCGTCTTCCCTCTGTATATACTCATCATGCTTAATTCAATGTGATAGATTGTGTTTTGTCTGCTTCTTATAGAATATGGAGCAACTAAAAAATGTGACAGACTGTGTTTCGTCTTCTCTGTATATCCTCACCATGCTTATTTCAATGTGACAAATTTTTTTGCCAATTGAAAATTCATTGTCCTAAAAATACCACTCTGAATCTTGTAAATTCGAGACAAAATTTTGTAGGAAGCTCTCATGCGACCCTGTAGGTTCAAACAGATCATTTGCAGGTGCCACAGATTTTGAGATACAACTTGTCAAATTTTGACAATTTTTTCGCACTTAGGGCTCTCAAGGCACGACGTTGGTAGGGTATGGCCCTGAGCATTTGAATGAGTAGCGGAGTAAGACAAGAGAATGCCTAGGGTAAGAATGCCTAACTAGACATGCTAGGACCACATGCAAAACAAGAAATTATCCCCATGGTAACTTTTCATTGAATGAAACTAATGAATTTTTCGCCAACTGACAAAATGTTTCTCTAAGAAGACCACTTCAAATATTGAAATTTGAGAGAGCCTTTTTTAGGAAGCTCTCACACAACCCTATAGGTTCAAATGGATTATTTGCAAGTGTCACAGATTCTGAGATATAACTTGTCGAAGTTTGACATTTTTTCACACTTAGGGCACTCAAGGGACGACATCAGTAGGGTATGGCCCTGAGAATTAGAAAGAGTGGGGGGATAAAATAGGAGCATACCTAGGGTAAGAAAGCCTAACTGGATGTTTTGGGACTGACGGTTTATGTCCACAACATGCAAAATGATAAATTCTCCTCGTGGCAACATTTCATTGAATGAAACTAACGATTTTTTCACCAACTGAAAAATCATTGTCCTAAAAATACCGCTCCAAATCTGGTAAATCTTAGATAGGCTATTATAGGTATCCCTCACGTGACCCTATAGGTTCAAATGGATCATTCACAGGTGCCACAAATTTCGGGATACAACTTGTCAAATTTTGACAATTTTTTGCACTTAGGGTGCTCAAGGGACAACACTAGTAGAGTATGGCCCTAAGCGTTTGATTGAGTGGGGGTTGTAAAAAAGGAGCATTCCTAGGGTAAGAATTCCTAACTGGATGTATTGAAACCAATGGTTTGTGGTCATGATGAGGAGAACGATAAATTAGCCCCATGGCAACTTTTCATTGACTAAAATTGATGATGGTTTCACCAACTGACAAAACGCTGCCCTAAGAAGACCACTAAGAATATTGAAAATCCAAGAGAGGATTTTTTAGGAAGCTCTCACATGACTCTATAGGTTCAAATAGATCATTTGCAGGTGTCACAAATTGTGAGATACAACTTGTCAAAGTTTCACAATTTTTCGCACTTAAGATGCTCAAGAGACGACATCGGTAGGATACGACCCTGAGAATTCGAATGAGTGGGGGATAAAACAAGAGAATTACTAGGGTAGGAATTCCTAATCAACCATATTGGAACCAACATTTGTGGTCACGATGAGCTGAATGATAAATTAGCATTGTGACAACTTTTCATTGAATGAAACTGACGATTTTTTCGCCAACTGACAAAACGCTGCCCTAAGAAGACTGCTCCAAACTTTGAAAATCCAAGAGAGGATTTTGTAGGTAGCTCTCACACAACCCTGTAGGTTGAAATAGATCATTTACAAGTGTCACGTATTTTGAGATACAACTTGTCAAAGTTCAACAATTTTTTGCACTTAGGTCGCTCAAGGGACGACATCGGTAGGGTATGGCCCTGAGTATTTGAATGAATGGGGGGGATAAAATAAGAGAATTCCTAGGGTGAGAATGCCTAATAGAATGTTCTAGGACTGATGGTTCATGCCCATGACATGCTGAATGAGAAATTCTCCCTGTGGCAACATTTCATTGAATGAAACTAACATTTTTTTGCCAACTAAAAAATCGATGTCCTAATACTGCTCCAAATATTGTAAATTTGAGATAGGATTTTGTAGTTAGTTCTCATGCAACCCTATAGGTTCAAACGAGTCATTTCCAAGTGCCACAGATTCCAAGATACATCCTGCCAAATTTTGATAATTTTTTCGCACTTATGGTGCTCAAGGGACGATGTCGGTAGGGTATGGCCTTGAGTGTTCGACCGAGTGGGGGGGTAAGATAGAATCATGCCTAGGGTAAGAATGCCTAACTGTACATGCTGGGATGAATGGTTCACACCCACGATGTGTAGAATGATAAATTCTCCGCATGGCAACATTTCATTGAATGAAATTGACGATTTTTTTGCCAATTGAAAAATTGTTGTCCTTATAAGACTGCTCCAAATCTTGTAAATCTGAGATAGGATTTTGTAGGCGTCCCTCATGTAACCCTAAAGGTTAAAACAGATCATTCATAGGTGTCACGGATTCCAAGATACAGCCTATCAGATTTTGACAATGTTTCGCACTTAGGGCGCTCAAGGGACAACGTCGGTAGGGTATGGCCTTGAGCATTTGATTGAGTGGGGGGGTAAGACAGAAGCAGGCCTAGGGTAAGAATGCCTAACTGGATGTGCTAGGACAAACGGTTCACTCCCACAACATGTAGAACGAGAAATTCTCCCCGTGGTAACATTTCATTGAATGAAACTGACTATTTTTTTTGCCAACTAAAAAAATGTTATCCTAAAATAATTGCTCCAAATCTTTGAAATATGAGATAGGGTTTTGTAGGTAGTCCTCATGCAACCCTATAGGTTCAAATGGATCATTCACAGGTGCCATGGATTCTAAGATACAACTTGTCAAATTTTGATAATTTTTTGCACTTAGGATGATCAAGGGATGATGTTGGTAGGGTATGGCCTTGAGTGTTTGACTGAGTGGGGGGGTAAAATAGGAGCATGCCTAGGGTAAGCATACCTAGCCAAATGTATTGGAACTGATGGTTTGTGGTCACAATGAAGAAAATGATAAATTAGCCCCATGGTAACTTTTCATTGAATGAAACTGAAAATTTTTTTGCCAACTGACAAAACGCTGCCCTAAGAAGACCACTAAGAATCTTGAAAATCTGAGAGAGACCTTTTTAGGCATCTCTCACATGACCCTGTAGGTTCAAATGGATCATTCGCAGGTCTCACAAATTCTGAGATACAACTTGTCAAAGTTTGATAATTTTTCGCACTTAGGGTGCTCAAGGGACGACATTGGTAGGGTATGGCCCTAAGCATTCGAATGAGTGTGGGGGGTAAAAAAAGAGATAGTGTATATTTTAGTAGCTAAATGACAATCAAAAAAATTTTATTTTTAGAGTTCATATATTTAGATCTTAAATTTAATGGGCAATGTGTGGAAATGGACCTCTTTAGAGTATCTCCCTACTGAGATGACTTTAATGATGGCAGATTGTTGCTAAATGTAACCAATTGATTATGGAAAAATTGCATTCCACTGTAGAAGATGCTTTGCTACTTTTTATTTTTCATTACTAAGTACATCCATATTATCATTATTACAAATACCAATATGGTCATTAAATTTGGTGAAGTTGCCAAAAGCAATCAAATTTAACACTTAGGATTTAGATGAAACAAATTATATATAATCTCGAGGTTATACAAATAACATTGTATTATTCATTAATTAAACATTGTTAATTATTAGATTGAAGATTAAAGTTTAAAATAATGATGCCATGCACATGAGGAACAAGTTATATCGAATCTCAAGTTCCATATATATCAAAATGTTGAATAATTACAAATGTATGTCCATATACAAAAATGGCATAAACACTAACTCAAACAAAATATATGTCAATATATGTAAATGTATGTCCATATACAAAATATACATGCCAACTAGACATGTGAGTATCCCAAAATGATCTATAACATCCTAAACTACTGATGGATCATCAAAATCGATCCTCTTCACCGCACTGCTCCTCTCTGAAGGATCATGCACAAGAAAACTCATACCACAATTAAGATTAGTTATATTATATAATTCACATTCAAAAAGTTAAAATAAAAATCAACATACATTGACTATAATTGAACTCTAAAATTTAATTTTTGTTTACCTCATCTCCACGTTTCCTCTTCTTCTTTAGAGGAGTCATGACACATGTCTTCACTAGAGGACTCATGCCATCAATATTTTCAAACACAACCTATATATGTTCACAAACATAACATTGATACAAGTTAGCATATAATTGTCACTGATAGGAACAAATTATATCTATTAAACACAAACTAAAATAGACACATGTACAGGTATGATGCATCTATTCTTCTTCTTCTTCAAGTATAATGGACGTAGTCAACAAGGATGTGAAGCCAATAATTTTCTGTACATTTAAAGACGACAAGTATGTGAAACTATTAATCTATGCAGACATGTATAACCATTATAAGTTATTTTAACTCTTAATTCAATCATGTTTGCATTCAATTACCTTTCCCTTGTCCCCAACTACACCAAAAGATCCTAAATCATGTGGCACCGCACTCGTGCTACTTGTGTCCTACAAGAGTAAAATAAGATAAACATGCAAGTTACTATATAATATAATTAATGTCAATATAAATGATGAGCATGTATGTACAATAAAAATGTAAACGACTAGGTGCAATATTATATTTAATGTATAGTTTTCAAGACCAAATGAAATGGTTGTCAAGGTGCCATCATGGACCTGTGTCAACTTCTCCTCTATCATCAACTATTAAATAGACCATGTATATAAACATTAGTACTTAAAACTATCTAGATTTTAAATATTCATTTAAAATAAAATGCACTATGAAAATACAACTCTTACCATGACATCGTCAATGTATGATGAAGGTACCTCCTCACCTTTGGCATGTGAGGACTCTCTAGGGTATCTTGCAGTCCCCATCATCACATCTGGTGCATTGTACATTTCATGCACCTCATGAGCTGCAGTGTCCGCAGGAGGATCAATAGGCTCTCCAATTGGACCTAAGAATACATGCCCACACATAGCACAACTATGCGACACACAAACATGTGGACTCAAAGAGGACATATTAGTTCCACCAAATCCACTAGCACCGTCACTAAAAGGTTGAGCTAGTGCTCCAACCTGAGAAACCAAAAGGTTACTCAAAAAGTGAATAGCCGATATAGTTTGTGACACTGTCTCAACAATGATATTTATATGTTGCACTGGAGGTGGGGGACCAACAAGAGGAGGGGGGACATATGGGTCCTGTACTACGCGAACTACCCCAAGTCTATCTTGAGGCATACCTAAACACACACCCTGGAAAGGCTTGATGTCAAAGTAGTTGACATTCTTGCGCAAAACAAACTCAACATACAATTTTTTAGTAAAATAAAAGGGTACATTGAGATTGTTGTTGGGTGGTTTATCAAAAACCATTCACCAACAATCCCAAAAGTTATTCACCATATCATCATTTGTACACCATTTTATGGAAATTTTTATTTTTTTCATGTCTACGAGTTGTCCAGTGTGGGGATTGACAAACAATGCGGCAATATCATCTTTTGAAAGCTCAAGCTCCTTAACTTGATCATAGGTCAAGACATTCACATATCTAACCCTCATGGAGTCTCACCACAAAAGAGCGACATTGTGATCCTCAGTGATGGTTTGTACATTGTTTATTATAGCGTTGATGGGATCTAACATTGGGGCAAGATGAGGGATTCTACTATAAACATCTACAATGGCCCTCAATTGGTTCAAATTTTGGGCAATTAAATCCTGAATTGAGGGGAGGTTTGGCAATGGAGGGTTTGCTACATGAGGGTTTGGCGGTTGTGGTGGTTGTCGCTATTCACAATTTTCATTATTATCCCCCATTTAACCTGATTGAATTTGAAAATTTCAATTTAATCAACAAATTTGAAAGAAAACTGTATTTCAATTAAAAAAACCTAGTTTCAATGAAAAAACCAAAAAAAAAACAAAAAAATTGATTAAAAAACAACAAAATGGCATGAAATCATACCTGAGATGAGAAAATCACATTTTTTTTATGCCCAAAATCGAATATCTATTATTATTCGATATCGAATTTCTCTCCTTTAGCACAATGTGTGGGTGAAAAATCACCCACCGGTTGTCACAGTGGATATAAAAAATATCCACATAAATTGGATATCTGATTTTTTTAGGGTTTTTGTGTTTTAAATATTATATATCATATATAATATATTTATCTTGTTGGCAATTGACACTCAATTGGTTGGTTTCACTATGTTGTCATTGATGGCAACATGGCAACATGTTTCGGCTTCATATTTTGGTTTAGTAGAGTACCGATAAACACTTCACAGACACTTCATCGACATCGGCACCAGCACCAGCACTGATAGGTTGGAAGGATTTCTTTGGTTACCAACAATGTAGGCCGACGTGGTTTATATTCAAGTTATCAGTATTGGAGGTTGACATCATTTGGGAGATCTGGCATCAGCAATGTTTTTGATATTCATGTATTTATGTTATTTAGCCAACATGTATATTCATATTGTAATTATCTTTGTGAGCCTACATAAGGCATGATGGATTCTAAAGGGGTATATAGGTCAATTGATTAGGTCATCTTGTAATGTGTAGGATGTAAGGTTATGGAATGTAATGTGATGCGAAACATATGAGAGAGATCATGTATGTAAGGATATTTATGTAAGGGTTACTCTAGTAAGGGTTTAGGGTTTCAGACTGGAACATACAGAGCTTAACCAAAACTGTATTCAAGCATAGAAGATGTTATCTTTGTAATTCAATTATTTCTTTGGATTGTAGTCTAGATTTGTATATAGTTAGTGAGGCTCCTTTTGTGATTGAGCAGTGTGCTCTAGGATGTAAGCCTTCCTGCAAGTGTAGGGCCCCTATATTTTGTAATATCTTTTCATATGGCTAGTGGATTGATATTGTGGGTCACAAATCCCACTGTGGTTAAACATCTTTGAGGTATTCCAAGTATAAATCTTTGTGTTATGGTATTCATTTGTGTGATTGGATTATTGGTTGCTTTACTTCTTTCAATCTTATATGTACCGGTATATCGGTTGGTGAATGCATGTTTTAATAAGGTTAAAATTGATCATTCTGGTAGAACACTGATTCACCCCCCCTCTCAGTGTTCTTGGATTCCAACTATTGGTATCAAAGCCTTGTGCCTCAGAGGAAGTTTAACATCTTGAGGAAGATATTGAATTTGGAATCCATGGATATGAGTTTGGAGAAGCAACTTGAGGTGGCACTTGAAGATTATGATGTTGAAAGGATGAAGAACTTCAAGTTACAAGATGAATTGAATTCTACTCAGGAATTCATTCTTGTCCTATAGGAAAGGCTATCATCTGTTGAGGCTAGGAGGAAGGAAATTTTGTAGAATAAGGATAATGAAAAGAAAGATGCACTTAATGAGAGATGTTTGAAGTTGAGTTAGGAGAACATGGTCATGAGGAATGAAATGTAAGCTATAACTATGAGGATGTCTAAAGAGATTGAGGACTGGAAGAAAAAGGCAGAAAATCTTGTTGTATCTCTGAAAAACAAATTTGAAGAATGTGGTAGGTTGGTTCATGAAAATGATATGTTGAGAACTGGTTTAGTACAATCCCAGAGTAATGAACAAGAGATTGAGAGACAAATGATAATTCTGAGAGATGATCTAACTATTACAAGTGAGTATAAAGAAAAATTCAATATTAGTTCAACACAACTAGATGAGTTATTAAAGAGACAAAGGAAGAATGGAGATTCCAGTGGACTTAGATTTGAACAAGGATAGAGTTCCGATACTACAAATGAAGATCAAAACCATAAGGCACTGGTAAGGCTATTTAATGCTTATAAATTTAATGGTAGATTCTTTGTTTGTAATGAATTTGGTCACATGGCTAAGCAATGTAGAAATAGAGAAAATCAAAACCCCGATTTTGTTCTCGGTCAATGTTCTAAATGTAATAAGTATGGTCATAAGATAGAAGATTCCAAAATGAATGTTAAATGTTATTCATGTGGAAAATTCAGACATATGGCTAATCACTGTAGGTCAAGCAATTATACCAATTTGAGCAAAGCAATTCAAAAGAACAATGTTACATGTTATGCATGTAATGAGGTTGGACATATTGTTAATTTTTGTAGAAGTAGAAATCCACCGGTTGGTAATGATGGATCAAATGAGAAAGGGAAGGAGAAGGCTAATAAAAATTGGAAAGATCATACCCAAAGATGGGTTAGGAAGTTAGAGGAATAATGAGCAGATGGAAATGCATCGGTTACTAAACTGACAAAGGAGGTTTCTCTTGCACCAATAGGAATCTCATCCGGTAACTAAGGCAGATGCCTTAGGGGTAGGCAAAATTCATGAAGATGTTGCATATGCCCTAGGAAGAGGTTCTGGAAGATGTTCCAAACATTGGAGATGCTTATCCAACATGGAGATGTTTGATCAAGATCCAGTATCTTTCAGTGAAAGTCATTGATATGAATGACAGATTAGGGTTTCTTGGAGGTTAAAAGGTTGAATTCACTTCATTTCTGATCACTTTGCATTCAAAGTGATTCAGAGCAATTCAGACAAAGGATAAGGCAAATCAGTGTGATCGATATCACCTTAAGCGATTTCACCAGCGATCAAAAGAGTTTTTTAGGGTTTTTCATCGATGTCCAGCTATTCCTAGGTATTTATCTTTCATCATGGAAGAAGGATCATCATTTTTACCTACGTTTATTGAAAATCCTACTATTGTTCAGGTCAAGGACTGTCCCAGGCCTATTTTCAAGTGATATCTACATATTGCTACCCTGGACAATTCGATTACCATTTTTTCCCGTATCCCAAAAGGAGTTGTGTATGTCAAAGATGTAAGAGCTTACATTCACTGTCATATTGAGGATTTGGGAACCAGTCATATTAAGATCATTTACATGAGAGATTTAATGGGAGATTCTGGAAAGATTAAGCCTGAGTACAAACACATTGAGGATCTAGGGTTTACCAACATTATGGATATTCCAGAATTTGAAGATAAGAATGTTAGATATGTTTTGAGAAAAGTGCATGGAGAATTTATCTAGTTGGACATACCATATAAGATCTCAAAGGAGACCATCAGGGAAATCACTTTTTACCATTGGTTGGGCAACATCCAGAGAAGAAGGTTTCTAATGATCAAGTCAACAAGATCATTGACGCAACATCAGACAAGCAATCAATGAGGGTTAGTAATATCACCGACACATATATCAGGTTTGGAAGCATGGTCATTGGTTACAAGGTAACTCAGTCTAACCAACTGAATTTTGTTTCTAGCTCCTGCATTTATGGAGCTCATAAAATGATGGGGGAGAATGAGAGGTTAGATATATGTGGTTGGATGTTGGATGAATTGTTGATTAACCTGGGAAAGATCAAAGGAGAGAAGAAAGGAACATTTCAGTATGGAAACCTAATTGTCTATTTAATGTTATTTTTCATGAATGAGACTCCCAGTTTTGGGAAGAGACAATGGGCATTCAATATCCCAGTAGGGAGGCAACTAAAGAAATCATTTGCTACATTGGGTAGTCAAAGAGATGACAAAGTGTGGTGTTACTTTAAAGCATTTCAGAAGGCTATGAATTCTAGGGAGAGTATTCCAAAGCACATTGTTGAGAAGTACTCAACTGAGATATGCTTCATGGTCAAGAAAGATGAAACTTTTATGGAAGTTGTAAGGCCCCCAAAGATTTGGATTGAGGAAATGGGTTATGAAGTTGATGCACAGATCCTAGATGCTTATGCATAGATGCTAATTCATGCACCTATAGATGAAACTATAAAATCCTTTGGTATTGCTAAGAAGAAGAAGCAAGAGGTTGAAACTAAGTTCAACCAGATAAAGAGGGAGAAGCAATAGGGAAAGGCAAGTAAATTTGTTGAAAAGGTTTCATAGGATATCAAAGCATTAATTGATGTTGTTCCAGAGAAAGGAAGGAAAAGGAAAGAGACAGAAATATTCATTGAGCTAGATCTGATGATGACACACCCTTAGTATTCAAGAGGATATTTAGGAAGAAAACTAAAGAGACTAAGGTGGAAGCAAAGAAGCAACCAGTTCAGAAAGTTACTATCAGGGTACCAGCACAGAAACAAGGACCAAAAGAAACACCTTCAACCCCATCCTGTACTGGAGGAAGGAAGAAGAAGGATGACATTGATCTGGTACTTGTATCTTATAATGTAACTATTATTCCACCCAAGACTTGTGCAGAGTTAGTTGATGAAATTACTAAAGATGGTATGTTAAATAATGTACAATTTTATTATGAGCATTTGGATAATGATGAACAAAGAGAAGTAGAGGAATCAATTTTGTTGTATTTTGATATATATAAGAAATCCTTGTTAGAAATTAAAAATCAAACACCTGCATAGTTATATGACATTTTAGATGCTAGAAGATTATCAGCAATGGAAGAGGACAGGCAAATAAAGATTCAGAAGTTGTTACATGTTTGTGTTTCTATTACTCTGGAAGAGATTGACATGAGACTTGAAGTTGCAGATAGGAAAATATTTAACAACAAGCATAGAATAATCAGTCTTATGTTAGGTAGGGTCAATGAGATAGTCAAGGAGACCCACAAGGCATGGGTTAAGTTCTTTTCAGAAAACTATGGTTTTTACACTTCACCGGAACCTAAGATAGATACTACAGATATCTCGGTTGAGGGGAAAGGTAAAGGTATTGTGGGTTCTTCACCCTCAATTTTGAAAAATATTACGATAGTGGATATTGAGCCCTAGGTAGAAACCAATGTATAAGCAAATGTTGAGATACCGATAGATACAGAGAGTGTAAAGGTTGCAAGTTTATAGGTTACTAATGTTGAGGACAATAGCCCTCCAAATAAGAATGTACAGGATGAGGTTACAGTTCCTATGGAGGAACCAAAAGTTACTGAGACTGCACCAAGTGGTGAAGCCATCGGTGCAAGTGATGAAGCTATTAAAGTTAAACCGTCAGAGGAGGAAAAAGGGGAATCCAGTAGGGAACCGATCGTGAGCCCATCATTGTTGTCAATTGACACCTCACAGGTTGAAAAGAAAAGCAATACCAAGATGAGTTCTACTAAACTCATGATGATGGTTGCACAAAAAATGATGAAGGAGGGATCTATGGATAAAGGGGTTATTGATCAGTCTATCACTATTCTGCATAGACTTGTCTCAAAGTGCAAATTTGACAATGAGGCGAGCCCATCCAACAAGCTTAAGATAATCACTGAGCACATTTCAAAGGACTTCCAGTCTTTACAGCAAATATCAAACCGACAGGCATTGGAGAGGTTTACACAGGCAAAGAGAGCTACATTTGATCAAATGGTTGAGTCAGAGAGGAAGGAGATTAATGATAAGTTGAAATTGATTGATAATGCTTTGAGGGAATGTACTAATATTTATAGAGCATGTTGTAACATTGGTTTTCTTATAGCTGGGATAGATAAAAGGATTAAGGATATTCAAGAGGAGATTGTAGATATAGTTAATTATTTTGATGGATCAAATTATTTAACTACATCTATAGATGGTCAGATTTTGGTTTTGGAAGCCCAAGTTTTAGCTCTTGAGAGGGAAAAAGATAAAATCATAAGGAGAGCCAGATTTCTTAGAGGATTGGTGAGTCCCTGATCGGATTAATTAAGTGTACATAAGGAGTGTATAGATATGGTTGGTAAGCCCACACCGACAAAGCTAAATGAGAAAGAGTCATTTGCCCATACACTAAATGGACTAGTATCTATTTCTGGTACTTTCAAATCTAGTTGGGATAGTTATCTAGAGCTTTTGGAGAAGGCCTATCTAGATATTTTCAAATATATTCAGCTTCAGTAAGGTATTTTGGGACATTCATTGTACAATCTTTCATTTTTCATCCCGTCTTTTGCTTTTTGGTATTTTTGGTTGGCATTGATGTCAAAGGGGGAGGTTTAGGTGAAAATTATTCAAGAGATTTGGAGGTATGGAACATTTTGTTGAGATGGATATTTAGCTCAGAGGGAGTAGGATCAGGGTGAAACCGATAGATGGAAACCATGATCATGTTTCACATGAGTGTTGCCATCAATGCCAAAGGGGGAGATTGTTGGCAATTGACACTCAATTGGTTGGTTTCACTATGTTGTCATTGATGGCAACATGGCAACATGTTCCAGCTTCATATTTTGGTTTAGTAGAGTATTCACAGACACTTCACTGACACTGGCACCGAAAGGTTGGATGGATTTCTTTAGTTACCGGCAATGCAGGCCGACATGGTTTATATTCAGGTTATTGGTATTGGAGGCTAACATCATTTGGGAGATCCAACATCAGTAATTTTTTTGATATTCATGTATTTATGTTATTTTGCCAACATGTATATTCATATTGTAATTATCTTTGTAAGCCGACATAAGACATGATGGATTCTAAAGGGGTATATAGGTCAATTGATTAGATCATTTGTAATGTGTTGCGAAACATATGAGAGAGATCATGTATGTGAGGATATTTATGTAAGGGTTTAGGGTTTCAGACTGGAACAAACAGAGCTTAACCAAAACTGTATTCAAGCATAGAAGATGTTATCTTTGCAGTTCAATCATTTCTCCGGATTGTAGTCTGGATTTGTATGTAGTTAGTGAGGCTCCTTTTGTGATTGAGCAATGTGCTCTAGGCTGTAAGCCTTCCTGTAAGTGTAGGCTCCCTATATTTTGTAATATCTCTTCATATGGCCAATGGATTGATATTGTGGGTTACAAATCCCATCGTGGTTTTTCCTCTTTGAGGTTTTCCACGTATAAATATTTGTGTTATGGTATTCATTTGTGTGATTGGCTTATTGGTTGCTTTACTTCTTTCAATCTTATATTCTTATATGTATCGGTATACCGATTGGCGAATGCATGTTTTAACAAGGTTAAAATTGATCATTCTGGTAGAACACTAATTCACCCCCCCCAGCGTTCTTGGATTCCAACAGATCTAATGTATATAATATAATATAATATATAATATATAATATATTATATAATATATATAATATAATATATTATAATATAATATAATATCGCATTAATATCCAATATCTGATTTTCTTGGGTTTTTGCCATGGCAAGATGTACTAACATCCAATCCAACCAAAAAGTCAACATAGATTTTTTGCGTTTTTAGGCGAGTGGAGAAGGCTTTTTTTTTATATTGTCACTTTTTGGCACACCATGATTGTGCACATACCAGTTTTTTAGAAGCTAAAATTGTAGAGCTAGAAACATGATATATCTAAAGTTTTAGGTCAATATCTTCTCCACAAAAAGAGTTATGGATAACTGAGTACTGGACAATACTAAGAAAGAGTAAATTTCTTCACAAGGCATGTTAGAATGCTTTGCATTTTATCACACTGGCATATTTAATAAAAAAAAATTGATAACATGTTAGCTAGTACCTAATCTATGGTTTGTTGAGGTTTCAAATGATTTGGTGTACCACAAGTTTCGTTTCTAATGTGTCCAGATGATACAATGAACTTCTCTACTCTATTTTTTGCCTATACAAGTAGTTATATTTGTGTGCTAGCATGAAATAGAATGAAGTCATAAAAGGGGAGTTTAGAGATGTTTAAAAAGTCATATAATACTCTTATCATGATCCACATATTGATGTTTGACTCTCCCTAGTACTAGTATTAGTCATATTAGTTGGATCAAAGTTGTGTAGGGGGAAAAGCGAGACTAAGTAAACAAGCCCTAATCCCACCCTTGTGTACACACTTGTGGAATAAAAAAGAACCTAGGGAGGTAAAGCACTTCGGCTACTTCTTGTGAGGAAGAGAGAGCCAAGGATTAAATCTTAGGGTTTCTATTCCTTTGCTGTAAATAAGGGGTAGAAGCAATGCACAATGCATATTTGAATGATCAACTTAGAATACAAGTATACACAAGCAACCCTAATACAGAAATGTAGAACTAAAAGTAACTTATATGCATCTAAAAGGTACAAATTAGGGGATGAATTTAGAAGTGCACCTATGTCACAAATTTGAGCCAAAATGTCTAGGACAGAGGTGCCACACCCTTGTCATGATTCTACAAACCGGAAGTTGTAAGTGACAGGCTTAGATCTAAAGGATTTGAACTATTGTCCTACCAAAATTTGCCTGAAAAATGGGAGGACCAGGGCATCACGCCCCTATCCTAGTGGTTTCCTCTCAAATTTGGTTCTTGAAACTGTGTCTGTATGCTCTGCTGGTCCTAAAATTTGCAGACGATGATCGGAACCTGAACCTGCACCTGAAGCTAAAAATAGGGTTTTGGGTGGCTATATAGGGTTTTTCCTTAGTCAAACCCCTATTTTGGTGATTTTCACCTCAACAAATAGACAATTTATATAGTAAAATAGTGTGTGCAAGAATCTTGTGTGTGTGCAAGACCCTAAGATGAATGCAAACAATCTAGAGTAACCCTATGCTTTGAAGAGTAAACCCTAAATGCTTGCAATTGACAAATTAAATGCTTTAAATCAATGATTCTAAGTGATCTAAAGCATGAATGTAAATCAAATTTATGTAATGAAACACATACAAATACATGGAAACAACATGAGATCATACCCAACCCCAAGGGAGAGGTACAAGCCAATCTTCAATCGGTGATCTCCTATTGTTTTCCTACATCTTCAAAAAGCCCCCAATTTATGAAAGAATACTTGATTAGTTCTTGATAGATGTTTTTGAATGTTGTTGAAGACTCCACAAGATCTTCTCTTTCACTACATAGAAGGCTCCTTGTGACCGCTCCTTTCCTAGATCTTAGATTTCGCCTTCAAATGAAGAAAGAGAGCTCTTATGTATGAAACCCTATATCTTAATTTCATATTTAGGTTGACCTAGGATTTGAATTTCCCACCAATTTCTTGGGGTTAAGCATTATAATATCTTAGAATTATGCTCCCAAATTTTGGGAAAAATGTCAGGGATCGGGTGCAACTTGCACCTGGTCTGACCAACTTTTCACCAAATTTGTAGGGTTGTTAGATATGATTATATTAGAGTGAATCCCAAAGTTACAACTGATTTCGAGATGTTTTACATGCAAAATTGGGCCTTAAAGGTCGAAATAGGACATAATTAGGGTATGATTTAATGATTTATTGGAGGAATAAAATGAAAAGGGGCACACTTAGGGTAAATGGATCAACTTTATAATGTATGAAGTGATGAAATATGAATTTATATTTAATTAAATTAATTAATTAAATTCTTAAAGGGAATTAGAAATGCAAGATGCAAAACACACTAAAGCGGGTGCTAACCAAGTGTGGAATTGTACCACCCTAGCAAGGGTGTACAATTTATGATGCTACAAAAGTATTAAGTGCTTGAAGGGCCAACTTGGTATGCTAGAAGGGTTGTTCCAAAAATTTTGACCATGCACTAAGTGGAGTAATGTTTGTCAACCAAGTAAGATTATTTTGGGTCTATTCAATCCTTTTACACAAATCATTATGAACTATTTTTGGGTTATGTGTCTTATGGCCAACTAATATGGTGTTATAATTTCCTCTATATGTCATCTTACAACTGACCTAAGTGATTTTTTGAAGACTTGTGGAGGATATAAAAAATAGATCAAAATGATAGAGAAAAATGTTCACTTCAATGCCTCACTTAGCAAAGTGTATTATTGGTAAATGTGACTAGTTTTGTAAAATGGTGTATTATTTAGGGAGTAGTGAGCTTCCTTTGGCATAGCCATAAAACTTTAGGGAGTGTATACTTACTTAAGGTATCATCCATGAAAACCTATTGTAATCTTGTTATCTTTTGTGAGGTTGGATTTGGACAATATATTCAAGCAACTTTTCTCACTATGGTTTTTCTCTTTTGGAGTTTTGCACATAAATATGTTGTGGTTGTGTATTTTTAATTATCTCTATTTTTTTCTATTTAATAATTGTTTTTGAATGAATAATTAATATAAATTAAAATAATTCTAGGTAAGACTAATTCACCCCCCCATCTCAATCTCTAGGTGTGTTCAACAATTGACATTAGAGCGAGGTTCCTTGATACATTATAACAACTGAGGTAGATCTCGCACTTGAATATATAAGAACTAAAGTAGTGTTTATTGACATTATTTATTTAAAAGATGATCTAGACATGATGGAATTCAATACAGATGACATGCTTGACTTCAATGAAGATGATTGTGAAGTTTATTTTGAAGGAGAACTCAGATATGCACTAGAAGATCTAGATATAGCAAGAGAAAAATCTAAATAATTTAAGGCCAAATTCACAGAGTCTAAAGAAACTATCACCAATCTAAAAGTTATAGTTGAGGAAGGAAAGGGAATTTAAGATTGCCTAAGCACTAAGCTACATGAAAAATATGTTGATTATTCAAAGCTTGAGGAAGAAGTTGTCTCTTTAAGGAAAGAATTTGAGAAAGAAAAACAACAAATAGGAAAAAACATAAAAATCAAACCTAGATTCTTCTAAAGACAAATTTGTGATAAAGAAAAATGAATTTTGTGTTGAGGATTCTAAGAATAATAAAGATGACAAGAATAATTCGAAGAATGATCAAACAAAAATCACCAATCAAATGAAAGGCTTCAAAAAACTTTCCCTAAATAGATTTCCAAATCAAGGTACACTAATTTATTTTATGATTATTGTCACTCTTGCAATAAGGTTTGTCATATGGAAATTGATTGTATAATCAAGGCAATAAGAGGTGACTACATGAGTAAGAAATCATTGTGTCTCATAGAAATAATGTAATAAGCTCTTGTTCCTTCTATGGCTATTTCTATGCATGCAATAAGTTGGTCATAAGGTTGTAAAATACAAAAATAAGGTAAGGAGAAATAAATTTGGTCCAAATTATAATGTTTTTTTCTACAAGTGTAATAAATTTAGGCATAAACAATTTTTTTGTAGGACTAGTTCTGTGAAACCACCTACTTAGGATAGGAAGAAAAATACAACTAATGAGTAGTAGAAGGAAACCATAAATGTATGAAGGAAGAAACAAAGGTAGAATGATGAGATAAATAATGACACTTTTTTTTGCATAGTGCACAAACCCTCTTAATAAACTATGTTGGAACATTGACTTAGGAAGAGTTATCATCTACAAAATCCTTCACCCCCAAGATTAGTATGAAAGTACTAATGCTTGCAATATATATGAAGATTCATGACAACCTATCTAAACTATATGGTTTTAGAGGAAGATCTATTTGTTAGATAAAAGTTGTGGATCAAAAGCACATTATGTGGAGAGTTGATGTAGGTGTTTTGATCACTTATAAGACTCACAACTATCCCAGAGGCAGTGCATCTCAACTTGCAACTCCCTCGTATCTTTCCTTGGGTAGTGCATCTCATTTTGCAAGTACTTCAGGGAGAAATTTGCTTCCTTGGAAATGAGCCTAAAACAATATTATAATCTTATTCATATATTGTTAGTTGACTCACTATGGTTTTTCCTTGTTTGGGTTTCTATTTAAATTTGGTGTTCCCTTGTGAACGGTGTTCATTGTTTTATCTTTCATGAATGCTAATAAGATTAAGGTGAGTTGATATTAAATTGTGGTATAGATTTCAAGTGTTTGATCAAGATTGATTCACCCCTCACTCCCCAAGCTTAGTCTTAGGGTATGTTCAACAATTTGTATTAGAACCAAGTTCCTCTAGAATAATCTTACAACTTGAAGAAGGTTTAGGATGACACATGATTGATCTTACACGATTGACAAGTTTGATGGCATAAACTACTCCTTCTAGTAGATGAGGGTAGAATTAGATATGATTTATATGGGGTTTGGTATATGGAACTCTATTGTAGATGGTTATACTACTCCTTCTACTCCTCTAACTACTTTAGATGAAATCAAAATGCATGACAAAAATGGAAACAAAGGAATGCAATCATAAGTAATTTTTTTCTAATACAGAATACTTGAAGGTGATGAACTACAAGTCTGCCAAAGATGTTTGGGAGAAACTCAATAGAATATATGAAGGAGATAAGAAGACAAAGCAAGTCAAGTTGAAAAACCTCAAAATTAATTTAAAATATAAGGATGTTAGAAGAGGAAAGTATTGAGAGCTACATACAATGGGTAACTGAAGTAGTAAATGTTTTCCTATTGTTTCTGGACTAGTTAGCGATTGTTTTATTTTTTGGTATTTCTCTCAGACTTTGTGTTTTGGGTCCCTATAAAACCCCTTTATCTTAAGAGAAAACTAAAGTAGTAAATGAAATTAGAGGCATTTGTGGTAACTTCGAGGAATATATGAAGTGGTGAAGAAAGTTATCAGAACTCTCCCTAAATCCTATACTCGCAAGGTGTCTGCTATTAAGGAAAGTAAGGATTAGGAAACTTACAAAATGGATCAACTCTATGGTGCACTTATTGGTTTTGAAGTGAGATAAATTGAATTGGATAATCCCAAAAAAGAAGCTACATTTAGAGCTAGTAAGAAAATTAAAGATAGTTTTGATCCTGATGAGGAATTTCATAAAGTAGAAGAAAACTTTGTAAGAAGATTGAATAAAGACACCAAAAAATGTAACTGTAAGTTACCCTTCAAATGCTTTAAATATGGAAGAATTGGTCACTGTGCATCCAAATGTGGTTTTGGAGAAGATAAAAATATAAGAGGAGATGATAAAAACAAGTTTTCATTCCAAGAAAATTAGCTATTCATATAAAGAAGGATGTAATGATTCAAATGATGAGACATTGTTCATGACTTTAAAATTTGATAATGTTGATAAATGTGAAGATTTTGGTACTCTATGTAACAAAGATAATAGTGAGAGTCCATTTATTGTATGGACCACCCTTCATGCAAGAGAATAAATAAATACATGGATGATTGAAAATAGTTGATATAATCACATGACTAGAGATAGAAGAAATTTCATTAATATTAAAAAATGAAATGGTGGATCGGTTAGGTTTGGTGGTGAAGAGGCTTCTCATATTTGTGGTAAAGTAACCATAACCATTGATGAAAGGAACAAGATAGAGGATATTCTATGTGATAAATAATGGAGACATAATCTTCTCAGTGTCAGTTAGGTGTGCAAAAAAGGATACAAGCTTATATTTCTTGAGAATGGATGTGAAATCAAAAAAGAAAGCACATGGAGACTAATTGCAAAAGGTGCAAGGACTAATGGAAATATTTGTCATCTAAAGGAAGCCAAAGGAGGAAATTGTCTAATATCCTAGAGTAGTGCATGTTGGAGTTGGCACAAATAGATGGAACACATCAATTTTGGTAACATGGTGTAGATTATCTCTACACAAGAGGTAACAAATATGCCCAAAAACATCAAGCCTACCAATACACTATGCAAGGAATGTCAGATGGGCAAACAAACAAAGACAAGATTTAGGAGAAAGGAATATTCTACTTCTTAACCCTTGGGGCTAATGTATACTCATCTATGTAGACCTACCAGGACAAGAGGACAAAATAGTAAAAGTTACTTTATGAAACTTGTTTATGGCTACTCTAGGATTGCATGGATTACTTTTCTAAGATAAAAATATGAAGCACTAGGTAAGTTTAAATATTTTAATGTATGGTTGAGAATGGAATATCTATACTAAGATAAAATACCTAAGGTATGATAGAGGAGGTGAATTTACATCAAATTAGTTCATTAATTTTTTTGAAGATCATGGTATTAGGAGTCATCTGTCTACTCCTTAGAACCCTTGGTAAAATAGGTTAGTAGATTGGAAAATAATTGTTCAAGAGATGGCTAGGAAAATACTAGAAGATGATAGCTTTCTTGATGTTCAATGGAAAGAGGCTAGGCATATTGTTGCCTGTATTCTTAACAGAGTTAGGTGACAGTCAACAATTCCAAGATCCCTTATGATTTATAGTATGGAAGGTCTACCAGGGTATGTGCACAAAGATGGTGGTCAAAAAAGTGGACACCACCCAAAAAAAAATGGAAAAACAAGCAACACATACACGGTTTTAAAATTTAAAATTCCCTCGTACGCGCTTAGGTTCGTTCTTCCCGAGCCTAGAAAAGGTAGCATGTATGTGCTGCTTTTAGGAAAATGAGCATGTACATGCTACACCTAGGAAAATGAGCATGTACGTGCTACTCATAGGAAAATGAGTGCGTACGTGTTAATAATCCAAATATAACCACGTACGCAGTGCCTGTTAAAAAAATTTTTTAAAAAAAAATATGGGTCTCATTTACCCGTGAATAGCGCATTTTTACTTCATTTTTTTTTCATTTCCTCTCCTAAACCGCGAACGGGGTGCTAGATTTGTCCTCCAAGCTATGGATTAAGGAACTAGTTTTTGTTTATTTTTGTCTTTCTTTCTTGTTTGTTCAATTTGTTTTACATTTTGAATTTAATTTCATTAATTTTGATTAGGTTTTTTCATTTTTTGTTTCAAAAACCAGATTCTTCTAATCCACAACAAGAACAACCAAATGCACCTCCTGAAAACCCACAAGAACAACCAAATGCACCTCCTAAAAACCTACAAGAACAACCAAATGCACCTCCTGTAAAAACACAAGAACAACCCCCAATTTCTCCTTTTGACTGCACACGTGAAACATGAGAGCAATTAATTAATCAGTCAAGATAAAATATGTCTAAAATCAATAGACTGATTGTTAAATTGAAAACTTCGGAACTTGAGCATCATCAATCCCTCGCCACTAGCCTAGAAACATTAGCTAGTGGTACCATAGTTGTTTCCACACAAATTACCAAATGGGGAAGCTTTAGGGATAGGTGTCATCACTTCTATGCCGATGGGCTATCATACAATGGAGTAAAAAACAAAAATATCACTAAACAACAAATATGTGCCCTTTTCATTGATCCCAAAATTGGTCAGTCATTACCTCTTAATGCAAAGAGGTTTCCCATATGTTGGTGTACCAATGTACAAATAAAGAATCTTTTTTGGCAGAGGTGGTGGATGGTCTTTGATGATCCACCTTGTAATAATTATGAGGTGCCATTATATTTTTTGAGAAAAGTATATTGTGAGTTTGTGCTCAATGTGTGCCCAAACTATTTTGCCATGAGAGAGTTCCATGGTAGAGGTGGTGGCTCTGCCCAAGATAGACCTAAAGCCTATAGGTGATTACCCATGGAGAGTCTTCGCCCCCTAGCACCCAAACCCAAGATGCATCAGGTTGTCCCAATAGAGCTGAAAGAGTCAATGGAGCTATAGACTCTTTAGGTAGCCACAACATTGACTGGTGCCATCATCTAGCATGGGACGTCATTAGCACACCCTATTGTATTGGATGATGAGCCATTAGGTGGCGATAGAGAGCCCATCTAGCATATGTGTGTTAGTTGCTCGGGGATATGCTCGGGGATAGATGATGCAACCAGTGCAGATGGATCCTCATCTCATCTGTGCACAATTTGTGGGAGTAGATGTCAGGCCCACATGGTTGAGGATTTTGCACTGACAGATGAGTTGATGGACATCGTGTTTGCCCATGAGCGAGAGACACAGGTGTGTTGATTTCAATTCATAGCATTTTATTTATCAGTCACTTTAAATTTGCAATTACATAAATGAATTTTCATTTATACATCAATTTAAATTGAGACAAATAATATGCATTTCAGGATGCAGCAGCGGTATCCCATACTCCTCCCCCAGTTACTTTAGTTGCAACTTCAATGTCTGAGGTATAAATTTTGTAACATGTTAAAATAGAATAGTACACTTTGAATTCAAAAAAATACAAGATATACTAACTATCTTTAATGCTTGGTCCAATTTCTGGTTTGTAGGTGTTGACAGGGGATGAAATGTCCCAGATTGATGACATCACGCTCTCAGTGATCGATTTTGGCCTACAAGTCTATACGGTATCATATTTTGTACAACCCTTTTTATGTATTATTTTGATGGAATATGCAAGTTATTTCATTTTAGATTTTTAAAATTATGTTTAATTTATTATCTGTACTAATATCTCATGTTAATTTTGTCTTTTTAGGGTACCCCCTCTGTGTCTAGGGATTGTCCTAAGAAAAAGAATTCTTCGAGGATGCCAAAACATGGGAAGAAGGTAATTGAACACACTTTTAGTTGTAAAATTGTTTGAAAATGTTGAAATCAAGTATTAGTTGGGGTTTGTAGATTGATTAGTGTTTTTTTTCTATTTTACATGTACAGCGACCATTGAGCTATGTGGATTTGTTGAATGCACCTGATTCGCCCATGGATCAAGAGAGGGCGGAGGTATGCATCTCTACTTTATTTTATTGATTTCATGATTATATGCACGCATACATGTGAATTTGTGATATATTATAATATTATAATTTTTTCATAAAGGAAATATCCATACCTATTTCATCAATGGAAAACCCTCCTCCATGCACTAGAGAAGCATCTCAGGATCCAGTACACTTTTGTTTGATATGTAAAATTAATTGTTTTTAACCTTCAATACTTATCATTATATTAATTATATTTAATCTTTGAACATTTTTTGCATAGGTAATAGCGATAGTTTCTACTTCGATGGTGAGCCATCCTCAGTCCATTGGAGAAGCATCTTAGGCACAGGTACGTCATTGTTCTCTATATTATAGCTTTTAAGTGTTTTTGATATAATTATGTTAGTACATTGTATTAATTGTACATTTAATCTACAATAGACCCCTTCGTGGTACGGCCATAACGTGGATCCATTTAAGTATGTCTTCAAGAAAACTCCTAAGAGTGACAAGGAGAGGACGACGAAGACATTAGCTCCTAGATCAGTCGATGAGGTAATCTACATTTCAATTGCAAAGGAATTAAAGTTAAATGCATAGTTACGTTGTTAATTATGAACTATTTTCTACAAAATAATTCTAACTTGGCTTTTGAATTGTGGTTTTGCAACCATCTACAGAGCCGCGTACTACATCGAAGAGGCTTGATTTTGATGATCCACCACAATTTTAGGATCATATAGTGTTAGTTTTGGTCATAGAATGACCAATACATGTAGATATATTGTACATTTTTATTGTATATCGATTTGGACATGGCATATGACACATTTTTGTAATACTTGTATTGACTTGGCAGACTTGCCTTTTTTTATATATATAAATATCGATATTTGATCCAATAAATGTATACTGAGCTCATTATTTTGTATTCATTGTATTTTGTGGTTATCCTTTTATAACTTTAAATGAATATTTTCATATGTAATCAACAATATGAATATAAACAACAAAAATATATGATATAAAACATTGCAATCATGGAATATGATTTGATAAAATTTCTAAAATGTTGAATTAACCCTACAATACTCTTTGTATTCAGTTCATTATTGTGTATTTGTTGTATTTGGTGGCTGCCCTTTTATAAATTTAAATGAATATTTGCATATGTAATCAACAATATGAATGTAAACAACAAAAATTGACAATATGAATATAAACAACAATATGTGTTTGGTGCGAGAGCACCCTCACGCTCGCAATGGTCAAATTTTGTTCATCATGTGCACAAACCAATGATGCGAGCACGTCCGGGTGGGCAGTTTTATGCTAGGCATGCCCCTATTATGCATCCCAAAGCGCTGAAACGTCGAGAGTCATACCATACCGGTGCGATCTCTCAAGTGCCCTGAGTCCAAAAAATTGTCAAAATTTGACGGACTATTTCTTCAAATCCAGGACACATATGGTTGATCCATTTGAACTCATGGGGTTGCATGAGGCTTCTCTACAATGTCCTATCTCATTTTTTGACGAGTCGGAGCCATTTTCAATTAGTAGTATTTTTTGCCTGCTGCAAAAAACCGTCAGTTGCATGCAATGCAAAGTTGCCATATTGGCTAGAATTGATTCGGCTCATCGTGTGCACAAACCGACATCATGAGTGCATCCAAGTGGGAATGTTTATGCTAGGCATGCCCTTGTCATGCATCCCAAAGTGCCAAAACATCGAGAGTCATACCGTACCGGTGTGATCTCTCAAGTGCCCTGAGTCCAAAAAATTGTCAAAATTTGATGGTCTAATTCTTCAAATCCAGTACACATATGATTGATCTGTTTGAACCTATGGGGTTGTGTGAGGCTCCTCTATGATGGCCTATCTCAGTTTTTGACGAGTCGGAGCCATTTTCAGTTGGTAGCATTTTTTTGCCTGCTGCAAAAATCGTCAATTGCATGCAATGCAAAGTTGCAAGATTGGCTAGAATTGATTTGGTTCATCGTGTGCAGAAACTGATGTCACAAGCACGTCTGAGTGGGTAGGTTTACACTAGGCATGCCTCTATTGTGCATCCCAAAGTGCCAGAACATTGAGAGTCATACCATACCAGTGCGATCTCTCAATTGCCCTGAGTCCAAAAAATTGTTAAAATTTGACGGACTATTTCTTCGAATCCAGGACACATATGGTCAATCTGTTTGAACCCGTGAGGTTGTGTGAGGCTCCTCTACAATGGCCTATCTCATTTTTTTACAACTCCAAGCCAATTTCAATTGGTAGCATTTTTTCACCTGCTGCAAAAACTGTCAGTTGCATGCAATGAAAAGCTACAAGATTGGCTAGAATTGATTCAGTTTGTTGTGTGCGCAAACCAACATCATGAGCACATCTGGGTGGGCAATTTTACACTAGGAATGCCCCTATCATGCATCCCAAAGCACTGGAACATTGAGAGTCATACCATACTGGTGCGATCTCTCAAGTGCCATGAGTCCAAAAAATTGTCAAAAATTGACGGACTATTTCTTCAAATCCAGGACACATATGGTCGATCTGTTTGAACCCATGGGGTCGGGTGAGGCTCCTCTACAATGACCTATCTCTATTTTTGATGACTCCAAGCCATTTTTAATTGGTATCATTTTTTTCCCTGCTACAAAAACTGTCAGTTGCATGCAATGAAAAGTTGCAAGATTGGCTAGAATTGATTCAGTTCGTCGTGTGCACAAACCGACGTCACGAGTACGTCTGGGTGGGCAGGTTTACAATTTTTTTGACAACAATGACAATTTTTGCTCAAATTGTATCTAGTCTCAATCTATGACCCCTATGACCCGATAATGACTCAAATAATTCTCCATGATTATACAAGAATCAAGACTACTCATGATTGACTAGGGACACATCAAATATACTTAAAACATAGTCACAAAACATTGACACACAAAATAGTCACATATTATTCAAAAATTTGCCTCTAAATATGGTCAAATAAGCTCTTGGCTATTTGATTATACAAAAAAATGTCTTACAAATCATCTCATGGGCTTTTATACAAAATTTGGCATTACAATATGTGTGATTCAACTCATTGCAATTTTAATATACAAATCATCTCATGGGCTTTAATACAAAATTTGGCATTACAATATGTGCGATTCAGCTCATCACCATTTAATATACAAAATTTGGCATGTACATATGTACAAATCAGCTCATTGCCATTTAAATATACAAAACTATGCCCCTAAACATGTAAAAATCAGCTCATGGGCATTTATATATACAAAAAACAAATATAGAACAATTCATCGACGATTTATACAAAATTCTCAAAATCATTCTACTCTGAACCATAGAATCAATCAAGTGAGCCTTCATGATCGTCTCTAACCCATATTGTGTCAAGTATTGCCTCGTGGTCAGATTCACGAACTTTCCATAAAATCTTGTTATGAGGTCTACCATGATACTTAATCAAATGAATATTTGTTGCAACAATAAGGTTAGAGAAATGAAGAATATGTCTGTGTGTTTCAAAGTCCTCGAACAACCAAATGTCAGAATTCTTGATAGGGTATCTCTGAAGCCATGTTCCTGTCATGACAACAGACCCTATTGGGTACTCAATACCCTCTCTGTCAATGATTGTGGTTGTCAATTTTCTTTTTGGCTCAACACAATGACACAAATAGTAATTGTTGGCAGTGGGTCAGTGTCCTTCGTGGGGATTCGCGACATGGTTTAATAGCTTCATGTGGATTCTATAAGTCTAGTGGTTGTATTGGGCATTGGTAGGTCGATCTTTTGGTACTACGACAACCCTAGCTTGTAACAAGTGTTATTAGAGCTTGGTCACAGGTTCGAATCATGCAGGCCGTGACAAGTGACATTAGGAGGGGGATTGTTGGTAGTGGGTCAGCGTCCCTCATGGGGATTTGCGACATGGTTTAACAGCCTCCTGTGGATTCTATAAGTCTAGTGGTTGCATCAGGCATTGATAGGTCAATCTTTTGGTGCAACAACAACCCTAGCTTGTAACAGTAATCTGTTTCTTCTTCATTGTTATCTTCTGCAGCAACTACATACACATGATTTGCATTTTATAAAGTGTTAATTAATACCAAAAATAAAGTATGATGTACAACAAAATGAACCAAAAAGAATACTTGCAAAAAAGTTAACTGAAAAAATCACCTGAATCCACTAGGTCGGATACATGGTCAAAATCCATTGATGTCTCCATCTGCCTCAATTGTAGTGCTTTGGGAATTTGATATGAATCAATGGGAACCAACAGTCTACAAGACCATTTGTCAACCCACTCTTGTGATTCACATTCTTCCCACAAAAAATACATGCATGAAGAGAAAAAGCATACCATCTGTCTCATATAAATTACCAGTGAACTTGAATTTGAACTCATAAATGAGTGCATGTCACTCGATCCTGCAACTGTACAACAATATAGATAGTTTTCAATATTAGATTAAGTGATCAACCAAAAATATCTACAAACCATTGACGTACCTGGATTACCTGGACCCATCGTAGACTTACACCATCACACAATTTTTTCTGCATCTATCAACTCAGCACCACCTTTGTACTTCAATTCTTCCCTAGCTAGGGCTCTTTTCACACATGCTTCTGCACCATTGTGCTTTCCCTTACCATGTCCAGCCTCAGTGAAATTCCAAAAATGTTGTACACTGCTTGTCATATGCATCCTTGTCAACCAATAAAATATTCTTGCATTCTTGAATTGTGCGGTGCAAATATCTGACCATATTAAGTGTCAGTTGTATCGTATGTTCCTTTCCCTTAAACTATCATAGAAAACTTTAAAGCATCCTTGTAAAAACTCCGGTGAATGAGTACAATCATCACTTATGTAGAAGTGATACTCTCTTACAACCTTTCTATCCTCCTCTATACTATCATCTGCATGCATGAATGTTATGTGTACTTGTGTAGAGTGATAATACATGGATTGCACTTCATTTTGAGGATGTAGTGTATAATTTTCAGCGAAATCAACGATAGAGACAATGGTGCCAAGACGAAATGTGTCCTTACATAACTTGAATTTTTCATCTAACCATCGAGCTCTATGTGTATGCATTATGTACTCATAAACTAGTTTGTCTTGAAATATTTTCATAAATTCAGCTACACATATATCATTTTTCATTAGTTCACATCTCTTCAAATCTTTTCCATCTTTAACTCCATATGTGATTGTCTTATATTTTCCAAAAGAAACTAGTTTCCTACCAATTTCATGTGTGCTCTCCAAATGTACACATCTTGGTAAATGTTGCAAACCACCACATATAGCACAAGAACCTTCCAAACAAGGCATCTTATAATAAATGCAACCATCATGTCTATTACATAGAACACTTAAAATAAATTCTCTTACCGACTTAGGAGGTGCTTGTATATTACATTGCTGCAAAACGTCGTTAGTGTGCAAAGTAGAACAAATATGATGAAAAATATCATAATGCATGGAAAATTCAATATGTATCCTACAATATCATGTGGTGCGTACATGATTAATCTTAATATAAAAAGGTTTTGCCATTTCAAAAAATCTTTGAGAAATTTTTATTTGAGGAAACTTTTGAAGGAATCTTTCATAAAATTTAGTTTGAGTCATATCCAAATAGTGTTTGGCATGTGGCTCATGATTTGTAGACCCAATTTGCCTTCTAACAACATCTCTTTGGTTGGGCGAAGCTCTTGTGTTGTCATGCCAAAAAAATTCAATTAATATTCTTAGTGCATCAACAACAACCTTGTCTTTGTGTGGTAGTCTACCCGAGAATGCCCAAAGAGAATTATTGTTAGGTTCCTCTATTTTTTCCTGCCTCTTTAATGCTTTACTTAATATTGTTCTACTAACATTTAATGACTTACTTGTTTTTCTTATCAAACAATCTTTTTTATTTTCTTGCTCATTATGGTTGATGTAATGACACATCGAGTAGCATTAGAATCTTTAGTACGTGATTTTGAACCAATATCTTGATATGCATCAAATAGATTTCTCACAATAGTTCTTTCACTATTACTTTCAGATGATCTTAGGCCTAGAATTTTCATTGTCTCTCTAAAATTCAAATTTTTAATCATTTGAAGAATTAATTGACATCTTGTCGTTTGATTTAAGTTTTCAAAATAGTTTTTCCATATTCTTTTAACCATTCTCCTACAAGTTCGTTCATTCATTTTATTGGGCATTGGCTTCAATATATTCTCATCAATGCCAATTAGATACTTTGGTTTCCTACAAATGATTCTAGGAGGTGTTAACATCAGTGCATTATGTACATTCAATTCATCAAGTAGAGAAGGTGTAATATGTTCATCATTTAATTATTATTCAATGTGGTATCTTCTTCAATTGCATTAGGTTCATACGGTAAAGAAAATGTCTCTTCTTCAATTGCATTGGGTGCATTATATTCATTTGGTAAATCTAATTGAGATGTTGAAGATGACATACCTTCTTCTCCCATTGTTTTTATGTCACGCAATTTCTTCATATGCTTCCTTTGTCTTTCCTTTTGAGCCTCTCGTTGTTCCATCATTCCTCACTTGTTCTTTCCCATGGTTGATATCGGTTGTCCTAAATAAAATCATATTACATATATATGTAAACAAATAACCATAAATATGCATCTTATCACTATTTTTTGGAATCAAACTATTAAACAATCACAATACTATTGACAAAAACTAATAAGAACAACAATTCAATCATTTGAAATCATGCAAAAACAAAAAAATCACTTACTTTTATGTATAAAACAGTGATAGAAGTGTAGACACAGTTCCAATGGGGCCTTCAACGACCTCAAAAACTTCTTTTGAGGTCGTTGAGGCTCTTGGGCAACTAAAACTATGTCTATGTACCGCATACACACTACATTAATAATCGCGTACGTGTTGTTAGTCCATAAAATGTTGGCAAGCCCAACGGTATTCTTTTTTCCCATTCTGGACTAATAAGTAGCGCATACGTGCTCCTAAGCCTAAAAAATGTTATTGCAGGGTAGAGAATAATGGGCTCAGTACCCCATACATGCTTACAAGTAATAAGTACTATGTATGTTCTCTTTTCCCTTAAAAAAGTTATGGCAGGGAAGTGAACTAATAGTTTCAATACCCCGTACGTGCTATTAGTAGTAGAAAAGATGTGAATGAAAAGGGAGGGAGGGAGGGAGGGAGAGAGAGAGAGAGAGAGAGAGAGAGAGAGAGATAGAGAGAGAGAGAGAGAGTAGGGGGGAGGGAGAGAGGAGGGGGGTAGAAGGAAGGAAGGAGGGAGAGAGGGAGAGAGGGAGAGAAGAGTGGGGAGGGTGGGAGAGAAGAAGGGGTATGGAGGAAGGGAGAGGGAGAGTAGGGGGGAGGGAGGGAGAGGAGAGTGGGGAGGGAGGGGGAGGGGGAGTAAGAGAGAGAGAGAGAGAGGGAAGGAGGGAAAGGGAGAGAGAGAGAGAGAGAGAGAGAGAGAGAGAGAGAGAGAGAGAGAGAGAGAGAGAGAGAGAGAGAGAGAGAGAGAGAGAGAGAGAGGGAAGGAGGGAGAGGGAGAGGGAGGGAAGGAGGGAGAGAGAGAGAGAGAGAGAGAGAGAGAGAGAGAGAGAGAGAGAGGGGGGGGGGAAGTTAGAGAGGGAGAGAGGTAGAGGGAGGGAGGGAGGGAGAGAAGAGGGGGGAGGGTGGGAGAGAAGAAGGGGTATGGAGGAAGGGATAGGGAGAGTAGGGTGGAGGGAGAGAGGAGGGAAGGAGGGAGAGGGGGAGAGGGAGAGAGAGAGAGAGAGGGAAGGAGGGAGAGGGGAGAGAGGGAGAGAGAGAGAGAGGGAGGGAAGGTAGAGAGAGGGAGAGAGGTAGAGGGAGGGAGAGAGGGAGAGAAGAGGGTGGGAGAGGAGAAGGGTTATGGAGGAAGGGAGAGGGAGAGTAGGGTGGAGGGAGAGAGGAGGAAGGAGGGAGAGAAGAGGGGAGGGTGGAGAGAGAAGAAGGGGTAGGAGGAAGGAGAGGGAGAGTATGGGGGAGGGAGGGAGTTAGGAGAGGGGGGAGGGAGGGGGGAGGGGGAGGAAGAGAGAGGAGAAGGAGGGGGAGGGTGAGAGAGAGGGGGTGAGAGAGAGAGGGAAGGAGGGAGAGGATAGGGAGAGAGAGGGTGAGGGGGAGGGAGAGAGGTAGAGGAGGGAGAGAGAGTAGGGTGGGGAGAGGGATAGGAGGGGGATGGAGAGGGAGGGGGAGAGGAGTGAGAGGGGAGAGGGTGGGAGAGGGGAGAGGGGTGGAGGAGAGAGAGGGAGGGAGGAAGGTGGAGAGGGAGAGAGGTAAGGGAGGGGAGAGGGAGAAGAGGAGGAGAGAGGTGGAGAGGAAGAAGGGGGGTATGATGAAGGGAGAGGGAGAGGTAGGGTGGAGGGAGAGAGGAGGAAGGAGAGAGAGGAGAGAGGAGAGTGAGAGAGAGAGAGAGAGAGAGAGAGAGAGAGAGAGAGAGAGAGAGGACACAAGACACCATATGACCTCTAATGACACCTAAGGGGTCATATGGTGGGCTAATTAAAGGATATATTAAATTTAAAGTTATGAATAGAACATCATACAATGAGACTCCAAGCGAACAAACAATGAGGCTTCACTAAAAAGCAAGTGTAAGAGCTTGACCTAACCCTAAGAGTACTGCTTAAGTTCTAAAACATATGATGCTATTAAATTTGTAAGGTTTTAAGACTAATCTCGATTGTGACTATAGGAATTACACACTTGGTTTCTTTCATGGGTATGTATCGTTCCAAGTTGTTTGACAAGTGATGATCATCATATACTACCACTACCATGCATACAACAAACTTTAATTTCTTTAGGTAACAGGTGTTGTGTAACAACATGGGAACTCTCGCATACCCACCACTATCATTCTCCAGGACATCATCTATGTTACTCTGCCTCTTTCTCTTCCTACCTATTGTTTCCTTCTGAAAAACATATTGTGGGTACTCTGACTCATCATGTTGCTTTGCTGACACTATTTTCCACATCTTCTCTTCTCATTAAAAACACATTCGAGAAGAATATTGCTGCAGGTTTCCTTGTTTGTCATGGTAATACACCCGTGGTTCAATTTCAAACCCTATTCCTTCTATTCAATATACACACACAAATCCATCAGTCAACGAGACTCCAAGTGAACAAACAATGAGGCTTCACTAAAAAGCAAGTGTAAGAGCTTTACCTAACCCTAAGAGTATTGTCTAAGTTCTAAAACATATGATGCTATTAAATTTGCAAGGTTATAAGACTAATCTCGATTGTGACTATAGGAATTACACACTTGATTTATTTCATGGGTATGCATCGTTCCAAGCTATTTGACAAGTGATGATCATCATATACTACCATTGACATGCATACAACAAACTTTAATTTCTTTAGGTGATAGGTGTTGTGTAACAACATGGGAACTCTCGCATACCCACCACTATCATTCTCCAGGACATCATCTGTGTTACTCTCCCTCTTTCTCTTCCTACCTATTGTTTCCTTCTGAAAAACATATTGTAAGTACTCTAACTCATCATGTTGCTTTGTTGACACTATTTTCCACATCTTCTCTACTCATTAAAAACACATTCAAGAAGAATATTGTTGTAGGTTTCCTTGTTTGTTATGATAATACACCCATGGTTCAATTTCAAACCCTATTCCTCCTATTCAATACACACACACAAATCCATCAGTCAATTTTCTTCGAAGAGCATACATGATAAAAATCAAAGAGGAAGTTGTAGACAAGAAATAAATTCACTTACTTCTATAGAAGTGCAGACATAGTTTCAGTGGGGTATGGAGGGAGGGAGGGAGAGAAGAAGAGAAAGAGTGATGGGGTATGGAGGAAGGGAGAAGGGGAGAGAACGAGAGAGAGTGGGATGGGGTATGGAGGAAGGGATAAGGGGAGAGAGGGAGGGATGGGGTATGAAGAAAGGGAGAAGGGGAGAGAGGGAGGGAGAGAGAGGGGGATGGGGTATGAAGGAAGAGAGAAGGGGAGAGAGAGAGAGAGAGAGAGAGAGAGAGAGCTTGTATGCATTTGAGAGGGGGAGACAATACACTTACATGTGTATATATATATTTAATATATTATATATTATATGTATATACACATATTATATATACAATATCATATTATATAAATATTATATATTACATATATTATATGTATATACACATATTATATATAGAATATCATATTATACAATAGCACATACATGTTGTTTATAGTAAAAAGAGCGCGCACGCGTTGCTTACACCATAAGTACCCCGTACGCGCTTTTGACTGTTTAGGCTTGGAAATAGGTTTGGATGATAAAGCTACGGTTTGGAAGTTTGATTTCCCTCCATTTCTCTCATTTTTGATGTGTTTTATTTTATCAACTTGGTTTATCGACTTTGTCATCATCAGGTTTACACTTCATCAAGTGGGTATTTCTAAAATTTTCACCATATTTACACTCGTCTTATGAGCTTTCTAACCATATAATTTTTTTTCAAGTTGAACAACAATAACATTTTATTATTGAATTTGTTTTACGAGTGTCTCTATAGTTCTCACAGACATAGGTGCACCATTTTTTGAATAACTTTTGATATACTTATCTAAATTTAAAAAACTTTATATATTATTGTAGTGCACTTGATTCTTTACAATTTATAAATAAATAAATTGTATTTTCAATTTGTTTAGTGCAACTTATGCTTCGCGCACGAATAGGTACCTAATTTTTAGGATGTGCTCAATTGGAAAAATCATAAACAAAAAATACTCAACAAAAAACTACAAACAAATACACATCTTCTATACTCACTCTTAACTATCTTTCTATCAAAGGATTTGTCAAAATACTAAATCTAACTATGATTTTTTTGATGCGCACGTCAGATACTATGTTATGTTTTTCAAAAAAAATTATGGTCAGTTTTTCATGCACTAAGGATTTGAGCCCCTTAATCTTATCCAATTTTGAAAAATTTTAGTAGTTTGGAAACTAGATTCAGAGTACTACAATATTTTTTGTTTGATTATCTTCATATCTTGAGTGGATGACTTTAAAATTTTGCCTCCAAGTTCAGGTTCACCTAATTTCAGAAAAAAAAGTGTCCACTTATACCCCCTTTTTGACCACCATCTTTGTGCACTTACCCACCACTATTAAGTAATTCAAAATATTTGGAAGCAAGTGCTAAATCAGAATAGATGAAGAAGATCTCATATATTTTGATTCAAGGATTGATGAAGGAATCTTTATTGTCTAGTCAACAAGAAAAAAGTCTTACAGATGTTACAATAAGAGACTCAAGAAGATTGGTGAAAGTACAAATGTTAGAATGCATGAAAATCAAAATAAGACCACAAAATAACTTGAGGATTGTGGATAGAAGGTGTTCCCTACATGACAAATTAATAAGAGGAAGAAAATGAATGAAGCAAGACAAAGAAAAAGTAATAAAAAAGGACACCTAAGATTCTAAAAAAAGTATGTCCAGAAGAATCACTCACAAGATCAAATTATTGGTGATAAGAAATAAGGTGTGCATACTAGAAGAAGATATATCTAACAAGGCAAGTGAAAAATAAAACATTTGTCTTCTATCAAAGATTTACCCCTAAACCTTATCTGATTCTAGCAAGGAATAAGGATGGAAGAAAGCTATGAAAGAAGAGCTTGATTAGATTGAGAAGAATTAGACAGGAGAACTTATTCCTAGACCTATAGACAAGATTGTTATTAGAACCAAGTGGGTATTTCAAAATTAACTGAATGAAGAAGGAGAAGTGAAAAGGAACAAAGATAGATTAGTATATAAAGGATATTCTCAAGTAGAAAGAATTGATTTTGAGGAGACTTTTTCTCTAGTGGCTAGATTGAAGGCAATTAGAATGTTTATTGCATTTTTTTTTTAATTAAGCAAAAATAGGTTTTGAGGGGACCTGAAACCCCTTACATTAGAAGAAAAAGATAAAGAATGAAAGCAAATAGACCAAGAATTTCAACAAAGAAACATAATAGGATATAACTGTTGGCATTTTACACTCTTATGAGAATAGTTGATGTTGTCATTGATGGCAACCAACTGGCAAATCACCAACAATTGGTTTCTACATGTCTGACATCACAAACTTCATACATTGGAAAACATTGGCATCGACAGGCACTTACACCAGCATTCAGATTACATCGGCAACAAAGTATACCGACACTCCAGCTGACATGTGATGAACTTTTATTTATTGTAATATAATTATCTTTTGTAAGCCGAAAATGTATATTGTAAAAGACTCATATATGTATGAGATCTTATAGGTCATTTTGGAAAAAGAGTAGATGGTATGTATGGTAGAAAATAATTGTTTACTGGCAACGAAGGTTTTTGGATAAGGTATCTATCTAAGCTTAAATTAGTACTGAACCTGGCATTAGAGATGTTGTTTTGAGCAGTAAATTGTATAGATAAGGTAATAACTCTAGATAAGATAATGTAATAACTACAGATAAGGTGAATGAGGATACCATAAAGGAGAGAGTTGACAAAGAGAAAAACACATTCTTTGAAAACACCATAAAGAAATGTACAGATCATTTGGATACACTTTTATCAGTACTCAATTATACAATTTTGGAGTATAAGAAGTTATATAGGGAAGCATGTAAACCTCACTATTTAACAGAGGACATTGATGAGGAGATAAAAATGACACAAAATGAAATTGATGATATTGTCGATAATATAATAGATTCATCTAGACTTATATCAGTTTTTGAGCAGGAAATGGCAGTTTTTGAGGAGAAGTTGGAAAAACTTGAGAAAGAAAAGGCAAGAATAAGGTCTAATGCTTAGGAATTAAAAAATAAACTTGGTCTGAGGTTGGATAGTCTTATTGCTCATAGAGTTGAATTATCTTAGGCAACAGTTCAAGGATAACAATCACCAGAGCAGTAAATGCACTATCTCACAGGTATGATCCAGCGGATAGAGGCAACTCTAACTGACAGCAACAAGTTTAGGCAGAGTTTGAATATGATTTTGGTAGACATCTTTCAGATTGTAACCAACTGGTTATAGACTTTGAGGTAGCATTTTTGTATTCTTTTTATTATTTATGACATGCTTTGTCACTGATGTCAAAGGGGGAGTAGTAGTGAGATCACTTGCTCAGGGGGAGCACATCTTTTTGGATTTCAGTTTTGGATAATAGTTTTGATTTTTCTCATGAGTGTTGCCATCAATACCAAAGGGGGAGATTGTTGGCATTCTACACTCTTATTAGAATAGTTGATGTTGTCATTGATGGCAACCAACTGGCAAATCACTAGTAATTGGTTTCTACATTCCCGACATCACAAACTTCATACACCGGCACCGACAGGCACTTACACCGAAATTCAAATTACATCGGCAACAAAGCATACCAACACTCCAGCCGACATGGGATGAACTTTTGTTTATTGTAATATAATTTTCATTTGTAAGCCGACAAGTTATATTGTAAAAGACATATATGTATGAAATCTTATAGGTCATTTTGGAAAAAGAGTAGATGGTATGTATGGTAGAAAATAATTGTTTAGTGGCAATGAATGTTTTTGGATAAGGTATCTAACTAAACTTAAACCGGTACTAAACCTGACATTAGAGATGCTATTTTGAGTAGTACATTGTATTGGATTTAATAATCCTTTTTGTAGTTAGTGTGACTCTTCATTGAGCAGTGAGCTCTAGGCTGTTGGCCTCCCTGCATGTGTAGGCCCCTTATTGTAAGTAATATTTATTCATTGGCCAGTGAGTAAATATTGTGGGTCACAAATCCCACCGAGGTTTTTCCCACATCGATTTTCCTCATTAAATATCTTCTATTATGATGTGTTTCTATGTTGTCTCTATTATTTCTATTTACTGCAATAATTTTTATTTACCGGTAACTGTTTTGGGTTGCAAAGTTATCAATAAGTTTAAATATTTTGTTAACCGGTTAGACACTGATTCACCCCCCCTCTCATTGTCTTTGGGACTGTCATTGAATCTAACAATTGGTATCAAAGCTTGGTCCTCTATTTGCAAAAGTCCAACAACTTAAGGGAGAATCTGACACTAGTATAGATGGAGAACTTAAGAAAACAGTTGGAAGGAGCTCTTGAAGATTTTGATGTAGAAAAATTGAAGAATATCAAACTTGAAGATGATTTGAGGACTGCTAAGGAATTCATTAAAGGACTTCAAGAAAATCTGGTTATAGCACAAAATAAGAGAAAAGAACTTCATGAGAAGATGCAGAATGATGATGATGAAAAGGAAACTCTTAGAGACATTGCAAATAAGTTGAGACAAGAAAACAATAATATGAAGAATGAAATGCAAGATATGACTATGAGGTTATGTAAGGATATTGAAGACATGAAGAAGAATAAAGAAGACTTGACTAGGAGACTTAATGATGCTAGAAACGAAAATCTGAGACTTGGTCAAGAAAATGATATGTTAAAGACAGATCTGATTCACATGCAAGATGATAAAGATGAGCTTGTGAGACAAGTTGGAATTCTGGTAAATGAGTTGGTTACTGCAAATAAACACAAAGACAAATTCAAGAAAAGTTCAAGAGAACTTGATGACATGCTTTAAAGACAAAAACCCGATGGAGATACAAATGGACTTGGATTTGAACATGGAGTAAGTTCCAGTACTGCAAATAATCAAGATCAGAACAAAACGGTAAGACAACCTAATGCTTATAAATTTAATGAGAAATGTTTTAACTGCAACAAATATGGTCATAGAGGAAATCAATGTAGATTTAGAAATAATCAGAATATAAACTCACCCACCGGTCAATGTTCCAAATGCAACAAAGTTGGTCATAATTTAGAAAATTGTAGAATGAATGTGAAATGCTATGTTTGTGGAAGATTTGGGCATTTATCTAATCAATGCAGGTCACAAACTGGTCAAGGATATGGAAAGGCTATTCAGAGGAATAATGTAACTTGTTATGCATGCAACAAGATTGGACATATTACAAAATTCTATAGAAGCAATAATAAATAGGTGAACAATAAAGGATCTAGTTTGAAGGGGAAAGAAAAGGTAGATGAGGTAAATCAAGAATTTTCAAAACAATGGATTAAGAAGAGTGATCAGAGAACCGATGAAACTATCTCTGCACTCGTAGAACAGAGTAATCCTCCATCGGCATGAGATTCTTCATCTAACTGAGGAATAATCCTTAGGGGGTATTGCAGCAAGTTTAAAATCATGTATTCTACCCTCAGTTGATGGTGAGAAGATACATTTCTTCTTTATTGGCAGATGTGTTAAATTTTCACTTAACCGATGAGCATTTAATACAGTTTTAAAGAACCTTTTTGGCTATAAAGCACCAAAAAAACCTCCTTTCAAACTCACTGAGCATTCAAACAATCAAAGAGCGTGATACTGCGCAAGGGCATTCTAAGGAGAAGCTACCTAGTAATTTTCAGGTATTCAGAATTTCAGTTAAGAGGTATTTATCTTTTGAAATGACTTCCTCGTCTTCTGCTCTGGAGTTTATTGCAAAACCTATCATTGTAGAAAATATCAAATGCCCTAGAACCATGTTTAAAATTATCCCCGAGATTGCAAAACAAGATGATTCTATCAAAGCTTTCTCAAAAATTCTGAAGGGTGTAGCTGGTGTAGGAGCACCTAGTGAAGCTCATGGAGCACTTCATCAAATTTTGGTTTGAAATAGCCTATGTTGATCATAATTGATTAATGGACTTATTTTATGTCCAAAGGGTGTGTTTAGTGTGTTTAAGTGTCCTTTGTGTCTTAGTTTTGTGGTTTGTTGAGGTTTTTGTCTATTTTTTACCTTTTATGCTTTGTAAGCCTAAAATGGGCAAAATGTGGAAAAATGGTCAAAACGCCTCATAAAGCCTTTTTTGGAATTTAAATATGTTTTTTTGGTTATATTAAACCATTTCCCATGATAGAGTTAAGTCTATTTGGCTCACAAGTCAAAAATGCTCATTGTACTAAAAATTGTCAAAATTGTCAAGCAACATTTTGACAATTTTTGGAAAATTTGTAAAAATAAGGCAAAAGGTGGTTATTGGTCCATACCTGGGCATGATTTAGGTTTTTAGTGACTATTTAAAGCCTCACACAACTTTTTATTAGGTTAGAATTTGAAAAAAAGAAGAATTCAATACAAAAACTAAGAATTTTGTCACTTTTCTTGCATTTTTGCTCCATATGCTATAGCAGTCCGTACTTCCTAAGTATTTGTCTGTACTATTTTCATTTGGGAAGTTTTGCTATGTTGTGTTCAATCTTTCTCACCTGGGTTTGTGTGTTGGTGTGAAGTTTTAACATTGTATCAAAATTATTTTGTTTTAGCCCTGTTCTCGGTTGAGTAAGGGTTTGGCTTCAACAATGAAAGCAACTTGATTTTCTTTGGCTCTTTCTCCATGGCCTCTGAGAGTCAAGTTTCTATATATATCCTTCTTGTTTATACAAGTTTTTGTTTGATGGCAATGACAAATAAAATGGTTTTTGTTGCTTACTAGGCAAGCTCCTATAGCCTGACTAGTGAATTTTCATGGTGTAAAACAGAGCTTCTTTGCAAACCCCCACCAAGTGGACCTCATTTTCAGTTTCCTAAAGTGGAATGAAGTTTGGACAGAGCTTTTAGACTAGATGGGAGGATTTTTCAATGAATAGTTTGTTGGAATGCATTTTGAGTAGCCAAAGTGTTGAATACAATGGTTTTTGAGCACTTTTCCTCTTGAAATTTCATTGCACATCAAGTGTTTGTCTTTATGCTTGTAGGGAAGGAAGTTGGAAGGATTTATAATGATGGTACAAACCTTCTCAAAATATTTTGTGGTCATAATAAGAGTTTAGAATGGTGATAAGGTGTTTGAAGACTCAAAACCTTTGAAAACCGTTGTTTTTAGGCACATTTATAGGACAACAATGTTATGGTCTTTTCAGACCTCCTCATAGCACAAACTTGAAAGATATCCAAAAATGGTATCCAAATATGAAAGGGTTTCATGAAGTTTTTTGGTATTTTGTGGAGTTATAAGTGTTTTAGTAGTTTTGGAGGGCTAATTGTGGCTCTTTCCTTGTAGCCCGATTTTGAGTTTTCCTTCAAATCGGGTGAGAAGACAATTGAATAGATCACCAAATCAAGTTGAAATAAGCCTAAGATGATGTTACAAAATTTCCTAAACCTCCTCCAACTCTTGGTGATTGATCTTGGTGTTTTGGAGCTAAGAAGCAAAGTTTCACCTTTGTGAGACTTGAGAGCAAGTTTGAATGAAAACAAGAACTAACATGGTAGGAAGAACTCAGGGTTGGTATGAAGCATAGAACATGAAATACATCAAAGAAACAACACCTAAAAAAGTGACAAAACCTTCAACAACTACCCTTAAGGGAACTTGCAAACCAAATTGATTGCAAACACACAAATTGAGCTAGTTCTTGAGTTTCTCCCTATCATAGTGGTATTAGAGCAAGAAGTAAGTCTTGGGTAGAAGTGAGTAGTTTCAAGACGGTGACCAATGCTGAGTTAGCCAAGAAGGTAGAATACCAAGAAGAGGAAAATAGAGCACTAAGGGAGAGATTGGAGCAGCTAGAGACAAAACTAGTTTCAGTAGAGATTAGAACTGGGGAAGTGAGTGATAAGGTAGGAGATAGGGGCAAATTGGTAGCAATAGAAGATGAGATCCCTATACCTAACCCTCTTCTTGAACAATAACCTATCTTGAAGGCCTTGAAGGCTTTGAGTGGTAAAACTTTAGAAGGTGTAGCTTTTTTCAGTGGCAATATGTATCTAGATTCAATAATGGAGTGGATTCAAGGCCTAGAGAATCACTTTGAATGTGATGGGGTGGAAGAGGCCCCAAAGGTGAAGGTAGCTAAGTCTAGGTTGAGAGGGGCTGCCTTAACATGGTGGAAGTTCATTCAAGCAGAGAGAGAAAAAGAGGGGAAACAACCTATACAAACTTGGAAAGGACTGGTGTCTAAGGTCAAGGAAACCTACATACCAGATGATTATGAAATCCAACTACATAAGAAGAGGCAGAATTTGAGGCAAAGGGAGTTAGATGTGAGTAGATATACAGAGGAGTTTCAAATACTATGTTTGAGGTCAAAGGTTGTGGAAGGTGAGAACATTAAAATTACAAGATATCTCAATGGCTTGAGATGAAAATATACAAGAAGAGTTGAGTTTGTTGTGTCCCAATACAGTGCAAAAGTGTTACCAACTGGCACTCAAAGTGGAAAAGAAAAGTAGGAAGAAGTAAGAACAAAGTGACAGAGGCATAGGTAGGGGAAGAGATGGTAGAGTCCATAGAGGCAATTTTGGTGGAAGAGGAGCTGATCAAAGGTCCCAAGGAGAGTCCAAACTTATAGAGAAAAGTGGGGATTCTAATAGCAAGAGCAGCTATATAGGAAGGGGATCTAGCAACCCAGGAAGAGGTAGATCTAGTGGACCAGGAAGAGGGTCCTACTTCTCCACCATAAAATGTTACAATTTCCAAAAGTTGGGTCATCTTGCCTATAGATGCCCTAAGAAATCTTTTTCATCTCAAGGAGGTGAAAGAAGAGTGACATATGTGCAAGAAGATGCAGCAAGCGGTAAGACACAAGAAGTGAGTTTAGCTTCATAAGATGGGGAGAGTTTAATGATGAGAAGAGTCTTGATCAAGGAGCCAAACAAAGAGGAACCAACTCAAAGAAGATCTTTATTTAGAATCAAGTGAAAGATCATGGGTAAGGTTTGCAGAGTGGTAATAGATTTGGGGTCTACAAACAATATTGTGTCTGAGGAAGCAGCAAATAAACTTAAATTGGAGAGAGTTCCACATAGTAGTCCATATAAGGTCACTTGGCTTAACAAGGAGCAACATGTGGTGGTGAATGAACAAGCTTGGGTTGAGCTCACAATAGGGGGTTATAAGGATAAAATCTTGTGTGATATACTCCCAATGGATGCTTGCCACCTACTTCTGGGTAGGCCATGGCAATTTGATAGAAAATTCATTCATAATCGTGAGAAAAACTCTTATTCTTTTCAAAAACATGGAGTCACATATGAAATTCAGTCCTTAAATGATGAAGGAGAGGGAAACAAATAAAAAAACCCAAATGCCTTATTGGTGAGTGAGAAAGAGTTCATAAACACTCTTGAAGAGGATGAAGGAGTGAGATTTGCTCTCATAGTGAAACCAAAGGAAGAAAAGAAAGAAAAGAAGCTTCAAATACCTCATGAAGTGCAACAAATACTAGACAACTTTAAAGAAATCATAAGTGATGGAGCACCAACAACCCTACCACTTACTAGAGCCATAAGCCATCAAATTGACTTCATTCCATGAGCCTCATTACCCAACAAATCAGCCTATAAGATGACCCCAAAATAGAATAAAGAAGTGGCTAGACAAATACAAGAGTTGTTAGATCAAGGTTTGATAAGGAAGAGCATAAGTCCTTATGCCGTACCTATAGTGTTAGCACCAAAGAAAGGAGGGACATGGAGGCTATGCACAGATTCAAGAGCCATTAACATAATCACTATCAGATATAGATTCCCTATCCCAAGGATTGAAGATTTGATGGATTGCTTGGGAGGTGCAAAGTGTTTCACAAAGATTGATCTCAAGAGTGGTTACCACCAGATCAGGATAAAGGAAGGTGATGAGTGGAAAACAACCTTCAAAACTAATGAAGGACTTTATGAGTGTCTTGTTATGCCATTTGGTCTCACTAATGCTCCTAGTACATTCATGAGACTCATGAATGAAGTGCTTAAAGATTTTATTGGTAAATTTGTTGTTGTATACTTAGATGATATCTTGATTTTTAGTAGAACTAAAGATGAACATCTAAAGCATCTCAAATTTGTATTGCAACAATTGTATGATGAGCAACTAAAAATAAACTTGGAGAAGTATGAATTTATGCAGTAGGAACTAGTCTATCTTGGTTTTGTAGTTTCAGGTGGAGACTTGAAAATGGACACATCAAAGGTGGAAGCCATCATCAATTGGCCAACACCAAAAATGGAAAGTGAAGTGCAAAGATTTCATGGTTTGGCACAGTTCTACAAGAAGTTTATAAGGGGATTCAGTGATATTTGTGCACCTATGCTAGATACTTTTAAAGGTGGAGACAAGACAAAGTTTCAGTGGACCAAAGAGGCTAATAAGGGGTTTTAACTCTTGAAACAAAAGGTAGCTACACAACCAGTACTCATTCTTCCTAGTTTTGATAAGTTGTTCACTATTAAATGTGATGCAAGTAACATAGCAGTTGGTGTTGTTTTGAGTCAAGATAATAGACCAGTAGCTTTCTTTAGTGAAAATCTCAATGATGCAAAAAAGAAGTATTCATCCTATGATCTTGAATTGTATGCTCTTGTCCAAGCTCTTCTAAAATGAAGGCACCATTTGTTGCCCAAAGAGTTTGTTATTTACACAGATAATCAAGCTCTTAATTTTTGAATTCACAAGATAAGTTGAGTCATAAACATGTTAAATGGGTTGAGTACTTGCAATCATATACATTTTCCATTAAGCATAAAAAAGGACAATGTAATAAAGTAGTAGATGCTTTGAGTAGAAGACTACTAATAGTGCAAGAAGTCCAGATTCAGAGTATTGGAGTTGATTGCTTCGTATCCAAATGATGAAGATTTTGCAGTCATTTACAAGGTTTGTCAAGAATTTCAAAACCATTTTCATAGTGAATATGCTGACTTTACCTTGCAAAATGGTTTGTTGTTTAGAGGTTGACAGTTGTGTGTTCCCAAAGGCTCAATGAGGGAAAATATGATCCAAGAGAAGCACAATGGGTGTTTGAGTGGTCATTTTGGTCTAAACAAAACATTGGAACTTGTGCAACATTTCTACTATTGGCCACGAATGCAAAGGGATATCAGGAGGTATGTTGAGTAGTGTATGGTTTTCTAAAAGGCAAAAGGTACATCTACCAATGCTAGTCTTTATCAGCCATTACCCATTCCTACAAGGTCATGGGAATCTATGAGTATGGATTTTGTGGTTGGTTTACCCAAAACAAAGCTTGGTTTTGATAGCATTTATGTTGTTGTTGATAGATTCAGTAAAATGGCACATTTTGTTCCTTGTAAAACTACTCATGATACTAGTCACATTGCACATTTGTTTTTAAAAGAGGTTATTTGTATCCATGGTTTGCCTATTAGTATTGTTTTAGATAGATATGTCAAATTCCTTGGACATTTCTGGAAAACTCTTTGGAAAATATTGGGTACTAACTTGTCTTTTGGTTCAGCCTATCATCCCCAAACTAATGGCCAAACAAAGGTGACCAATAGGACACTTGGTAACCTCTTAATGTGTTTTATAAAAGAGTATGGAAAGAGTTGGGATCAGATTCTTCAACAAGTAGAGTTTGCCTACAATGACAGTGTCAACAAGTCTACTGGCAAGAGTCCTTTTGAGATAGTGTATGGTATGCACCCAAGGGGTGTTATGGAGTTGTGAAACCTTGGTAATGTGCAACAATGAAGTGGTCAAGCTAATGATGTAGCTCAGTCTATGAAAGAGGTCCATGATCAAGTAAAGAAAGCTCTCCAAGATGCCTCACAAAAGGTCAAAGCTAGAGTTGATGCAACAAGGAAAGATGTACAATTTTCAATTGGTGACTTTGTTATGGTTCACTTGAATAAGTACAAACTTCAAAAAGGAATTCCTAGCAAACTCCAAATGGGGAGGATAGGTCCTTGTAAGGGTTTGGCTAAGTATGGCTCTAATGCTTATAATATTGATTTGCCTAATGATGTTGCATTGTCTCCTATCTTCAATATTGCAGATTTGGGTGCATACAAAGGGTAGATTCCCAAGGAGGATGAGAGAGTTTCAGAAGTTCACCAATCATTTTCATAACTACCTCTTCCTTCTACACCCATGCCTCAAGCTGAAATTTTTTTGGATTCTAGGATTCTCAATAAGACTAGGCACCAAGTCTATATGGAGCATTTGATCAAGTGGAGGAACAAACCAGACTCTAAGGCTACTTGGATATCTAAATTAGACTTTCTTTAGTCTATAATTGATCCCTCATTGGTTCCAAACTGAGTCACTTGACTTCTTTGTCTTTGGGGGGGTTTGGTGCAGGAGCACCTAGTGAAGCTCATGGAGCACCTCATCAAATTTTGGTTTGAAATAGCCTATGTTGGTCATAATTGATTAATGTAATTATTTTATGTCCAAAGGGTGTGTTTAGTGTGTTTAAGTGTCCTTTGTGTCTTAGTTTTGTGGTTTGTTGAGTTTTTTGTCTATTTTTGACCTTTTATGCTTTGTAAGCCTAGAATGGGCAAAATGTGGAAAAATGATCAAAACACCTCATAAAGCCTTGTTTGGAATTTAAATATGTTTTTTTGGTTATATTAAACCATTTCCCATGATAGAGTTAAGTCTATTTGGCTCACAAGTCAAAAATGCTCATTGTACTAAAAATTGTCAAAATTGTCAAGCAACATTTTGACAATTTTTGGAAAATTTGTAAAAATAAGGCAAAAGGTGGTTATTGGTCCATACCTGGGCATGATTTAGGTTTTTAGTGACTATTTAAAGCCTCACACAACTTTTTATCAGGTTGGAATTCAAAAAAAAAAAGAATTCAATAAAAAAACTAAGAATTTTGTCACTTTTCTTGCATTTTTGCTCCGTATGCTATAGCAGTCCGTACTTCCTAAGTATTTGTCTGTACTATTTTCATTTGGGAAGTTGTGCCATGTTGTGTTAAATATTTTTCACCTGGTTTTGTGTGTTGGTGTGAAGTTTTAACATTGTATCAAAATTATTTTGTTTTAGCCCTGTTCTCGGTTGAGTAAGGGTTTGGCTTCAACAATGAAAGCAACTTGATTTTCTTTGGCTCTTTCTCCATGGCCTCTGAGAGTCAAGTTTTTGTATATATCATTCTTGTTTATACAAGTTTTTGTTTGATGGAAATGACAAATAAAATGGTTTTTGTTGCTTACTAGGTGAGCTCCTATAGCCCGACTAGTGAATTTTCATGGTGTAAAACAAAGCTTCTTTGCAAACCCCCACCAAGTGGACCTCATTTTTTATTTCCTAAGGTGGAATGAAGTTTAAAAAGATATTTTAGACCAGATGGGAGGATTTTTCAATGAATAGTTTGTTGGAATGCATTTTGAGTAGCCAAAGTGTTGAATACAATGGTTTTTGAGCACTTTTCCTCTTGAAATTTCGTTGCACATCAAGTGTTTGTCTTTATGCTTGTAGGGAAGGAAGTTGGAATGATTTATAATGATGGTATAGACCTTCTCAAAAGATTTGGTGGTCTGAAGAAGAGTTTGGAATGGTGATAAGGTGTTTGAAGACTCAAAACCTTTGAAAACCCTTGTTTTTAGGCACATTTATAGGACAACAATTTTATGGTCTTTTCAGACCTCCTCATAGCACAAAGTTGAAAGATCTTCAAAAAGGGTATCTAGATATGCAAGGTTTTTATGAAGTGTTTTGGCAGTTTGTGGAGTTATAAGTGTTTTAGCAGTTTTGGAGGGCTAATTGGGGCTCTTTCCTTGTAGCTTTGTTTTGAACTTTTCTTCAAATCGGGTGAGAAGACAATTGAATAGATCACCAAACCAAGTTAAAATAATCCTAAGATGAAGTTAGACAATTTAATAATCCTCCTACAACTCTTGGTGAGTGATCTTGGTGTTTTGGAGCTAAGAAGCAAAGTTTCACCTTTGTGAGACTTGAGAGCAAGTTTGAATGAAAACAAGAACTAACATGGTAGGAAGAACTCAGAGTTGGTATGAAGAATAGAAAAGGATATAAATCAAAGAAACAACACCTAAACACATGACAAAACCTTAAACAACTACCCTTAATGGAACTTGCAAACCAGATTGATTGCAAACACACAAATTGAGCCAATTCTTGAGTTTCTCCCTATGAGTAGCATTTGCAGAAGACCCTAGAATCTACATACATTGCAACATAGAAAACCTAGGGAGTGAGGATCTAAAGAAAATATTTAATGAGGTTATTACCGATGGAAATGGTGTGGTTAAACCTGAACATAAAACTATGGAAGACTTAGGTTTTGTAGAGATTCTGAACATTCCCAAATTTCCAAAGGAAGTTGTCAAGCTTGCATTGAGCAGAGTCCATGGAGAGTTCATGTGGTTAGAGTCAGTTTGCAAGATAACCAAGGAAGCAATTAATGCAGTTACTGGTTTACCTTCAACTAGTAGTAGACCTGATAAAACCAAGAAAATACCTAACAAGGGAGTTATGGAGTGAACCAGAGCCACATATGATAATAGGTCACTTAGAGTGAATGATGTTAAGGATATCAATGTGATTTATGTGAGTATGGTACTAGGATACAAAGCAACTCATGCAAATAGACAAAATTATGTTTCTAGCCTTTGTATTCACAATGCATATGAGATGGTGAACAATAATGCTAAAATTGATGTGTGTGAATGGCTTAAAGATGAATTAATTGACAATTTGAAGAAGATCAAGGGAGACAAGAAAGGTACTTTCCGGTTTGGAAACCTACTGGTATGCTTGATGCTATACTTTACCAAAGAGATGCCCGACATAGATCACAAATATTTTGGCTATAACACCCCGATAGGAAGACAAATACAAGAAGTTTTCACCGGTATGGGCACTAACAGTGTTAAGAACATCACAAACTACTTAAAAACATTTCAAACTAAAATGAGAGCAAGAGAGAGACCACCATAGAGCATAATTGATAAGTATGACAAGGAAATATGTTTTGTCATTAAGAGAGATGAAACTTGGATGGAAGTAGTAAGCCCTAGAACTATTTGGGTTATTGAGATGGGTTACGAGGTAGACCTATCTATTCTGGAGACATATGCTAAAGCTCTATTTGATGCACTAGGGGAGCCATCTGAGAAATTCTTTGAAAATGTAGAAACTATTGAGGGTAATATATCTATGCAGAAGAGGACAAAAAGAAGAGAAAAATTTATCAAAGATGCCTCCAAGAAGGTCAAGGAAATCGAAGAAAATGTCAAGAATATCAGTGGTATATCAACAAGTGAGCTTTAAGGACTGCAACTTGAAGCACATGTTTCACCAGTTGTAACATCCTCGGATACTGACAGTGGTAAGGCTATTGAGTTTAAAAGAGTAGAAAGGAAAAGGAAAAACTCACCGGTACCTTCTCCTACTCTTAAGAAAACCAAGACACTAAGGAAGAAGCAGCAGGAAGTTAGGGAACCAAAGAAGAAGCTTACACCTAAGAAGAAATAGACACCAGTTACCTCCACACTGGATGATCTATTGAATGAGATTACAGAGGAAGGAAATCTATCTAATGTGTGCAAATGGTATAATTCTTCTAATGATTCTGACAAAAACACAATTGAAGAAAGCATTATTTTACACTTGGACATTTATAAGAAAGTCTTAATAGAAGTGATTGATGAGATACCAAATGATTTATACATGATATTGGAAGCTAAAAGGCCATTAGTGATGGAACTAGACAAAAAGTTGAAAGTTGAAGCACTCTTGGTTGTACATCTGGTAAACTCTAAGGAAGAAATAGATGAGCTTATTTATGAAGCTAACCGGTTAGTATTTGTTAGTGGACACTGGCAAGTGAGCCTGATGGCTAGAAGGGTTAAATAAATTGCAGATGAGACTACATATAAATGGGACATATTCTTTGTAGAGAAGGAAAAGCAAGAGGAAAGAAGCAGACCAAAAATGGAAAAGGCATTCAAGGTATATCAAAAAGACAAGGGAAAAGGTAAAGTAGGTGGTGTACCCTCTATAAAAATAATAGATAACATCCTTCCACCGACCCAGGACACCCCTCCATTAGCACCTTCATCACCGGTTCATATAGCTAATCCACAGGATATAGCTAGTGAAGGTATACCACTTGATGACACTAATCTAGAGTCGGAGATACTTTTTACAATGAATGTAGATACATAGGATATAAACATTATTGTAGACAAAGAAACTATAGAGGTTAAGGAAGATAGTGTTGAGGAAACCAAGATTTTAGAGAAACCGACACAAACTATTGACTCTCAAGAAACTAAGATACTAGCCCAAGCAGAGCAACCAGAATCTGAGAAACCGACAGTAGAACTAACAAAGAAAAAATTTGAGGCAGAGGTTCATGTTGAGTCTGTGACACTAGCAGTTGCAAAGAAGCCTAATTAGATTGAGAAACCATTAAAGGTAGAGGTATAGACATAGACAAACGCACCAAAAGAAAAGATAAGTAAAGTGGATGCATTTGATGGAAACAAAAAGGATATAGTGAAGGTGATTGGTCAGACATCTGTTGAGAAGAAACCTACAGCAGAACCAAGCACATCTACAGGTGAATTCAGACCCACTAATATTACAAAGGTACTTTTGGATTCAATTAAAAGGATTACTGATTGCAATGACTTAGCATTTAAGGCAATTGATAACACATTACCTATTCTGAAGATGATTGCACCTAATTGTAAGATAGATCACATTAATGATTCTTTAGGGAGATTGGACACATTGTCCAAATTCATTGTTGATAATGTAATAACTATAGATAAGGTGAATGGGGATACCATAAAGGAGAGATTTGACAAAGAGAAAAACACATTCTTTGAAAACACCATAAAGAAATGTACCCATCATTTGGATACACTTTTACCAGTACTCAATTCTACAATTTTGGAGTATAAGGAGTTAGATAGGGAAGCTTGTAAACCTCACTATTTAACAAAGGATATTTATGAGGAGATAAAAAAGACACAAAAGGAAATTGATGACATTGTGGATAATATAATAGTTTCATTTGGACTTATATCAGTTTTTAAGCAGGAAATGGCAGTTTTTGAGGAGAAGTTAAAAAAAATTGAGAAAGAAAAGGCAAGAATAAGGTCTAATGCCTGGGAATTAAAGGATAAACTTGGTCTAAGGTTGGATAGTCTTATTACTTAGAGAGTTGAATTATCTAAGGCAACAGTTCAAGGAGAATGGTCACAGGAGTAGCAAATGCACTATCTCACCGGTATGATCCAACATATAGAGGCAACTCTAATTGACAGCAACAAGTTTATGTAGAGTTTGAATATGATTTTGGTAGACATCTTTCAGATTGTAACTAACCGGTTACAGACTTTGAGGTAGCATTTTTTTACTCTTTTGATTATTTATGACATTCTTTGTCATTGATGTCAAAGGGGGAGTAGTGGTGAGAAAAATGCAATGCCTGTACAGAGGAGATCACTTGCTCAGGGGGAGCACATCGTTTTGGATTTCAGTTTTGGATAACAATTTTGATTTTTCTCATGAGTGTTGCCATTAATTCCAAAGGGGGAGATTGTTGGAATTCTACACTCTTATGAGAATATTTGATGTTGTCATTAGTGGCAACCAACTGGAAAATCACCGACAATTGGCTTCTACATGCCCGACATCACAAAGTTCATACATTGGCACCGATAGGCACTTACACCAACATTCAGATTACATCGACAACAAAGCATACCGGCACTCCAACTAACATGGGATGAACTTTTGTTTATTGTAATATAATTATCTTTTGTAAGCCAACAAGGTATATTGTAAAAGACTCATATATGTATGAGATCTTATAGGTCATTTTGGAAAAAGAGTAGATGGTATGTATGGTAGAAAATAATTGTTTAGTGGCAGTGAAGGTTTTTGGATAAGGTATCTATATGAGCTTAAACTGGTACTAAACCTGGCATTAGAGATGTTGTTTTGAGCAGTACATTGTATTGGATTAAATAATCCATTTTGTAGTCAATGTGACTCTTCATTGAGCAGTGAGCTCTAGGCTGTTGGTCTCCCTGCATGTGCAGGCCCCTTATTATAAGTAATATTTATTCATTGGCCAGTGAGTAAATATTGTGGGTCACAAATCCCACTGAGGTTTTTCCCACACCAGATTTCCTCATTAAATATCTTGTGTTATGGTGTGTTTCTATGTTGTCTCTATTATTTCTATTTACTACAAAAATTCTTATTTACCGGTACATTGTTTTGGGTTGCAAAGTTATCAATAATTTTAAATATTTTGTTAACCAGTTAGACATTGATTCACCCCCCTCTCTCAATGTCTTTGGGACTGTCATTGAATCTAACAATAATAGATAAAGACAACAAAGACACAACAAACAAAGAAAAGACTAGCAAAAAGATGGCGAGCACAACAAAAAAGGTACCAAGACCAGTTACATGAAAATTTTTGAGGCCATCAGTAGCCTCTTTCTCTAGAAAATGTTTCTTGCATTTGTTGCTCACAAGGACTTAAAGATGTATCAAATAGATGTCAAGTCAACCTTTCTAAATGGAGATCTATAGGAAGAAGTCTATATAGAATAGTATGATGGATTTGAGTTACTAGAAGATTAGACCATGGTGTTCAGATTGAAAAAGCCATTATATGGTCATAATCAAGCCCCTAGGGCATGATATGTGAGGCTAGACATGTATCTATTATAGAAAGTTTTCAATAAAGCTATAATAGATAGTAATATTTAATTCAATATTAAGGATGAAAAACTATTGATACTCTTTGTATATATTGATGATATTATCTTTTGAGGAGATGATGAGGTATGCAATAGATTGATAGAGAAAATGTAGAAGGAATTTCAAATGTCAATGATTGGTGAGTTGTCCTTATTTCTTGGCTTTCAAGTTGCTTAATTAGATGGGAATCTTCATTTCTCAAGTAAAGTATATTGAGGAAATGCTAACAAAGTTTGATATGGAAAATGATAAACTAGTGTGTACCCCCATGGCTACTAGTTGCCACTTGATCAAGGATGATGAGTATTTAGGAGTTGATCAAACTCCCTATACATCTATGATTAGTGGATTTTTATATTTGACTGCCTCTAGACCTTATATTATCCATGTATCTTTGGTTGCCAGATATCAAGCTAATACTAAGTGATTTCATGAGAAAGCTATCAAAATAATATTTAGATATTTAAAAGGAACTCTAGATTATGCTTTATGTTTCAAAAAGGATAGTGATTTATCTCAAAGGTCTTATACCAATTTAGATTGAGATGGTTGTCATGATGATTGGTCTGGACTAGTTTAATAAAGAGTAAGATTCAATTTTCTTAACCACTATAGAGTCAGAATACATAGCTGCAACATCCTAATGTACTCACGTGATGTGGATGAAGAAAACATTGAAAGACATTAAGGTGATAAATGTTGAGCCCATTCCCATTATGTGTGATAATAAAAGTGGCATAAATATTTCAAAGAATTTGACAAAGCATTCAAGAACCAAACACATTTCTATCTAGTATAATTTCTTAAGGGAGAAATTTATAGAGAAATAAGTCAAATTGGAGTATGTGCCCACTCAAGATCAGATTGTAAATATATTCACTAAGGCACTTCTAAAAGATAAATTTGAGTATTTCAAATAGAAGCTAGGGGTTATTGCCCCTCCTTCTTCTAACTAGATGCATATGTTGATGCATCTATTAAGTGGTAGAATTTAAAGATATATCCTTTTTCTCTTAGATTGATGTTTATTGTTTCTCTCAAGGGGAGTAGAAAGTTGGTTAGTTGTTGTTGAAACTTAGGAAAAACATAAATTAAAGATAGTGCAAAAGAATATGAATGTAGAATTAGGTGAAATACATGTGTCCTTTTTGCTTGATGTCAAAGGGGGAGATAATAAATACTAATATTTCTACAAGGGGGATACATATTGGTAACTAGTGAATGGAGGAGAGAACACAAATATGAATGGAGAGAAAATTGCAATACACATACATTAATAAGTCACAATCAATGACAAAGAAGAAGATTGTTGGAAATATATTTTGTCATTGATGCCAATCTCTTGATGTCTAACAATATATGGTGTATGTGTTATGTTGTTATGTTGATTGTGTTGTGTTATCATTGACGATATGGAGATTAGTTGGATATATAATTATGACAGTTATTGAAGAAGTGATGATGTTGATAGTTGATTGGTAGATATTGTAATTTAGATAGTGAATAGATGAATATTGGTTGCAGATGTTTTGTGGATGTCCACCTTCTTAGTGTTTTATCTCTAGACTTTGTATGATGTCTTGATACAGATGGTGATACTGATGGTTTGAGATATTAAGATGAGAATTACATGCATGGAAATAGAATGGATATATTGATCTTATGAACTTAATATTGGGCGAAAAGATGATGTTTCTAGGACATTATTGTCCTTGAGAGTTTGATTAAGTAAGTTGGCAAATGAATATTTGGAAGAATGCTCCTTATTCCTCTTCTTTTCATGATATGGTCTTGTATAATTGCACCTAATGTTTATGATCTATAGACATTGTACTCCTATTTTTTTAAGTCCCTAGTGTTGCGGCTAATGTGGTTGGTGATTGTAGTTTGCTGATAGTTTGGATGTCTATTAGAATTGGTCTAAAGAATGCTCTAAATTTCTCTACATTAATGTTTCAAGTGTTGCAACTTGGAGAACATTTTTAGAATATTTGTGGTATGTCTTAGTTCAATTTTTAGATGTTGGTGATGTCTAGAGGAGGTGATAGTGGTGCTCTATGCATGACTAATTTCCCTAGATCTCCAAAATTAAGTGTTTTTATATCAGTTGTGTTGTGACAGCATGTTCTTGATGTGGAAAGGAGAAAGAAGTTTTTGGGAATGATGTCGAATGTTCAAGGAACAACCTTTCTTTCTCTACATGATGATGGAAGATCATTTAATGGTACATTATGTCTTACACTTGTCTTTCATGGAAATTGCTCTAGTTTGGCCAACAAAAAATGTTATTTTCCTTGTGGTGTATTATTGAGTGTCTCCACTTATTTTGAACATTGTAAATTACATTAATTTGAGGTCTTACCTTGGCATGTGAGGATCAACATTGGGTTTGTTCATCTAGAAGATATGTTTTTGGCCAACTAGTGATGTGTTTTTTTATTAATCTACACATTCCATTATTGTCGAGGTTGGAGTCCATATGTGATAGCATATATTTTTTTTAGAAATTCTTAGAAAAAAGTGGTATGATGTTTTTAGGTCCTCTCTATCTCCTAGATTGGACCACCTTCACCAAATTTATATTTTGGTGGCCAACTTGAGAGGACCTATGTTTACACTCCTTTGCATTGGCTGACCAAGTTGATGTTTGTAATAAATAAGATGGTATATATAGAAGATAAAATAAATTTCAATGGTGTGGATGAGTGTGTGAACCGATCCACATGATGTGCTTACATGATAATATCATTTACAAAAGCAGTGATGCAAAGCCGAGGTAGAAGAAGTGTGTGGTCAATTCTTTGGCATTGGTTGCTTGAGGCTAAGGCTCATACGTGGATATTGTTGGTGGTAGTATTGTTGAATGCCTATTCATCTTGATTCATATATTCAAGTACCTTTCTTGGAGATAGTGAGTCTCATCTACAAGTTTTGTATCTTTCCCTGAGGAAGTGCATCTCAACCTGCAAGTCCCTTGTATCTTGCTTTAGGATAGTGTATCTCAACCTGAAAGTTCTTCAAGGAGTAGTGAACTTTATTACAAGTGAGACTAAAACAATATTTTAATCTTATTAATATATTGTGAGTGGACTCTCACCATGGTTTTTCCATGTTTGTGTTTTGCACATAAATTTGGTGTTCTCTTGTGCATGGTGTCATTATTTTATCTTTTATTAGCATGCTAATAAGATTAATGTTAAATTGATATTGAATTGTGTTATAAAGTTCAAGTGTTTGATCAAGATTGATTCGCCCTCTCTCATTCTTGTGGTTTATTCAAACAATTATCATCATACTTGATGTCAACATAACCTAGTCATTAGTCTTTGTTATTTATTTTAGTATTGGTTGTGGAACTATCTATATGGTAGCTATATGTATAGCATGATTACATGGGTTTCATTATTGATTTGTTGTATCAAGAGGAGCTTAATTATAATATTTTAATTACATAAATAAGAATAATTAACAAATTTTAGTGACTTGGATAAGAAAACAAAGCTTATCATTACATAATGTTAACCCTTCTAGGAGAAAGACTATTATATATAATATTCTTTTTATAGATTCATAGTATCAATGGAACAAGTTAAGTTCTCCCTTGCATGTGTATGTTTTCATTCTACCCTCGATGAAAGGCTTATTCATGTTTTAGTTATCATTATTTAGTTTTAGTATAACAATATATACACATACATGTTCTTATGATTATATATGTATATTTATACATGTACATTTGTTATGCCTTCTTTTATTAAATATTTGCATAATCACATTTATGGCTAAAATATCCTTTATAATGTTTAAACAATGTGTTCATTGATACATGAATGTTATCACCTTTTTATTAGAAAATAAAATCATATAAATACTCATGATAAATTATAAGTCATGTAGATTTGGTTGCATGGAGTAATATCATTTACTTATGCTTTCATTCCATGGATTTTAGTAGGAAAACAAAGCATGAGTTTTGTAATGTCATCATATACATATAAGAAAATGGATAGACACATGCTCTTGTGAATACTCTTATGTGTTCATATGTGATTTTTGTTTGCATTTGTGTACTCTTGTATGCTTATAAGTATTTTGGAGTCTTCTTTAAAGTGTACTGGAAATCACATAAAGTTACTATGTTATTTCTTGTGTTTGAGATGGATCTTGAATTATTGAATTGACTTTAAATAGATAAGTAAATATTTTGCATTAGAATGTATATATATCATATTGCCAAATTCCATTTACTCTTACCAATATTACTTTCATAGTCTCCTCCTACTAGGTCAAGTATCTTTCATGTCATGAAAGATTTTGGGAAAGTGTAAATTCTTGGTGGTAGGCTGGATATGTGCTCTAGCAATTTTATCACCCTTATTGTACTTAGGGAGACATATTTCTAGGATTTCTTGATCTAGGAGGAGTTGCATAATTTTTTCATATGTATTCAATGTACTTGACCTTATGGTCTATTTTAAAGGATTATGTCTCTTTATGTTCTACCTTGTAATTTATTTATGTACTAAATATTAATGTTGCTATATAAATACTTGTTAGACAGTTCAAATAACCAGAAGACAACTGAGAGCAGGGCTGAATCAGTTGTCACAGGTTACCAGAACATTTAGCAATTAAAACTTTAATACTGGAACCCAAAACATTAATACCAGAATGCTTAAACCAAATACCAGAATAACAGTTAAACCAATTAAGCATAAACAATAGTCAGAGAATAAATACCATCCAAATGACACCAAGATGTATACGTGGAAAACCCGGTAAAGGGAAAAACCATGGTGGGAGGTCTACCCACAGTCAGCCAATACTTCTGCAGTAAGTATGTGAATTACAATTTAGGGGCCTGCACTTGTAGGAAGTCCAGCAGCCTAAAGCGCACTACTCATCACAAAAGGTGTCTCACTGACTACATAGAAATCTAGACTACAGTTCAGAAGAATGAATGAACTGCAAAGATAACATCTCCTATGCTTGAGTACAGTTCTGGTTAAGCTCAATACCAAAGGACTAAATCCTCTTACATAAACCCAACTCGATCTCCAATGATCGACCAAATCCTCTGCTTGAATGATATTACATTATTCACACTGTTAGGATTAATGATAGCCCCAAAGATACTGAGAGGGGGGGTGAATCAGTATCTAACCAGTTTATAGAATATTTAACCTTATTAAGCATTTTGCATTCAAAAATAGTGTACCGGTAAACAAGAATTAATGCAGTAAATAGGAACAGTAAAGACAACATAGAAAACACACCATAACACAAGATGTTTAACAAGGAAACCCGGTGTGGGAAAAACCTTGGTGGGATTTGTGACCCACAATATTCACTCACTGGCCAATGAATGGATATTACTTACAAGAGGGGCCTACATATGCAGGAAGGCCAATTGCCTAGAGCTCATTGCTCAATCTACAAAATGGAAGTCTCATTGACTTACAAAATGGATTATGAAAATCCAATATAATGTACTGCTACAATTCAACATCATACTATAACCATAAACCTTATACAAAATCTGCCTTAATATTCGCTCATCACTTCTACTATCATGTATCCATTATTACAAAATGATTTACAAGATCTCATACATATATGAGTCTATTACAATATACCATGTTGGCTTTACAAAAAGATATTTACAATTAAATACAATAAACAAAAGTTTGTTCTTGTCGGCTAGGGTGCCGATATACATTCTTGTCGCTGCCAGTGAAGTGTCTGTCGGTGATTTACCAGATGAATGCCACAAGGTTTCCAGTAGGTTGCCATCAATGATAACACCATCATTTCTCACTAGAGTGTAGAATGCCAACAATCTCCCCCTTTGGCATTGATGGCAACACTCATGAGAAAAATCCAAAAATTTATTTCCAAAAATGAAGTCCAAAAAGTTACCAAAAATGTGTGCTCCCCCTGAGTAGATGATCTCCTCTGAATAGCCATTTTTCTCTTTCCACTTCCTCCCCCTTTGACATCAATGACAAAGTTTGTCAAAAATTGTCAAATGAGTGCAAAATTTCAACTTTAACTTTGTAATCGGTTGGTTACAATCTGGAATATGTCTGCTAATACCAAGTTTAAGCTCTATATGAATTTGTTGTTGTCCTTCATAGTTGTCTCAGTTCTCTGGATTGTATTGGTGAGATGATGCATATGTTCCTCCGATGACCTTTGACCTTGAATTAATGCCTCAGAGATTTCTTTCCTTAGAGAGATAAGGTTGTCTAACTTAGGACTGAGTTTGTGCTTAAGCTCTCTGGATTTTGCCTTGATCCTTTCTTTCTCTTTCTCTAACTTCTCCAATTTTTCCTCAAATCCATCAAATTCTTGTTCAATAATTGATATAGGTTCAGATGAACCAATAATATTATCAGCTATATCATTTATCTCCTTTTGAACTTTGCTTATTTCCTTATCAATGTCCACTGTTAACAAATTTGTCTTGCAAGTATCTTTGTACAATTCCTTATACTCCAAAATTGTTGTATTCATTACCGGTAAAAGTGTATTGATGTGTTCCGTGCACTTGTTTATTGTTTCCTCAAAGAATTTTCCTTTTTCCTTTTCCATTTTCTCATTGAATGTTTCCTCATTAATTTGATCAACTGTCAATATATTACCAGCAATATATTTAGACAATGTGTCTAACTAACTTAAAAAATCCTTTACATTATCTACATTGCATTTGGGTGCAATCATCTTATGAATGGGTATTGTGTCATCAATCGCCTTATAGGCCAATGCATTTCAATCTATTATTTTCTTTATTGAGTCCAGAAGTACTTCAGTCACATTAGTAGGTCTAAATTTGGTCAGTGAAGTACCAGATGTCTGACCAACTACCTTTACAATCTCAATGCTTCCAGTGGGAGTAACCAATTTGCTTGTATCAACCTCTATTGGATCAGTCTATGTTTGCATTTCTACTAGCAATGGTTTTGGTTTCTCAGTGATTGTTGGTTGGACTACCTCAATGTGTATCTATGAATAGGTCAGTTTCTTAGTTGGTTTCTCTGCACTATCTGCTGTTAGTATCTCTGTTAGTCTCTGTCGGTTTCTCTGTGCTTGCATCAGTATTACCAGTAACCATTCCACTGTCCAAGGGTTCCACTGAATTCTCTTCTTGCTCTGCTTTCCTTGTATGTGTTTCAACCTCAATATGTTCTGTTAGTTGCTCAGTAGCAATATCTTTCTTTACCTATGTGTTATCCTTATCCACTACAATGTTTACTTCCTGAGTATCAATGTTCATAGTGTACAAAATTTCTAACTCAGGGTTAGTGTCCTCATGTGTTGTGTCCACATTCTCAGTAGCCGGTGTGTTATTAGCATGTTTTGGTGGAGTAACCAAAGGTGGTGGTAGGTTGTCAGTTACTTTTATGTTTGGTAATCCACCAACTTTACCTTTTCCTTTGTCTCTATCCTTTTGATAAACCTTGAAAGTTTTCTTAGGTCTGTTTAGCTCTTCCCATTTTTCCTTCTCTACAAAAAAGATGTCCCACTTGTCTGTTGTTTCCTCTGCAATTTCATTGACTCTACTAGCCATTAGGCTTACATGCCAGTGTCTGTTAGGGTTTCAAGTAGATCCAAAGAAAATATGAACTAACAATTATATGCAGATTTAAATACAAAAGATAAAGGAATAAAACAGGACACAGATAACATAGAGATTTAATGTGGTTCACCCAGAATGAGTTACGTCCACCATACACAGTCGTCCAATCTTTCTTATTATCCAGCAAAAATAGTACATCAACCTTACAATGCCTTAAGCATCCCAACCACTTATAACATGTGTTTTTAGGGCAAAAACAAAGTCGGCCTTTTTAGGGTTTTATTACAATGTCAGTTTTCATAAAAAAAATACCCAAAAAAAAATTTCTCGGGGGTTCCCACCCCCAAACCCCCACTTTTCTCAGGGGCTGCCGCCCTTGAATCTGTGCCCAGGACCCCCAACAAGGATACGTGTTGAGTGTACAGTACTTTGCTGATCAGTCGCCACATTTCAATAGTGTCCACTTGCAAAAATTGATCTGTTAGCTTCGCTAATTAGTTCATCAATTTCTTCTATAGAGTTAACCGGATGTACTGCTAGAAGTTTTTCAATCTTTAGTTTCTTATCTAGCTCCATTACTGCAATTCTCTTAGCATCTAACCTCATGTACAATTCATTTGGTAGATCATCTACAACTTCTATTAACACTTTCTTATATATGTCAAGATGTAGAATGCCAACATGCACATTACATATTCATATCCCATTCCCATGACCATGAGCTACAATGAGATCTTAAATCATATATATACAAACCCTCGACCATAAACAATCAGGTCGACCCCCAAACAATAAACCAATTACATAATTTCAAAACATGTCAGTCTTAGACCAAAAAAATAACATCCAACCCATAAGATATCCTAGAAACACATTGAGAGGTCCAATCCACATGTTACATTAAGTCAGTCCATAACCTAGATCAATCGAGACCCAATATAGGTACACATGCTAAAGCAATGATCCCAATCTGCCAAGTCTCGAACATGATCACCATCAACATCCTGAAACCATACCAGGAGTTGCACCAACACCACTTATGCATATCATCAAAGATCTTCATCAAAGCTCTGCCAATGAAACTCTCACCAGAACCACAAACCAAGCTTGTAAGAAAATAGGATAGAATCCGATCACTAGGGCAAAACCAATTGACTAAATATGAACATGAGTAGCATGAATAATCCAAATCATACCAGAGCATACCCGATCATGTCGGATCCAATCCAACCAGAAACCATACATCTTACCGAGACCAGAAGGGTGCCAGTAAAGCATCCAAAACAACTAATGTTGACATCAATGACAAAACATCAATGCAACACATAATAAATTCCTCCAAATGGCCAACAATACTATGTCCTTGGTCTTGTAAATTTGAACATGTCATTTATTCATGCTTATTTGGTGTACTTTATCAATTACGTAATTTTTTAATTATGGAGGACCTAACATCATCAGTAATATTATAAATAAATAAATTTGATTCATAGTGTAGGCATATTAAAGACTATGATCAATTATATTTTGATATGCATTTATCATTTGCTAATGAGCACATAGAATTCCATATAAATCCAAAGTATAGTCAATTTGGTTGTAGATAATCTAATGATAACTAGCAAGGAGATCATATGATATTTTAGTGAACATAAGAATTTATTATTTATCATATTTTTTTGTAAAAAATAGCAACTATATAAAATATATAGTAAAAAATTAAATAAATAGACGAGTTATCATTTCTAGGTTTGTTCTTTGGATATTTTATTATAGTGATAGCCACCCATTTTATGTAGGCATGTTGTATCATAGAATTATTAAATGGTTTTTCTAATATGTGAAGTGAGAAAAATTGTTGGATATAACATATGTAATAAATCTTAATGGTATCTTTAAATATAATGTTTGGTTAAATGGTGGTGAGATTTAAGACAAAAGACATAATCATAATACACATTTTATAATTCTAATAGTAACACATATAGCATAAATACTCAACCATATATGGTTAAAGGTTTTGATTTCTAGTCTATTAGATAAATTTTCAAGAATTTTTATCAATGTACAATAAATCCAAACTTGATAAGGTTCAAATTGTCAGGGAGAAACTAAATATTGTAGATGGTCTTAATCATTTAAGCCATATCCTAGAACTAAAGTGTGAAATATACAAAATGAATTATTTCTTTCATATCAAAGCATAATATAACAAAACAAAAATAATGAATGAGAATTATAATTCTTAGTTTAACAACCTATAACTATGGATGTTGGAAATTTTCTTTTAACATATAGAGACTAAATTTTACAACATAAAGTTGTAATTGTTAAAAAGTGAGTAACTATAAGGGACACTGGAATAACTCATGCTCGTCTCAATAGATACCATTGAAAACCATAATGGAATTATTTGAAATTAGTTGTAAAAATTAGCATAACATGCCTCATAGTTGGAGTTGAATTCTAAGTTTAAGTATGATATGATATCCAAGATTAACTAATTTATTATTGATTGTCTCATTATTATAGGTTTGTACCAAAAATATATTATATTTTATGTGTGACATGAGTGGATCAATATGAGAGAATGTGTTATTCACATATATGAAAGAACATTCATTTATAACTAGTGAAGATGACAAATATTAAAGACAATTAGCTTTTTCTTGGAAGAATTGAAGGTTTTTGCAATTGCATATAAAGTACACTTCCAAGAGAGTGGATTAGGCTAGTGTGATTCAATTGAATCAAAATATTCTATTAAATATTAAGAACATAAAGATGCCATTACAAAGGAAAAATCCACCAAATGAATAAGTAGAAGCACGCACATAAGATCTAATTAATATTAAACCTATGTATGCATATGTTAGACAATTAATACTATGAACAATAGACTTCCAAGGGTAATAAATATCATTTTTCAATCATAATAAAAATAATTAGTAGAGTCATGCAAGATGAGGCCAAATTAAGAGGAAGAGATATTGATAATATGATATGAAGAACTACCATGATACTCACAACAAAGAGATATACTACAAAATGGTTTATAGAAGTGACACCTATGCATAAGTGAAAGGAGAAACCTAATTATCAAAAAATTATATGGTTTATTAAATCACATGATAGAGAACTAAGGGAGGAGAGTGTGATAAATATGCATCCCTTTATGAATATTTTTCTTTCTAAAATGCATAAAAGAGCCACATATCTATATTTGAGATTGTAGCTTCATGTTGAAAATGAAAGCAAGTATTTGTAAGAAATTAAGATGTAATTTGAATATGAAAGTAGTCATGTCATTAAAAAACTATGCAAACAAACCCAAAGGATTCAATAATGCAAAATCAAATAGATTTAGCATGCAAAGTATGTAATGACAAACATTATTCATTAGTATTTGTTCCTAATGAACTTAACTTTGTTTCCCATAGATTGCTCGAATAAATTGCTTAATTTAATAAAATACTGAGGATTTGACCTCTGTAATGCATGACGCATCATACCATAGAAAATAGTTTGACTAGAACAGATTTCTCGCAAATTATAAATCCACTTTTAAAGATTTTTAACCTATCGATCTGAGAATTTAATGATTGAAATTGGGTACGCAAAGAATGCATCGTTTTACGATAAATCATTATGAGAATTTAATAATTGAAATTGTTAAAAACATTCCAGTTCTTCACTCCTTGATCTTATATTCTTTACAGTTTGATGGCGTTTAAAGTTTGTTCCATTCCAAAGAATCCATTCAGTGTGGGTTACGCGATGTTTCAATTATAATGAACTATATGATGAATCCAATTATGGAGGTGCACAACTCTTGGAATATCTGTTGTAAATGTAAATATATATTTCTTTAAATAAGAAAAGTATCGTTAAAAATAAAATGAGATCAATTTTCATTGGTCAGATTTATTCGATTGGTGTGGCTTGCAGGCAGTTGTATTATCTTTAGGGGATTCGTCTTTCCTCATCTCGTTTCATTGACATTCCAATTTGACATCTCTATCTTGTTAAAATCGCACTTCAACTCTAAGCTAGGTAGATAAGATGGAGAAAAATCAAAGATGTACAACATGCCAATTAATTTTTATTGACTATAATAATAGGATATTTCTTCATCTCTCTTCAAATCATAATATTTATTGTGTGACTTCTCCTTGAGCTAATTCTCTGCAGAGTCTTCACTCTTGGTAACTTGCAAAGATAATATTTTCTCTGCAACACTAGAGATCATAATTTCTTATATCAAGTAGAGCAATGAGCTCATTATAAAGGACATTATTCCTTGTGTTCATTTTTTTCCATTAATGCCCTAACCTCATCAACCAGAGGCTTTAATTTGCCTCATTATCAAAATATTTAGGATCACTATAGTCACATTAAGAATATAAAAATAAATATCATCATTTACACCACAATTTCACATTTCAAATCCACATTTTGAAGAGTCACCAACGTAGAAAACTTTTTTACTCTAAAAAAAGCTCACATAGTCACATTAAGAATATAAAAATAAATATCATCATTTACACCACAATTTCACATTTCAAATCCACATTTTGAAGAGTCACCAAGGTAGAAAACTTTTTTACTCTAAAAAAAGCTCACATATCCCTGTAGTATTCGAATCAATACACCCTTCATCTAAAGTAGAGGCATCCAACTTATATTTCTTAAAGAAATAATAGATGAATAAAATATAACTAAATCTATTGCCATCATAGTCAACAAAACAAAGAATCCCATTAAGCATAAAACCATATTCATATTACTCTAATTGACTGCTTGCATATATATCTCTGGTAGGATCACCAATAAGATACAAGCATGAATATCTATAGCATTATTCTTATCACTGTAATCACATATAATTGTGCAACAATTTGTAGTAAACCTCCCCACCCACTCCCACCCTCCCCCACCCCATGCTTTTCTTTAGATACTTATTACTTTGACCTGTTAGTCTATGTTTGACTCATTATGTGTGGTTTATTTCGTTTGTATGTGTGTGGATATATTCATGTGATCTGTGCCATTTGACTATTTTATGATGCTTATATGTTTCAGGACATGATTACTTTCTATACTTTATATTATAGATGGACATATTGATGCTAGTGATGGTATACTTATGACTTGGATTATATATTGGTTTTTATATATTTAGTTGGAATTAATTATTTATTCTTTGCATGCTTGTTGAGTGGAAGTTAATTAATTCTAGGAAATTTTTAATTGTTGATTTAATATTTCAATATTATTATTTGAATTGTTTTATGAGGATTTATTTGGAAATTAATTTAATATTATTGATTTTATGTTTTTGAAGCTATTTTGATGATTTTCAAATTAGGATTTTTCTTTTCTTTTATGCATGTTTTTGTGAAGCTTTATTTAGGTTTTAATTGAGTATTATTTATAGTCTTTGGATGAGCATTTTATGGTTGACATTTTTTTTGACAAAATTTTGGGAGAAGAATTATTACTACAATTTGCGGAGAATTTTGAAGGAGATTTTTGGGATCATGAAATAGGAGAAGGGTTTGCATCTTTGAACAATGTTGATTGAAAGATTGTTTCTTGGATTGGATTTCTTTGGGCGTGATTGTTGGAATTTTGTTGCTAATTGGAAGAGGATACATATTTTGGAGATTCATATACAAATTCTCTCTCTCTCTCTCTCTCTCTCTCTCTCTCTCTCTCTCTCTCTCTCTCTCATATCTTTCTTCATAGGTTTCCAAGTAGGTTCCTATCTCCTGGTTTTGCTTTCAGTTTTAATTGCAATTTTATTTGAAATTGAATATTAGGGGGGATTTGGGAATATTAATTTGATTACCTATTGTTTGAAATTAGTTCCTTATTCAGGTTTTTGAAATTTTGCCACATTCTTAAAGCAGGTGTGGGGATTGATTATTTTAGTTGTTCAATTTTTCTTTGTGCTTGATTGAAATCCTTGTAAGATTCTCTACAATTGCATTTTTATGTTTCTAGGATGTTATTAGGCCTTTTCCAAATGAGCATTTGTCATATAATTTATTTTTGAGTTTTTATGCTATGTTTTTGTTTTAATTTTTTTGCATTTTCAAGAAATTATGTAGCCTCAATGCTCAATTGTACACACTTAGAGCTTCAATTGTGAAACTATAAGCCCAAATTGCATAGTATTAGATTCTCAAATGTGCAGGTATAGAGGCCAAATGTGTATGTCTTTTGGGTTTGACTCAGTTTGTAATTTTGACCTAATTTTGACTCTCGATTAGCCCCAGAGGCTACAAGTGACTATGTATCCCATTAGTTTTGGATTTCTCTATCTTATTGGACTTATTTTAGATGGATTGATGTTCATATTCCCTTTCTTGATTTTTCTTGGGAGAAGGAATAGTGATTTTGAGGTTACATGATTCAGTTTTAGGACTTGACCTTGTGATTGGTCTTTGTTTGGAAGTCCTATTTGTAGATTATGCAATCTATTCATGTATACGTATTGTTGATGTTTCTATTTGTATATCATATGTTTCATGATTCTTATTTTGATTCATAGAGGATAGGTTGTGTAGGTGCATTAAGGGGGAGTGGCTCTCTATGGTGGCCAAGGCCCTATGTGGCTACTAGGGTATCCAATACGAGAGTAGATTAATAAGTGATAACATTAAAATAAAACTTCAGGTTGGGTTTTACATACTAAAAAGATAAGTTTTTTTTCCCACTCATGGCCTCAAGTGCTTGTATAGATAGAGGATGAGCTTCGAAAGGCATGTTCATCTAAAGAGATGTTTTGAACTAGTATGATTGTGCAATACCTTGTCTTCAAGAAAGAATTATACAATACAACATGAGCTCTCCATGGGGGTCGAGGTCTAGAGTTAGGAGAGGTTCAAACCACTAGGGTAACTCATGAGATTCTTTATGATGACACTCTCTCCTTCATGTATCCTAGTATCTTATGTTGTTGATTTCTTTAATGTTAATGTCTCCAGTAGTCCTTTGGTTATTATCCTTACTTTCTTATCTTGTTTAGTGGTGTCTTGTGTATCTTGGTTGTGGTGTATGTTAAGTTATTTTATGGGCTATCCTTCTTTTTTTTGTGTTTAGGGCCTTGTGTCTATCTCTAGCAGTGGGGCTGGACCTTTGGGTTTTACATGCTTGGGTGGTAGTGTTTACCATCTATTGGGTGGTAGAGTATAATAGACTAATAATTAAATAAATAATTATTAGCTAATAAAAGATAACTCCAACATTAAGCTTCTCAAGAAGGTGTAAGGAAAGAAAGTGTGGAAATTCGCTTTCCTAATGTCAGTTTGCGGGAGAGAATAGACTAGTGCATACAAAATTTCAACATTTACAAAATATGGCACAAGAATGCGAAAACACAATTAAACAACATAGAGAGAGAACACACATAGTTAACATGGGAAAACCCTTTCGGAAGAAAAACCCACCACCAATAGATAATCAACTTTATTAATAGTATGTCAAAAGCAATACAATAAAGTCCAGTCTGTAGACTTCCTTCACTCTATCATACAACCGTTCCAGATTAACATACAACACTCAGATCACACAATCATTACAGAACGCCCAATAGCTACGTAACTTGTAACCCCCATTTGGTTTACATTCGGCTTCAAATACCAAACTAGTCGGCCATTACATCTGTCTAAGATGGTTGGGAAGTCAAACTATTTTTGTCAGTTTGCAATCATGGAAAATCAATTATCTCACATGCAGTAGAGAATTGGGTCAGTTCATATTCATTTACACCGATGGTCTCACACTTAGTGTGTAAGTGTTTACCTTTTGGAAACTTGGTCAGATCGCACACCCACAGTTGATCCTCGCTCCATCGACCATCGATATAACTCTTAATTGATAAAGCCGATCACCCGATGATACCCGATCACCGAAGGCGACTTCATCGGGTCATTGGCTATACATGTAGACTGCTACTCTGATCTTCGATGACTAAGAGTCAAATGCATCCGCCCTTCGGGATCAATATAGAAAAGGCTATCCCAATCTTTGATACCAAGAGCACGCACCTCATCGGGACATTAGAATATGCTCAGAACTGCTATGCCAATATGCATTAATAGCCCGATAACATAAGGTGGTCTCATCGGGACACCGACATGACATTCAGAATGTCAACCCAATTGTCGATATGTGACCCGATTGCTAAAAATGACCTCATCGGGTTTTGGCATAAAGAAAAGCTTGAACTTCTAATCTCCTGATGGTTCCTAAGGTGAATCCATCCGCTTGAGACCAAAACCATCAGCCATCGACATAACAAGGAAACAGCTACTCTGATACCCAATAGATATGAAGACATTGGTCTAAGTCACATCGATCAAAGAATGATCAATAACCAAGAGGTGTCACTCTATTGCTTCATCGATTTAGGATAGTCCGATCAACCCGAAATTGTCAAGTGAATTTGAGGCACATTTCCAACAAACTCCCACTTGATGAGGAATTCAATGGAGCAACTACCACTTCAGACGTTATTGAGAAACATGAGTATCAAGACCCATTGATTTTGAACACCACTTGAACCTATGTGTGCTCACTAGTTTCATCAAGGCATCTGCAACATTTTCCAGAGTGTCTACCTTGTTAAGACTGACTTTTCCATCTTCCACCATGTCACGAATGAAGTGATACTGAACATCAACATGCTTCGATCTGGCATGGAAAGTAGGATTCTTTGCCAAACATATGGCACTCTGACTTTCGCTCCATATTTCAACCTTCCCTACACCAAAACCAATATCTAAACTCAAACGCATAAGCCAGACTGCTTCTTTACAAGCATGTGTGGCCACCATTTAGTCTTCCTCTATAGTGGACAAAGCAACTATAGCTTGTCGCTTGCTCATTCAACTAATTGCTCCACCGTTCAGGACAAAAACATATCCACTAGTGGATCTCCTGTTGTCAATATCCCCTGCCCAATCAGAATCTGTATAACCACAAATGCTGAGATTTCTCTTTGAATCCTTCAGATTACCATGATAACACAATTCAATATCTGAAGTACCCTTTAGATATCTAAACACTCTCTTTACAACATCCTAGTGTGGTCTCCCTGGATTTGACATAAATCTACTAAGTACTCCCACTGGTTGGGCAATGTCTAGTCTTGTACAGACCATAGCATACATTAGACTGCCTATAGCACTTGCATAAGGTACACTTTTCATGTCTTCAATCTCTTTTGGAGATTTCGAACTGTCCAGCACAGACAACTTAGTTCCCTACAAAATGGGAACAACCTGTGGTTTATAGTTGGACATATGAAACCTATCAAGAACATTGGTTATATATTTTATTTGGCTAAGCCAAAGTTTCATCTTGGACCTATATCTTTTGATCTCCATTCCTAGAATGTAATGTGCTGGTCCTAAATCCTTCATTTCAAACTTCATAGAAAGCTGAGATTTTAAAACTGAGATCATGCCTTTTGTGTTTCCTATTAACAACATATCATCTACATACAAAGCTATGATAAGAATCCTATCACCATCAATTTTGTAGTAAACACAATGATAAGCTTTTGATCTCACAAATCCCAAGGACAAAACAAATGTATCATACTTTTGATACCACATTCTGAGAGACTGTTTCAAACCATACAGAGACTTCTTGAGTTTGCATACCAGATGTTCTTTACCTTTTTCCACAAAGTGCTCAGGCTAGGACATATAAATTTCTTCTTCAAGATCACCATGAAGAAATGTTGTCTTCTCATCCATCTTTTCTATCTCCCAATCATATGTTGTTGCAAGTGACAAGAGAAATCTGATAGATGTCAGCTTAGCTACAGGAGAGAAGATTTCCCCATAGTCAATACCTTCTTTTTGCGTAAACCCCTTTGCAACCAATCTTTCTTTGTACATATCAATGCTTCCATCTGGATCATACTTCTTTTTGAACACCCACTTACAGCCTAGAGGCTTTCTGCCTTTAGGCAGTAGCACCAAATCACAAGTTCCATTTTTATCCAATGATGACATTTCATCATTCATGGACTCTAACCAGGAATATGAATCAGACATTTCAATAGGTTCTTTTAGAATTCTAGGCTCATTAGTATCTACAAGTAAAGCATAAGCATAATTAATATTCAACATAGAATGACTGTACTTATCAGGTGTATACCTATTAGGTTGTTGTCTCTCTATAGTAGACCTTCTTAACTCTGGTGTTGAGGCTTCTTGAGGTTCCACAGGAGGCTCACCATCATGTTCTTCTTCAGAACTACTTGAACTGCTTGAACTCTCCTCATCTTTAGGTATCTCTGGAGATTCATCTTTGGCTAGAGGAATTTCAACCTCAGTTTCTCCTTTCTTTACTATATTTTGATCTAGTGACTAGGTTTCAGCTCATGAAAAATCACACTTCTGTTGTACACAACCTTACCAGCCACTGGATTCCAAAGTTTGTATCCTTTCACAGCAACTCCATAGCCAATAAAGATACATTTCACTGCTTTGTTATCCAACTTAGATCTATTCACATCCGGCACATGAGCATATGCCTCTGCACCAAAAACATGAAGGTGCCTTAAAGAAGGTTTCTTACCAGACCATGCTTCCATAGGGGTTTTATCAACCAATGCTGAAGTAGGAGATCAACAAGTAACACGTTGTAGCAACTGCTTCAGACCATGCTTTCTCCATTAGAGACCGATTCAACCTTTCAGCAACTCCATTTTGTTGTGGAGTGTAAGGTACAGTCTTATGTCTCTTAATTCCATGATCAACATAGTACTTGTCAAAATCTGCACTACAGTATTCACCACCGTTATCTGTTCTTAAACATTTAATATTTCTCCTAGTCTAATTTTTAACAAGGTTTCTTAAATTCCTTAAACCGACTGAACACTTCTGATTTACTTTTAAGAAAATACACAAATGCCCTTCTTGAATAATAGTCTACAAAGGATACATAGTACTTAGTCTTAGACAGAGAAGGTACATCGACTGGACCAAACACATCAGAGTGGACATAATCTAGAATGTCAGAAGATTTATGAGAACTAGAATAAAACTGAACATGGTTATGTTTTCCATAAATGCAGTGTTCGCAGAAATCGAACTCAAAACTACAATCATCTAGACCTTCAACTAGATTCTTATTCTTCAAGGATTTTAAACCTTTTTCACCTATGTGGCCTAACCTATTATGTCAAAGCATTTTTTTCTCAGTGGGAAGTTTAGCTTCCAATGAATTAGCATTATGCATCCTATTGTTTTGATAGACTTTTCAGAAGTTACATTACAACATATAGGTTGAGCATTTAACTTATATAGTGTACCAATGTGATCGCCCTTTGCTAGTACAATGGAACCCCTAGTCATCTTGCAACCACCAGACACAAATGTAACTTGTACTCCAACATCATTAAGTTTACTTACAGAGAGTAGGTTTCTTGCCAGACTTGGTATATGAAGAACTCCACTTATACCCTTCACTCTACAATCTGGGAATTGAATTTTAATTCTTCCTCTCCCTACAATCTCCAATGTAGAATCACTATCTAAATATACCTTTCCACCAGCATACGGTTCATACTTCGAGAACCACTCCTTGTGGGAGGTCATGTGAAAAGATGCACCATAATCTACTAACCACATGTCATCTGATGTAGGCACTGCTAGGGCTGCAACAAATACATTTGCATCACTCTGATAAGATTTAGTATCAAAATGCTTCTTCTTCTTCTCCTACTTGCAATCCTTTCAGATATACCATTTCTGCCCACAGTTCTAGCACTTCACCTTTGAATTCTTGCCTGGAGATTTAAATCTCTCCCGAGACTTGGACTTCTTTCCTTTCTTCTTGTCTTTGTCCTTTTGTCTTCCTCAAATAGAGAGTGCATCTTTTTTCATCTCAGAAGACTTGTTTCTCATTTCCTCTGACAAAAGAGTATCAACCACAATATCCATCTTGAACTGGGTTGTAGTACTACCGATAGCCATCACTAGGTGTTCCCAAGAGTTAGGCAATGAACACAACAATAGCATGCAACGTTCTTCTTCCTGGATGGACACACCAACAGAATTTAATTGTGCAAGAACCATGTTGAATGCATTTAAGTAGTCTGCCAATGGTGTTCCTGCATCCATCTTCAGAGAGTACAACTTCTTCCTCAAGAAAAGTTTATTCACTAAGTATTTGTCTTGATAAATATCTCCCAACTTATTCTAGAGAAGGTGTTCAATCTTCTCCTCATGGACGTTTAACAAAACAAAATCAGCAAGACATATTCTGATTAGACCCCTTGCCTTCCAGTCGGCTAAATCCCAATCTTCTTGCTTCTTGCCTGAAGTCTTAGAAGTTACAGTCATAGTACCCCAGAGATCTCTATCGACCAACAAGTCTTCCATCTTGAGTTTCCAAAGTTCAAAACTAGAACCATTATACTTCTCCATGTTTATGCGCCCTGAAGTACTTGCCATTTCAACCTGTAAAAAATAAGTAGACACTCTACAAGACTCCGACTAAAACATAACTGACACAAAAACAACCCAAACCCAACAAGGATAACAAAATGGGCCAAGCTCTGATACCACTTGTAAGGAAAGCAAGTGCGCAAATTCGCTTTCCTAATGTTAGTTTGCAGGGGAGAATAGACTAGTGCATACAAAATTTCAACATTTACAGAATATGGCACAAGCATGAGCAAACACAATTAAACAATATAGAGAGAGAACACACATAGTTAACATGGGAAAACCCTTTCGAGAAAAAAACCTACCATCAATAGATAATCGACTTTATTAACAATATGTCAAAAACAATACAATAAAGTCTAGTCTACAGACTTCCTTCACTCTGTCATACAACCGTTCCAGATTAACATACAACACTCAGATCACACAATCATTACAAAATGCTCAATAGCTACGTAACTTGTAACCCCCATTTGGTTTACATTCGGCTTCAAATACCAAATTGGTCGGCCGTTACATCTATCCGAGACAGTTGGGAAGTCAAACTGTTTCTGTCAGTCTACAATCATGGAAAATCAATTATCCCACATGCAGCAGAGAATCAGGTCGATTCATATTCATTTACACCGATGGTCTCACACTTAGTGTCTAAGTGTTTACCTTTTGGAAACTCGGTCAAATCACACACCCACAGTTGATCCTTGCTCCATCAGCCATCGGTATAACTCTTAACTGATAAATCCAATCGCTCGATGATACCTGATCGCTGAAGGTGACTTCATCAGGTCATTGCCTAGACATGTAGACTTCTACTCCGATCTCTGATGACTAAGAGACAAACGCATCGGCCCATCGGGATCAATACATAAAAGGCTATCCTGATCTCTGATACCAAGAGCGCGCACCTCATCGGGACATCAAAACACACTCAGAACTGCTATGTCAATATGCATTGATAGCCCGATAACATAAGGTGGTCTCATTGGGACATCGGCATGACATTCAGAATGTCAACCCAATTACTGATATGCGACCCAATTGCCGAAAATGACCTCATCAGGTTTCAGCATAAAGAAAATCATGAACTTCCGATCTCCCGATGGTTCCTAAGGCAAATCCATCTGCTTGAGACCAAAACCATTGGCCATCAGCATAACAAGGAAACAACTACTTTAATACCTGATAGATATGAAGACATCAGTCTAAGTCACACCGATCAAAGAATGATCAACAACCAAGAGGTATCACTTTGCTGCTTCGTTGGTTTAGGCTAGTCCGATCAACCCGAAATGGTCAAGTGAATTTGAGGCACATTTCCAACAAAAGGGACCAAGCTCTAATACCAATTGATGAACACACAATAGGACTTAGAGGAAGGTGAATCAGTCCAGATCTCTAATACAACTTTATTTATGATCTATTTAAATTTAAACCACAATTGACATATTACTTTAATGAAATCTTGAATGTACAAATCACAACCAACTCATGAACACCAAATTTACATGGAAAATCCAAGAAGGGAAAACCATGGTGAGAATCACACTCACAATATAGATATGAATGATTATAATAGAGATCATGAATGTACAAATCACAACTAGCTCATGAACACCAAATTTACATGGAAAACACAAGAAGGGAAAAACCATGGTGAGAATCACACTCACAATATAGATATGAATGATTATAATAAATAGGCCACAGGACAAGGAGATCAATGCTTTGAACTTGATAACTAAGGTGCACAACCTTAGGGAAAGATACAAAGTGATGCCAAGAGAGACACACTATCATGTGATAGGAATAGCTGAACTGAAGAGGAATAGAATCTCCTAATCATGAAATAGGCCTTGAAATTTTGTGTCAAGTGTATATCTAACCTCAAACTCTATTACCAAACTTTGTCAGGGCTCTTCTCAATAGATTGTCACACACCTTTTCAATCAAATCTACCTACATATGATTCACAACCACTTTATAAAAAACAAATACCTCCCAGACATCTATACTACTTGTAGCTTTGTAAATTGTACACCCTTAATTAGGGTTGTCCAATTTCATGCTTAGGTTAGCACCGACCTTAATCTATTGCATTTTGCATTTTAAAAATTATTTAAGCATTTAATTATGAATTTAATTAAATCTAAAATCCTCTCTTATCATTCCACACATTATAAAATTGGACCCTTAACCCTAAGCATGCCCCTTTATATTTTATCTTCCTTAATTAATTAATTAATTAAATTAAATCCTAATAAAGTCCTATTTCAACCTTCAAAGATCATTTTAGCATATCTAAACACCTTGGATTGATGCACCAAGCAGGATTTGACTTTTTAATGATGATACCTTACATCCCTACAATTTTGGAAAAAAGTTGGTCAGACTAGTGTGAATCACACTAGCCTTGACTTTTTCTCCCATAATTTCAGGATCTTAATTTAGTGGTATTATAATGTTTAAGTCTAGCTTTGTGTGAAATTTTATCAATTCTAGGTTAGCCTATGATAAAAATTAAAGTTAGAGTTTCATATATATAACATTTTATTTCCTCATTTGAAAGACCCATCCATTAACAATTGAAGGAGACCTCTTATGAAGTGAAAGTGCAACTTTTATGTGAAGTCTTCAAAGAGAAAATTCATCATTCATCAAGTCTTCATCAACCTTTTTCATCAATCATGGAAGCTTAGAAGATGTTGAAGAATAATAAGGAGATCACCAACTGTTGATTGGATTGTACCTTTCCCTTAGGGGTTTGGTATGGTTTCATGTTATTTTAATATCTCTATGTGAGTTTCTAAATATACATATATCTGTTGGCAACAATGCAACAAACTAAGAGGGGGGTGAATCAGTTTGCACAAAAACTCACTGTAAATTAAACCACAAATCAAATCTGATAATTAATAGTTAAAGAATGAAACAACACCACATCAATAACACACATAACACCAGTTTTTTGGTCAACCAAACAATCAATGGAGAGCTAGCGTGGAGGTGGAGTAGGTGACAATGGAAGAATTCAAAATTCAAATTCTCTGCAAGGCGGGAACTCTAGCTCCAATGGTGGGAGCGGCCAGAACGATGGTGCTAGCCCCATGGGGGAGAAGGACAAGCCTTTGGATATTCTACAAGCTGATGGTACTCTGCCAGAGAAGAATGTGGATTCTAGAAACATGGTGGGGGGGTCCAGTGGGGATCCAACCCAAGTGTAGAGGTCTTGGAGAATGGAAAAGAATCTAGAAAGTGGTCATCCCTCTTTAGAACTAGACCATCTGGAAAATCCTCCTTACCTCCTGTCAAGAATATATCGGACCCTATTGGTGGTAATTTCTCTATTTCTATCCCTGATTTGGTTCTGGATCATAACATAAATAGTATGTCAAACTCTCTGGTGGGTAAACTCATGGGACCACACCCAAACATTGAAGTTGTTAGGGCTTATGTCAAACGAAAATGGGCTTTGAAAGGTAATGTTGAAATTTTGGCTCTACCTAAAGGCCTCCTCACCTTTTCCTTTTCATGTGAAGAAGATAAAATAAGGATCCTATGTGGTAGTCCTTGGATGGTTGGAAAGATAGCTCTGGTCCTTCAGAAATGGCATCTGAATCTAAACATGAGTGATTCTCTTCTTGTGCAAGTCCTAGTTTGGGTTAAGTTACTAGGTTTGCCTCTTAAGTATTGGGCAGAAATTATTTTCTCAGGTATAGCAAGCTCTTTTGGTGAGCTCCTCTCAATAGATCTAGTCACAACTTCAAGAAGGAGGCTCACTCATACCAGATTTTTTGTAGGGATAGCCCATGATGTAGATATGCCATAACAGATATATATAGTGTCAAAGTTGGGAACATGGAAACAACAGATTGAATACGAATCCATCCCCTTTGCTTTCTTTCACTATAAGAAAGCAGGTCACTGGGCCAAACATTGTCCTCTCAAGCCTAAAGGGGAGCACAAGAAAGCCAAACCTTCAGTTGAAAGTAAAAAGGCTCCAAAGAAAAAGGTATGGCAAGTCAAAAACTCAGAAAATAAGGAAACTGGTCTTGTTGATACCAACTGTTTGGGACCCTCGAGGAAAAATAAGGAAGTGCTCTCCTCAACCTCTATCTCTAATCTTCGCCCCTAGGAAGCTCTGAGGAAGGATCAAATGAAAGAAGACAACCCCCTGGTAGGGCAGATCCAAAAAGAGGAATTAAAAGATCAATCTGAATCTTCAAAAGAAAATATCAAGATGGTAATCGCTGACACCTTAGCCAGTAAGGAAGCTCCCAATTAAGAGGATCAAAAGGATGAGGATACTAAGGAAGCTAAATAATCTGAGAAAGGGGATATTACTAGCTCTCAAGAAGAAAAGACTGACTCTTCCCCTCTAATGATTAGGTCTGATGCAAGAAGCACAAAAATGTGCTATATTGGGTATGAACCTCTCAAATTCGGACCAAGCTTCTAAAATAGTCAATAGTTCTTCTCATGATTTCGAATCACCTAACTGGGGTAATGAAGAAGAAATTTCTAGAATTCTTAGTAACCCTGAAGCGGTTCCTGAGAAAGAAGCAAACTGAAAAATTCCAAAACATAGGAACAAAAAAGGATCCACTCCCTCAACTGCCCAATTATGGAAGTCTAGTAGAATTGCTCAAGTTGATGTCGGGTATGTCTCCCCATCCCCAGGATGACCTTCAAACCAAAAATTCAGAGACAAGGAGGCCAACAAGAACATATCAGATGGGACTCACAAGACTCTGAAGGAGTTAGGAATTGGTAAGTAATTATGAAGATTGTCTCTTGGAACATTAGGGGACTAAATAATCCCCACAAGCATGATATAAATTGGAGTATGATTAGGGATAGTAAACCTGATATTTTTTTAATTCAAGAAACTAAGATGAGTAGAGATAAAGTTGAAACTTTGAAATTCTTTAAATCTGGGAGTATCAATGGTGGCAGCTCGGAAGGTTCCTCTGGAGGCATTGCAACTATTTGGAATCTCAATAGTTTTATAGGCCATGTTCTTATTCAAGAAAGAAATTTATCTTGCATTAAATTTGAGCATTTAAAAGATGGAACCTCGTGGGTCCCCACTAATATTTATGCTCCCAATACCTTGAAAGCCAGAAGCATTTTTTGGAAAAAACTTATGGAAATAAGGGACAACTTCAAGAACGTCAGCTAGCTGGTCATGGGAGACTTCAACACCCCTTTGAGAGAGGAGGAAAAATTTGGTGGAAGCCCTTCTCAATTGGAAAGAATACTGGCCCTCATGGATTTTATAAACACTCGGGCTCTTAATGATGTGGAGATACATGGTTGCAATTACACTTGGACTAATAGGAGGGTTGGAAATGACCTTATTCAAGTTCGCCTTCATAGGGCTCTTATTTCTGATGATTGGTACAGACATTATTTCTATTCTCTATCTTCTCATATCCGGGTTGGGTCTGACCATTATCCCATTACTCTTTTTGTTGACCCCATAAATAGAAGAAGGCACTTTCCTTTTAGATTTGAAAAAATGTGGACTCTTCATCCAAATCTCACCCATAAAATTCAGGAATGGTGGAACATTCAAGTTGAGGGCACTGCCATGTATAGAGTTGTGAAGAAACTCAAAAGTATAAAAGACAATATAAGGCCTTGGAATAAATCTAGCTTTGGGAATATTTTTGAGGCCAAAGGAAAAATTCAAAAAGACCTCAATAAAATATAGGTCCAAATCCAGAAGGATGGATTCTCTACTGTGACTATTACTGAAGAAAATGAGATCCTCAAAAAATACCATGAAATCATTGCTAAAGAAGAAGTTTTTTGGAAGCAGAGGTCCAGATGTATCTAGCTAAAGGAAGGAGATAAGAACACTATATTCTTTCATATGTCAACTATCAAACATAAAGTGGCAAATAGGATAAAAAAACTGATGGTGGACAATGGGCAGTTGGTTAAGGAGGAGGAGATAAGAAATGAGGCCAAAAGATTCTTCACTGATCTTCTTTGTAGGGATCAAATCCTGGATGTTGATGCTCAAAGTTCTTTCCTTTAGAATATTCCTTGCCTCATTGATGAGCAGAAGAATTCCTCCCTAAGTTCAATAACTTCAAACTTGGAGATCAGAAATGATGTCTTTTCTTTTGACGGTAACAATGCCCCCAGACTTGATGGCTTCCCCATGTTCTTCTTCCAAGAATTCTGGGATATTGTTGGGAAAGATGTCTCCAGTGGGGTCAAAGATTTTTTGGGGCTAGAAAACTTCTAAAAGATATTAATGGTACCTTCATTTCTTTAATCCCCAAAATTCAAGGTGCTGACTCTATGGATAAGTTTAGGCCAATCAATTTATGCAACTCTTTTTATAAGATAATTTCTAAGGTCCTAACTTCCAGAATCTTGATGGTCCTTCCTTCTCTGACTAGTCACCAAGAAAATGGTTTTGTGCTAGGTAGACAAATTATTGATTCCATCATAACCATCCATGAGAATATCCATTCACTTGTTATGGCTAGGAAACAGGGTTTCATCCTCAAGCTTGATCTCTCTAAGGCCTATGACTGAGTTGATTGGTCTTTCCTCATGAAGGTCCTATTGGCTTTTGGCTTCTCTAAAAAATGTGTGGACCTCTTCAAGCAGCTCATCTCTTATGCCTCCTTTGTTGTTCTTGTCAACGAGTCTCCCTCCTCCTTCTTTCAATCTTCTAGAGGATTGAGGCAAGGGGATCCCATTACCCCTATCCTCTTCATTATTATGGCTAAATGTTTTGGTAGGTCCATGGAAAGTATGGTGACAAGAGGTTTTTTTAAGGGTCTCCAACCTTCCTTAGCTGATCATATTTGTTCCCACCAACAGTTTGTGGATGACACCATTGTCATGGGGGACTCAAGCATTTCAGAAGCCAGAATCTTGAAGGACACCCTTTGTAAGTTTTCTTCTACTTCCAGTCAGCTTATCAACTGGGTAAAAAGTGAAGTGTTTTTCATCAACACTCCTGAGAGAAGACAACATAGAATCAATAGAATTCTAGAATGTCATATTGCTAATCTTCCTGCTACTTATCTTGGTCTCCCCCTGGGCATTGCTCCACCTGATTCCTTTTAGAGTTCTCTGGTGGACAAATTTCAAAGAAAGCTTCCTCGATGGAAAGGTTCTCTTTTAAGTCAGGCTAGAAAGATTCAACTTCTTAAAGCATCCCTTCAAAGCATACCTATTTATTCCCTTAGCCTCTTTATAATTCCAATGAAGTATGTTGATGCCATTGAGAAAATACAAAAAAAAATTCTTTGGTCAGGGGTTGAGGAAAAGACAAGAATGGCTTTAGTGGCTTGGGACAAGGTGTGCAAATCGAAAAGTAAAGGTGGTCTGGGCTTGAGAAGAATCTAAACCCTTAATGAATCTCTCTTGTCTAAATAGGTTTGGAGACTGTTCCACTCTGATAGTGAATGGTGTAAAATTTGGAGAAGTAAGTATCCTCTTTTGTCTCATTCTCTTCTCTCTTTCATCAATTCTGATTTCAGTATTAATGGGTCCCATATTTGGAATCATGCCTCTAGGTGTAAAGATAGTATTGCTAAAGGGGTGAAATGGAGAGTTGGAAATGGTAGGAAAGTTACATTTTGGGAGGATCCCTAGCTTTTTGATAAGCCTTTGACTGAAATCCCTGATTGGGCCCCTTTTGCTACCCCCTGTATTAGAGTCTTTGGCTCCTTGGTTGAGGGATATTGGATAGGTGATAAATGGCAGAACATTGAAAGTATTCACCCTAACCTTATCAATCTTAAGAACCATCTGTCTTCTGCCTAGTTGTACAATGAGGAATATTCCCTTATCTGGAAATATGAACCTAAAGGCAACATCACTATCTCTTCTATGTATGGTTTTCTTTCCCCTGCCCCCTCAGAGAATCCCTTTTGGTCTAAAGCCTAGATAAAGGGTCTTATCCCTAAGATTAATTTTTTCTATTGGACTATCCTTCAAAAAAAATATTGACCTTAGATAATCTTAAGGTTAGAGGCTTTTCCTTCCCTAATAGATGTGCTTTATGTCTTAAGGAGGAAGAGTCTATGGACCATTTGGCTATCCATTGTTCCTTCACTGTTTCAATTTGGGAGAGATTTCTTAAGAATTTTTGCATGGATTGGGTGTTTCCTAACACTATCAGTGAATTGTTCCATTCTTGGAGTTATCATTGGTCTAACCCCTCTTTGAGATCTTTGTGGTAGTTACCTCTCCCTCACATTTTGTGGGAGATCTAGAAAGAAAGGAACAACCACATCTTCAGGGACACTTCTCTCACCTAGGCTATTGTTTTCCAGAAAATTCAAAGGGCTATTGTGGAGAACATTGGGATCATTGGGGACCCTTGCATTTATGCCAACCCCTTGGAAACTCACATTTTTAGCTCCTAGAATATGAAGAGTGTTGGTAGTACTGATCCTAAACTAAACAAGAGACTAGAAGCCAAATGGCACACTCCCCTTCATGGTTGGCTCAAAACCAACTTCGACGGAGCTGCCAAAGGCAATCCTGGCCCTGCGGGATGTGGTGCAATTCTCAGAGATGAAAATGGCAGTTGTAAGGAAATGATTGTTGTTCCTATATGTTGCCAAACTGATGACATGGTGGAAGCTATGGCTTCTCTCCAAGGTATTCTCTTGGCTAAAAGATGGAACTGTCCCTATCTATAGATTGAAGAGGATTCTAATAACATCATCAAGTGCCTAAAAGGAACTTCTAAGCCTTCATGGACTATCAACAACATAATAAAGGTTGCTAGAGATCTCATCAATACTTTCAAGAAATGCTTCATTTCCCACATGTATCATGAAGCTAATGGTCCAGCTGACTGGGCAGCCAATGTGGCGGTCAATCAAAACAATATGGTTACCTAGAAGGGTGAAGAGGGTCTCCTCGATGACATCAAATCGATCATATTCATGGATCAATACAATATTACCCCAAAGATCATAAATGGACAAAATAATGATGAAACAGACTAATAGGAGGGCTATGAGTAATTATAATAATGTCGGTACCATTTATTACAAGACAAAAGCCACCTTTTCCCACACTTTCTGGGTATATGTGGTAGCTTCAAGAAATGTCTTTCCTATAGCTCTCTGCAACTCTCGACATTTTGTTCTGAAAAGCAAAAAAATGGGAGAAAATAGACACTGCTATGAAACCAGCAACTGTAAGGAGTGGAAACAAAAGGAGGTTGTTTGGAACATTTGCAGAAGGGCAGGTTTTCAAAGTTTATGGAGAGGCTCCATGGGAGGGATGCCACAATCACTAACTTTTTTTGCAAAAACATGGAGGAAGGACACCCTAAAGATGGGAGATCAGACAATCTCCATTGATGAAGACCTCATCACTCAAGTAACCTATCTTCGCAGGGAAGGAATCAATTATTACAGAGACATAAAATTGAGCAAGGAGGCTATTGATTGATACTCGAAATGGCAAAGGAGAAAAAGCACCTGGTAAAGCTAAGTAAAACCTACTACCCACCTAGGGCATTTGTTAAGCCATGGAGGTAGGTCTTGTTTGCTATTATGCGTTATGTTACCTTGGATGGAAGATTCACAAAAGTGTATGGTTGTCATTTTCTATTGCTTAACCATTTCAGGCATGATGAAAAAGTTAATATTCCATATTTCCTGTTGTGTTCAATGAATGATACCATTAAGGCTCATAGAGAGAACCCTAAGGGTAATACAACCATGCATCAAGGTCTTATGGTGTTAATTTATGATCACCTAAAAGCCAACCAAATTGCCTGTCCTCAGCCTTCTATCTCTGAGTCTGAGGAGGAAGGGTCAAATTCTAGTTTTTCAATGGGTGAGAAGTCTGAAAGTGATTTGATGAGTGAATCAGAGGAGAGTCTGGATGATTCTAAAGCTGAAACTGGTAAGAAAAGAAAACAAGTGATTACCAGGCCCTCCTCCTCAAAGGGTAAGAAAAAATCAAAAGAAAAGGTTTTCCAGATCTGCTCCTCCTCCTGGGAGGAGGAGGTCTTTGAGGATTTTGAGGATGAACACTAGTCTCCTCAAAAAAAGAAAACCAAAGCTTCTATTTAGACAAGGAACAAACATAAGAGGCAAGAAGATAATGTTATGGAGCTGGAGGAACAAGTGCAGAGAAAGGATCCTAAAGTCGACCAGAAATTGGAGGAGGAGACCACAGGGGAAGGTTTTGATCAGGGGGTCGATGGAAAAGTTATTAAGATCACTAATGGCAACGTCCCCAAAAATGAATAGGACAATCTTGGTGAGAAAACCCCTCCTTCAAATTCTCCCACTGAGGGATTGAGAGGTTTTGTGGACACCATTGATTGGTTAATTAATAGTTACAAGAAAACTATTGAGGATAATAAGAAGTTGAGCCACATGGTCCAAATTCTGGAGACAATCAGTATTGGTGGAGGCAAATCAATGGCGGAATATGTTGAAGATTTGACTAAAACTATTGCTAGAGCCGAAGAGATCAGAGATTCCTTCAACCCTAGGTTTGAGCAAATTGAGAAGGACCTGACAGAGATAAAAACTAATGATAATGCTATGGACTAGAGAATGGTGGATACTGATAACAAATTCAACAAAATTGAAAAATGGCTCAAAAGTATTGTTGAACAAATCTATAGCATTCTAAAGGCCTCTACCAACAATACCAAAATCCTCATCAGCAAACTAGAGGATGAGAAGGATTCCCTAGAGCTGGAACCAGACATTGAAGGTACGGGAGAAGTGCAAGGACCTAGAACAAGGACCAAAGGCAAAAAGAAGGAGAAGAAGCTAAACAAGGATATGGAAGAACTCAAAATTGTTGCAGAAAACTATGACCAGCTGGTCAATAAAGTGACGAATCTTCTTAAGTCTTTATAGTTGTTGTTTATCTTTTTGTCTTTTCTCTGGTTTTTCCACTTTGTTGTTTCTTTCATTTGTTGTCCGTTTGATTCACTGGCCTTTTTGCCAGTCATTTTGTAAGATGTTTCAAGTAGGTCTAGATTCTTTTTGATGAACTATTTTATGCTCCTATGTTAAAGGTTTCGGGTCCTTAAAACCTGTATTTCATATTAATCAGAACACACATAACACCAATATTTTTCACATGGAAAACTTAGTTAAGGGAAAAACCATGATTAGAACCTGCCCACAATGAGATAATACCCTATTAGGAGTAAATGTGAATATTACAATGGGAGTGCACATGCATTCAGATAGACTTCCTCAACCTCACTGCTCCAAAATAAGAAACCCAAAAAGGCTCACTGCCTTATAGGAAGTATCACTAACTTATAAAAACATTTGAACAATAATTTGGATCACATGAACTATGAAGATAGGATCTCCATATGCTTGAGTAAAGTTCTGGTTAAGCTCACAGTCTTCTCTACAATACTTCTCTTCTCTCCTTCACACTTTCGAAAGATTAAATCACTTGTTCGCACATATAACTCAATCATAAACACTCTCAAAGATCACAGACATTTGTAGACATACATCTTACATGATTGTTACACTTATTTATACAAACCTTCAACCTATATTTCAAGGTCGGCCAAACCCTTGATACAAATTACAAAACATTATAACAATACACGCAGACCAAAACAATGTCAACTAAGACATATTCTGGACCCAAATCAATTCTGCAAACATGCTATACCTCCAACAATTACGCCTCGAACACCCACAACATGCTACAACCACCAAGAATGTCGCATAACACAAAGAACAACACTAGACAAAGAAAATATTTAATAACATGCACAATAATCAATGTGGACCACCAATACACATAGAAAATGATCTAGAGATATTCACAAGAAACATGAATTGCACCACAACAATCGCACCAACTTGGATCACTAGAATCATCATTATCTCTCTACCAGAGCACACGAACATTAACTTAACTGACTGTCAACCTAAAGGATTTTCTTGTGGATTCAAACTGAGGACACTCATCAATATCCAAAACACATCCCACACATCCACAACTAAAGATATAGCAATTCCGCAACAATACAAATCACAAACTAGAATACCGAATAACACAAAAAATTGAATGACATCCTCAATACTGGATCTCATAACTCAATCAAAACATCATGTAGACCTCTACAAATGGGAATGAACCATATATAGACAACATACTAGAAACCCTTTAAACTACATTAGCTAATCTACAACACACATGCTAAACCAACTCATTCCATCAAACTGCAACACTGAAATACACAGAAGAATATGTTGACATCAATGACAACGCATCATTCCAGCAATCTTCTCAGCAACATCCAACAATATCATTCATTTTAAGATTTATATTATTTCTTTAGATCCATATTGCATTTGTGATTTGAAGCATTTACATTATGTTCATTTAGGGTTTTTATTCCAAGCATAGGGTAGAACTCTAGTTTTGCATTTTAGCTCATAAGGATCTTACAAATACATGATATTCTAGGGCACACACACTTTTCAATACTTTGTTGGCTATTTGTGGAGGTGGCAATCATAAAAACAAGGGGTTTGACTAAGAAAAAACCCTATATAGCCACCCATACACCTTTTTCTAGGTTACTGGCACATTTGCAGGTTTCTAGTAGAGTTGTAAACTTTTGGGAAGCCAAAATCAATAGAGACAAAACCAAATCCAAAAGAAGGTCTCACATCTTTAGGACTAGAGCACCCAACACACTAGTTCTGGATCAAAATGCCTAGTGCCCTGGTCTTGGACCAAAATTCCTAGTGCTTTGGTCCTCTGTATTTAGTGATAGATTTTGGTAGTTCAGATTTCTAGGACTTCAATTTGAAGATTCTAGATTCTCAGCTCAAGCCTAATTTTTGGTATCAGGTGTACATCAGAATTCCTCTATCAGATTTGTAGTATCTATCTCAGTTTCATCTCTGTATCTTTCTATTGTTTCAATTAATATAGCTTTTATCATATGTTTCACTATCTTAGCCTATCATTACTTTCCATTTGATTCATTTCCCTTTCATAGATGCAAAGGAATAGAAACCCTAAAAGTATTCCTTAACTCTCTTTCACAAGAGGAAGTCAAATTGAATCATTTCCTTAGGCTCCTTCATATTCCAATGTGTGAATGAGAGTGGGGGTTAGGTCTTAGTATACTCGATCCCATTTTTCACCCACTACTAAAACACACCTTTTCTCATCTTTATATACAAATATATTCATTGATACTCTCAACTAAGTCATCCCAAAGTAGAGTACATAAAATTACACAACCTAGGCCATCTAGACCAATAATATCCAATACGGTCCACTCCTGGAGAAAGAGGGGACCCAAAATTTGATGAATAATGATGAACAATAAATACTCAACAGATACTAAGAGAAGGGGGGGGGGTGAATCAGTATAGACAAAAACTTCTTTAACAACTTAAACTACAAAGACTGCACTAACTGATAAACAACATCACCAATCTAAATCAGGGCACTACCGGTAAAACACAGTGAGACTGTGAAAGACATAAACCGGTAACATCTAGATCATCACAAAACCTAATATCTCATTTCCACTTCACCCATATGCTTAAACAAGTAATACATCAGAAATATAATGACCATTAGATCAGCATGCTTTACCTCTTAATAGAAAACACTAAGACATCACATGAAAAAGCATCACACATAACACATTGATTTTTCACATAGAAACCCAACTGGTAAAAACTACGGTGGGGATGGATACCCACAAGTTGTTCTTGAACTCTTCTGAAGTCTTCTCTATTAGGATCCTAGTCCGGTTAAAGACTTTACAATAGGTTCTGCTTGGAACCGATCCTACTAGGGATCACCCGGTTAAGGGATGTCTAAATACCTGGTTAGAGGTTAAAACCCTATTAAAGGTAACCTTGTCAGAGGATTTAAAGAACTCTATAATTTTGAGTCACCCTATTAAAGGATTTACAAAAAGCCTATTAAGCTACTCGGTAAAGGGATTTTCCAACTGCTGAAATGGTTAGAAGTCAACAGGTAATACACTGATCTGATAACAACACTCAATGCCAAGGTAGATCCACTTCAGTTCCTTTACATCTACAATCACACTCTGTAGATCTCTACTCACTGCACCGGTCTGGCAAGAATCACTTCACACACAATCATTTGCCAATAGCTTCAAATGAGAATCATCATCGACCTTATAGACAACAATTAGGTTGGTGGCAAAAACCTAAAACCCTAAGCATCTAGGTTAACAATACAGTCGGTCCAATCCTAACCATTTAAACACATTACATAGGGTAAAACAATCTTGAACAAATCTCAAGACATTCTACATTGTTCATTTCTTTGCTGCTTCTGGAGGCTAGTAACCCATCACGCGCTCTCCACCGTTTACTAAGATTTTGCACATTCTTGAGGTAGATAGAATCAATCTTCTTCATGCAAGATCCTCAAGGAAATCCTTCACGTGCACAAGGTTAACATGGAAACATGTTATAATCTTCATTTCAATGCTAACTTGTCACAGGATGTCTTTGATCGAATCACACAGACTTGGAATGCATCAACCGGAAACCCTGAAGCCAAGACTACCAAATGGTAGGCATATCAAATGAAACCCCGATACAAACTTTGCATATGCCAGTTCACATTCCAACATACCAGTTCACCTTTTCACATTTACTGGTTCACATCATCATACCGGTTCACTTCATACCATCATATCGGTTCTCTTGCTAGTTTGCTTACTTCAATATACCGGTTCATACTTTAGCATATTGACATCAATGACAACATACAATATCATCATGTCATCAAACTCTGCACATATGCCAACAATCTCCGTGTTTGTCATTGATGGAAATACACAAATATATCTCTACATCTTCTTTCATATAATGTGTCTTCAATACTGTAGATATCTTCTCTGCTTCACATCTTCTCCCCCTTTGACAACAATGCCAAAGTGTTGGCACAAACATCCATGTTCCATTATGTTGCTCCCCCTGAGGAGTAGCATCCTTCAACACACCAATCCTAAAAAGATTTGATAATGCAATACCTGATTGATGTGGAACACATACCTTTAGTTCACCTCTTGAAGGGGCAGGACCCCTAATTCACCTCTTAAATAGGTAAATGTAGCCTTTGGTAGAGGCTTGGTGAATATATATGCTAACTGCTCCTTATTGGAAACATGTTCCAATACAACCTCTTTGTTCTGAACATTCTCCCTCAAGAAATGATACTTGAGCTCAAAGTGCTTGGTTCTAGCATGCAATACTGGATTCTTGTAAATATTAATTGCACTTGTGTTATCACAAAATATACTCACCGGTTTAGATACAAGGACTTTGAAACCACTTAATACATGCTTCATCCAAAATGTCTAAGTGCAGTTCATAAATGCTGCAACATATTCTGCTTCAGCTGTAGACTGAGAGATACAACTATGCTTCTTACTCATCCATTAGACTAGTCTACCACCGAGAAAGAATGCACCACCGATTGTGCTCTTCTGGTCGTCCATATTACCAGCCCAATCAGTATCAGTAAACACTTTGAGATTGAAATCATTACTATATGGATACCACAATCCATAATCTATAGGTCCCTTCAAATATCTAAAAATCCACTTGACTGCTACCAAGCGGGATTCTCTTGGACTATTCTAGATATGTGCAGCAATGCCCACTGCATGTGCAATGTTTGGTCTGATGTGTACTACATAGTGCAACTTACCAATCATTGACTTGTATTCCTTCTCAGTCACCAATGCTGAGTCATCTTCTTTTGACAATTTACAACTGGTCATCATCAGTGTACCAACCAGTTCGTTGTCTTCCATGCCAAAGGTCTTCAACACCTCTTTGACATACTTGGACTGCGTGATAAAGATACCATCTTTCATTTGTTGAATCTGTAGTCCAATGAAGAAATTAATCTCTCTGATTAGTGACATCTCAAATTCCTTCTTCATTTCATCTGCAAATGCATGACTCATCTTGTCATCTCCACCAAAAATTATGTCATCAACAAACACTTCACAGATCAGAATCTGATCTCCTTCTAACTTTAGATAGATATTTCTATCTTCACTTGTTCTTTCAAATCCAATCTTCACAAGATGGGAGTGTAAGAGTTCATACCATGCTCTAGGTGCTTGCTTCAATCCATACAATTCTTTATGTAGCCTACATACCATATCATTGTCTTCTGATAAGGCAAACCCATTTGGTTGCTCTATATACACGTCCTCTTCAAGTATTCCATTTAGGAATGCAGATTTCACATCCATCTGATACACTTTGAATCCCTTGAAGGCTGCATATGCAAGAAGCATTCAAACTCCTTCCAATCTAGCTATTGGAGCAAAGGTTTCTCCATAGTCTTCTCCTTCTTCTTGAGCATATCCCTTACATACTAATCTTGCTTTGTTTCTTACCACTATGTCATCTTCATTCAGCTTGTTTCTAAAAACCCATTTGGTGCCAATAACATTTTTGTGCTCAGGTCTGGGTACCAAAGACCATGTACCATTCTTTTCTATTTGGTCAAGTTCCTCTTCCATAGCCTTAATCCAGTCTTCATCTTTATGTTTCTCTTTAAATGTTTTGGGCTCAAATTCAGAAATCATGCAAGGATTCTCCCTGACTTTTCTTCTTGTAAGTATTCCTGCATCCTTATCCCCTATGATCTGCTTTGGATCATGATGCAACTTTACATACCTAGGAATGATCTTAACTGATTTCTCTTGATTTTCCTCTTCATCAGCATCTACTGGTGTAGGAGCACTGTTACTGGTACTTGGTTGTTTTGCAATCGGTTCCTAGAAGGTTACAACCGGTTCATCTACTGCTCGCTCACTGTCAGTTTCCTCAGGTTTCTCAGAGGTTTCATCAACTCTAACAATTCTCAGAGTCCTATTGTTAAAACACTTGAGAGCTTTTCTCTTGGTGGAATACCCTAGGAATATTCCCTCATCACATTTTGTGTCAAACTTGATTTGGTGTTCACTTCTCTTAATATAATACTTGCTACCAAACATTCTAAAGTAGCTTACTATAGGAGTCTTACCGGTTCAATACTCATAAGGAGTTTTATCCTTACCTTTCTTGATGAGTACCCAGTTCATAGTGTAGACTACAGTGCTCATCGCTTCTCTCCAAAAAGTGTGAGCAACCTTCCCTTGAATCAACATTGTTTTGGCTGCTTCAACTATAGTCTGGTTGTTCCTTTCTTCTAGTCCATTCTACTATGGATTCTGGGGGGTAGACAGTTGCCTCTTGATGCCATTCTCTTCACAGTACTTATTGAATTCTCCAGAAGTGAACTCACCTCCTTGGTCGATTCTAAGGCATTTGATCCTCTTACCGCTTTCCTTTTCAACTAGTGCTCTGAAGGCTTTGAAATTTCCAAAAGATTCAGACTTGTCTTTCAAGAATGTGACCCACATCATTCTTGAGAAATCATTAGTCAGAATCATAAAGTACCTATCTCCCTGAACACTCCTAGTTTTCATAGGACCACACAAATCAGTATGCACAAGATCAAGTAAATTATCTGCTATGAAAGATTTACTTTTGAAGGTTGAGGAAGACATTTTACCTAGTTGACATTCTCTGCACAAAGGATTCTCCGGTTTGTTCAGCACAGGCAATCTTATAACTGTGTTGATCTTACTAGCCTTCACAATATTATCAAAATTTACATGGTAGAGTCTCCTATGCCATATCCAGCTATCATCAAACTTAGCCATTAGACATTGATTAATATTTGTATTTAACTAAAATAAGTTACCTTTGGTCTACATACTAGTGGCCATTATTTCACCACTCTTTCCTTTTATTTTGCATACTCCATCTTTGAATTCTAGAGTGAGTCCTTTATCATTCAGCTGAGCAACACTCAAAAGGTTATGCCTAAGACCTTCTACCCAATACATATTATCAGCACTACTTTTTCCATTTAGAGAGATGGACCCTTTTCCTTTTACCATACATGGTGCATCATTACCAAATTGGACTACACCTCCATCATACTCTTCCAGAGACAGAAACTTTTTCCGATCACCAGTCATGTGGTGAGAACAACCACTATCAATAATCCACTCATTATAATTATCAAAGTAGGAGACAAGAGCCTTCTTGTCTGACACTTCTTCCTTGAAGGCTACAAACACTATGTCTTTGCTTTCTTCATGTTCTGATTCATCATCAGTGACACCTTCATCAACTGCAATAAGACAGTTTCTCCTATTTCCTCCTTTGAACTTTTTAAACTTCTCCGGTTTGTCCTTATTATCACTATTAGGATAGTTGACAACAATATGTCCTATCCTATTGCAAGAAAAGAATTTCAAAGGGAGCTTACCTCTGTATTTTCTAGTTCCCTTAGGAAGCCTCTTGGCAAGAAGAGCTTCAAATTCCATCAGGATCTCCTCATCATCCATTTCTCTTCTTTGTCTAGGTTCACAGCTAGTACTAGCTTCTTTTCCCTTTCTAGATAGTGCAACAGATTCTTTAAAGGTTGAATCAATCTTTTGAACACTACCATCATAATTGTTTAGCTCATATGTGGTCAACTTATCAATGATGGAATCGAGGGATACCTTTGTCTTGTCAATAGATCTCAACTCCTAAATAGTGACAACCCTTATTGCATACACCAGTAATAAGGATCTCAAAACTTTTCTAACAATGGTGGAATCATCCATTGTACCTCCTGCACTCTTGATGTCTCCAACAACAGTTTTAATCCTTATCCCATATTGTTGAATGGTCTCTCCTTTGACCATCCGCATGTCTTCAAATTTTCCTCTAAGGCTTTCTTCCTTAGCTTTCTTCACATGCTCATCACCACCATAGATTGACTCCAGAGTATCCTATACATCCTTGGCATTGTCTTTATCCTGAACATCTATAAACTCAATATCAAATAGACAACTGATAAGAGCTTCTATGACTTTCCCATTCTCTTGAATTTCTCTTCTTTGATCATCAGTGAGAGTATCAGTAGGTACAACATAAGTATTCTCAACATAGTTCCATTGTTGAGCACCCATGCTTTTAATGTACATCTTCATTATGTCCTTCCATATCTTCCATATCTTAAAGTTATCTCTGTTTAACTTAGGACCTTCCCTCTTCATCATTAGAATAGGATCTTTTCCTCATGCGGTTAAGCTTATAACACAGAGGACCTGGAGGATGCTCTGATACCAATTGATGAATAATGATGAACAGTAAATACTCAACAGATACTGGGGGTGGGATGAATCAGTATAGACAAAAACTTCTTTAACAACTTAAATTGCAAAGACTACACTAACTGGTAAACAACATCACCGATCTAAATTAGGGCACTACCGATAAAACATAGCGAGACTATGAAAGACATAAACCGGTAACATCTAGATCATCACAAAACCTAATATCTCATGTCCACTTCACCCATATGCTTAAACAAGTAATACATCAGAAATATAATGAACACTAGATCAACATGCCTTACTGCTTAACAGAAAACACTAAGACATCACATGAAAATGCATCACACATAACACACTGATTTTTCACGTGGAAACCCAACTAGGAAAAACCACGGTGGGGATGAATACCCACAAGTTGTTCTTGAAATCTTTTGAAGTCTGCTCTATTAGGAGCCTAGTCCGGTTAAAGACTTTACAATAGGTTATGCTAGGAACCGATCTTGCTAGGGATCACCTGGTTAAGGGATGGCTAAATATCTAGTTAGAGGTTAAAACCCTATTAAAGGTTACCTTGTCAGAGGATTTAAAGAACTCTATGATTTTGGGTCACCCTGTTAAAGGATTTACAAAAAGCCTGTTAAAGCTACTCGGTAAAAGGATTTTCCAACTGCTGAAATGGTTAGAAGTCAACAGGTAATACACTGATCTGATAACAACACTCAATGCCAAGGAAGATCCACTTTAGTTCCTTTACATCTGCAATCACACTCTGTAGATCTCTACTCACTACACTGGTCTGGAAAGAACCACTTCACACACATTCATTTGCCAATAGCTTCAAATGAGAATCATCATCGACCTTATAGACAATAATTAGGTCGGTGGCAAAAACCTAAAACCCTAAGCATCTAGGTTAACAATACAGTCGGTCCAATTCTGACCGTTTAAACACATTACATAGGGTAAAACAATCTTGAACAAATCTCAAGACATTCTGCATTGTTCATTTTTTTGCCACTTCTGGAGGCTAATAACCCATCACGCACTCTCCACCATTTACTAAGATTTTGTACATTCTTGAGGTAGATAAAATCAATCTTCTTCATTGCAAGATCCTCAAGGAAATCCTTTACGTGCACAAGGCTAACGTGGCAACATGATTTGATCTTCATTTCAATACTAACTCATCACAGGATGTCGTCGGTTGAATCACACAGACTTGGAATGCATCAACCGGAAACCCTGAAGCCGAGACTACCAACCAGTAGTCAAATTAAATGAAAGCTGGATACAAACTTTGCATATACTAGTTCACATTCCAACATATCGATTCACCTTTTCACATATACCAGTTCACATCATCATATCGGTTCACTTCATACCATCATACTGGTTCTCTTGCCAGTTTTCTTACTTCAATATACCGGTTCATACTTCAGCATATTGACATCAATGACAACATACAATATCATCATGTCATCAAACTCTGCACATATGCCAACAAAATCAGCACCACAAATCCTTCTAAGTTCATTCCAAAGAACCGCATACCTTAACACATCTTCCAAAGCTAGTTCCAAATTAAACTTGTAGATAAATGGTAAAATCCAATAATTAGTTGGCCCAAAAATATCTTCCAATACAAATTACCTAATGTGGATCTTCACACACCATGGTGAGACATAAAACAATATTCCAGCTTAACCTCCAATGCATATTCAAACCAAAAATAATGATCCAAACAAGATAATTCATTCGGGCACAATGAGACCCAACATAGCTGATAAAACTAAGCATAGACCTGCAAAACTCACATGTGGAGTAAAATCAAAATTAGATATTCAAGATGGAACACTACACAAACCAAATAAGCATTTTCTCCAAAATGCAATACTTAAATTCACATATCCGAAAGCCACCAAGTAGATTTTGGACCATTTTGGTGGACACTCTCATTGTTAGACAATAGCAACAACTAGTCTTGTCAACTAAACATCCAAACGATTTACAAAATTAATATTACACCATTCACATAACATTTAAATTATATCCAAGTACACCCACCATACTCTTCACAATGTAGATCAAAATAGTCTTCCACTGGGGCATTAAATACTCTTTCCTTCATATTAAAACTTCTGCTACACTGATCTTCCAAAAAATTCATTGTGTAAGCATAACATTTCCATTAGACAATGATAGCATCTAAACACTTAATACCAAGCTAAATATACTACTAACATCAGTGATAGCATAACCTTAACTAAGATACCAACCCAACTCAATAGTAATATGAATTATAACACATTGATATCACACATCTTTGATCATCTTCCATAACAATCTTTAACTAGAGTACCAATCAAACTCAATAGAAACATCAATATCATACATATTTGACCATCTTCCATTATGAACTTCAAGTAAGGCATCGATCAAACTCAACAACAAACCAATTTTTTACATCCTTAATTGCCAGACTTGTGTGAATATTGTTGTCATTGATATCAAACTAGTCATCAGGTTCTATACCAGACAATGTATGCAGGTTTGAATATCAATCTAGAAGTCATGGATGTTATGGATGTTTAGGTGTTGTAGTTTTTGGTTAGAAGTTATTATGCAACATGGACAACTTTGGGTGATTACCTTTTGAGGTCCCATTGAGTTCTCATTAACTCTGGTATCCCGGTGTTAGGAATTCTTGTTGATCTAGTATTAGTCATGTATCCCAGAGTTTGCATTTTTTTATGGCTATCAGAAGTATCTCTTTGAGTTTTGTGATTGTGATTAACTTGGTACGTGTGTAGTCTACATTTTGGAGATATTGACCCTAATCTTGTGACAATATGTCCATTCTCTTGGGTTAGGATGACCCTTGCCCTTTTTCCAGTAATCTCAATATATGCATTGGTAATCGGAAGTATGAAAAGCAATTGTGTAGAAGTATTGTGGAGGTTGACATGAGCTTATTGACAATGTGTTGGGCTTGGCCAACACACTTCTATAATTTTACCCTCTGGTATATATATGCATGTACATGAGTGGTGAATGAAGACACAAATCAAGAGAGAGTGTGTGCGTGATGTGAAAAAGATAGTTGGTAGCGAAAGAATCGGTGTATGTGAGAGTTGTAGACAACTAAGGTAATTAGTGTCACAGTAGTGCAGTAGTCTTTTGTCGGACCTATTGTAAAATAGTGGTGTAGATATCTCTAACTAGATCTTCTGTAAAATCTGAGATTTGTAATTTGAGATTAAACTTGGAACTGATCTCATGCATTTTGAGATGCAAAGCTTCTTGGATCAACCTTTTAATTTGTAGTGAGAATTCTGACAGTTAGCCATTTCTTTTTGTATCTACAGTGAGCAGTCCAGTAGTGAGTCATTTTTGTAATTTGGCAATGAGCCACCTATTTGTAAACACAACTATTACTAGTTATATTTTCTTGAGAGTTAACACTCTCTATGGTTTTTGTTAGTATCAATGAACACTGAGAGGGGCGGGTGATCAGTGTTCCAGTATTTACAAATTTGTTAATCGGATTCTTAATCAACTGAATGCACAAATAATAAATTGAAATACAGAAACATAAAGAAAACAAGCACATAACCATAACACCAATATTTTTATGTGAAAACCCGAAAAGGGAAAAACCACGGTGGTATTTGAACGCACAATATTATTCCACTATGGCTAGTACTAAAATAATATTACAAAAGGGGAATGCACTTGCATTCAGGCACACTTCCTAGAGCTCACTGCTCAGTTACAAAAATAAGGCTACAACCCCAAAGGAAGGCTCACTACCTTACTGATAATTAAAGAATGATTAAAATGAACAATGAACTAGAAAACAACATCTAACTATACCAAATATCAGTTCTGGTTAGGCACAAAGTGATCCACTGGGACTAATTTGCTAAACTGCTATATTCTACTCTTCTCTGCTTACCAGATCAACACAATTCGGGATGCACATGTGAAAATACACTCAATTGCTCCTAAAACCATTGAACATACCATAAAATCTCATAAAAATACTATCCAAGTTGATCTTATATACCCGCACAAACAAAATTTATCTCTCATAAGTCGGCTTCACAAAATATCAAAATATGAAACGTGTAATGTTTCAAGTCAGTTCAAATCATTTCTAAAACATATTATAGACCCAAAATACATGTTCACATGCTTCCTATAGGTCTCACCAATTATCCCGAACACATCACCAATCACCAGAATCTATCCAAGAAATCCGAACTACACATTTCATCAATAATAATGAAGATAACATTGTTTTACTGTTCTATCGGATATCATATCTCCAAATATGCTTAGGAAGCAATATAGGAGGGTGGATTTGCATGATAATATGTTTTTGATACTCGATCAACTAACCTTGATCACCAAAACTAAAATCTACTTCACTAAAAATGAGAAATGCCCACACTGAGCTTCACCGGGTAGACTTGATACTAGAAAACTTACTCAAGACATCCGGTTAACCAAAACTCCATACCGGATAAGATAAAAAAGATGATTTTCCATCACTGACAACTCCTAAGAATCTACATGCATCAAATATCACCAATCTTCACTGGAGCATCACCAGAACAACATCAAATGCCAATAGTTTTTCCCATTTGGGTTTTCCACAGACAAATTTTGGTGTTTATCTTGTGGTTGTGTTATTCTTGTTTATTCTGCATTAACTGTTTTTCTTTAGTCAAGTATGTTTGATATATTTTAAGGAAAACTTTAATTGGTAAAAAGTTTATTATTTTTAATAAGTGGTAATACTAATTCTCCCCCCCCCTCTTAGTATTCTGGTGCTTTCAACCTGATGAACAATTGATATTAGAGCTTTGGTCCCTTGCTTGGAAATCTTAACCGCTTGAGGGAGATCCGTGTTGGTTGAGCCATGACACCTATATACTTGGATGAATAATTTCAGATGGATGAAGAATTGAAGACAGTCTTTGAAGATTTTGAAACCGTTGAATCAGACAATGTGAAGATGGCAAATGAATGTGTACAAAAGTTGGGAGAGAAAATCCAGTAATTCAAGTTGAGACATAAGGAGGTTAACAATCAGTTGAATCAAGTGAATGAGACCATCAAAGACCTAATGCAAAAGATAGAGGAAAAAGATAAGACAAAACAGTTCCTAAAAGAGACATAAAAGTTAAAATATGAAGAATGTGAAAATGTTGAGCAAGAAGTGAAGAATCTGAAGGCAAAGAACAAGATCCTTGATAGTAGAAAGCTCTTGGAAGATTTGATCAGCATGCAGCAAGTTAAGTCGGATAAAACCAGACTTGGTTTGCAAACCAGTGTGTGCCCATATAGAAATGTTAAAGAAGAAAATAAGGAAGTCAAGGCTGATACAAAGAAGAAGTCAAAAGTTGAGAAGAAATCTTGGAATCAAAAATCAAATGCAACAAGACCATCGATCCGATAGCCCAATGCACAAAGGTATCCATCTTTTAATGGCTATTGTTTTAACTGCAATAAATTTGGATACAAGGTATTGAACTATAGAAGCATTCAATGTTATGGTTGCAAGATGTTTGGACATAAGGCTTGTAGGAATCATGTTGTGAATCAAAATTATCTCGATTGTTGCAAACAAGAAGAGTTATAACTTTCAAGGACACTATTACAATTGCGATAACTATGGACACAAGGCCAGTAATGTAGCTATAGATCTCTACCAATAAGATTTGAGAAGCAAATTACTAGTTGTTTCAAGTGCAATCAACCTGTACATTATGCTAACCAATGTAGGAAAGGAAATGAAAAATCTATTGAAAAGAGTGCAATGAAGAATGATGAATTAAAGAAGAAAGTAAACTGGGTGAAGAGAAATAAGAATGAGAAAAAAGAAAGTGAGCTTGATGTACTAGAATCTAGTGTAGGCACCCCTTCCTCCAAAAATTAAGTTTAGAGCTTTGAGTGAGGGGGATTTTTGATCTGTAAGAAAAATCTTCTAGCCTCCCCATCTGAATGGATCATGTCACTAATTCGGCATGATAGTGCTTAAGTGGTATCTAGTAATCAGAGGAATCATGATAGCATCATGGAAAATACTGTTCTTGGCAGCAAAACCCTAATGAAGCATCTTTAGTAAGATAAGTATCAATTCTTGAATTCATTTCTTTCATATCAGTTACATTTTCTTGAGATCATTGCAAATAGTAGAGTAGCAATAAAGTGACCAAAAGGAGAAATTATGGAAGGAAAAATGATCGTCAAAGAATCTACCAGTGAATAATTTCATATTGTGTACAAAGTGCTCTTGGATGAGTTTAACCCAAAGAAGATCAAAGTTTTTGAAGCAGGTTTGAAGGATGATGAATTGCAGAAGGTCAAAGAATTAGAAGGAAAATGTCTGAATCTCTAGACCAAATTCCCTTGGTTTGACAATGCAGAGGTAATCGGAGTAATTATTAGCCATGTGTGAGATAACTACATTTGTTGGATAAACCCTATCCAGTTATGAAGGAAATCATTTTTATGATCACCAACTTGTGTGACAATGGAGAATTTTTGGCAAAGAAATCAATTTTGAATAGGTAAGTGGAAGCCATAACCAGTGTATAGGGTGATCAACAAGCTATAATCATAAATACAATCATCAACCTTGTAGTGAGGTATGTTGCCTATGGCATCTCTTATAAAGTCTATTTTAGAAATAGGGAAGGAGCCACCTCAGTAATTGTAGTGTATATGGCATATATGCTTGTGATGGAGAAAAAATCATTTGACTTGTGTGAATTACTGAAAGAATTATTGTTATGAAATTTCAAGATGACAAAAGAGAAGAATTATGCTTTCCAGTATGGTTCATTACTTGTGAGTTTATTCATGTACTGTTTAGAATTGCTTCTAGCAAAAGAAAGTCATTTAGGAATCTGGTGTGCCAATTGCAAGACAAATATTCAGATATCTGAATAGTTTGGATAATAGAGAGGAGATTTGCAATAATTATTTTAAATAATTTTTGGATATGTGGAGAGTTGGCCTGGTTTCTATTTCATTCTCCTCCGATTATGGAGATTCATCTTCTGAAAAGAAGAAAATGAGCTAGTCTATTCTGTTGATTTTTCAGAACCAAAGGGAGCAAGGTAGAAAATACTGTGATAATTGAGGATTTGGAATCCCCTGTAGATAGAGGAGTTTTAGAAGTGAATGAGAAGGAAGTTGGAGACTTAAATGATGAGCCTAAACTGTTAAGGTTGGTTGTCAGTGTAGACGGAATTAAGAAGATTGGTGTGAAACGGTTGACCTTGTTGATGCGGGAGCATCCCCAGTCAATGAGAAATCTTGCATCAACCAAAATATTTTCTTTCTGTTTTGTTTGGTTGAAGTTCAGTGTTTTATTTTCTATGTTCTTTTGGTAGCTAGTTGCTTTTCATTGTGGATCATATTTTTGGTCTCCAGGCATGTTCTTATGCTTAATTCTAGATTCTCAGTCCATTTGGATTCTTTTCTAGTGAGACGTTACTTCTGGTTTGACTGTTCTAGTTCCTAGAGCAGTTTTTGAGCTTAACGACTAATTTGTTGATTGTTTCTCATGCGGAGTGATCTCTTGGTGTGTGGATCTATTTGGGGTCTTGCTCAATGATCCTAAGTCCTTGGCCGACCTTCTTGTTGATCCATGCTCCTTGGTTGCTCTTTTTTGGAGGAATTTCCTTTCATTCTTGGGGCTGACCTATTTACATATTTTATTTCCTTGTCTTGGTAAATATAAGCCTTTGTGGCCGACCTAGATATGTTCCGGAGGGTATAAATATTGTTATATGAGATCCTTAGTAGGTAGTGAGAGGTTTATGAGTTCCTAGTTATGAGATTGATAATTTAGAGGTCTCTTAGAGATCCGAATGGATTGTATTCTAGCTTGTTAGCCTACATGTAACTGGTTGATTACCGGTTGTATTCTGGCTTGTTAGCCTGCATGTAATCGGTTGATTACCAGATGATCTATGATGAATATATGATGGTGCGGAAATTGGATTCTATTATTTTTTTAGTGTGTTATTGTTGCTTCCATTGTGTTACTCTTGTTGCATGATCTGGTCTATTCTCTTTGAGGACCCACTAGATTATGCTCGCACCAAGTGGTATCAGAGTTGGTTATGAACTGATTTGTGGAAGAGACTAGTTGCAAACCTTGAGGCATTCCATTGGGTGAACAGATTGTCAAGTGGAGGCAGACTGCGAGTGTGTTCAATAGATCGCCAAGTGTGAGGCAATTGAAACTGACAGTCAGATCATCGAGTTGAGGTAGTTCACCCAAGGAAAGGAGGAGATGTCGCCTAGAAGGATGAACCCCTAGAGGGTAGAGCAGATGATGGAGTATTTCAAGAATGAGATGAGGCATGGGATTTGGACTGCATTGGCTGGTTTGCAGAGGAATCTAGAGTTTGAGGATGAATATGAAGAAGCTAGAGAAGAGCTTGAGGCGGAAGAGGCTAAAGGATCAGAAGATGAAAGAGAAGAAATATTTCTGAGAGTAGTGGCACAATCAAGTAAAATACATAAAGTGGAGATTTCAAACTTTTTTTGGATGCTGAATACGAAAGATTTGATTGATTGGATCAGAGAGTTGGAGGAATACTTTGAATTTGAGGATGTTAAGGACCTGCAGAGGGTTAGGTTGGCACAAACTAAATTGAAAGGGCATGGTACATTATGGTGGAAAGAGTTGGAGAGAGATAGAGTGGAGAATGGTGAAATGAAGATCACTCGGTGGAGATAGATGGTAGTGAGATTGAATGCTAAGTTCATTCTAGGAGACGAGTTGGAGCTATTCAAGAAGTTGCAAAACTTGAAGCAGAGAAACATGACTATGAAAGAGTATACTAAGGAGTTCTACAAAGTAATGATCAGATTTGGACATAGAGAGATAGATAGAGAAAAGGTGGAAAGGCACATAAATGGACTTGCATTTAACATTCAGGTTGAAATGATTATGTTGAAGATTTTCATAGTTGAGGAAGTTTACCAGTATGCTTTGAAGGCTGAGGAGACGGTGAGAAGAAGACAACCAAATAACCCTATAGGGAAGGAGAGATTTAGGGGGTAGATGAGTACGGAGAAGTGGAGTATTGAAGAAGAATTAAAACCTAAGTGGAATAAAGAACTGGATCAAAAAATATAGAGAAAAGGGAGTGGCAGTAGCAGCAAAGAATTTTCAAGCAAATGTTTCAAATGTGGAGAAACCGGACATAGATTTTATGAATGCAAGCAGGGAATGGTAAGATGTTGTGCGACAAATGAGGACCAAGAAGATGGAGTTACCAGAATTGAATGTGCATCGGAGAAAGGAGAATACCTTATGTTTAGAAGAGTCATGATGGAGACCAGAGAAATGAAGATATCATACCTACTCAGAGGAGGAGTCTTTTCTGGACGGTGTGCAAATTAGGTGATAAGTGTTGCAAGGTTATTGTGGATAGTGGAAGTACTGATAATCTAGTATCTAAGGAGATGGTAGTGAATCTTGGATTGAAGAGGCTTGAGCACATTTTTCCTTACAAGGTAAGTTGGTTACAAGATGATCAAAAGTTAGAAGTAAAAGAGCAATGTTTGGTGAGTTTTAATATTGGACCTTTTAGGGATGAGGTCTTGTGTGATGTTTTATCTATGAGTGCTTATCATGTCTTGTTGGGAAGACCTTGGTAGTTTTATAAAGGAGCTATCTATGACTATAGAAGAAACTTGATCACTATTGAGAAGGATGGGCGAAAGTTCACATTGGATTATTTGAAGGAGAAAGCGAAGGAAGTGGGGAATTTGAGTCTTAGAGAGAGTTGCAGTAAGGAGAAACCGACTGCTGAGGTTATACTGGAGGGTTGCAAATACTTGCAGAAGGGTCTGATAGATAAGTCTGATAGTAAGAAGAAACTGGATGGTAGTAAGGTTATGGTAGTAGACCAGCTGAAGTCTTATGGTGGAAATAAATCAGTTATAGAAGAAAGGGAGCATCAGTCAAAGATAGTGTGTAGGTCTAAAGTAGGGAAAAAGAAATAAAGAGAGTCAGGAATTAGAGAACCCAATTGAGGTTCCAGAGGAGCTAAGAAAGAAGTTTGTAGATAAAGAAGATGCTTGGATCATAAATTAGTATGGAGTCTCTATCTCGAGTCCTTTTAAATGTTTATGAGTTGCCTCTCATGGAACATCTCTTTCTACCTGGGGTGTCTAATGCAGGAGCATCCCTGGTTAATGAGCAATCTTGTATCAACTAAAATATTTCCTTTCAGTTTTGTTCTATTCAAGTTTAGTGTTTCAGTTTCTATGTTCTTCTAGTAGCTGGTTGCTTTTCATTCTTAATTGCAGATTCTCAGTTCATTTGGATTCTTTTCTGGTGAGATATTGCTTCTGGTTTGACTATTCTGATTCCCGGAGTAGTTTTTGAGCTTAACAACTAATTTGTTGATTTCTTCTCGTGCAGAGTGGTCTCTTGGCAGGTGGATCTCTTTGGGGTCTTGCTCAATGATTTTGAGTCCTTGTCTGACCTTCTGTTGATCCGCACTCCTTGGTTGTTCTTTTCCAGAGGAATTTCCTTTCATTCTTGGGGCTGACCTATTTACACGTTTCATTTTCCTGTCTTAGTAAATCTAATCTTTTGTGGCTGACCCAGATATGTTCCAAAGGGTATAAATATTGTTATAAGAGATACTTAGTAGGCAATGAGAGGTTTATGAGTTCCTAGTTACAGGATTGATAATTCAGAGCTCTCTCAGAGATCTCGATGGATTGTATTTTGTCCCTACATGTAACCGGTTGATTACCAGTTGTATTCTGGCTTGTTAGCCTGCATGTAACTGATTGATTATCGGATGATCGATGATGAATATATGGTGGTGTGAAAAATCTGATTCTATTATTTTTTCAGTTTGTTGTTGTTGTTTCCATTGTGTTACTCTTGCTACATGATCTAGTCTGTTCTCTTTGGGGACCCATCGGATTATGGCTGCACCACTCGGTTGATTTAGACAAAATTGAGAGAATTTTGATGAAGCATTTGGATCTAGAACAACATTAGTCTAGAAGATATCAGTAATCTTCTTCTGGAATCCTTGACTAAGATCCTAAAAGAAACAATGTCTTAGCAGTCAATTGAAGAAAAAAGCATAGATATGCAAAGTCTGTTGAATGAATGTACTATTGCTCAAAAGTACTTGTCAAAATGCATAAAATAATTAAGATATTGTATCCACGACACTAGAAAAATCTATAGATATTGTATCTCTTAGCCAAGATTAACTATGAAGCACAAAGGTAAAATTGATGCTATTGAAACCGAACTGACAAATCTAAGTAAATCTTTTTATTTTTTGAATGATAAGGATGGTGAGAAGAGGAAAAGAGTTAATTCTCTTTGGGCTGAGATTCTTTTGTTGCAAAGGAAGAAAGAAGACTTTGTGAGCATTTTTTGGAGATTTAAGGAGATTGTTGAAGCCAAGCTAGAACACTTTTAATTTTGCTTGAGAATAGAGTAGAGTTGAAGAAGAATCCAACTGCTCCAGATAAATTTTCAAATTTGGTTGATTTGTTGGTTGAGTGCTAAATCCTTTCAGTAAGTATCAAAATAGCTATACGTTCTTGGGAAGTTCTTCTTCATGAACTGAAGGAAAATAGAAGATTATATTTTTGAAGAAGAGCATCTAAAATTTTCTTTGTGTAAGATTCACATTTTTGGTTGTACATATATGTTCTTTTCTTTTTTTAATTAGAGGAATTCTTTGTCCTTGATGTCAAAAGGGGGAGAAAGAAATATGAGTTCAATGAATGAGGTTTTGAGGAATTGAATAAGTAAGGGGGAGTTGGCGCAGTCATGTTATGAATATTTTTTGCCCTCAATGACAAAGGGGGAGATTGTTAGACTTGTGTGATTAATGTTGTCATTGATGTCAAACCAGTCATTCGGTTCTATAACAAATAGTGTATGTAGGTCTCGATATTAGTCCGGATGTCATGGATATTATGGATGTTCACATGTTGCAGTTTTTGGTTAGAAGTTATTATGCAACATGGACAATTTTGTGTGATGACATTTTGAGGTCCCATTGAGTTCTCATCCACCTCAGTATCTTGGTGCTAGGAATTTTTTTGATCCCTGTATCAGCCATGTATCCTAGAGTTTGCATTTTTTGATGGCTATCAGAAGTATCTCTTCAAGTTTTGTGATTGTGGTTTTCTTGGTATGTGTGTAGTCAACATTTTGGAGATATTGAGCCTAATCTTGTGATGATAGGTCCATTCTCTTTGGTTTGGATGACCCTTTCCCTTTTTCCGGTAATCTCGGTATATGCAATGGTAATTGGAAGTATGTACAAGAATTGTGTATAAGTATTGTGGAGGCTGACATGATCTTGTTGATAACATGTTGGGCTTGGTTGACACACTATTCTATAATTTTACCCTCTAATATATATACATGTACATGAGTGGTGAATGAAGACATCAATCAAGAGAGAGAGAGAGTGTGTGATGTGTGGAAGATAGTTGGCTGCAAAAGAAGTAGTGTTGTGAGAGTTGCCGACAACAAAGGTAATTAGTCTCATAGTAGTGCAGTAGTCCCTTACAAGACCTATTGCAAAATAGTGTTGTAGAGTGTAGTACCCCTCCCTTGATCAGGCTTGTTCGATACTCATTCTAACTATGGTTGAATTTTTAGTGGTTTTGTGGATATATTATGTAGTGATGTTTTTATTTAGATATTATGCTATAATGAACTATGCTATGATGTGTGATTCAGTGAATGTTGTCTATGCATTATTTCCTTATGGATGATTAGATGTTAACTATGTTTATGTGATGCAGGAGCATCCCCAGTCTATGAGCAATCTTGTATCAACCAAAAATATTTCCTTTTAGTTTAGTTCTTGTTTAGTTCTATTTGCAATTTCTATGTTCCTACTAGTATGTTCTGTTAGGAACCGGAAGGACAACTGAGAGGGGGGGGGGGTGAATCAGTTGTCAGTTAATTTCAACCCAATTATAACTTAATCAAACTTAATACTTAATACTGGTAAACCAAACATAATGTCGGTTAGAAGATTAGTAGTTAATATCAATACCGGTGAAACATAATGCATGAAATAGAAAGAGAAACAATATCCACAACACATAACATAGAGATTTTGACGTAGAAACCCTGTAAGGAATCCATGGTGGGAAACCTTACCCACAATCAGATGATACTACTACAGATAGTATGTGCATACAAATGGGGTCTGCACTGCAGAAAGGGCAACTGCCTAGAGCACACTGCTCAAATGGGAGTCGCAATGACTACAGTAGGATGGTTAAATCCTAGAACAATGTACTGCACAAAATAGCATCTCCAATGATGGATTCGGTACTGGTTAAGCTCTGATAAACACCTTCAAATCTTCCTTGAACCTTCTCTATGGTATGCTCATATGATCTTCAATATTCACACATACCATGTTGCAATACCATACCAAAACAATGTCATATCATTATCTCATAAGTGAGATCTTACATATATACAAAACCTAAGACCAAATGTGTAGGTTGGCTCACTAAAAATATTATAATGAAATCAATTACAAATAAGTCATGATGCGATACAACATGTTGGCTCAATACATTTACAACAATATCCAATCAATAAACCATCTCCATAATGTGTCGTGCTGATCTGGAATAGATAACGTATATTGGTCCATAACCTAGACCAATCTGTCAGTAACAACAAATATGTCAACTTGATTAGACCAATAACCAAAACACCAAAACCATGTATCCAAACCATGTCTTAGACATAATCAAGTGATCTCCAGATGATAACAAGTCATCATCAGTTTCAATGAACCATATAACCTGTCGGTGAGCATATGCCGATGACTACACATAAGTCACTAACCTTGCCGGTGAACACAATGTGTCAGTTCATCAGTAAACCGGATAAGTGTTGACATCAATGAAAAAACCAATGCAACACATCCATAATACCAACAATCTCTCCCTTTGGCATTGATGGCAACACTAGATGGAAAAACATCTAAGTGCCAAAATAGAATGCCAAAAACAAAAAACCAACAATCTCTAGAATAGATCCATACCAGAAATCAAAATCAAAATAGAAAAGGTATATATCTCTCCCCAATGAATACTATTTTTCCATAGATGTCAATCCCCCTTTGACATCAAATACCAAAGCAGTTTAAGAATAAATACCATAACATACAACCAATTAACCAACTACTCCTCCTGAGAAGTAGCTCTCCTCCATCAAAGCCGGAAAAAAAAGATTTCTCTATTAATTTTTGTCGGTTTGATGTCAATCTTCAATCATCTAAGTCTCTACTAGTGAGGGTATTACCCCAAGCTTCTCTCTAAGATATTCAAAATTTTCCTTAGGCAAAGGCTTTGTAAAGATATCTGCAATCTGCTCTTTAGTATTCACATAAACCAATCTTACTTCTTTTGCTTCAACATTCTCTTTCAAAAAATTATATTTGATAGAAACATGCTTAGTCTTAGAGTGAAATACTGAATTATTTGATATATCAACTACTACTGAATTATTACAATAAATGATTATAGGTTCTTTTCATTTTACCTTTATGTCCTTCTACATTTGCTTAATCCACAATACCTGGGTACAATTAGTTGCTGCTGCAATATATTCTGTTTATGCTGTTGATAATGATGTACAAATTTTCTTCTTGCTTATCCATGAAATCAATCTGCTACCAAGAAAGAATGCACTGCCAGTGGTACTCTTTCTGTCATCTACTTGTCCTACCCAATTTGCATTGGTGTATGCACATAAATCAAAATTTTCATCTTTAGGATACCATAAACCAAGATTTGTTGTGCCTTGTATATACTGTAAAATCCTTTTTACTATGGATTCATGATTTTATTTAGGATTACTTTGAAATCTTGAAACAATACATATTGCATTCATTATATCAGGTCTTGTTTGATTCAAATATAGTAAACCTCCAATCATAGATTTGTATCTTGTCAAATTAATAGGAGTTGAATCATCCTTCAATGTCAATTTATTAGTTGTAGTCATAGGGATACTTACCATTTTAGAGTTTTCCATACCAAATTTCTTCAATATTTCCTTCAAGTATTTTGTTTGACATATGAATATTCGAATTTTATCCCCAATCATAGACATTTCAAATTCTTCCTGCATCTAGTTAGCAAAATCCTTACACAATCCATCTTCTCCTCCAAAAATGATATCATCAACAAAAAAATCAATAACCAAGATTTCATCGTTAGTCACTTTGTAATATAAGTTGTTGTCAGCATTACGTTTAGTGTAACCAAGCTTCAAATGATATTTGTCCAATCTAGTATACCAAGCTCTAGGAGCTTGCTTCAATCCATACAAATCTTTCCTTAATCTGTAAACCATATCTTTAACATTTGTCAATGAAAATCCATCAGGTTGTTAAATGTAAACTTCCTCTTCAAGATCATCATTCAGAAATGCACATTTTACATCCATCTGATATAATTTATAATTCTTATGAGCTACAAAAACAAGAAATAATCTAACTGCTTCAATTCTAGTTATCGGTGCAAAGGTTTCATTATAATAAATTCCCTCTTTCTGTGAATATCCCTTAAAAACTAATCTTTCTTTGTTCTTGATTATCTTACCATCTTCATTAAGTTTATTTTTGAATACCCATTTAGTTCCAATTACATTTTTGTCTTTTGGCCGGGGAACCAATGTCCATGTATTGTTCTTTTCAATTTGTTCTATTTCATCTTCCATTGCTTTTATAAAATGTTTATCTTGACTTGCTTCAATAACAGATGCTGGTTCAATTTGAGAAATTAAGCATACCTCTTCATTTTCCATTCTTCCTCTTGTCATAATACCTTGATACTTATTCCCAATTATCTAATTTTCTGAGTGATTCAATCTTACATACCTGGGTTTATTCAGATTTTGTTGTTGTTCAAACACCATGGAATTCTCTGATGATGTTGGTGTGAGTGGATCCACATTCTGTACCGGTGCACTCTATATTGGTTCATTTATGGTCATCTCAATTGTCAATTCAGAATCTATAGACCTTGAATTTCCTCTAAAGTGTTCATCTATCTTCACATTAGCACTTTCAATGATCTTCTGCAATCTTTTATTAAAAAATCTATATGCCTTGCTCTTAGATGAATAACCAAGAAATATTCCTTCATTACTTCTAGGATCAAATTTACCAACATACTCATCTCTCCTAATATAGCATTTTCTTCCAAATATTCTGAAATATTTAAGAGTAGGAGTATTACCAAACCATAGTTCATAAGGGGTCTTACCAATTTCACCTTTGATTTGAACTCTGTTGAAAGTGTAAACTATTGTATTCACCGCTTCTCTCCAATACACATGAGGTATATTTGCTTCCAATAGCATGCTTCTAGCTACTTCCAGAATTGTTTTGTTCTTTCTTTCCACAATTCCATTATGTTGAGGTGTCTAGGGTTTTGATAGTTGTCTTTTGATTCCATTCACTTCACAAAATGTATTAAATTCCTTAGATGTAAATTATCCTCGTTGATCAGATCTTAAACATTTGATTTTCTTACTGGTTTCATTCTCTACCATTGCCTTGTATAACTTGAATTTTCCAAAAGCTTCTGATTTCTCCCTGAGAAAGGTAACCCAACACATTCTAGAATAATCATTAATAATTAGCATAAAATATCTATCTCTTCATAGAATTCTTGTTCTTGCCAGACCACACAAGTCAGTATGAATTAAATCAAGAACATTATTGGATTTCTCATAAATACTCTTAAAAGTTGTTCTAACTTGCTTTCCCATTTGACATCCTTACATACCGGATTATGAGGTTTCACAATATTAGGTAAATCCCTTACTACCTTAGTTGAACTAATCTTTACAATGCAATCAAAATTTACATGACAAAGTCTCTTGTGTCATAACCAACTTTCATTACCTTTAGTCTGATTACCGGTTGTAATCTCCAATCCCGTTTTGTTCATGATTTTGTATTTTCCATTCTTGAATTGTAATTGAAATCCCTTTTCAACTAATTGACCAACACTCAAAATATTATGCTTCAAACTTTTATCACCAGTCATATGATGTGAACATCCACTATCAATGATCCATTCATCTTTTTCTTCAATTTTAGCTATCAAGGCTTGCTTTACCAGTGGGACAGTAGGTGCAAGTTGATATTATTTTATTGCAACAAATGCCCATCCATTGTCTATTGGTTCTTCATCAGAATCATTTGTAACTCCTTCATCAGCATAGTAACATGATTTATCTCTGTTCTTCTTAAATATGTATCTCTGATATTCAGGGTTAGGCTTATATGTTCTTTTAGCTTCCTCTCTCAATCTTGCATGTCTATCAAGACATCTAGATGCAATATGACCAACTTTATTGCAATTAAAACATTTAAACGGTTCTTTACCTTCATACTTACTTCCAACTGGACCTTTAGGCATTTTCCTTGCAAATAATGCTTCAAGTTCTTCCAGTTCTTCATTTTCTCTCATGATATCTTCAAGTTATTTTGCATAAAGTACTTTCCAATCAGATTTGTCAGATGATGATGATGATATTATAGATGATGATGTTTTGAAGGCTAAATCAGTCTTAATTGTAGCAACAAGACGAAATTCCTCAAGCTCAAATGCTGAAAGTTTTCCAACCAAGGTATCTCTAGATACTAATGTATTAGGTATTGTTCTCAACTCATTAATAGCAGTTACTTTCATTTTGTATGCCAATGGCAAAGCTCTTAAAACTTTATAAGTAATTTCATCTTCACTTATGGATCCTCCACAATATTGTATTCCTAAAACAATTCTATTAACAATTTCCATGAAAGAAGAAATTCTTTCATCTTTTTCCATTTTCAAATTTTCATACTTGACCCAGTAACATTCTAGTTTTGCAATTTTGACAGTGTTATCTCCTTCATTCAAAGTCTCCAATTTATCCCAAATAGCTTTAGCAGTAGATCGGTCTGATAATCCCATAATTTGTTGATCTGATAATGTGCCCAGAAGTGCTTCTCTTGCTTTGTAATCATTCTCCAAGTCCTTAGCCAATGTCAGTGGATTAGGTTGATTTGGAATAGGACCAACATAGCCATTCTTTGTAACTTCCCATATATATTTTCCAATGCAATTTAGATGTGTCTCCATTCTAATCTTCCATATACCATAGTTAGTTCCATCAAGTTTAGGACTCTCCTTCTTGAAAAAGTTTGTTGCCATAGGATCTCCTCAAGCTATTAGGCTTATGCAAAAAGAGGAATTAGCTCTAATACCAATTGTTAGGAACTGGAAGGACAACTAAGAGGGGGGGTGAATCAGTTGTCAATGAATTTCAACCCAATTATAACTTAATCAAACTTAATACTTAATACCAGTAAACCAAATATAATGTCGGTTAACAGATTAGTAGTTAATATCAATATCAGTGAAACATAATGCATGAAATAGAAACAGAAACAACATCCACAACACATAACACAAAGATTTTGATGTGGAAACCCTGTAGGGGGAAAAACCATGGTGGGAAACCTTACCCACAATCAAATGATACTATTGTAGATAGTATGTATATACAAATAGGGTCTGCACATGTAGAAAGGCCAACCCCCTAGAGCACACTACTCAAATGGGAGTCGCAATGACTACAGTAGGATGGTTAAATCCTAGAATAATATATTGCTCAAAATAGAATCTCCAATGTTGGATTCAATACCGGTTAAGCTCTGATAAACACCTTCAAACCTTCCTTGAACCTTCTCTATGGTCTGCTCATATGATCTTCAATATTCACACATACCATGTTACAATACCATACCAAAACCATGTCATATCATTATCTCATAAATGAGATCTTACATATATACAAAAACTAAGATCAAATGTGTAGGTCAGATCACTAATAATATTACAATTAAATCAATTACAAATAAGTCATGATGCGATACAACATGTCAGCTCAATACATTTACAACAATATCCAATCAATAAATCATCTCCATAACATGTCGTGTTGATCTGGAATAGATAATGTATACTGATCCATAACCTAGACCAATATGTCAGTAACATCAAATATGTCAACCCGATTAGACCAATAACCAAAACACCAAAACCAAGTATCCAAACCATGTCTTAGACATAATCAAGTGATCTCCAGATGATAACAAGTCATCATTAGTGTCGATGAACCATATAATCTATCGATGAGCATATACAAGTGACTATGCATAAGTCACTGACCTTGTCGGTGAACACAATGTGTTGGTTCATCAATAAACCAATATAACCATAGTGCCAAATCAACAATGTAGATCTCCAGAAGGATAAGTGTTGACATCAATGACAAAACCAATGCAACACATCCATAATACTAACATGTTCTAGTGGTGGCTTTCTTTTCATTATAGATCAGATTTTTGGTTTCTAGGCTTGTTTATGTGCTTAATTCCAGATTCTCAGTGCATTTGGATTCCTTTCCGGCAAGATATTTCTTTTGGTTTGACTGTTTTTGAGATCCGGAGCAGTTTTGGTCTTACCGGTTGGTTTTCTTCTTTTTTGGAGCGGTTTCTTAACGTGTGGATCTATTTTGGGTCTTGCTTAATGTTCCTAAGTTCGTGGTCGACCTTCCTATTGATATGCACTTGTCAGTTTTTCTTTTCTAGAGGAATTTCTTTCATTATCGGGGCCGACCTATTTACACGTTTCATTTTCCTGCATTGGTAAATGTAATATTTTGTGACCGACCCAGATATGTTCCGGAGGGTATATATATTGTATTATATAATCATTTTTAGGGAACAAATCATAATGATGATTTAGATTCATGATTAGAGACTTGGATGACTCTGAGAGTTTCATATCGATTGTATTTGGCATGTTAACATGCATGTAAGTGGTTGATTACTGGATGTTCTATGATGAATGTATGATGATAACCGGTTGGTTATTGGAGGTTACAAGACAATAATATGATCTAATTCTATAATATTTTAATATTTTATTATTTCATCCATTGTGTTACTCTTGTTGCATGAGCCTGTCAGTTCTCTTTGAGGATCCACTAGTCATGGCTGCACCAAGTGGTATTAGAGCTAGTTATGAATCAGTTGGTGGAAGAGCTAGTTGCAAACTTTGAGGTATTCCTTTGGGTGAACAGATCACCGAGTGGAGGTAGGTTGTGGATGTGTTCAATAGATCATCGAGTGTGAGACAATTGAAACCAATAGTCAGATCGCCGAGTTGAGGTAGCTCACTGGAGTAGAGGAAGAGATGTCACCTAGAAGGATGAACCCCTAGAGGGTAGAGCAGATGATGGAGGATTTCAAGAATGAGATGAGGAACAAAATCCGGAATGCATTGGCTAGTTTGCAGAGGAATCTAGAGTCTGAGGATAAATATGAAGAATCTGGAGAAGAGCTTGAGGTGGAAGATGCTGAAGGACCGAAAGATGGAAGACAAGAAAGATTTCTGAGAGCAGTGGCACAAGCAAGTAAAGTTCATAAAGTGGACATTTCAAACTTTTCTAGAATGTTGAATCCAAAAAATCTGATTGATTGGATCATAGAGTTGGAAGATTACTTTGAGATTGAGGATATTAAGGACCCGCGGAGAGTTTGGTTGGCACAAATTAAGTTAAAAGGGCATGCTGCCTTATGGTGGAAATAATTATAGAGAGACAAAGTGGAGAATGGTGAAATGAAGATCACCCAATGGAGACAGATGGTTGCAAGATTCAAGGCCAGGTTCATACCAGGAGACTATGAGTTGGAATTGTCCAAGAAGTTGCAAAACCTAAAGAAGAGAAACATGAGTGTGAAAGAGTATACTGAGGAATTCTACAAGGTGATGATCAGATCTAGACATAGAGAGATGGATAGAGAAAAGGTGGTGAGGTACATAAATGGACTTGCATTTAATATTTAGGATGAAATGAGTATGTTGAGGATTTCCACAGTTGAAGAAGCTTACCAATATGCTTTGAAGGCTGAGGAGAAGGTGAGAAGAAGACAATAGAATAACCCTATAGGGAAGGAGAGATTCAAGGGGTAGATGAGTGCAAAGAAGCAGAATGTTTAAGATGAATCAAAACCTAAGTGGAATAAAGAACCGGATCAGAAAACACAAAGGAAAGGTAGTGGCAATAGTAGCAGACAATTTCTCAGCAAATGTTTCAAGTGTGGAGAAACCGAACATGGATCTTATGAATGTAAGCATGGAATGGCAGGAAGTTTTGTGGCAAATGAGGAACCGAAAGGTGAAGTTACTAGAACTGACTATGCACTAGAGCAAGGAGAATCCCTTATGTTCAGAAGAGTCATGATGGAGCAAAGCAGTGAAGATACCAAACCTACTCAGAGGAAGAGTCTTTTTTGGACTGTGTACAAATTAGGTGGTAAGTGTTTGAAGGTTATTCTGGATAGTGGAAGTACTGATAATTTGGTATCTAAGGAGATGGTAGTGAATATTGGATTGAAAAGGCTTGAGCACCCTTGTCCTTACAAGGTAAGTTGGTTACAAGATGATAAAAATTTAGAAGTAAAGAAGTAGTGTTGGGTGAGTTTTAATATTGGACCTATTAGGGATGGGGTCTTGTGTGATGTTGTATCTATGAGTGCTTGTCATGTCTTGTTGGGAAGACCTTGGCAGTTTGATAGAGGAGCTATTTATGACTATAGAAGAAACCTAATCACTTTTAAGAAGGATGGGCAGAAGTTCACATTGACTTATTTCAAGGAGAAAGAGTAGGAGGTGAAGAATCTGAGTCTTGAGAGAAGTTGCAGTACTGAGAAACTGGTTGCAGAGGTTATACCAAAAAGTGGCATGAATTTGCAAAAGTATCTGATAGATAAGTTTGATAGATAGATGGAACTAGATGTCAGTAAGTTTGTGATAGTGAACCAGATGAAGTCTTGTGGCAGAAATAATTCAGAGTTATAGCAGAAAGAGAGAGTAGTAAGCAGAGATAGTGTACATGTTTGAAGCAAGGGAAGAGAAATAAAGAGGGTTAGGAGTTAGAGAATTTGATTGAGGTTCTGGAGGAGCGCAGGAAGAGGTTTCTAGATAAGGAAGATGTTTGGATCATAAATGAGCATGGAGTGTTTATCCTGAATCCTTTTCGATGTTCATGAATTGCCTCTCATGGAACATCTCTTTCTACCTGGGGTGTCTGATGCAAGAGCATCCCCATTCTATTAGCAATCTTGTATCAACCAAAAATATTTCCTTTCAGTTTAGTTCTTGTTCAATTATGTGTGTATTTTCTGTGTTCCTACTGGTATGTTCTGATGGTGCCTTGCTTTTCATTACAGATCATATTTTTGGTTTCCAGGCTTATTTATGTTCTTAATTCCATATTCTCATTCCATTTGGATTCTTTTCTGGCAAGGTATTGGTATTGGTTCGACTGTTTCTAGGTTCCGAAGAAGTTTAGGGCTTACCTGTTCATTTTCTTCTTTTTCAGAGTAGTTTCTTGGCATGTAGATCTATTTTGGGTCTTGCTTAATGTTCCTAAGTCCTTGGTTGACCTTCCTGTTGATTTGGAATTCTCAGTTGTTCTTTTCCAAAGGAATTTATTTCATTCTTGGGGCTGACCTATTTACACATTTCATTTTCCTACATTGGTAAATGTAATCTTTTGTGGCCGACCTGGATATGTTCTGGAGGGTATATATATTATATTATGTAATCATTCATAGGGTAGAGATTAGAATAAGGATTATATTCATGATTAGAGATCCGAATGACTCTGAGAGTTCCAAATGGATTGTATCTGACATGTTAGCCTGCATGTGACCAGTTGATTACCAAATGTTCTATGATGAATGTATGATGATAACCGGTTGGTTACCGGAGGCTAGAAGACAATAATATGATCCGATTTTGTTATCTTTCAATGTTTGATTGTTGCTTCCATTGTGTTACTCTTATTGCATGAGTCAGTCAGTTCTCTTTGAGGATCCACCAGTCATAGCTGCACCATTATGTGTTATTGACCATAGAGTAATACAATTACCTTATGTATGAGTTGCATTATGTATCCGTCTTCATGTATGTGTGGAGTTTGTATGGGGTGTGAGGAGATTATTTTCCATCACTCACTTTAGTGAGACATAGAACGCCATGATTCTCCTTCATTGGTGTGTTTACCGAGTTTGTATGTATATATGTATGTGTGGTTCATTGATGCAAGAATTGTAGGTACAAGGTACTAACTCCACCTGGCTCCACAGGTCTGTGCATACCTAATTTACCCAATGGAAGTAAAGGAGATAGTCTTAAGGCCCTAAATATCATCCACAGTATTGCTTGATAGTGATAATTGTCAATCTTCTGTCAACCTTTCCAATGTTGGTATGTGAGTCAATTCTTTATTTTGTTAAGAAGAGTTTGTGTGTGACTTTATTAAATTTCTTCTAGTGTTATTTTATGTGAAATTAATTATTAATACCTTAAGGTTATTAATAATTAATGTGTATTGTCATTTATAAATTAAATTAAGGATAAATTAATATGGGCATCTTATATGTTAAAATAAATAAATCAATCATACTAGGTTGATTGTTTAAATTAATTGTTTAAAATTTATCTTCTACTAGATTTAATATTGTGTCATGTGTTTTTGTAAAAAGTTATTTTTAACTTTTAAAAATTAAATATCTAGTTGCCTTTTTGTGTATGAGGGAATTTAATTTTAAATTAAAAATATAAATGTTATTGGATTGGAGGAAAGAAATTTTTAAATTTGAATTTTGAGAAAAGTGGTATTTTCATAAGGAAAATTTTTTTTGCCCTAAAAATATTTTATGTAAAAATCTTTTATATTGGGGATTTTTTCTAGAATATGAAGCTCTTGCATTTTGGAAAATTTCATCTCTACTACTGATTGGGGGTTCTTGCTTGGAGGTGTGGATGAAATTTTGAAGGGGTTTAGTTTTGGAGAAAATATTTGGAAGGATTGGTGTGGTTTGTTGTGTGTGCATCCATTGGATTCATCTTTAAATTTTTCTTCTAGGAAAGCATTTAAGGTTGGATTTTAAAACTCTTGTTTTGTTCATTTTTTATCTTTTGTGAATGTGTTTGTGAAAACATCTCTTATTGTTTTCTTCTTTCTTTTTCCTTGTCTAGTTGAAAGAAATGGTTGCTTGAGAAATTCCTTTTATTAGCTGGGTATTCAAATATTTCAAGTTAAATTGTATGAACATATGATCATTTCATTCTTTTACTATTTGTGGGATTGGAATAGGGGTTTCTAGATTTTCCAAATTCTTTGAAACATTGTGTAATGCCCCGCTAGGAAACCCCAAAGGGATTAAACTAAAACACTACTTAATGTTAATTAATCCAATTAAGATTATTTAATCATAAATACATAATTACACTAATCAATGATTATTTCATTCAAAAGTATGAGATATCATTAACATGTCTAAGATCCATTCATGACAATTCTTTCCATTAAATTTCATCAGAGATTCTAATAAAACATATTCATTTAACCATTTAATTTTCATCAATACATTTATTTTACATTTCCAAAATTGAAATAATATTGCATTGCACTAAATCACTAAGTCTCATAAGAACATATAATGTTTACATTAAAATTACATCTTGCCATGAAGGCATACGTATCAAATAATACAACTGACCATATAAAGTCCAAGATATACAAAGAATGATCCAAGATGAGAGATAGGATCCAACTGGAAGTACAAGACACTAAAACCCAAAAGCAACTGGAACACCTGCGAAGCCAACTCCCACAAGAAGGAACAAACACACCCAATGGAAAGTGACACTACCACTCGATCATGTGGCTCAAAAAGAACCACCCCATCGTGCTAGGAGATAAAATAAGACCCACTAGAAACCTACAAGGTATGCACACATGGTCTAAACACAACATCGGGAATATCACATAAGCATATACTCACAAAACATGACTCCACAACAATACTCCAAGTAATACTCACAAGGCTACACACTAGTGACCATAAAGGAAGAGTGTCATCACATAGCTTGGAATGGTTATCCTAACAAGCCTCCATAGGTCCCAATCCACATCATGTGTTATCCTAGTAACCTCTCCCAAACCCCCGACCCCATCCAAGTCTCATGTGGACCCAAAAAATCCTTTCATGAGGACAAGGTTGTTGGTTTTCCATTCCAGACCTTTCCACTATATCTTGAGTTTGTACTAGCACTCAACCATGAGCGAGGTAAAATTATCTTATTTAATGTTTTTAGCTACCCAAACACCTAATATATTATTAGGTTATCAATTACTGATAAAACTTTTGAGGAGTTATCCTGCTAAACTCTTTGGGCATGACCTCCACTCGAAAGCCACTCTTCCTTATGACACTAAATAAAAACATCCCAAAAGAACTCCAAAGCCAAAGTACCAAAACAAAGTTACACAAAGGAGTTCAAAACCACTGAGAAGCACTTGGTCATACAAGCCCTTGCATATAGGATAAATCAATTGATAAAACATAGTCAACTCACATGACCAACCAAAGGAAAAGACAACATGAAAAAGTCTAATTTCATTTAACAATAAAGATTTGCAATTTAAGTTAAATGCAAAGACAGTCAAAAATGAAACAAAACACCTTCTCTCAAACAGAGTAAACAATTCATTTTTCTTTCCTTCAATACACAATTGACCAAGGTTTCTAGGTTTTGAAGTTTCAAAATTAACCATTTCTTAATAATCATTTCACTATTTCAGTTAAAAATATTAAATCAATAATTACTATATCCATTTAAAATTTCAAGAACATCTTAATCACATTTGAGCTATAACACAAGAATATATATATATAATTGTATATATCTAAATATATAAACAAAATCATAATTTCAAAAATCAGATATTTTACTTTCAAATTGAATACCCATTTTAGAAAAAAAGAACAATATCCAACTTATAAAAATAATTTAATCAACAATTTTTTTTACAGTAAGTTTAATTTTTTAATAGGGTTTTGAAAAACATACAGGGTATAAATTTCTTCTCCCAATTCCCTCTTTCAAACACCCAGAAATTTAAGCATAGCCAAATTCCTACGACTGCCCAAAATAAGAAAATTTTGGCAACATAACTCCCCATTCAACAACAATGGAGAAATTAAATTTAACAAACAACAAGGAGAGAAATCAAACACAAATTCAATCTCTTTACAAAAAAACATAACGGACAACAACTACAGTGGTTTGAATATCACAAGATTTTATGAAAAATGAAAAGTTTAAAACACCAACCTGGTAAGCTTTCTAAGAAGAAAAGTTTGGAGAAGAGCAAGCCTCCAACTATAAACTAGAATCTCCAACCATGAACTTTTCCAGCCTGAACCAAAACACACAAAGAGAATTCCAGAATATTTTCCCTAAAATGCAAGATGAAAACATTGGAAAATTTTCTTTTTTTTAAGAATTTTTTATCTCACAAATATCTCCTTTTAGGTCAATTTTAATTTTTAAATGAAAATTGAAAAATAATATTTATTTCCAAACAATTCATTATCATTTAAATTTTCTCATTTGAAATGAATTCATTCTTTTTTTTCAAAAATGAAAAAATCAATTAAACATTAAATAAACATAAAGGTAAAATAACTTTATTCTTTTTTTTTTTTTTTAACAATTGAAAAACATAATATAAAATTTCATTAATATACCAACAATTCAACTTTAACTAACCAATTAAAACAATTGATTAATCTATTAAAACATAAAAATACACTTAATCATTTATTTCTAAATTTCATTTTATAAACATACTATTTATTAATTATTAATATCCATATGGTATTAATAATTAATTACTCATTAAAAATCATAAGAGAATAATTGAAATTCAAAGATGCATAATACACAATCCAACAAAGCAAAGCAGAGACAAGACCCACATACCAACAAAAGGAAGGTTGACCGAAGACTGACAATGCTCACTATCGAGCAAGGCTAAGGATGAAACTTAGGGCCTTAAGACTATCTCCTCCACTTCCATCAGATTATTTAGGTATGCTTAGACCTATGGAACTAGGTGAATTCATTACCTTGTACCTATAATTCATGCATCACCAAACCACGCATATATATATTCAAACATGGTAGACACACCGGCGAAGGAGAATCGTGACATTCCCTATCTCACCGAAGTGAGTGAAGGAAAATCATCTCCTTGTACCCCATACACTTTCACACATACATGATGACATATACATAACACATCTCATGCATAAAGTAAATGTGTTAGTCCATGGTCAGTAATCCAATAAAATTAATATCTAACCACTAATAAGGAAATAATGCATAAACAACATTCACTAAATCTCAAATCAAAGCATAAGACAATATAGCATAATATCTGAATAAAACGTCACCACATAATGTATCCACTAATATCCACTGAAAAAGTCAACCATAGTCAAAATAAATAACTAAAAATTCTAATTGAGGGAGGGGTACTACATCATCTCCCCCAAAACTAGGCTTACTTCTGGAAGCCTGAATCAAATATGGGTAAAGCTCTCTCATCTTCATTGCATCCTCCCATGTAGCCGAGGTCTCGTCATTTGGGTCCCTTAGAACCCTTACCTATTCGATGGTACGACCCTTGAGGGTAAAACCCCAATGCTGTAGAATGCACACAGGCTCCATGGAAAGTTGCTTGTCCTCGACCTGCAATGCATTCCAATCAAGAACATGGGTCACATCAGGATGATAAGCTCTAAGAAAAAAAATATGAAAGACATCGTGGATGCAGTATAGGCTTGGTGGCAAGGCAAGATGATAGGCAACAAGTCATGTCCTCTCAATGATCTCAAAAGGGCCAACAAAGCGAGGCGCCAACTTAGAACCATTTCCATAATGGATCAGACTCTTTCGCAGACTCACTCTCAAGAATACTCAGTCTCCAATAGAAAACTGATGATCCACTCTATGAGCATCAACATACTTCTTCTGCTTGTCCTGTGCTACTACCAAATGCTCACAAATTTGCTCAACCTACTGCTCCATCTCTCAAAGCATATCTGGTCCTATACTCACCCTGTCCTCTAACCGATCCCAACTCAAAGGAGAATGAAAAGGACAACCATACAATTCCTGGAAGGGAGACATACCTATGGAGATATGATATCCATTTTTATAAGAAAACTCCACAATATAAAGATATTCCTCCCAGCACGACTGCTGGTCCATAACATAACCAAAACCTGATTCACATGCTTGGTCTGACCATCGGTCTCTAGGTGATAAGTTGAACTAAAGTCCAACTAGGTCCCTAAAGCATGTTGAAGTAAGGTCCACAATGATGAAGTAAAGAAAGGATCTCTATCTAAGATGATCCGCCTAGGAATCCCATCTAGTTTCACCACATCTTCCAAGAAAACTCATGCCACCACTGATGCTGTATAAGAAGATTGAATAGGAACAAAATGCGCAACTTTGGTCTATCTATCAACAATGACCATGATGGCATCATGACGACGCGAAGAAACCCAACTATGAAACCAATGAAAATGATGTCCCATTTCCAATCTAGTACCAAATTAGGTTGTAAAATCCCTGCAAGTTGCTGATGCTCCACCTTCACCTGCTGACATTCTAAATACTTCAACACAAAATCAGCAATGTCACATTTCATTCCATCCCAATGATATATATGTCTCAAATTTGCGTGTATCTTCTTGACACCAGGATGTGCCGAGTAAGGTGCACGATGGGCCTCAGTCATGATCAAAGTATGAAGTCCATCCAATGGAGGTACATAGATACACCCAAGATGTCAAAGAAGACCATCTGCCTCAAGGTTATATCTAGAATATCTGCCCTCTAATGGTCTTCCAGTCTCAGTCACAGTTCTAAACTCCTAATACCAGGTGTCTTAAGGAAGAGTCACAAGGATTCTCTCTCAAATCCACCCCAAGGGACAATGTTGCAACCTCATGTTGTCTACGACTCAAAGCATCTACCACTACGTTCTCTTTCCCCTAAATATTTTGAACCTCAAAATCATATTCATAGAGGAATTCCATCCATCTTCGTTGTCGAGCATTCAAGTTCACCTGCATAAAAATGTATTGCAAGCTACAGTGATCACTGTGTAGCTCAAATTGATGCCCTAACAGAAAATGTTGCCACCTGACTAAAGCATGAACTGTAGTTACCAACTCTAAGTAATGAACTAGATAGTTTAGCTTGTGGTCCTTGAGTTTGCGAGACTCATAGGCTACCACACGACCATCGTGCATAACCACTAGTCTTGTGCCTTCTAGAGAGGCATCTATACAAACCATGAAATATTTGGATGGATCAGGAACTACCAAAATCGGTGCACTAACAAGGAGTTCCTTCAAAGTAAGAAAATTTGTTTCACACTATTCTGAGCAAACATACTTCTTCACTTTCCTCTAAAGAGAAGTGATCGGGTGACCTATCCCAGAAAAATTTTGAACAAAGCGGTAGTAATATCTGACCAAGCCCATAAAACTCCAAATATTAGAAACATTAGTTGGTGTTGGCCAATCTACAATGGCTTGGATCTTAGAAGGATCTATGGATACAACTTCTCCTGAAACCACATGACAAAGATAGTTCACCTCAGATTGCAAGAAATCACACTTAGCCAAGTTGGCATAAAGCTTCAATTCTCCCTCAAGCACTACAATACCTATCACAAGTGGCCCTCATTCTCTTCCATAGTTCTAGAATAAATTAAAATATCATCCAAGAGAACAAGGATGAAATGATCAAGGTAGGTGCTAAAAACCCCATTCATGTTCGACTCATGAATACTGAAGGCGCATTCGTCAATCCAAATGGCACCACTATGAACTCATAGCGACCATAATGGGTACAAAAAGTCTGCATCATGAATACATAGCTGATGATACCTAGATTTCAAGTCAATCTTAGAGAACACCTTGGCTCCCTTTACCTGATCAAAAAGATCATCTATACGAGGCATCAAATACCAATTCATGATGGTCACCTTTCTTCAACAGTTGGTAGTAAATGCATAACCGAAGGGAACCATCCATCTTCTTCACAAAGATAACTAGTGCACCCCAAGGAGAAACATGAGGATGAATGAACCCCTTGGCCAACAATTCCTCAATCTGCAACTTCAACTCACTAAACTCCTGAGTGGTCATCCGATATGGTGCTCTCAAAATAGGTTCTTCTCCAGGAACTAAGTCAATGTGAAAGTCTATATCTCACTTCGGAGGCATACTTAAAATGTCACTAGGGAACACATCGACATACTCCTAAAGAAGAGGGTGACTATCAAGAGTGACTTCATGACTTCTCTCCTCATCCATGTCCTCAAGAGAAACTACAAAAATTTGGCACCCCTGATGCATACACCTCTTAAACTGCATAGCGGAGATCATACAAAGCTATATAGGTCTAGGAATCCCAACTATATAAACTTTCCTGGTATAGTCATATAAACACTCCACTATCTTTTGACAACAGTCCACACTAGCACTATGTGATGCTAACCAATCCATCCCCCAACACAACTCCATAAGACCCCAAAGAAATGACTCGAAAATCAACTATGGTAGTAAAGGGTCCTAGGTCCAACTCACATAAGGGAATGAAGGAATATATGACCACACGAAACCCAGTAGCTAACTCTACTTGCCACCTATCCACCTGTCTAGAAGACATGAGCCCACAACTCTCCACAATGGAAGAAGATATAAAGGAATCAAAAGCACCCAAATCAAATAGTACTAAGATAGATATACTGCCCAACACACCTACAGTTTCAATCACGATGCCCTGGTGCTCTACCTGGCAGTTATCTACTACTGCAAAAACTTTGTGGGATCGTCCTACATCCCCAACAGTAGGCTTTGAAGTTGCTGGTCTCTAACTAGAAATCTGCTATGATCTCTATGGAAAATGTGCAGTTATATGGCCATACAGACCACAAGAGAAATAATCTCCCCTGTTGGGTCCTATACCTCCAGTCAACCCACTAGGCTACTGGAAACTACCCCTACTAGGGGCCTGAGAAGTACTCTATGAGGACTATCCTATAAAACTTTGTCTAGCCTGCTGCCAATCCTATACTTCTTGAATTGAGGATTGCCCCCACGTTGACCCTAAAACCGCTTTAGCCTAGATTGGAACTTTTACTACTATTGCTACCGACCACCCTTGGTAGGTGTCTGAAAACTCTTATATGGTGCAATTGCCTGAGACTGACTACCTCTAGTCTCAGATCCGCTGAAACCTGTGCACTGCCAATCTGAACCCCTGGCTGACCACCATGTGCAAGGGAAATATTTCTCTCTACTAGCCGAGCTTTCACCATGACTAACTCAACAGATGTAGGCTCAAATACTTGTACTCCCCCACTGATGTGGTCATTCAGAACTCTCATGAAATGTTGTACCAACATTGCCTCATCATTACCAATAACGACATATTGTTTAAGCTCATAGAATCTATGCTCATACTGGTCTACAGTCATGCCCAATTGGCATAACTCATGAAACTCATCTATGTGATGCTATCTCCACTACACTGAAATGAATCAAGCTCTGAACCTCTCTAAAAACAACTCCCATGACACTATACCAATATCCATCGTAATCCTCTACTCCTCTAACCTCCACCAAGTAGAAGAAAAATCCTTGAGATGCATAATAGTGCACCTCACCTTGGTGTTACTACCATACAGATGCATGGAAAAACACCTATCCAAATTTATAAGCCAGGTCTCTGCCTCAAGTCCACTACCCGAACCATCAAAAATAGGAGGACGAGATCTCAACAAATCCCTCATAGGACCAACGACTACTGCCTCCTGGTCAACTGTGAACTCTCTCTCTCTCTCTCTCTCTCTCTCTCTCTCTCTCTCTCTCCACATAATCCTGAAGGTGTGATTCACCAAACTACATATTGTCTTATTTCTCAGCCTTTAGGTCTAGGACCTATTCAAGCCAAAACCTCATGGAACATTTGCTGCAACTCCTCCCTTTAAGGGACCTATTGAACAGTATGTTGCTCTCTATGCTGACTAACCTCCCTATGCTCACTTTGGTGAACAGACTGAATCTTCTCAACACTCTCATGAGTAGGCTGAGGTGAAGGACTCCGATGGCCTGTACTATGACCATGACCCCTACCTCTACCATGGTCATAGTCGCGACCATGACCTTTACCTTTCCCAACCATTATCCTAACAATCAACACAAGAGAAAAAGTTTAGATCTACAACAAGGATACTAACAAGGAAGAAACAAGCACTAAGACTTAGCAATAGGTCAAGTTAGATGGGATCAATTAAAACCAAAGTACCTAGTGTTGAAACTTGGGCTCTAATACCAATTGTAACACCCTGCCAGGGAACCCTGAAGGGATTAAACTAAAACACTGCTTAATATTAATTAATCTAATTAAGATTATTTAATCATAAAGACATAATTATACTAATCAATGATTATTTCATTCAAAAGTATGAGACATCATTAACATGTCTAAGATCCATTCATGATAATTATTTTCATTACATTTAATTAGAGATTCTAATAAAACATATTCATTTATCAATTTAATTTTCATCAATACATTTCTTTTACATTTCCAAAATTAAAATAATATTACATTGCACTAAATCACTAAGTCTCATAAGAACATACAATGTTTACATTAAAATTACATCTTGCCATGAAGACATACATATCAAATAATACAACTGACCATATAAGGTCCAAGATATACAAAGAATGATCCAAAATGACATATATGATCCAACTGGAAGTACAAGAGGCTTGAATCCAAAAGCAATTGGAACATCTGTGAAGCCAACTCCCGTAAGAAGAAACAAACACACCTAGTGGAAAGTGGCACTACCACCTGACCATGTGGCTCAAAAAGAACCACCTCACCATGCTAGGAGATAGAAATAAGACCCACTAGAAACCTACAAGGTATGCACACATGGTCCAAACACAACATTGGGAATCTCACATAAGCATATACTCACAAAATAGGACTCCACAACAATACTCCAAGTAATACCAACAAGGCTACACACTAGTGACCATAAGGGAAGAGTGTCACCACATAGCTTGGAATGGTTATCCTAGCAGGCCTCCATAGGTCTCAGCCCCCATCATGGGTTATCATGGTAAGCTCTCCTGAACCCCCGACCCCATCCAAGTCTCATGTGGACCCAAACAATCCTTTCGTGAGGACAAGGTTGTTGGTTTTCCATTCCAGGACTTCCCATTGACTCCTGAGTCTATACTAGCACTCAACCATGAGTGAGGTAAAATTATCTTATTTAATGTTTTTAGCTACCCAAGCCCCTAATATATTATTAGGTTATCACTTACTTATACAACTTTCGAGGGGTTATCTTGCTAACCTCTTTGGGCATGACCCCCACTCAAAAGCCACTCTTCCTTATGACACTAAACAAAAATATCCCCAAAGAACTCCAAAGCCAAAGTACCAAAATAAAGTTACATAAAGGAGTTAAAACCACTGAGAAACACTTGGTCATAAAATCCCTTGCATATAGGATAAATCAACTCACAAAACATAGTCAACTCACATGACCGACCAAAGGAAAAGATAACACAAAAAATTCTAATTCCATTTAACAATAAAGATTTGCAATTTAAGTTAAATGCGAAGACAATCAGAAATGAAACAAACACCTTCACTCAAACAAAATAAACAATTCATTTTTCTTTCCTTCCATACAAAATTGACCAAGGTTTCTAAGTTTCGAAGTTTCAAAATTAACCATTCATTAATAATCATTCACTAATTCAGTTAAAAATATTAAATCAATAATTACTATATCCATTTAAAATTTCAAGAACATCGTAATCACATTTGAGCTATAACACAAGAATATATATTTAATTGTACACACACATACACACACACATATATAAACAAAATCATAATTTCAAAAATCTGATATTTTACTTTCAAACTGAAATACCCATTTTTAATTTATTTTTTAAATTTCTAACTTATAAAAATGTAAATGTAAATGTAAATATATATATATATATATATATATATATATATATATATATATATATATATATATATATATATATATATATATATATATATATATATATTTACATACATATATATATATATATATATGTAAATATATATATATATATATATATATATATATATATTTACATATATATATATATATATATATATGTAAATATATATATATATATATATATATATATATATATATGTAAATATATATATATATGTAAATATATATATATATATATATATATATATATATATATATATATATATATATATATAATTTTTTTAATAAATTTATTTTTAAAAATAATTTCCAGATCAACACAAAAACCCAGAAAATATACTTTTTTTTTACAAGAAGTTTTATTTTTTTAACAGGGTTTTGAAAAACATACAGGGTATAAATTTCTTCTCCCAATTTCCTCTTTCAAACACCCAAAAATTCAAACACAGCCAAATTCCCAGGATTGCCCAAAATAAGCTTTTTTTTGCAGCATAACCCCCCATTCAACAACAATGGAGAAATTAAATTTAACAAACAATAGGGGGAGAAATCAAACACAAATTCAATCTCCTTACAAAAAAAACACAACACACAACAACTACAAGGGTTTGAATATCACAAGATTTTACAAAAAATGAAAAGTTTAAAACACCAACCTGGTAAGCTTTCCAGGAAGAAAAGTTTGGAGAAGAGAAAACCTCCAACTACAAACCAAAATCTCCAACCATAAACTAGAACCAACATAAGAGAGAGAATTCTAGAATATTTTCCCCAAAATGCAAGATGAAAACATTTGGAAAATTTCCTTCTTTTTAAAGAATTTCTTCACAAATATTTCCTTTTAGGTCAATTTTAAATGAAAAATTAAAAATTAAAAATAACATTTCTTTCCAAACAATGCAGTATCATTTAAATTTTCTCATTTGAAATGAATTCATTCTTTTTTTTCAAAAATGAAAAATCAATTAAATATTAAATAAACATAAAGGTAAAATAACTTTATTATGTTTTTTTTTTAACAAATTGAAAAATATAATATAACATTTCATTAGTATACCAACAATTCAACTTTAACTAACCAATTAAAACAATTAATTAATCTATTAAAACATAAAAAATACACTTAATCATTTATTTCTAAATTTAATTTTATAAACGCAATATTTATTAATTATTAATATCCATAGGGTAGTAATAATTAATTACTCATTAAAATCTTAAGATAGAATACTTTAAGTTCAAAGATGCATAACACACAATCCAATAAAGCAAAGCAGAGACACAACCCACATACCAACAAAAGGAAGGTTGGCCGACAACTGACAATGCTCAGACCTGTCGAACTAGGTGAAGTCAGTACCTTGTACCTGTAATTCTTGCATCACAAAACAACACATACATATATATATATTCAAACATGGTAGACTCACCGACGAAGGAGAATTGTGACGTTCCTTGTCTCACTGAAGTGAGTGAAGTAAAATCATCTCCTCACACCCCATACACTTTCACACATACATGATGACATATACATAACGCATCTCACACATAAAGTAAATGTGAGTCCATGGTCAGTAATCCAATAAAATTAATATCTAACCATTAATAAGGAAATAATGCATAAACAACATTCACTGAATCTCAAATCAAAACATAAAACGATATAGCATAATATCTTAATAAAACATCACCACAGAATGTATCCACTAATATCCACTAAAAAATTCAACCATAGTTAAAATAAAGTATCTAAAAAGTCTAATCGAGGAAGGGGTACTACATATTGTTGCAGATTATTGAATGCATTAGCATTCAATTTATTTACCAAATTATAGAAGGGGTTGTTTGTTTTTTAATTTCTTTATATTTTTATTACTAATGTTTTGGGCATTTTATTTATGCCCTATGGGAATCCCACGGTGGGGAAACCCACGGTTGTGGGCATACCCATAATGTGGGAACCCATAGCTATGGGCATTCCACAACGTGGGCCCCCACAAACCCATGCCCTCCTCCTTTTCGTGGGGCCCAGCCTTATATATATATATATATATACATATATATACATATATATATACATATATATATATACACATATATGTATATGTATATGTATATATATATACATACATACACATATGTATATATATATATGTATGTATGTATATGTATATGTATATATATATACATACATACACACACACATATATATATATATATACATATACATATACATACATACATATATATATATATATATACATATACATACATACATATATATATATATATACATATACATACATACATATATATATATATATATATACATATACATATACATATACATATATATATCTATATATATACATATACATATACATATATATATGTATATATATATACATATACATATATATATATATATACACACATATATATATGTATATGTATATATATATATTTTATTTATTTATTTATAATTGATGTTAGTAAATATGGAATGGAGGTTATTATTGTTTTTGGGAAATTATTGTTAGTAAATGATTTAAATTGGAATTTATAAATTATAGTAAAACTCGGTCATTATGAACTAGCTAGAAAAATAAAATGTATATTCGAATATGAATAATGGTTTTGTTTCTTATATGTTTGGCTTTATGCGATATTGATTAATTAGGAATTATATTGCAATTGAAACTTGTTTTTAGTCATTTGGTTCGAGAACTTAATAGCTTAATTTTATTTAAAGTGGAAAATTTTCATACGTATGTGGGTATGGCTTCTTAATTAAGTCATCGTGCAAGTCAATTGGGTATATGTTGATTTTGATCTTTTTCATTCTTTTTTTCTTTGTGGTCTTGACTTTTGAGTTGACCAAATTGTGTTATATTACCTCCAGTGTATTTGTTGGTTAAACCTATATGGTAGGATTTGTGTGACCAAGTGTATTTCTTTAGTCGTGTTTGAAATCCCTCGGTATGGTTGGATTTTATGTTTTTGCCTTGGAGTTCTTTTGGGATTGTGTAGTATCATAAGGAAGAGTGGCTTTCGAGTGGGGGTCGGGCCCAAAGAGGCTGTCAGGATAATCCCCTCGAAAGTTGGATAATTAAGTGATGACCTAATAATATATTAGGGGGTTTGGGTAGTTTAAATACTAATTAAGATTAATTATACCTCGCTCATGGTTGAGTGCTCGTACAGACTCAAGACACAGTGGGAAGTCCTGGAATGGCAAAACTAACCACCTTGTCCTCGCAAAAGGTTTCTCGGGTCTGCATGAGACTTGGATGGGGTTGAGGGTTTGAGAGAGGCTGCCAGGTAACCCAAGATGGCAGTTGTGGCCTATGGAGGCTTTCTAGGATAACCATTTGAAGATATGCGATGACACTCTTTCCTTATGTTCACTAATGTGTGGTCTTGTTGATGTCACCTAGAGTATTATTGTGGAGTCATCTTTGTGTAGTTACCCGATGTAATGTTTAGACCATGTGTGCATTCTTTGTGGTTTTCAAGTGGGTCTTATTACTATCTCCTAGCATGGTCGAGTGGTTCCTTTTTGTGCCACATGGTCGAGTGGTAGTTAAATTAGGTGTTCATTCCATTCTTGTGAGGATTGGCTTCATAGGTGTTCTAGTTTTTCTCGAGGATTTGATCATCTCATGTACCAATTGGATCCTCTTTATTCTTCTTGGATCAATTTTGTATTTCTTGGACCTTACGTGGTCAGATGTATCATTTGTTTATGTATGCCTTCATAGCAAGATGTAACCTTGATGTATTCATTATGTACTTTTATGAGACTTGGTGTTATAAATGCAATGTAATTATGATGTAACATAGGTGATATATCTTTTATTTATATGAATGCAATTATGGATTAAATGCAATGTAATGAACTTTTATGAATGTAGCTTTTGAAATGTAATGTAAATAAATACAGTTGTATGTATTCAAACATGCTTATTGTAATCTCCTAATAAAATTTTAATGTTGTGTTCTTGTTGTAACCATTCTTCCTTGAGTTAGATCAATCAACTTTATTCTTATTAGTTTAATTGAGTAATCTTTATTGGGAACCCTTTAGGAGTTTAGGTTAAGTCTTTCGCTTGTTCATAATTAAATGTGATGTTTATCTTAATTCATCTTCTAGTTCAATATTGTTTTAAAAAACAAATGTTTTGCACTCTTTTCAAGTGTTTTTAATTAGATGACCCTTGCCCTTTTTCTAGTAATGTTGGTATATGCATTGGCAATTGGAAGTATGTAAAATAATTGTGTAGAAGTATTGAGGAGGCCAAAATGAGCTTATTGATAATGTGTTAGGCTTGGCTGACACACTATTCTATAATTTTACCCTCAAATATATATACATGTACATGAGTGGTGAATGAAGACATCAATCAAGAGAGAGAGAGAGTGCGTGTGATGTGCAGAAGATAGTTGGTAGCAAAAGAAGTAGTGTATGTGGGATTTGTAGACAACGAAGGTAATCAGTGTCATAGTAGTGTAGTAGTCCTTTATCAGACCTATTGCAAAACAGTGGTGCAGAGATCTCTAACTAGATCTTCTACAAAATCTAAGATTTGTAATTTGAGCTTAAAATTGGAACTGATCTCATGCATTTGGAGATGCAGTCCTTCTCAATTCAACCTTTTCATTTGTAGTGATAATTTTGGGAGTTAGTTGTTTCTTTTTGTATCTACAATGAGTAGTTTTTGTAATCTAGCAGTGAGCCACCCGATAGTGAGCCATTTATTTGTAAACACAACTATAACCAGTTATATTTTCCTAAGAGTTAACACTCTTCCTGGTTTTTCCCATTTGGGTTTTCCACATACAAATTTTGGTGTTTATCTTGTGGTTGTGTTCTTCTTGTTTGGCCTGCATTAACTATTTTACTTTAGTCAAGTCTATTTGACATCTTTTGAGGACAACTTCAAATGCTAAATTTTTTATTGTTTTAAATAAGTGGGAATTTACTGATTCACCCCCACTTTTAGTATTAAAGTGCTTTCAACCTAATCAACATTAATGAATAGTATAAAATAAAGAAACCTTTATATACTTAAATGACAACATAATAATGGCTCATATGTCACCAACTCAAGCCACCAATAGTTTGCACAACACAAGACTGTATCTGGACCATATCATATCTAGACCAACAAGTTTGACATTAACGATAAGATGAAAGACCAGTCCACATCTGGACCAATAAGACATTTGGACCACCAACAAGTTTGACAAGAAGATATAAGACCAAACCATAGTCAAACCAATAAGACATCCAAACCATCAACAAGTTTTTACATCAATGACAACATAAATTAGATTTCCAACAAGAAATACTTAATAACCCATCAAAAAACTATAGTGATCAACATCAAATAAAGTGACCATTACAAAAAATATATAGTCCATTAATTGATGTCATAAATACATCAAACCTTCATTATATTTGTGCCAATAAATGTGGCAAGAGGAGACACAATAGCTATGATTATAATATTTCCTTAAATTACTACAAAATAACCATAGAGATATACCATTACATAATATATACATTGCAAAAATTTCCTATACTTTACAAAACCTATATGTTCATTTATAATTCATACTTCCAAAATTACATGCCCTTGAAATAACTCAAAGAATGTACAAACAAAATGAATTGTTTCATATCATACCACTTGAACAAATCCTTAGTAGGTATTTTAGGTTCATAATCTTAAGAACCATGTATTCATGCTAGAGCCTCAAGATGATAAAATCATTGTTGAAATAAGAAACTACATAATTATGTACACATATCCATCATTGTCATACATTTTACATGTCAAATCATGTTAAATATGGCCAATAAAAGTGTCCAAATTACAAAAGTGGGTTTGAAATAATATCACTTCGATTTGTAAATATTTTCATTATTTATGGAACCTCTAAATGTCTTATGATAAGGCATGCAAGAACTAGTAAAATCTACTACATATATAGCCAAGAGATGGCTTGTAAGTATCAATATATAATACTCTAACCAACACACTAATTATGATATGAACTATGACTATCTTTTATTTTCATTTGAATCTAGACCTTTTTAAATAAATAATATTTTTTAGGCATGATCAAATCTAATGTAATGGTAGGAGAGCTTCATTGGATCATAAATGATATTCTTGGGTTTTTTACATCTATATTACTAAAATTGCTTGTGAATATACACCCAAATGATGAACAATAATTTTTTAGGTCGAGGAAGAACTCTTTTTTATCAAATACCACATTAAATTTAGTTATAAGTGGCATTTAAGTATGTGTAATGGGGTAGGTGCAACTATTAAAAAATAAAAAAGTCATATTTTGGAGGTTAGGGATACCATATGACTTATACCTTTAGTTGGGGCATCAAGGATTGGGATGAAGAGGAACTCATACCATTAAGGTTTAGGTAATGGGGAAAGTTTGAACAAGAAATTTTAATAGGGTAATAACCATTTAAATGTTAGAGATTATGATTCAAGCATACCTCATGTAGCGTCGTAAATTGTACACCCTTAACTGGGTGGTACAATTCCACGCTTAGGTTAGCACCCACCTTAGTGTGTTTGCATCGTGCATTTAAAATTCCCTTTAAGTATTTAATTAATTAATTAAATTAAATCTAAAGTCTTCTTTCATCACTCTACATATCATAAAATTGGGTCCTTTACATTAAGTTTGCCCCTTTTTATTTTATTCTTTCAATAAATCATTTCATCAAATACCTTAATTATGTCCTATTTCAACCTTCAAGGCCCAATTTCGCATATCTAGACGTCATGAATTTCCATATCCTTCTGGAATTCTCTTTAGAATCATATTATCTTGCTTCCCTGAAAACTTGACAAAAAGCTGGCTGGACCAGGTAATATACTACCTGGTCTCGAACCTTTTTTCCCGAAATTTTGGGAGTGAGTCTTGGCATTATTTTAATTTTTAAATCTAGAGATTTGTGAAAAAATATTGCTTCTAGGTCGGCCTAAGGTCGAAAAAAAAGTTAAGGTTTCATACATATAGCCTCTCCTTTCCTCATTTGAAGGATCCGATCTATCCATTTACAAGCGATTTGGAAGAAGCCTCTTATGAAGTCAAAGTTTAGGTTATGTGGAGTCTACCATCAGAAAATCAAGAATTCATCAATAATTTATCAAGTCTTCATCAATAATCTTCAACATTAATTTGGAGCTTTGAAGACATTGAAGAATAATAGGAGATCAACGACTGTTGATTGGCTTGTACCTCTCCCTTATGGTTTGGTATGTTTTCATGCTACTTTCATATCTTTGTATGAGCTTCATAACACTAATTTTCAGATTTACATTCATCTTTTAGATCCATTATTGTGTTTGTGATTTGAAGCATTTACATTAACATTCATTTAGTGTTTAATCTTCAAAGTGTAGGTTAGAAATCTAGATTTACTTTCTTGTTCATTTAGGATCTTGCATACACACAAGATTATTGCACACACATTTTCAATACAATATCGGCTATATGTGGAGGTGGAAACCACCAAAAAAAGGGGTTTGACTAGGGAAAAAACTTATATAGCCACCTAGACCCCCTTTTTCATGTTGCAGGTGTAGGTACAGGAATCTGGCAAATGTACGATTTTTCAGAACCGACAAATCACATGTGTAGACTTAAGGACAAAGCTAGGTCTCAATTTTATGAGACTAGGGCATGGAACCTTGGTCCAGGACTAGGGCGTGGCACCCCGGTCCTCTTCAATTTTTTAGTTTCTATTGGAAGTTCATCAAATTAGACTTTTAGGACCTGATTCCTAGAACCACAAAAAGTTGCAGTATCAGGGACCAAGGCACTAGTCAGCTCCAAATTTGATTCACAGGTGCATAGTTGGATTTCCATCCCTGCTTTGTACTCAGTCTATGACTTTCAGTTTAGTCAAATTCTGCATTTTTAGTTTATGTTTTCTTCATTGTTCATCTCCTAGCATAGTTAGTTATTGCATCATATTTTGCACATTTCCTCTTCATTACAACAAAGGAATAGAAACGCTAAGATATATTCCTTGATTCTCTCTTTATCTCACAAGAAGTAGTCAAAGTCAAATATCTCCCTAGGCTCTTTCATATTCCAATTTGTGTATGAGAGTGGGATTAGGTCTTAGCTACTTGACCCCATTTTTTGACATCACACCTCATGATAGATAAACTGTAGGGAACAATTAGGATCTGACTCTAAAATTATATAAAAATAAATTTATAAAATTAATGGGTTAGGTAGAAGCATCGTGACAAATTAACTAAAATAAATCCCTTAATAAATTAAGTAAGGAGTTAGGAGTTAAGGATGACAGGTTAAGGGTATTTGGAGAAGAGAAAATTAAATAGTTTGGTAAGGAAAGAGTAGAAGGCCTATCAATATAAGTGTGTGGGGGAAAAAGTGACACTAAGCAAACATGCCCTAATCTCACTTTCAACCACACACTTGTGGAATACGTAAGAGCCTAGAGGTATCACACAATTGGCTACTTCTTCTTGTGGAAGAGAGAGCCACGGGCTACCTATTAGGATTTCTATTCCTTTGTTGCAATTCAAAGATAAAATGATGCAAGTTCAATCCCTAACCCCAAAGTGCAAGTATGAACTAATAACAAGATTGCAGAATTGAACTTAAAAAATGGAAAGCTATAAACACAAGGACAAGACAAGAATGTAAATGCGTACTCGGTGTTAAAATATGAATGAAAATGTTTGGGACGGGGGCGTGGGTGCCACTGTCCTGATTCTGCCCCTAAAACTGCTCCGAAAACTGTTGTTTTGCAACCTAGAAAGCTGTCAAAAATGCTGAAAACTGCTGTCTATCAGGAGGACCAGGGTGCCCAGCGCCCCTGTCCCAGGGACCAGGGTGCCTAGCGCCCCTGTCCTGGTAGGACCAGGGTGCCCCATGCCCCTATCCTGGTCTTTTGCTCTGCAACTTGGTGTGGAGTGTTGTCTCGGCCTGCTTTTCCCGGATCTGTAACTTGCGGCATCGTCCGAATTCCAAAACCTGCACTTATATCTGAAAAGGTGTGGTGGGCGGCTATATAGGGTTTTGCCTTAGTCAAACCCCCGCTTTGGTGATTTCCATCTCCACGAATAGCCAAGTTGTATAGTAAAAGTTGTGTGTGCAGATCTTGTGTGTGTGTAAGATCCTAAAATGCAAGTAAGCAAACTAGAGCAACCTAGAGAGTAAACCCTAATTGCTTGTAAATGATAATGTAAATGCTCCAAACCAAGATGCAAAGTGATCTAAAGCATGAATACAAATGATATAATGAGGATTATGCAAAGACATGAAAACAACATGAAATCATACCCAACCCCAAGGGAGGGGTACAAGCCAATCTTCAGTCGGTGATCCCTTATTGCTCTTCAATGCCTTCAAAGCCCTAAATGAATGAATGAAATTGATGAATGCTTGATTGATGGATGTTGAATGTTGTTGAAGTCTTCAAAGATCTGCTCTTTCGCTGCATAGAAGGTCCTTGAAACCAAAAATCTGGATCCTTTCAAATGAAGAAAGAGAGCTCTTATATATGAAACCCTAGGTCTTAATTTCAACTTTTGGCTGACCTAGAGATTGAATCTCCCACCAATTTCTTGGGGTTAAGCTTTATTTTATGATTGGACTACGCTCCTAAAATTTTGAGAAAAATGTCTGGGACCGTGTGCACTCCGGGCGCCATGGTCCTGACAACTTTTCACCAAATTTTCAGGGCCGTCGGATATGATGATTTTAGAGAGAATCCCGAAGTTACAGGTGATTTCGAGATGTTTTGACCCCCGAAATCAAGCCCCCAAGTTCAAAATAGGACCTAATTAGGGTTTTTGATTAAATGATGTATTGGAGGAATAAATTGAAAGGGGCACACTTTAATGAAAGGGCCCAACTTTGTGATATGGGAGATGATAAAATAGGACCTTAGACCTAATTAATTTAATTAATTAAGTGCTAAAGGGGAAATGCAATGCAAAATGCAAAATGCGCCAAGGCGGGTGCTAAACTAGGTGTGAAATTGTACTACTTTAGCAAGTGCGTACAATTTATGACGCTACATTTAGCCCGCACTTTAGCGGTCATATGAACACTACGTGCATATGCAAGCTAAAGTACAGAAAAGTAAACGTTATTTGAAAAAGGATATATCCATAAGTCTTTCGAACGAAGCCCCCAGTGGTATCTGCAGTACATAGTTAGGAACCGCACCCTACAAAACACACGTTAGATCACAAAATCACCTAATGCTTACTAAGGAAGGTGATGAAAATTTGAGGGTAGCTATATGCCCCCCCTGTTTCGGCTTGCTAATTTTAGTGAGTTGAAACAGGGTATCATGTTTACCACTTCGAATTGTTAAAGAATATTGATGACAAATGCTCACAAGAAGATTTGATATGAGATCAAAATCTAATGGAGAATCATTTGGTAAGAAAGAGGACTAAATCTCAATTCCAAGACAAAAAAGAGTGTGAGGATTTGAGAGTTCTCTAACACAAGATGAAGGATGTAAATGGAAACAAAATGCAAAGAGAAGAAAAGAAAGGAAAAAAGCATGAATACACATAGTGGTGATCCATGAGAAGAATAGTGAGAGAGAAAACATGGACTTCTTGCCTCTAGATCTTGTCTAGGTGATCCATGGGAAAAAGGACATGGAAAACTAGCCCCTAGAGTCTGTCTAGGTGATCCATGTAAGGGAGGAGAGTGAGAAAGTCTAGCCTTATGCCGCTAGTTCCACTCAACCTCGTGCATGTGTGTGTAAGTGAGGTTAGAAGCACCTCATAGGAGTCTATGCCTGAGTATGCTACAACCTGTATATGTATAGTACAAAAGCGTGACATCTCGCTCTAAGAGTCTGTGCTCTGGTTCCGAGAATAATCACCTTGCATAAAAGAAAAAAAAATGGAGACATCTCGCTCTAAGAGTCTGTGCTCTGGTCCTGAGAATGACCCATTGCTCAAAAAGTGTAATGTGTATGTCATAAGAAAAGTAGAACAAGGATACCTACCTTCATCACAAAAGAAGATACCCCAAAAATGCAACAATGTCATAGATCCAAGCAAGAGAGTTTTGCACTCTTTAAGCAAGGATAAGATAGTTGAAAAGGGATATCTTGTAGTATGTGTAAAGGAGATCCTTAGAGGAGAAGAGATCTTTGTACAAAAGACACCTATCCCCGAGAGGAATCGTCAAAGAAGAAAATAAGAATGCAATACTTCCTTCTTTTGCGAGGTGAAAGTGATTCTTAATGAAGGATGATGCTCTTTTTAACCCAATTGGGAGAGTGAATTCATTATGGATGTATTTTACCAAGTGCAAAAGAGGTTGTAGTCAAGGACTTACACCTCTTGTAAGAGAGAATCCTTGAACAAACAACAACAAATGCATACAAGGAATAACATCAAGTAATAAAGTTCACACCATCCACAAAATAGGAAAAAGTGGATCCTTAGATAAAAATAAGGAAAGATCATTGCCTCCCAAGGATAATGTCAATGAGAAGGACTTACAGAATCTTCTAGGGAGAGATTTAGACATAAGCAAAATGTACTACATACCCACATGAGTTCATGTAAGCAAGACATTAGTGTATGTAAAATGCTCCTCACAAGAAGTGGGTAAGGTAAGAAAGAGAATACACATCTTCTCCCGTATCTAGGAAAAGAGGATTCTAAAGAAAAGATGATCAATATTTCCACATTATTACCCCATAGGAACAAGAGATAACATAGAAAAATTAGGCTATTATGTTGCTTCAAAAATATGATTGCACTTGAAATTGTACCATCATGAATGACAATGAGCCCCCAGTAAATGAGCTACCAATGTCACATAATGATGAGCAACATAATAGCCATTAATGTTATTTAAAGACATGATAGACTAAATGAGGTATTTGAATATGACATGCTAAAAATTCAAATATAAGTGAGATCACAAACATGTATAAAATGATAAAAATTGAAGAAGAAAAGTCACAAGAAATTTTAGAAGAGAGATGAGTGTAACTTATTAGAGCCTTATCCCTGGAGGAAAGGACTTTATGATGAATAGGAGATAAAGATTCATAAGTGGATTTAGAAATTTGAGGGGAGTCATAAAGAGATGTGTTCATCGCCAAGATTTCCTTATGAGGGGAATGAGAGTTGATAGAAGTAGAAGATGATTTAGTTGAAGTGAGATCATCATCACTACTAAATATAGCATTCACATTGAGAGATGGTCTTTTAGATGCTTTGGTGGGCTTAGAAAGATTATATCCAAGTCCAAATGAATATTCATGCATGTTATGTTCTAAAGGAACTTTAATTCCTTGTTCATTTGTGCCACAACCATTTCCACTATAGCCACTCTTAGCCAAAATATGAAAACCACGACCATAACGATTAGCCATTTCAGAAAGAAAAGGTGGTTTTTCATAAGACCAAGAATCAAATCCTTCAAAATTAGAGGTGTGAGGAGAAGAAGTTTGAGAAGAGGCCACAAAATTATTGTTCATAGGTTCATGTAAGGTTGATTGATCTTTAGTTTCTTCCTTAGATTTTCCCTTCTCAATCTTAGGCACTCTATATTCTCCTATAAAATTAGGGTTAAAGTCTAAAGATCCCCAATCGTCTTCTGCAAGAACCTTCTCAGGATCAAAAGCCTTTTCATGTGTAGATTCAAGTTGAGAAGAATCTTCTTCATGAACTTCAGGCTCATCCAAAGAATTTTGACTATCAGAGGATGATGATTTGTCCATAGGTATCTTGTTTAACGAGTCATCACTAGAAGAGGAAGACTTAGAAGAACTCCCTTTGGAAGTAGATGTTTGCAAACAAGCTTGAAAATTAGTATCACCTATCAAGGTATATGTCTTATTATTATAAATAAACTTGTCTATGCAATGTAGAGGGGATAGCTTGCATACTGTGAATCCAAGGTCTCCCTAATAACAAGTTGTATGTTAGATTTCCCGACATAACATGGATAGGAGTAGGCAAAGTAACAGGTCCCACTGTGATGGGTAAGCTGATAATACCTAATGAAGACTTAGCCACATTATCAAAGCCTCGAATGGGATGAGAGTCAGGCTCAATAAGGGATGTATCCACATTCATCTTATGCAATAGATTAATGCTACACACATTAAGGCCAGAACCATTATCTACCAGTGTTCGTCTTATAGCAGTGTCATTTATGATAACCACAATCATCAAGGGATCATATTGATGCTGAATTTCACTAGTAGGCAACTCATCCTGAGTAAACACAATTTGAGCTTTAGGATTCATCACAGAGTTAACCAAAGACACTATATTACTAGATGTATTAGGTGGAGGAACATTCAAATCTTTCAAGGCATCTTGTAACATTCCGTGATGAGCAGAAGAAGTTTGAATCAAATCCCAAAGGGATATCTTAGCAGGGGTAGCTTTAAGTTGTTCTATGAGATCATATTCCTTACTAAGAATTTGTGAAATACGTGGAGCTTGCGGAAGAATTGGTTGAGGATTAGGAAGAGAAACTGGAATAACAGGAGGAGGATTAGGCTGCCTATTATTTCTGGTATGATAAGTATGGGCAACTGCATTATAACTCTCTCTAGTCAGTTTCTTAGTATACTCATAAGGGCTCTTAGTATAATAACCTCCTTGCACAGTAATAATAGGTTTCTTAGGAGTGCAAAAAGAATCATTAGCATAACCACCTTGAACCACTAAGATAGGCTTATTTAAAGGTTGAGAATTTTGAGAAGGACAAGCACCTTGGACAGTGAAGAGAGGTTTGTTAGGTGTTTCATTCACATGTATCAAATTGATTGAGGATGGTTTAGAGGGATGAACAAAAGTGTTGAAATAATTGTTGATAGTCTTCTCTTGCACTAAAATCTTATCATGGATTGAATCAATTTTAGGAGAGAGACAAGGGGTAAGCATTGATGTTCTAGTAGGCAGAGTAATACTAAGAAAGGTCATGTCATCCTCTATCATCAAAGGATCTACATGGGGAATAAACTCTCTAGGAGAAGGATCAACATTAATCTCTAAAGTCTCACTCTTGAGAGGGATATCTTTGAAAGAGATGTTAACCATCTTGCCTTGAACTAGGGTTTCCTTATGAGTAGAACCAAGTTGAGGAGAGGGAGATGCCTTATTTTTAGAGGGAGAATAAATGAGATTTAAGGACGATGAGAAAATATCAAGGGAGTTTTAAATCTTGATTTCATCCCCTTTGGCTAGGGGTAGAGAATAATCTATACCTTCTTCTAATGGTTCATCCCAAATAGTGAGGTTGTTGAAAGGAATGTTTGAAGTATTGTCAATTTCGGGAGAGGAGATAACATTGTTTATTAATTCCTCATCCTTAGGAGGGAGAGCATCAATAGATGTGTTAAACTCATCCTCTTTCCTCAAAATATGTTCAATATGATCTTTAGGGGAGAGAGAATTAAGGAAATTTCTTATTATTTCATCTTCTTTCTCTAAGGGATGCTTATGGGTAAGACACACTTTAGGAGAAGGGTAAGCATTTATCATTAATTCATCATCTCTAGTGGGAATTTTGTTGGAAAAGGAAATTCCATCACTAGGAAATGTAGGGATCATGTCATCTTCTTGCATAAAAGGATCCTCATGAAGGGAGTGTTTTTTAGGAGGAACATGAACATATTTCTCCAAAGATTCATGCTTAGGAAGGAGATCTTTGAAAGAAGTGTTCATAACCTCTTGTTGCACTAACATGCCCCCATTGGAAGGACCAACTTTAGGAGAAAATAAGTCAATGTCCATCAATACCTTTTCACTTAGAGAGGCATCATGTAGGGAAGGTGAAGTAACATTAAGAAAGGTGTTTATGATATCATTCTCTTCCTCTAGGATAGCTAAATAGGAAGGGCACATTTTAGGAGAATTGTCAAGATCACTCTTAAAGTCTTCATCCTTAGAGCATGGGAGAGTCTCAAAGGGATTCATGACAACTCTTTTAGGCACTAAAATGTTGTTATAGATGGGGGGAGGTTCTTTAGGAGAAGGAAAAATTGAAACAAGGGAAGCTAACCCATTATCACATCTATGAAATGAATGCATCATGACATCAATTTTTTCTCTTTCAAATGATAACACATGCAAAATAGAAGGAAATGTTTAATTTTAACCAATGCAAGTGCTTAGAATGTAGATTTAGAAAATGAAATTTATGATTCAAATGAGTTCCTAAATCAGATTTGAAATTATTGATCCCAATTAAGCTATCCACAAGTTCAACTTTGAATTGAAAAATTAGGGTTTTAGCAAAAATTTCCTCTAAATTTTTGAATCCTGCAAGAAATTAAAACTTGTAAATACAAATTTGAATTTGAAATAGCATAAACACTCAAATTTGAAAACATAAATCAGAATTAGAGAAGATTGGAGTTCACGTCGAGTTCACCAAAATGTGTGGGGGAAAAAGTGACACTAAGCAAACATGCCCTAATCTCACTTTCAACCACACACTTGTGGAATACGAAAGAGCCTAGAGGTATCACACAATTGGCTACTTATTTTTGTGGAAGAGAGAGCCATGGGCTACCTATTAGGATTTATATTCCTTTGTTGCAATTGAAAGATAAAATGATGCAAGTTCAATCCCTAACCCCAAAGTGCAATTATGAACTAATAACAAGATTGTAGAATTGAACTTAAACAATGGAAAGTTGTAAACACAAGGACAAGACAAGAATGTAAATGCGTACCCGGTGTTAAAATATGAATGAAAATGTTTGGGACGGGGGCGCGGGCACCACTGTCCTGATTCTGCCCCTGAAACTGCTCCGAAAACTGTTGTTTTGCAAAATAGAAAGCTGTTAAAAATGCTGAAAACTGTTGTCTGTCAGGAGGACCAAGGCGCCCAGTGCCCCTGTCCTGGCAAGACCAGGGTGCCCCACGCCCCTGTCCTGGTCTTTTGCTCTGCAACTTGGTGTGGAGTGCTATCTCGGCCTACTTTTCCCGGATCTGTAACTTGCGGCGTCGTCCGAATTCCGAAACCTGCACTTATATCTGAAAAGGTGTGGTGGGCAGCTATATAGGGTTTTGCCTTAGTCAATCCCCTGCTTTGGTGATTTCCACCTCCACGAATAGCCAAGTTGTATAGTAAAAGTTGTGTGTGCAGATCTTGTGTGTGTGCAAGATCCTAAAATGCAAGTAAGCAAACTAGAGCAACCTAGAGAGTAAACCCTAATTGCTTGTAAATGATAATGTAAATGCTCCAAACCAAGATGCAAAGTGATCTAAAGCATGAATACAAATGATATAATGAGGCTTATGCAAAGACATGAAAACAACATGAAATCATACCCAACCCCAAGGGAGGGGTACAAGCCAATCTTCAGTCGGTGATCCCTTATTGCTCTTCAATGCCTTCAAAGCCCTAAATGAATGAATGAAATTGATGAATGCTTGATGGATGGATGTTGAATGTTGTTGAAGTCTTCAAAGATCTTCTCTTTTGCTGCATAGAAGGTCCTTGAAACCAAAAATCCAGATCCTTTCAAATGAAGAAAGAGAGCTCTTATATATGAAACCCTAGGTCTTAATTTCAACTTTTGGCTGACCTAGAGATTGAATCTCCCGCCAATTTTTTGGGGTTAAGCTTTATTTTATGATTGGATTGCACTCCTAAAATTTCGGGAAAAATGTCCGGGACCGTGTGCACTCCGAGCGCCATGGTCCCGACAACTTTTCACCAAATTTTCAGGGCCGTCGGATATGATGATTTTAGAGAGAATCCCGAAGTTACAGGTGATTTTGAGATGTTTTGACCCCCGAAATCAAGCCCCCAAGTTCAAAATAGGACCTAATTAGGGTTTTTGATTAAATGATGTATTGGAGGAATAAATTGAAAGGGGCACACTTTAATGAAAGGGCCCAAATTTGTGATATGGGAGATGATAAAATAGGACCTTAGACCTAATTAATTTAATTAATTAAGTGCTAAAGGGGAAATGCAATGTAAAATGCAAAATGCACCAAGGCGGGTGCTAAACTAGGTGTGAAATTGTACTACTTTAGCAAGTGTGTACAATTTATGACGCTACAATAAGAAAGTATAAAAGTTTAGTGATTAAAATTTTCTAAATATTAGATTATGATTCCAAGGTTTGGATGGATGGTATTCTCAGATGGGATGGTCCAACTATCTAAAAGATTTACCTAGAAGAATTTTAAAAGGTAGATGATTGGGATGTTTAGATTGGATGAATATGTACTTTGAGAGGATGAAATATAAAAACATGAGAAGCGAAAAGTGTAAGGTTGATATCAATATAATGGCATACTAAGATGTATAACCTTGAAATTCTCCTTTAATATCACTTATAAACTTAAGGAAACGAACATGTAGATCCAGCATTTAGGATTTTATTAGTTATTTTTAAATTATAATAAATAGTCAAAACATAGGAGGGACATATGGTCGTACCTAGAAAAAGCTTAAAGTCATGGTAAACCCACTTAGGATATCACAAATTAGGTATAAATAGTGGGTTAACAAGGTCAAGATAGACAAATCAGTTGAGACACAAGAAATTTTTTAATTCTCGTGACATTCTTGGCTCCATTACATCTATGTATATAAAGTCAATTTCTATTATGAAAAAAATTTTATTTTCATACTTTTGCACTATCATATATGGTGGGTGGTACCTATCTTCTATTCCTATCTATAAGTTCTTCAAGAAATCTCATTACACCTCACAATTTATCAACACTCTATTTTCTTATTCTCATAAATTTTTGACTCCAAACCACCCAAAATATCCCCTATTTTATTCTTTTATAAATTCTTATCTTTCAATTCCTCTTATATATTGTCCTACTAATATGGAGGATGATGGCCTTAGATTAGAGATCACATTTTATTTAACTTCCTTATTATTATTGAAGATCTACTCTTGAGAAACCCACCATTCTCTCTCACATCTATCTTATAATTCTTTCTCTAGTACTATCTTATGCTACTACTTACATTCTCTTTCTTTTTCCTTCTACTTTCATTTTTCTTGTGCCTATTGTCAACACTCCAATCTCTCACATGCTACTTGTTTATTCTTCCTTATTTTCATATACGAATGACCTATTCACCAATCCCACATGATTATATTCCTCTTATTTCTAATTTACTTAATACTCTGATTCTATGTTGTCATCCTATTGATGATACAGTGTGACCTCATAATTGATGATTTCACTCCTTACATTGTTTTTTAATTTTTCCTTGATTTATAATGGTGACCCATCCATAGAGGGAATCTCACCTTAATTAAGTACTATCATTTTCTTTTGTTCATCTAACATCTCCATATTCTAATAACTTGATTATTTAGTTCCACTATATAAAATGATTCCCTTCATGTTTTACTTTGGTTACCCTAATTTTAGGATTAGGGCATCTCTTGCTTTCTATAAAGAAAATTATTGTGTATTCAATTCTTCATTTTGTAATTATTGTCTTTGAGGTAAATATCATATCTTTCTTGTTTCTCTCATTTGTGGAAGGTGTTCTATATTTTCTATTTGATCTTGCAAGCTTATGTTGTAAAATTCAACATGGTATAGAGCTCAATCTTTACCTTTAATACAAGTAAATTGCATTATATGTGTCACTTCTTCCCAAGTAGCCAACCCATGGTTGTTCACAGAGTATGAGGGATTAATTCTTCAATAAATTTATTTTATGGAAGGATTTTTTTTTGACATAATTTTACTTCAGTTGCAGGTGCACATTTGGATTTCCCTCGCTTTCTCTGTACTCAGTCTCTCAGTTTTAGTTCAGTCAGACTCTACATTTTCAGTTTATGTTTCCTTCATTGTTCATTTCCTACAATAGTTGGTTATTGTATCATATTTTGCACATATCCTCTTCATTACATCAAAGGAATAGAAACCCTAAGAGATATTCCTTGACTCTCTTTTTCTCTCACAAGAAGTAGTCAAAGTGAAATATCTCCTAAGGTTCTCTCATATTCCAATGTGTGTATGAGAGTGGGATTATGTCCTAGCTACTTGATCCCATATTTTGACATCACAACTCATGATAGATAAAGTGCAAGGAACAATTAGGACCTGAATCTAAAATTATATAAAAAGAAAACTATAGATTTCATAGGTTAGGTATAATCATGGTGACAAATTAACTCAAATAAATCCCTTAATGAATTGAGTAAGGAGTTAGGAGTTAAGGATGACATGTTAAGGGTATTTGGAGAAGAGAAAATTAAATAGTTTGGTAAGGAAAGAGTAGAAGGCCTATCAGGATAAGAAAGTATAAAATTTTAGTGTTTAAATTTTCTAAGGCATTAGATTATGATTTCAAGGTTTGGATGGATGGTATTCTCAGATGGGATGGTCCATCTATCTAAAAGATTTACCAAGAAGAATTTTACAAGGTAGTATTAGTATTTTGGATATGTTGATATGGTTTTGTCATTGATGTCAACACCTATTAACACTTATCAACTCTGGCACTTTGGAGAATTGGCAATGTTCACCAGCAAGCAAATGACTTATGCACAAGTCACCGGTATCTGGTACACCGACAGGATATAATGTTCACAGGCACTTGGAATAACATGGAAAACACTTGGTTATGTTGAAGAAATTGTTTGGACACTTTGTCTTGGAGATTTGTTCATTGGTATATTTGTATTTGCATATTTGTTGTTACCAGCAAATAGGTCCAGAATAAGCACCGACAGGCTTATCTATTCCAGATCAGCACGACATGCTTTGGAGATGATTTATTATTGTTGTAAATGCATTAAGATGACATGTTGAATCAGTTATTGATTTACTTGTAAATTGATTTTATTGTAATATCTTTTAGAGCCAACCTACTAAAATTGGTCTTAGGTTATGGTATATATGTAAGATCTTATTTGTAAGATTGATATGCGAATGTGAGAAGGATTATAATTCGTTATATGCGAGAATAAGAAGAGCTTTACACGCAGACATCATTTGAAGGTGAAGGAAGGTTTTATGAAGACATATCAGAACTACACCGGTACTGAATCCAGCATATGAAGATGCTATTTTGAGCAGTACATCATTATTGGATTTAACCATCCAAATGTAGTTAGTGTGACTCCTATTTGTGTTTGAGCAGTGAGCTCTAGGCGCTTGCCCTTTCTGTATGTGCAAACCCCATTTGTATACACATACTATCTGCAGTAGTATCATCTAATTGTGGGTAAGGTTTCCCATCGTAGTTTTTCCCCTTACAGGGTTTCCATGTACAAATATTGGTGTTATGTGTTGTGAATGTTATTGTCTTTCTATTTCATGCATTAATCTTTACCGATACTGCAATTAACTGATAAAGTGTCTACTGGCATAAAGTTTGGTTTACCGGCATAAAGCATTAAGGTTGGTTAAGTTGTTTTTGGTTTGAATTTATTAGACAACTGATTTAGCCCCCCCTCTCAGTTGTCTCTGGGACCTAACAATTGGTATCAGAGCCCAAACCTCTTTTTGCATAAGTTTAACAGCTTGAGGAGATCCAATGTCTACTAGCTATTTCAGTAAGGACAGTCCTAAACTTGATGGAACCAACTATGGCATATGGAAGATCAAGATGGAGACACATCTAAATTGCATTGGAAAGGACATCTGGGAAGTTACAAAGAATGGCTATATTGCTCCTACTCAAAGTCAGCCTAATCCACCTAATCTGACTAAAGATGAAGAGGACGATTGCAAAGCAAGAGAAGCACTTTTGAGCACATTATTAGATCAGAAAATCATGGGATTATCAAATAGGTCTACTGCTAAAGCTATTTGGGATCATTTGGAAACATTGAATGAAGGAGATTCCATAGTCAAAATTGCAAAACTTGAAAGCTTCTAGGTCAGGTATGAAAATCTGAAAATGGAAGAAGATGAAAGGACTTCTGCTTTTATGGAAAGAGTTAATGAAATTGTTTTCGATATTAAATGTTGTGGAGGAACCTTAAGTGAAGATGAAATTGTTTCAAAAGTTTTAAGAGGATTGCCACCGGAATACAAAATGAAAATTACTACTATAAATGAGTTAAGAACAATGCCTAATACATCAGTAACTAGGGATACATTGATTGGAAAACTTTCAGCTTTTGAAATTGAGGAATTTGGTCCTGTTGCTACTATAAAGACAGATTTAGCTTTTAAGGCATCAACATCATCTACACCATCATTTGACAAATCTGATTGGAAATCCTTTTATGCAAGAGAACTTGAAGAAAGAAGGAGAGAAAATGAAGAACTTGAAGAGCTTGAAGCACTATTTGCAAGAAAAATGCCTAAAGGTCCAGTTGGAAGTAAGTATGAAGGTAAAGTACCCTTTAAATGTTTTAACTATAATAAGATTGGTCATATGGCTTCAAGATGCCCTGACAGACATGCTAGACTAAGAGAAGAAGCTAGAAGAACATACAAGCCTAACCCTAAATATCAAAGATAATATTTAAAAAGAATAAAGATAAATCTTGTTATCTTGCTGAAGAAGGAGTCACTGATGATTCTGATGAGGATCCGGTAGACAATGGATGGGTTTTTGTTTCTATAACAGAAGATCAACTAGCACCTATTGTTCAACCCGTAGAGTAGGCCCTGGCAGCTAAAGTTGATGTTAAGGATGAATGGATCATTGATTCAGGATGTTCACATCACATGACTAGTGATAAAGGTAAATTCTTGAACTTTCAAGAATACAATGGAGGCCTAGTAAGATTTGGAGATGATAAAGCTTGTTTGATCAAAGGAAAAGGTACAATATCTCTTGATGGTAAGCATAATACTGACAATGTTTACTATGTAGAAGGTTTAAAGCATAATCTTTTGAGTGTTGGTGAATTAGTTGAAAAAGGATTTTAGTTACAATTCAAGAATGGAAAATGCAAAATTATGAACAGAACTGGTTTGGAAATTGCAACTGGTAATAAAACTAGAGGTAACATCTTTCATTTGAATAACAATGAAAAGACATGCTTGATTGCACATATTGATGAAAGTTGGCTATGGCATAAGAGACTCTGTCATGTAAATTTTGATTGCATGGTAAAAATCAGTACTACTAAGGTAGTTAGAGATTTACCTAAGATTGTCAAACCTCACAATCCAGTATGTAAGGAATGTCAATTTGGAAAACAAGTTAGAGAATCTTTTAAAAGTATTCTAGAAAAATCCAATAATGCTCTTGACTTAATTCACACTGATTTATGTGGTCCAGCTAGAACTAAAAGTTTACAAGGTGATAGATATTTCATGCTAATCATTGATGACTATTCTAGAATGTGTTGGGTTACTTTTCTCAAAGAAAAATCAGAAGCACTTGGGAAATTCAAAATATTCAAGGCAATGGTAGAAAATGAAACAGGTAAGAAAATCAAATGTTTGAGATTAGATCAAGGAGGTGAATTCACATCTAAGGAATTTAATGCATCCTATGAAGTGAATGGAATCTGAAGATAGTTATCAGTGTTAGGCCCAATATGGAAAGCTAATGTACTGAGAGGGGAGGGGTGAATCAGTACTCCAAAACTTTTCTTCAATAATAACCTTACTATTATGCATAAACAGAATAGTGCAGTAACATAAAATAAAGTTAAAACAAACAGATAACAATCATACATGATTCACTCCATAACACATATATTTTGGTCACACAGAAACTCTTGGTTAGAGAGAAAAATTACAGTGGGGATGGCACCCACAACTTCACTACTGCAATAATAAAGATTGCTCGGTTAGAGCTACATTTAGCTATTTCTGATAGCTTACCCTGATGGAGTAACAAGATCTGTTAGATCTATCTTACTAAAGGATTTCACAACACTATATAAATACTGCACCTGGTTAGAGGATTTACAATTTATAGACTTGGTTAGAGTCTTTTACCCTGTTAAAGGTATCTCTTTCAACTTCTCAATATTACAATAAAATCATTACAAATATCTGCAACTTTACATCTAAAATGTTATAGTAGATTCTGTGTGCTCAGAATAAGATTACCTAGCTTATAGCATACCTTAGTAACCCATATTGTAACTTAGTAAACCCTTCTGTTTACTCTATTCTTTGACTGTTCATTGATAACCTTCTCAGTGACCTCTGTTTCTCTGTAATAGTCTTCCTTCATACATACACACACATACATACATACATTTTTTCTCTTCCCATGCTGTATAAATAGATCTCTTACAGCGGTGATCTAATTCATTGCTTTGATCTTACAAAAAAATTCCTCGAATGAATAACTAAACAAAATATTTCATTGGTTAGATTGACCTTGCAATCATACACAATCTTCTAGTGCAATTTCCAATGTAATAACGGTTAGATGTGCCTCGATCTTGTAACACATTTTCATGTGCATGTCCAGGTTCAATGTATCTGGTAAAATGTTTCACTCGGTGAATATCAACTCGGTGAGTTAACTTTACTGCTCGGTAGCCATGAAACAATACTCGGTAAACAACTCGGTGAATATTACATTCTGTGACTGCTTTCTTCTACAATCGACTAGACTGTTCATACCGACTTCTCTGTGTGTACCGACTACATGATTCGGTAATACTAACCAACTAGAATGTATAATATGACTTTGAATATTAAACTAATGGCAAGTTGATAAGTAGTAACAATCAACACCCCAGACACCACAACAGAATGGAGTTGTAGAAAGGAAAAACAGAACTATCTTGGATGCAACTAGAAGTATGTTATCAGAAGCAATTCTACCACATGTATATTGGAGAGAGGCAGTAAGAACAACAGTCTATACATTCAATAAAGTTCACATCAAAGGTGAAACTGGTAAGACCCCTCATGAACTATGGTTTGGTATTACTCCTACTCTTAAATATTTCAGAATATTTGGAAGTAAATGCTATATTAGAAGAGATGAGTATATTGGTAAATTTGATCCTAGAAGTGATGAAGGAATATTTCTTGGTTATTCATCTAAGAGCAAGGCATATAGATGTTTTAACAAAAGATTGTAGAAAATTGTTGAGAGTACAAATGTGAAGATTGATGGATAGTTTAGAGGAACTTCAAGGTATATAGACTTTGAACCGGCAACAAAAATACTGACAAATGAACCTAAATTGAACCCACCAGTATAGAATGAAGATCTAGTTACCTCGGTATCATCTGAAAATTCCACTGTAACTGAGGAACAACAGCAAACAAAGACATCTCGGTATGTAAGACTGAATCACTCTAAAAATTAGATAATTGGGAACAAGTATCAAGGAGTTATGACAAGAGGAAGATTGGAAAATGATGAGGTATGTCTTATTTCTCAAATTGAACCATCATCAATTAATGAGGCATGTGAAGATAAGCACTGGATTAAAGATATGGAAGAGGAACTAGAACAAATTGAAAAGAATAACACATGGACATTAGTTCCCCAACCTAAAGACAAAAATGTGATTGGAACAAAATGGGTATTCAGAAACAAACTTAATAAAGATGGTAAGGTAATCAGAAATAAAGCAAGACTAGTGTGTAAAGGATATTCTTAGAAAGAATGAATTGATTATAATGAAACCTTTGCACCGGTAGCTAGAATTGAGGCAATCAGATTATTCTTGGCTTTTGTAGCACACAAGAACTAAAAAGTATATCAAATGGATATTAAATGTGCATTTCTGAATGGAGATCTTGAAGAAGAAGTTTACATTGAGCAACCTGATGGATTTTCTTTGACAGATAACAAAGATATGGTTTGCAGGTTAAGGAAAGCTTTGTATGGGTTGAAACAAGCTCCAAGAGCTTGGTATGCTAGATTGGATAAATATCTTTTGAAGATTGGATTTTCTAAAGGTAATGTTGATAACAACTTATACTATAAAGTGACTAATGATGAAATTTTGGTTATAGAAGTCTTTGTTGATGATATAATCTTTGGAGGAGAAGACAGATTATGTAAAGACTATTCTATTGAAATGCAGCAAGAATTTGAAATGTCTATGATTGGAGAGATAAAATTATTTTTAGGATTGCAGATTTCACAGATTGATAAAGGTATATTCTTGAGTCAATCGAAGTACTTGAAGGAGTTACTAAAGAAATTTGGGATGGAAAAATCTAAACCGATAAGCACACCTATGACTACAAATGAAAAAATATCACTAAGGGATGAATATACACCAGTTAATCTGACTAGGTACAAATCTATGATAGGAGGGCTACTGTATTTGACACAAACACGACCTGATATTATGAATGCAATATGTATTGTTTCAAGATTTCAAAGTAATCCTAGAGAAAATCATCAGCAGTAAAAAGGATTTTTTGGTACTTACAAGGCACTACAAATCTTGGTTTATGGTATCCTAGAGATGAAAACTTTGAATTATGTGCATATACAGATGCAAATTGGGCAGGAGATGTGGATGACAGAAAAAGCACCACCAGCGGAGCATTTTTTCTTGGAAGTAGATTAATTTCTTGGTTGAGTAAGAAACAAAGTTGCACATCTTTATCAACAACAGAATTAGAATATGTTGCAGCAACAACTAAATGTACACAGGTATTATGGCTTAAGAAAATGTTGAAGGACATAAAGGTAAAATGCAAGGAACCTATAACTATCTATTGTGATAATACAACAATAATTGATATATCTAAGAATTCGGTACTACATTCTAAAACTAAACATGTTTCTGTCAAATTAAATTTTCTGAAAGAGAATGTTGAAGCAAAAGAAGTAAAATAGGTTTATGTTAATACTAAAGAGCAGATTGCAGATATTCTCACTAAACCTTTGCCTAAAGAGACCTTTGAATATCTCAGAAATCATCTTGGGGTCATACCCCCACCAGTAGAGACTTAGATAGCTGGGGGTATCATCAACTGACGAAATTAACAGAAAAATCTTTTACTCCAGCCTGGATGAGGAGAGCTACTTCTCAAGGGGAGTAGTTGGTATACTAAATTGGTTGGTATTTTGTATTTGAACTTGGTTTTGTACTACTTTGGCATTTGATGTCAAAGGGGGAGAGATTGATATGGGAAAACATAAGGAAAACACCTGTTACTCTCAGGGGGAGAGATTGTTATTTTAGGAGAGATTGATTACTCCCTGTATCTAAATTTTGATTTTTGGTTATGATCTCTTTTGGGAGATTGTTGGTTTATTTGGCATTTCTATTTTGGCACTTTGATGGTTTTTCCATCTTGTGTTGCCATCAATGCCAAAGGGGGAGATTGTTGGTATTTTGGATATGTTGATATGGTTTTGTTATTGATGTCAACACCTATTAACACTTATCAACTCTGGCACTTTGGAGAATTGGCAATGTTCACCGGCAAGCAAATGACTTATGCACAGGTCACCGATATCTGGTACACTGACAGGATATAATCTTCACAGGCACTTGGAATAACATGGAAAACACTTTGTTATGTTGAAGACATTGTTTGGATACTTTGTCTTGGAGATTTGTTCATTAGTATATTCGTATTTGCATATTTGTTGTTACCAGCAAATAGGTCCAGGATAAGCACCGACAGGCTTATCTATTCTAGATCAGCATGACACGCTTTGGAGATGATTTATTATTGTTGTAAATGCATTAAGCCGACATGTTGAATCGGTTATTGCATCGGTTATTGATTTACTTGTAAATTGATTTTATTGTAATATCTTTTAGAGCCAACCTACTAAAATTGGTCTTAGGTTATGGTATATATGCAAGATCTTATTTGTAAGATAGATATGCGAATGTGAGAAGGATTATAATTTGGTATATGGAAGAATAAGAAGAGATTTACATGCATACATCATTTGAAGGTGAAGGAAGGTTTTATGAAGACATATCAGAACTACATCGGTACTGAATCCAGCATATGAAGATGCTATTTTGAGCAGTACATCATTATTGAATTTAACCATCCAATTGTAGTCAGTGTGACTCCTATTTGTGTTTGAGCAGTGAGCTCTAGGCACTTTCCCTTTCTGCATGTGTCGACCCCATTTGTATACACATACTATCTGCAGTAGTATCATCTGATTGTGGGTAAGGTTTTCCACCGTGGTTTTTCCCCTTACAAGGTTTCCATGTACAAATATTGTTGTTATGTGTTGTGGATGTTATTGTCTTTCTATTTCATGCATTAATCTTTGCTGGTACTTTAACTGATAAATTGTCTACCGGCATAAAGTTTGGTTTATAGGTATTAAGCATTAAGGTTGGTTAAGTTGTTTTTGGTTTGAATTTATTAGACAACCGATTCAACCCCCCCCTCTCAGTTGTCTCCGAGACCTAACAGGTAGATGATTGGTATGTTTAGATTGGATGAATATGTACTTTGAGAGGATGAAATATAGAAACATGAGAAGTGAAAAGGGTAAGGTTGATATCGATATAATGACATACTAAGATTTATAACCTAGAAATTCTCCTTTAATATCACTGATAAACTTAAAGAAATGAACATGTAGATCCAACATTTAGGATTTTATTTAATTATTTATAAATTATAACAAATAATCAAAACATGGGAGGGACATATGGTAGTACCTATAAAAAGCTTAAACTCATGGTAAACATGCTTAGGCTATCACAAATTAGGTATAAATAGTGGGTTAACAAGTCAAGATAGACAAATGAGTTTAGACACAAGAATATTTTGAATCCTCGTGACATTCTTGGCTCCATTACATCTATGTATATAAAGTCAATTTCTATTATGAAAATAAATTATTTTCATACTCTTACACTATTATATATGCTGGGTGGTACCTATATTCTATTCCTATCTATAAGTTCTTAAGGAAACCTCATTACACCTCACAATTTATCAACAATCTATTTTCTTATTCTCATGAATTTTGACTCCAAAACCAACCAAAATATCCCCTATTTTATTCTTTTATAAATTCTTATTTTTCAATTCCTCTTATATATTGTCCTATTAATATAGAGGATGATAGCCTTAGATTGAAGATCACATTGTATTTAACTTCCTTATTGTCATGCCTGTGAAGTGTGATACTTGTAGCTGCAACACAAAACACTCAATAGATCATTACAAGCATGGTTAGCAAATTTAAAACAAAGAAAGATAAAACCATGGCAAAGCAATCTATCGCCTCCTAATAGATGCGAGTGTGGATTTGATCTTAGGTCTAGATAAGAAAATTCCAGTGACTTGAATACATCTAGATGGAGGATTTGAAATGATAATGATGCAATTAAGATAGAAAAGAGAATGATTAAGCTACATGATTCAACAATTATGCTAGAAAAATAATCTCTAAGATGCAATTGCCTATAATAACAATGCTCAAATGATATTCTAAGAGATATTATGTCTGTAGTAACAATTCCTAAAATGAAAATGAGATGGGATCCTTATTGCTCCATAATGGGGGATATTTATAGGATTTCCAAGGCCAAGGGTGAGGTGGTAGGAATCAACGGTCAAGATTGAGTTTGAAGATATCAATGGTGAAATTGGAGGAGGTTGGAAAAGAGGTTGGAGGAAAGGGGACATTTGTCATCTTTATGGTGACAAGTGTCAAGGGGCTTCCAAGAGAGGGGAAATGTGGCCCAAGAATGCCATGTGTCTCAAGGGGAGAGTATCCACACCATAGGAGGTTAGGATGTGCAAGATAAGGTAGGTTTAATTAAATGCCAGGTTAGATGAAATGGGTTAGGTTTAGAAGTGGTTAGGTTAGGTGGTTAGAAGTTAGGAGGCATGTGGATAATTTGAATTTAAAAATTCAAATAATAGGAAAAGGCTAATTAATTCTCAACAAATCATAAATTGATTTGTTTTAATTAATTAGGAGATTAGAAGAAATGAATTTGATGGGGAAGAATTAATTAATCAAAGGGGATTATTGAAATGAAACTATTAAATAAAACCTTAGATTTATTAATAAGTAGATGAGAGGGAGAATTTAATCAAATTGCTAGTGAATTCAATTAAATTGGGAAGGAGGATTAATTAAATAATTGCTTATTCAATTAATTATCTTTAGACCATTTTTAGGTGTATACACTTATTATTATTGAAGATCTACTCTTGAGAAACCCACCATGCTCACTCACATGTATCTTATAATTCTTTTTCTAGTACTATCTTATGCTACTACTTACATTCTCTTTCTTTTTCCTTCTACTTTCATTTTTCTTTTGCCTATTGTCAACACTCCAATTTCTCACACACTACTTGTTTATTCTTCCTTATTCTCATATATGAATGAGTTATTCACCAATCCCACATGATTATATTCATGTTTTTCTAATTTACTTAATACTTTGATTCTATGTTGTCCTCCTATTTGTTGGAAATCTACACTCATCTAGTGACTTTCGGTAGTTGCTTATTTGTATAGGGTTGTCATTGATTGCAACTCATCTTGATGATTTGATATGGCGATCGTGATTCATCTTATTTGGAAGCAGGAGTTAACCAGTATGCAGTTAACCAACAAAACAAGGCTATCTCAGTAATGTTTTGGTCTGGAAAGACTTTCGATGATTGCAGTGATTTTGGTGAATGGGAAGATCCTTAGGAAGTGTGTGATTATACTCTTTTGGTCTAATGCTATGTTTTCTTTGAGATTGAAGCCTATGAGTGACTACATGTTACACTTCTTGAAGTCAACTTGAAGGAGATTATTTTTATGTTAAGACCATATATATAAGATTGATTTGGAGATTAGTTTTCAGTGTAATACTATTGTGGTTATCCATTTTGGTGCGATAGAGTGCAGTTTCACATGTGCATTTTGTTTACAAATAATTTGGTAGCTGACTAAGACAGATACAAATTATTTGGAGAGTGAGGATAGCCAGAGATCTTGTGCTTAACCGAAACTCATTCATGCATTATCTGATGCTATTTCAGAGTCCATTTCATTGTAATCAAATTGTAAGTCAGTGAGACTTCCCTAAAGGTTGCAACCTTCTAAGTTATTATAATTAAGTAGTGAGCTCTAGGCAGTGAGCCTGAATGCAAGTCCATTCCCAATCTATGTAATATTTATGTACTCCTGGCCATAGTATATGAATATTGTGGGTCTCAGCCCCACCATATTTTTTCCCTTTCTGGGTTTCCGCATAAAATTTTTGGTGTTGTGGATATGTGGTTTATTTGTTGCTCATTTATGTTCTTTTTTGTTATACATTGTTAACCGGTGGATACAGAATAAGTTTGTGGATTTGGTATTTCAATAGATCACTAATTCACCCCCCTCTCAGTGATCTTTGATTCTAACAATTGGTATCAAAGCCTAGTTCCTTTGAGGAAACTAAACTACTTGAGGAAGATCCAGGAGATTGATTCAATGGATTCTAATTTTTTAGAGACAACTCAATATGGTACTTGAGGATCTTGATGTAGCTAGAAATGATATCTGTACCTTGAAGAAGAACCTAAATGTTGTTGATAAATTCATTAGTGAGTTGAAGGATCAAGAAAGTGTTTGTAGAGAGAAGAGAAAGGAATTAATGGACAAGTTGAAGGAGAAAGAAGATCAGATCATGGAATATCAAGACAAAGTTGATGAAGTTAACAAGCTTGAGAGAGAAAATACTGCTTTGAAGAATAAGACGCAATCTATTGTGATGAGGCTGACCAAGGAAATTGAGGACCAGAAGAATAATGAAGAGAATCTGACACAATCATTGAAGGAAAGAGCAGATGAATGCTTCAAGCTTACCTATGACAATGACCAGTTGAAGCTTGTGTTGACACAATCAAGGAATAATGGTCAAGAGATTGAAAGATAGATTTCTACCTTGAGGGATGAACTTGATACTACTAATGAATACAAAGACAAATTTAAAGCTATTTTAGAAAGGCTTGATGAGATGCTGGAAAGTTTGAGACATGGAAAGGACATGCAAGGTTTAGAATTTGAGAAAGGTGAATCCACCGGCTCTAGACAAGGCAATCCAAAACCTAATCAGAAGAAGAGCAAGAATACTCTAGTAAGACAACCTAATGCTCATAAATTCAATGGTAGATGTTTTACTTGCAATAAGTTTGGTCATATGGCAAGTCAGTGCAGAAGTAGGATGGATAATGGAATGATGATCAATATGAATAATGTTCCTACCTTTACTTGTCAGTGTTTCATATGCAATAACTTTGGACACAAGTCAAATATATGTATAAGAGTAATAAATAAATTTCAGAAACAAAATATGCTATGCTTGTGGAATGTTTGGACATATGTCTAATCAGTGCAGGACAAGACCAAATCAGATGAACTTCAGACCTACATAGAATAATGTTGTTTGCAGAGTATGCAACAAAACCAGTCACATTGCAAAGTACTACAGAAGCAAAAATAGTGCTCTAGTAGACAAGAACAAATTAGATGAAAAGGTATTGGCAAAGGTCTATGAGATCACAAATCAACATAAGAAGATGTGGGTAAAGAAGGATGAATCTAAGGAAGATGGTGGATCTGTACTTGAATTTGGTGTAGAACCTTCATATGGTAACTAGGGCTTTTGGCCTTAGAGGGAGGCAAACTCATGCAAATCTTGCAGTACCCCTTGATGAGATTTGTAGTGGATGGATTACAGATGGTAGGACTTGAATTTTAGTTGATATCCGGATTTTAGATGGCTGATTTTTGCATCTAGTAGTTAAACAAGGCATCCGGTTGGATATCTGAGGCACATTTAATTCAAAGTGAAATTAGGGTTTGCAAAGTTAAAAGAAAAAATATGAGAGTTATTATTCACTTTGCGAATAATGTTTTCAAGTTGCAGAACAAGGTGATCAAGGCTTCCAGGTGATCAAAGAGCTAAAAGCTATCTGACAAGTGATCTAGGGCATTCAACAGTCACTTGAGGTCTTTTTCGAAGATAATTTATGAGTTTGATTTTTTGAAAACTTCAAATGGCATCTTCTTCTTCCATTGCTACTCCACTAGTTGTTGAGGTCAAGGATAAAACCCATCCTGTGTTTAAGAAGCACCCCTACAAATCCATGGAGGTTGACCCGATTGGAGCCTTCTCTTCCATTTCGTATGGAATCTTGCATGTAGATGATATAAGGGCATATATTCACTATGAGATCAAGGAAACTGACACTGAGGATATCTTAGACCTATATAATGATGACATCATGGATGAAATCAACAACCCCAAGATGGAATTTGTGTAGTTGTAGAGAAAGCGTTTTACTCAATTTGTGAACTTTCCATCATTCGATGAAAATGAATGGGTGAGGTATGTATTGAGTAGAATTCATGCAAAATTTATGTGGCTAGAGAAACCCTATAAAATTACTTCAGAAGCAATCAAGGTGGTAACTTGTTTGAATCAAACATGTGATAAGTCGGGGCTACGCAAAGTCACAAACCCTACCGTCAACAAGTTAACTAGTGCAGAGTTTGATGGATGTTCAATGAAGATCAACACAATCAACGAAGATGATGTTAAGTTTGGTGCGATGGTAATTGGTTATAAGGTATATCAATCTAATCGACTAAATTATGTATCTGGCATTGCCATCCATGCTACCTACCAGATGGTTAAGGAAGATGCTCATTATGATCAGTGTAGTGTTTTGTTGGAGGAATTGATGATAAATTTGAAGAAAATTAAGCAAGATAAAAAGAATGTCTTCAAATTTGGTTCCTTGGTTATCTCTCTGGCACTTTACTTCATGAATCAAATCCTTTGAACCAGTAGAGTGTAGTGGGATTTTGATAAACCGATGGCTCAATAGATAAAGAAAGGTCTTGACAGACTTGGCAATAGAGACAATCAAAATGCTGCATTGTGGGTATTCTTCAAGACTTTTTAGGACAAGATGAAACAGAGGGTTAGAATCCCCAAGGAAATTATGAAGAAATGTGAGGGGACAATTTGTTTCATGGTAAATAAAGATAAATGCGTCATAGAGGTGGTTCAACCCCAGACATTGTGGATAATTCCTATGGGCTATGAGGTTGATGCAAGAACTTTGGATGCCTATGCACAACACCTTCTTAATGCTCTAGTGGATACTAAAGAAGAAAGGTTTGGAGCTTACAAGGAAAAATCAATGGAACTGCACACCAAGTTTATCAAACTGGCTAGGAAAAGAAAAGTTGCTAAGATAGTGGAGGAAATCCTTATTGAGGAAGGTCACCCTCAAGAAATAGTTAGAGCTACAAGAGCGGCAAGCAATGCAATTGAAAAGGTGAAGAAACAAAAGACTGCACCCATTCAAGTCAAAGTGAAGGTGGCAGGGTCTTCTCTTGCTCCGGTGAAGACACCTCCTGCTGAATTAGAACCCTCTAGTTCATCTGCTAAGGGTAAAGGTGTTTTGAGGAAGAAGTAGAAACCTCAAAGGGAGTATGTGGCAGTTTCTTTGGTGGCATCTAAAACTGAGTCAGATGCAGTCATTCCCAAGGTTCCAAAGAAAGGAGAATTTTCTAGGGCAATCCAGAAACCTCAATCTTATGCTGAGAAGAAAGGGTTGAAGGAAAAGAAGGCAAAGTTTGATCCTGTACCAATAGGAAAGCCTAAGCGAGGAAAGAAGATAAAATCTGACTTGGATGATGTAAATGAATCCAATAAGATGAAGACCACCCAAACAAAGTATCAAATTATTCCTCCTCTGTCTACTCAAGAATTAATAGATGAAATTATTAAAGATGAAAATTTGAAGAACATTTATGTATATTATGAGAATATGGATGATAAGGATAAGAGGCAGATTGAAGAAGTTGTAGTTTTGTATATGGATGTATTTAGTAAAGCATTAATTAAATTAGAAAAATATCTTCCAAAAGATCTATACAGTTTAATTGATGCTAGGAGAAAATATGCTAGTCAAATGGATAGAGAAATAAAGGAGAGTGAACTAGTCAATCAGTGCACCAGTATCACTATTGATAAAATTGAAAGATTAATTTTGTTAGCAAATAAAAAGGAATTCAGGAGAAAATAAAGGGTCAATAGCCTGATGGTTGGTAGAGTAGAGGAAATAAGGAGAGAAACCAGTGCAATCTGGAAAAAGTTTCTCATTGAGAACCTGCTAGTAGAACCTGTTTCACAAGATGAAGCCACCCAGTTAGAGAATCCTCTAATAAATGATTTAAATAAGGAGGAGGACACTTAGGATGTTGCAGTTCAACAAATTTTAGATTATGTAGAGGTTGAGCCTGTTAAGGAGAATAATAAATCAACTGAGGGCTTGGTGCACCAAGTGGTGACACTGATGCATAGGAGTCACCCAAAGGAGACAAAACCAAATAGGTTGAGGCTGAGAAAAAGGAAGAAGAAAAATAGGAGCAGGATAAAGGGAAGGGTAAGGTAATAGAAACTTTGATCCTCATGGCAATTGACAGATAAAAATTCAAAGTCAAGGGAGCTTTCCACAGTTTAATATCAGTTTTGACAAACCATTCAATCAAATATCTCTGGCTGAAAGAATGATTGTTGTTGTTGCTCTCCAAGCACAAGCTAGTCAAGAGTTAGCGCAATCTGAATAAGAAGAGAAGAGACTCATTGAGAAAATAGTTTCAGTTTTGGAATAGGTGGTACCAGAACTACAACTTGATGCTAATGTCAGTTCATCCGGTAATCTTCAAAACTTGATAGATCATATATCCACTCAGTTTGATTCTCTGACCAAGGCATCATCTAGGTAGGCTATGGACAAATTTAAAGATTCCAAAGTACAAACATTTTTGCAAATGATCATCAATGATAAGGCCCCGCTTGATAAGGAACTGAAGCTAATTGATGAGGCCTTAATGGAAGGTGGTAAGATTTATAAGTCTTGTCTACTTTTGACAAATTTTACTACTAAAATAGATAATTACAAAGGATGGTTAGCTCAAATTTCTCAAGTTTATGATCCTATGACTAACTTAACTTACAGTATTGGAGGCTAAATTTTGACTATTATGGAGCAGATTAGGAATTTTGAGAAGGAGAAGGAGAGAATGGTTAGGTGGACAGGTGAACTTTGGAACCTAATTGGTCCCTAGTTAAACACCTTAGTGTATCAGAATATGGACTACATTCAAAACACGTCTCAGGAGACTCCAACTGAGATTGTAGCTATAGAATGTCATGCTCATGTTTTGAATGGTTTTGTTTTAATTTTGGAGAAATTGCGGGTAGGTTTGAACACCTATCTTGGGTTCCTTAAGATGGCATATGTAGATTTCCTTAAACATGTATAGATTTGATCATCTAGTGTGTGTATATATGTATAGAATATTTTGTTGCATACCCTATCTTTGGCATTGTTGTCAAAGGGGGAGAGATGAGGTGAAAAATGTACAAGCTAATTGTGTATGGAGTGTATACTTTGATGATGCATATTTTTGGATTGTTGATCTAAGGGGGAGCCTTAGAATTCTTTATTGTTGATCTGGTGTACAGGTTTCACAGGTTTCAACAATTAGTCATTTTTCACAAGTGTTTCCATCAATGCAAAAGGGGGGGATTGTTGGTAATTGACACTCATCTGATGACTACTACTAGTTGCTTATTGGTCTAGGGTTGTCATTGATGGCAACTCTTATTGATGATTCAATCTGGCAATCATAATTCATATTATTCGGAAGCAGGAGTTAACTAGTAGGTAGTTAACTGGATAAAGAGGGCTATCTCAGTAATGTTTTGGTCCAACAAGACTTACAATAATTGCAGTGATTTTGGTGGTTGATCTTGTGTTTTTGGTGAATGGGAAGATCCTTAGGAAGCATGTCATTATACTCTTTTGGTCTGGTGCTATGTTTTGTTTGAGATTGAAGCTGACATGTGGCTACACATTACACTTCTTGAAGCTAACTTAAAGGATATTATTTTTATGTTAAGACCGGATATATAAGATTGATTTGGAGATTGTTTTTTGGTGTAATACTACTGTGGTGATCCATTTTGATGTGATTGAGTGTTGTTTCACGTGCGCATTTGGTTTACACATAATCTAGTAGCTGACTAAGACAAAAATAGGGTATTTGTAGAGCGACGATAGTCATAGATCTTGAGCTTAACCAGAAGTCATTCATGCATTATCAGATGCTATTTCAGAGTTTATTTCATTGTATTTTCTCATTGTAATCAAATTGTAAGTTAGTGAGACTTCCCTAAAGGTTGTAGCCTTTCGGGTCATTGTAATTGAGCAGTGAGCTCTAGGCAATCAGCCTGAAAGTAAGTGAATTCCCCATCTATGTAGTATTTATGTACTCCTAGCCATAGTATATGAATATTATGGGTCTCGGCCCCACTGTGGATTTTCCCTTTCTGGGTTTCCATGTAAAAATTTAGGTGTTGTTGATCTGTGGTTTATTTTTTTCTTGTTTATGTTATTTTCTGTTATGCATTGCTAACCTGTGGATAAATAATAAGTTTGTGGATTTGATTTCTGGTAGATCACTTTTTCACCCCCCCTCTCAGTGATCTCTGATTCTAACACTATTGATGATACAGTGTGACCTCATAATGTATGATTTCACTCCAAGTACATTATTTTTTTATTTTTCCTTGATTTATTATAGTGGCCCATCCATAGAGGGCATCTCACCTTAATTAAGTGCTATCCTTTTCTTTTTTCATATAACATTTCCTTATTCTCATAACTTGATCATTCAATTCCACTATATAAAATTATTCCTGTCATGCTTTACTTTAGTTCCCCTAAACTTAGGATTAGGGCATCTCTTGCTTTCTATAAAGCAAATCATTATGTATTCTAATCTTCCTTTTGAAATCCTTGGCTTTGAGGTATATAGCTTATCTTTTGTGTTTCTCTCATTTGTGGAGGTGTTCTATTTTTTCTATTTGATCTTACAAGCTTATGTTGTAAAATTCAACATGGTATAGAGCTCAATCTTTACTTCTAATACAAGTAAATTGCATTATGTGTGTCACTTCTTCCCAAGTAGCCAACCCTTGGTCATACATAGAGCATGGGGGATTAAGTCTTCAATGAATTTATTTTATGGAAGGAATATTTTTGTTAAGGACATAATTTTACTTTAGTCACAAGTGCACATTTGGATTTCCCTCCTTTCTCTGTACTCAATCTCTCAGTTTCAGTTTAGTTAGATTCTGCATTTTAAGTTTATGTTTGCTTCATTGTTCATCTCCTAGCATAGTTGGTTATTGCATCATATTTTGCGCATCTCCTCTTCATTAAAACAAAGGAATTGAAAACCTAAGAGATATTCCTTGATTCTCTCTTTCTCTCACAAGAAGTAGTCAAAGTGAAATATCTCCCTAGGCTCTTTCGCATTCCAATGTGTGTATGAGAGTGGGATTAGGTCCTAGCTACTTGATCCCATTTTTGACATCACACCTCATGATAGATAAAGTGCATGAAACAATTAGGATCTCACTCTAAAATTATATAAAAAGAAATCTATATACATCATGGGTTAGGCAGAAGCATGGTGACAAATTAACTCAAATAAATCCCTTAATAAATTGAGTAAGGAGTTAGGAGTTAAGGATGACATGTTAAGGGTATTTGGAGAAGAGAAAATTAAATAGTTTGGTAAGGACAGAGTAGAAGGCCTATCATGATAAGAAAGTATTTAAGTTTAGTGTTTAAAATTTTCTAAGGCATTAGATTATGATTCCAAGGTTTGGATGGATGGTATTCTTAGATGGGATGGTCCAACTATCTAAAAGATTTACCTAGAAGAATTTTACAAGGTAGATGATTGGGATGTTTAGATTGGATGAATATGTACTTTGAGAGGATGAAATATAAAAACATGAGAAGCGAAAAGGGTAAGGTTGATATCGATATAATGACATACTAAGATGTATAACCTTGAAATTCTCCTTTAACATCACTTATAAACTTAGGGAAATGAACATGTAGATCCAATATTTAGGATTTTATTTAGTTATTTTTAAATTATAACAAACAATCAAAACATGGGAGAGACATATGTTAGTACCTAGAAAAAGCTTAAACTCATGGTAAACCCGCTTAGGCTATCACCAATTAGGTATAAATAGTGGGTTAACAAGGCTAAGATAGACAAATAAGTTTAGATGCAAGAAAATTTTGAATACTCGTGACATTCTTGGCTCCATTACATCTATGTATATAAAGTCAATTTCTATTATAAATAAATTTTATTTTTATACTTTTGCACTATCGTATATGGTGGGTGGTTCCTATATTCTATTCCTATCTATAAGTTCTTAAGGAAACCTCATTACACCTCACAATTTATCAACACTCTATTTTCTTATTCTCATGAATTTTTTACTCTCAAACCACCCAAAATATCCCCTATTTTATTATCTTATAAATTCTTATTTTTCAATTGCTCTTATATAATTTCCTATTAATATGGAGGATGATGATCTTAGATTAGAGATCACATTGTATTTAACTTCCTTATTATCATTGAAGATCTACTCTTGAGAGACCCACCATGCTCTCTCACATGTATCTTATAATTCTTTGTCTAGTTCTATCTTATGCTACTACTTACATTCTCTTTCTTTTTCCTTCTTCTTTCATTTTTCTTGTTCCTATTGTCAATACTCCTATTTCTCACACACTACTTGTTTATTCTTCCTTATTCTTATATACGAATGAGTTATTCACCAATCCCACATAATTATATTCCTCTTTTCCTAATTTACTTAATACTTCGATTCTATGTTGTCCTATTGATGATACAGTGTGACCTCATAATTGATGATTTCACTCCTTACAGTTTTTTTAATTTTTTTGTGATTTATCATGGTGGCCCATCCATAGAGGGCATCTCACCTTAGTTAATTGTTATTCTTTTCTTTTTTTCATCTAACGTTCTTGATCATTCAATTCCACTATTTAAAATATTTCCCTTATTTCTCCTAGTGTATTGCTATCACATGTACTTGACATTTGTTTCTCCTCTCCATCATCTAGCTTAAATTAAAGTTGGCTCCCTTCTTTCACTAGTCAATTTAAGGGGAAGCATACTCTACAATTGTTTACCTTATGATATCATAGCATTATTATCATTTGGGGTTGTTCTAAATTGTTATCTAATCTGGGCGATGATAAGAAAATTAAATGGTAATCATATATTTATCATCATTTATTAGTTTATATTTTGGTTTAGACTAGTCTTTTTATCTAATCTAGGTGGCAACTGCATATAATTGGTGATAATTGCATAACCATCATTGTTTAATTTTTTTATTTAGGTTAGTTTAGCCTACCCCTATCATTTTAGTGGTGAGGATGTATCAAATCCTATCTATCTCTTTGTCTTGTCTCAATGACCACAACATAGAAAAAACCTTTGCTAAAGTACCATTCTACTATGCGATCTATATACGACCATTTCTCTATGAGATCAGTATAGATCTCCTTCCTATCTTGTCCTTTAATGTTATCTCATGATACATGAAGAAAATTTGGAGTTGTGTGTATTTAGCTTTTTGTTCTATTTGTAATTTTATTGTCTTGTTTAATATATCATTATGTGATTTAGTATTTTTTTCATAATGTTTCCATGAATGCTTAATATCTTATCTACACAATGTCTCCTTATATATTTTGAAGCAATTTTGTCTTTCTCATACAATAGATGTGTTTCTTTGTTGTGGTGTATTCTAAGATATATATTTGTATTTGATACTGATAAACATATCATTTGTAAAATATTAAATTTTTTTATGCAATGTTACTTTAATTCAATTATTGTACTTTAATCTAGAATTTGTATTTTCTTGGTATAATCAACCCACTAAAGTGAGGAGAAAATGTAAGGTCTAAAATTGTTCATCTTGCAATCTCTATTATATGTTCTACAATTATTTTAGTGTTCATTCCTATAGTGTAAATTGTTAGGCTCATTTTTAATTTTTTTTGGCTTCTCTAATGATAAAAAAAAGGACAATGCAAGTCATGTTAACCTTAGAATTTTTTTACTAGCCATCCCTACAAACCCTAAAATCATACTATGCAAATACACCTACCCACTTGAATGCTAGTTTTTCATTCATCTCCACCCCTAACATAGTGTCCAAGTTTAAAATGTAAAAATCTAAAATTTATTATATTTCAATAATTATTTTCCCAAAAACATATTCATTAATAAACTCCTTATTTATTTAGCTATTCATAAGGTAAAAATTAGAAAACACAATATCAACATTCCACCTCCAACACATATGCAAATTTCAATATCTTCACTTGAGCAATAGAATAGCAAGTTGAAGATTAAAAATTTGAAATATGTGAAGCATTCTCAAGCCAACAAGACATGTATTCCTTGGAGTTTCACTTCCACTTTTCTAATTTCATATATATTTCTCTATTTTCCACCATTTGTGAGTGATTAAGAAGAAATTTTAATCTCCATATTCAATCCCAAACCTCCAATAACCCTTCTATTCTCAAAGTTAAAACATTTTCCTTCACTTTCACATCTAATTGTAATCATTTTTACATCAAGGACATTTTCCTCCACTTGCACATCATAATGTAATCATTTTCATATCATATTTGGCTCTATCACAAACACACCACTTATGATAGTTTCACCCCTACATTTTGATATTGTGATAATCATTATTGCACACATTGCCATCACATTTGACTATGTTTGCATACAATATCATAATTCCAAATAATGTTACTAGGTTGGTCTAAATTCATAGGTTATAATAGAATAGTTGTGGACAATCTCTACATCACAACATTTCCATCTTATCATTTGTACTAAACTAAATATAACTCTATTGGGGAAAAACACCAACATTTTATATAAAAATGCACTAATAGCTAAATAAAAAGATTTTGTAAAGTTGTAGATCTCTCATAGCTAAAGACACCTAATTTGTCCAATAGTATCAACCCTTTTTTCTAGTGGCATCATCACTCTTGCCCAAAAGCACTACCTACATTTTGAAAATTTATCTAGGCATGTCCAAGTTCTTATTGGACTGACAATCTTGCTTCTTGAGACCAATTCAAGTATCAAATCATATGTTATTCCAAGTGTACACATTCGTATCTCTTGTACTTGTGTTATTTTCCTTTAAACATTTGATTTTAGACATATCCAATTTTCCTAACTTATGTGCCTTCAACTTAGAATATTTCAACTTTATATTTTTTTTATTGGTATATTTTATAGATAGATAGTTTATAGAAAGAAAAATATTATCTTTTAAGTAATATTATGAGATAAAAAAAAATTCTAAATGATTTAAGTTTCTAGTTAAGAATAGTTTTATTTGTATTATGTTGCAATAAACCATCTTTTATGATTTTAGATAGATAGTTCAAATAATAAAGAAAATTATATTTTAATAAACAAATCTTAAAATATAATCACTTTTTTCTCTTGGCCTTTTATGTGCTTCGTTAAGAATAGTTGTAATTTGTATTGTGATCGGACAACCAAAGGACTTCAAGCCCACCAAAATGATTAATTTGATGTTAGAATATTTTCCAAGGGTTGGACCAAGGAAATGATGAGAGATCAATTATTATGATCAATGGTTATAGATCTAGGTCAAAACAATGACCCAAATAATATTTTGGGCATCTTTAAAGTAATTTCTAGGAGTTTGTGTTATCTTTCCAAAGTATAAAAATGTCTATTCTATCACACATGGAACATAAGAATATTTAGATACCTTATGTGCAATGGTTGGACATTAGAATTGATTGAGGTGGTTGTGTCTAATTTATTTGATAATTCTAACATTGTAATGTGGGAAACTGCAACTTATAGTAAGTAGGGACATTTCAGGTTGGTGTGAATAGAGTTATTCCATAACCAATTTCCCTTTTGGTTCCATTTTGCACCCAACTAGTTAAATTTTATTAATTAATTTATAATTTGTGTTTCAAGTAATGATATCATGACATTTGTCACAATGTCACGTTGTCATATGGCACACCCTTCCCTATATACAAGGTTCTTCTTTATACATTTAATTTCATTGTATTGTATATTATAGTATTAACATCAGTATTACAACATTTTCATTGCTCATCTCTATAATTAAATTTTTGTTTGCCAATGTAAATAATTATTTCATTTTCCAATCCTTTTAGTGAATTCAATATGGTATCAAAGCACTATATCTGTAAGTGCCCTTTTTCATTTTTGAGAGGTTTAGTCTATTTTTTCATACAATGCAACCTATCATAAATTTATCCTCATTGTTGAGTCTAGAAGGCCCAAATTTATATGGATCAACAATAATTTCAATATGGTTTAAATTATATACAATTTTAGTCATTTTTGTAGGGCATTATTTGTGACTTGAGAGCGTATACACATTTATGATCCTTATAGTTTCATACTTTGGAAACCTTTTTTTTATTTGGTTGTATAATATTTAGTCAAATCTATAAAATATTCATAGAATTATATCATCTCTATGTCAAAGGTCATGGGTATGGATTGACAAATGCAAACTAAAATATTTTTGCATTTTATATCATATCTAAGTTCATGACAACACCAAGCTATTAGAGCATTTACGCTAAAGTTAGGTTTTTTTATCTACAGTTGTTCCTATTTATCTAAAGTTATGCTTTTCTAGATTAAGTTCACTTAGTTATACTTTAGTTTAGCTTTAGTTGATCTTTATTTATCTCCTTCATGCTTTACTTTAGTTCACCTAATTTTAGGATTGGGGCATCTCTTTCTTTTTTTTTTTTATTAAGAATAAGGAGATCACAAAGTCAACAAATACCACTGAGAATCAGAGTATCAGAGGACAAGCCTCACACAACAAAAAAGATGAATGCTATGCACAACCAAACTGATACAAAAATTGGACTAGAGCAGAAAACAACATCTAATGCAACACATCTTCAAAAGGCATCTCTTTCTTTCCATAAAGAAAGTGCTTTTGAGGAATATAGAATATCTTTTCTTTTTCTCTTATGTGTAAGGTTCTCTTAGTTTGTTGTTTGATTTTGTAGGCTTGTGTTACAAAATTCAACATGGTATTAGAGCTCAATATTTACTTCCAACATTGTATCAAATCATGGATTCAACAAACCCCTTCTCAAGCTTTGAGAGTTTCTTTTCTTAGAAGTGTTACGAGGTCACTAGGTTTTCCTTCTTTTGTGGATCTGAAAGCAAGCAATTTTTATTAGTTTTTGGAGTAAATCAGTCTATACCTGCACCTACATCAAAGTTTTTGGAAATTTGTCCACTTTCGGAAAATTTTCATTTTTAGAAAATTTTCACTTTTGGAAATTTTCCATTACCAATTTTTTTCCATTTCTAGAAATTTTTTTTGTTTTTGGAAATTTTCCATTTCTAGAATCCCTTCAAGCCTTCCAAGCCCTAATTGACATGCATTTGGTTTTTTGGCCATAACTTGGTCATATAAAGACAAAATCATACAAATGAAATAGATGGTTCTAGCACCAATCCAGTGGTGCTAGTTATCTTTTCAAAGTCTACTCCAATTTTCTATACTAGGTCTGCTATGTCATATGTTTAGTTTTGCACTTCGAGGGTCATACCTTGCTCACCCATACTCATTTTTTCAAAAAATAGATATCATTGGAAAGGTTTTTCAATTTTGCCCTAGGTAGTTTTTACTCAATCATTTGTTTTTTCACTTTATGGTTGATTACTTTGTCATTTTGGCTCTTAGAAACTTTTTGTTTTCATTGGATGACTTCTCTCGGGTTGTTCTACATGTATTTTCATCACTTTTCCCTATTTTGGCATTTTAGTTATCTTTTTCATGCACTTATTTATTTGTATAAGCACTGACATAAAGTGCCACTTTTGTGTATGGTTTTTGGGGATTCAACACATTTTGTTATGCCTTACTTTGTACATGCACTATATTATAAAGTTCAAGAGGGTTTGTGTACTGCATTTTATTTTTTCATAACACATTTGTCTGGTGATGTCCCTCCACAACGACATTGAATCCTAGATATTCTTTTCCCATGCATGTGTGAATTGGTTGCATACACTTTTTCAATTGCAGGCATTTTATTGTGCACATTCAAATGTTTATTCTCCTTCATTCACTTAATGGTGACACACAGTTTTAGTGGACATGTCATGCCTCCCCTTGTTAGCATTATGGTTGGTTTCTACTATTCAAGCTAATCCTTCATTTCTTTCCCATTGGAGTGAGATATGTATTCAGTATTTGTTCCTATGTACTAGCTAGATGTAATGGTTGTATTTTGGTGAACTGGAGATTTTATCATATAGACACTCTTGCATTCTAGTTTTGTGGATTTGACTTATCCTCAGTTGATCAATTAGCACCTATATTTTTAATTTCATTTTAGTCTTGCATGGTTGAGTAATTTCATTAGGGTCACTCATTTAGATTCATGTGGCATCTATAGCTTTGATTGACATATGTTTTTCCTTTCTGTGTCATTTGTTCATTGTTTGAGTAGTGTCATTAGGGGTACTCATGCAAGTTCTTATTTTCTTAATCCTGATCAATCATCTTGGTTTTAGAGGAGGTTCTTCATTCAATACTATTGTAACTATCATTTGATAGTTGTTTATAGCTTCTTTCTTTCAGAGGATGCTCGTCATCTTCCTATTCTTTTGGGGAATTATCTTAGAGGCTTCTTAGTCCTTTGCTATTTTGGAGACAAGTTTTTTTCCACTTGGTTTTCTCATTTTCTCTAGTTGTGAGAGACCTTTTTTGTACATGGTTACCTCATTAGGCTTTTGTTGTTAGGACCCATTATTTCATTGGATGAATTTATAGGGTTTTTTCTTATCCTTATGTTTCACTTGGGGAGGTGTTAGGGAATTTTAGGTAGATTTATGGTTTTTTATATAGAGTTATTCTTTTCTATCTAGAGTTATCCTTTTCTAGCTTAAGTTCACTTAGTGAAACTTTAGTTGAGATTTATTTAGCTCCTTCATGCTTTACTTTATTTCTCCTAATTTTAGGATTAGGGCATCTCTTTCTTTCTATAAAGAAAATCATTATGTATTCTAATATTCATTTTGTAGTCCTTGTCTTTGAGGTATATAGAATATCTTTCTTGTTTCTCTCATTTGTGGAAGGTGTTCTATGTTTTCTATTTGATCTTGTAAGCTTATGTTGTAAAATTCAACATGGTATAGAGCTCAATCTTTACTTCTAATACAAGTAAATTGCCTTATGTGTGTCACTTCTTCCCAAGTAGCCAACCCTTGGTTGTACACAGAGCATGAGGGATTAAGTCTTCAATGAATTTATTTTATGGAAGGAATTTTTTTGTTAAGGACATGATTTTCACCCATAATGTGATTTTTTAACTTTTATAAGTGAAAAATAGAACTTTCTAAGAGCTTCATGATGGTACAATGATAGATATTTTTTTATTACATAATAAAATTTTGGCAAAATAATTAAATTAATAAGAAAATCACAAGAAATTTATTTGTATACTCTAATTTTTTATTTGGAAAGACTTATTTAAAAGTTTATAAAAATCTTTTGTACTATAAATGATTGATTTATGTTTTTCATTACATAAGCTACAATTAAGTGTCCTTTTTTATTTGATAGAGGGGACACAATTACAACTTTAATACACATTAGGGGAGGAATCTTAGATGTGACTTTATTGCCCATTATCTTATGGCCCTCTTGGTGTTTGTTACTAAACAAGGAATAACCTAGGGCCTAGGGCTATTGAGTTCCTCACTTTCCATAATTATCACACAGAGAATCTAAAAATGAGATAACTACAATAATATGTTTTTTAATTTATAGAAATAAGTTAAATGAAGCCATGCAATTAATTAGATTGAGTGTATTAGATATTTTATTATTTTTCACTATAGAATGTATTACACCTAAGAAAGTATGTGATGAATGTGATGATTTACTTGCCACCATTAATTAGTTTTGTATTGTGTAATTGAAGCCAAATTTTACATCAATTTATCTAGATAATTTCCTTCTATTAAAGACTTCCTTGAAAAGTTCAAGTTTCATTACCACAACTAAATTATAGTGAGAAAAATAAAAGAGATAAAGAATGTATCTTATTGATTTTTTTGTAAGTTGACGGACTCATTTTCAGTGTCCTCATATTCATTCTACTCCTCGATGGATGCCTTGGGGACTAATTTTAAGATATTGAATTTGATTTTCTTTATGAGCATATTTGCAAGTAACAAACCAAACTTACTTAGTTGGATGTACTTTCTAGAACCAAGCACTAGTGGTTAAATGGTCTTAGGAAAAAAGTAATAGTATTCATAGTCCAATAAAATCTACTTCAAATGGTGAGTCTCCTTATGAATCGAAGTAGAACACTATGAATCCCACAATTACCTCATTTTTTTCATCAGTTGGCAAGAGACATCGTAGGTATGTTCAGATGTCATTGGTGGCAACTCATATCAATTTTGGTATCCACACTTCATGTTTTCATCATTCCGGTAGATTGAGTAAAGATTGTTTGAGTCCAGTGAGGTTTGATAAGCAAATCAGGGCATCTGGTAGTGAATAGTTTTGGTTAGCAAATTATTTTGGTTGTGAATTTTGCTATGCAGATTTAAGAGAAGGTTTGTGGTCATGTAATATGTCTAATTCCTGGATTGTGGCCTCTGGTGATGAGTTTCATGCAAGTTAGAATATATGGTAATCATGATATATCAGGCATAACATGTAGTGATTCGCTTTTGTGGATCTTACAGATTGATTTTGGTGATTGTTTGCATATTCAAGGTTCATGAGATGTCATGTGGGAAGTGTTTGGAGATTTTGTTTTGGTCCACATATAATTTAAAGGTGGATTTGAGCTGACTTATTTACACAATTCATCTTTTGGGGCGTGTTATTGAAGCCGACATGAAATGGTTCTTAATTTATGATGTGGATATATAAGACTGATTGTAATGGGCATTTTTAGGTATGGTTGTAGTGTGCAAAGTGTGTATGAGTGATTGCACATAGTTTCATGTGCGCAGGTGTTAGAATTGTGCTCCGGATTGAAGAAAAATATTAGAACAAAGCAATGTTGTAGAATTGAGTAAGAATATGTTTTGTGCTTAACCAAAACTATACTCAAGCATTTGTTGATGCTACTTCATAGTTCAAACTTCATTGTAATCTCTTACGAACATTTTGTAAGGAAGCAAGCCTTTCGGGTTGTAGCCCTTATTTGTAATATGAGCAGTGAGCTTTAGGGAGTCTTCCTGAATGCATGTGCATTCCCTTTTGTAATATTTTTATGCTTCTAATAGAGTATACTAATATTGTGGGTTTGAATCCCACCGTGGTTTTTCCTTTAACTAGGTTTCCATATAAAAATCTTAGTGTTATGGTGTTGTTGTTCCTTTCTTTGTGTTTTTGCATTTTTTTTATTTAATTTGCATTGAGTGGTTTAAAGATTTGAATAACTAAGTTCAAATTGTAGAACACTAATTCACCCCCCCTCTCAGTGTTCCTTGGATCCTTGATTCCAATAATTGGTATTAGAGCTAAGTTCCTCGGAAGAAGTCTAACAACTTGAGGTGGATCCTACAAGTGAATCAATGGATTTCCGTAATCTTAGAGAACAACTACTTGTTGTAATTGATGATCTAGATCAGTCCAAAGCTAAGGTCAAGCAATTGAAGGCAAAACCGAAAGATATAGAGAGCTTTATTGAATCACTGAAAGATTAGTTGAACAAGTCAAGCGACAAAAGAAAGGAGCTTGTTGATCAGCTAAAGGAGAAAGAAAGTAAAAGCATCGATGAAGAAGTCCTAAGGAAGAAGACTAAAGAATATAAGAAACTTGCTAGAGGTAATGTAGTTCATAAAAATGAAATGGAAGCTATAGTAATGAAACTGACAAAGGAGATTGAAGAAAGGAAGAAGAATGAGGAAAAGTTTGCTCAGTCCCTAAAAGACAAATTTGAATAATGTTTCAGGCTTGAGAATGAGAATGTATAGTTGATAAGTGACCTTGAAAATACTAGAGAACATGAGAAAGATCTTGGAAAGTAGGTCCTACTTCTTAAATTTGATCTTGATGTTGTGAATGAGTATAAGGACAAGTGCTGAACCAATTCAACTAGACTTGATGAGATGCTTGTGAGTTAGAAGAATCCTAATGACACACAAGGTCTTGGATTTGAGAAAGGTAAAAGCTCCAAATTAGCACAACATAAGACCAACTCAAGAAGGCCTATGGTAAGACAACCTAATGCTCATAAATTCAATGGTAACTACTTTTTTTGCAATAAATCTGATCATATGGCTAGTTAATGCAGAAATAGGATGATCAATAATACTTCATCTTTTATCGGTCAATGCTTCAAATGCAATAAATATGGTCATAAGGAAAATGTATGCAGAATTGTGATGAATAATTCTCAAAATAAAAGAAATATCAAATGCTATGCATGTGGTATGTTTGGACATGTTGCTAATCAATGCAAAATAAGAAGAAATCACATGAATTTCAAAACTATGCAAGGAAGTGCTGTTTGCCATGCTTGCAACAAGTCCTGTCACATTGCAAAGTATTATAGAAGAATAAATTTGAATAGGAGAGGTCCAGAAGACAAGAACAAGAATGTGAAGCCAGATGAGAAGGGTAAAGAAAAATTTGAAGAGAACAAAAATCAAATGAAGAAGACTTAGGTAAAGAAGAGAAGCGATGATGAAGGAAGTGGGTCCGCGGCTCTACACTGGATTCCAGTGCGAGAACTACATCTTGTAACTAAGCTAAGGCATCAGGCCTTAGGGGGAGATTCTCATGAAAAATATTTCAAATCCCCTGTTGGAGATATGTACCTGGTTTTGATAGGTTGCAGACACTTTTGTGATGATTTTTTGGAAGAGTTTGATGATCCATAAAAGATTTCCTAAAGATCTATCAGTATGTAGAGTAATAGATAGAATTAGGGTTAAGTGCATTTATTATACCTAAAAGTTAGGTATGTGGTGGATAAAAGGTGAATAAACCTTTCATTTCTCATTTTGCATTCAAAGCGAACAAGCAGTAGAGAGGAGAAAAGCAAAATTTCCAAAGATCCAAAGTGAATTGAGGATTCATTGTCTGATTTTGCATCTAGTTGAAAGGTACTTATCGGCTAACATTTTTCCCAGTTTGAATCTTGAAATTTTAATATGGCATTCTTTGGTATTGCGACCCCATTGGTAGTTGATATCACTGAAAGGGCTAGGCCAATCTTTAAAATGAATCCCTATTTAAATCTATGGAAGATTATCTGAATGGTTCTTTTTCATCCATTCTATATGGAGTATTTCATGTGGAAGATATTAGGGTTTACATCCATTGTAATATTGAAGAGCTCTAAAGTGCCCAAATGTTGAATTTGTACACAAAGCACATGATTGATGGAATGGGAATCTTGAAACCTAAATTCAAATCAATTAAGGAGAAGGGTTTTGCACAGTTTGTTCATTTTTTGGTGTGCGATGAGCTAGAGTGGGTTTGATACATTCTAAGTAGAATACATGATGAATTCATGTGGCTTGATAAAAGTTACAAGATTATCTATGATACAATTACGACAGTAACCTATTTAAGCTCAATCAGTGAAGTGCCCACATTAAGAAATGTGAAGAATTAAATGTTAACTGAGGAAACCAATTCACAATTTGACAACAAATCAATGATAATCCATGATATTGTTGAATATGACATCCAGTTCATATCAATGGTGATGGGTTACAAGTTATATCAGTCCAATGGAGACAATTCAGTATCTGGTACAACATTATATTTGCCTATCAGATACTAAAGGAAGATAAGCAATATGATTTGTGTGAAGTACTCCAGAAAGAGTTATTGAGCAATTTGAAGAAAATCAAGAAAGACAAAAATCATGTATTCAAGTATGGAACCTTGATTATGTGTTTATACTTCTACTTCATGAATGAAATTCCAGGTGTTGGCAAAGTGTAGTAGGCCTATGACAAACCAGTGGTAGTGCAGATAAAAGAAACACTTTATGGTCTCAAAGATGCTATAGTCCAGAATGGAATTCTTTGGGGATACTTTAAAAGATTCTAAAGCATGATGCAAAGAAGAGAAAGGGTTCCTAAAGAGATAGTTGAGAAGTATCAAGATGCTATCTTCTTTAAGGTGGACATTAATCAATGTCTTATGGAAGCTGTTGAGCCAAGGACTTCATGGATAATTCCTATGGGGTATGAAGTTGAAGGACATGCAATTGATGCATATGCTTAATACCTATTGAGAAAATTAGTGGAAAAGTCCAAGGAGAAGTTTGGCACATACAAGGAAAAGAGCTTGGACTTGGACTCTAAGTTCAAGAAGCTTGAGATATAGAGAAAAGTCAGGAAGGAGGTGGAACAACTGGCTGAAAATATGGGAATCACCACGAAGGTAGTCCAAAGAGAAATAGTAAAAAACATTTTGAAGGAGAAGATATGGTAAAGCCAAAAAAGGCTAAACTAAAATCTCCTATTCCCAATCCTAAGTAGTCAAAGGGTTCTGCACCCTCATCCGGTGGTCAAAAGCCTATCAGTTCACCCAAGCCCCAAGCTAAATCATTCATGGAAGTGAAGAGGAATCAAGGACAAGCCAAAGTTCTTATTCCTGATGATGAAGAGGAAACAGAGTCAGGTAATGTGGTGAAAAAAATAAAGAAGAGTGGAAAAGAAGATAAAGTTGTCAAAAGCAAATCATCTAGTGAAAAGCAGTCCAATAAGAAGACCTAGTCAAATGACACTATTATGACTATAAGAAAGGTTAAGGAAACCATTATCAAGGAAGGTAACCTCAAACCTATTTCCAAATATCATGAGTTATTGGATAATGCCAAAAAGAGATATATAGAAGAGGAAACTATTGAATACTTGAATAAATATAATAGGGTTCTTATTGAAATAATGTCAAAGATTCCTCAGAGCTTATATGACATTCTAGACATGAGGAAAGAAATTGCTAGAATAGAGGAAGACAAAATAAGAGAATATATATTAGTTCAACTCTGTCTCATGATAGAAAAGGCAGAAATTGATAGGATTCTTGAAGAAAACAAAGAAAAAATCAGAAGCAAGAAGAGAGTGAATAAGATAATGATTGGTAGAAGTGAAGAGGTTAGAAGAGAAACTGAACAAATTTTAAGAGAAATTTTGTCAGATAATCAGTATTAGATGGTTATGGAGAAATGACAAGAAGGTGTTGAGAAGTTTGTTCTAGAATTCCTAGGAGGCTAGTCAACATATTATGAACCTCTATTCCGGAAGGTCAAGATAAACCAGTTCTAGAAAAAGCTGAAGATGAAGGAGATAAGATTAATGTTGATGTCAGTGGTGTAGATAAGAGTGATTCAGAGAAGGAGTCAGAAGTTAAGGTTTCTACTGAGGCAAGAGACATTGAAGATTCGGTAAAGGGGAATAAGATCTATGTAGAGGATCCATAATTTTCTCAAGGCCCCATCAACCTAGCTTCTTTGTCCCCTATTCAAGTGCTCAAATTAGTTGTGTTTGTTCAAGCCAAAGCTAGTGAAGACTTGGAAAAATCATGCATAGAGAATAGTGAGTTGGTCATTTTAACATCTTGTGTATTGGAGAAACTCATACCTTCATTTCAAAAGGACATATCAGACACTCCATCTGGTAATCTAAAAAGTTTAATCAAGTTTATGGATAGTCACTTTCAATCATTTGAAAAATCTGCTAAAGAGAAAGTCCGCATTGAATTTCATGCTAGAAGGTTTCAGACATTGAAAAACATGGTTTTTTCAATGATAGAATCACTTTGTATGTTGACATAAAAAGTGTTCAGGAAGCTTTGTCTGAGGGAGTAAATATCTATAAGTCATGTTTAATGATATCCAAGATTACTCAAGATATTGAGAGAAAGATTAAAGAGCATGAGGATCATCTTGATCAATTATCCTAGTCATTTGATTCCCTATCAGTCTCTTTGAAAGCACAAGTAGTATCTTTGCTTGAGAAGATTAGGAGTCTGAATCATGAAAAGGTGAGGATAGTTGATAAAGTTTGTGAACTTAGGAGCCTTATCACTCCTAAGATAGATAGTATGCTTAGTGGATTGGAAGATACTCAAGCTGACATGAACTCCTCTGAGCTATCCTATCTCAGATTAGTAGATGCACTTGCATACTTTCTCAGTGGGCTCATAACTATTATGGAGAGTCTCAAGAAAAGTTGGGATAGTCACCTAAATTCCTTGAAGAATTCTCATGCTTCCGTCTTCAATTTTTTGTCAATATAAAAGGACTGTGTGTATATAGCATTTTTGGTTTTTGGTTTTTGGCACTCTACCTTTGCAATTGATGTCAAAGGGGGAGAGTAGATGAGTGAAAAATGTTGATCTTAGGGGGAGTTTTTTTTTTTCAGAATGCGACAAAATTTTTTTTGGTTGTAGTGTGTATATTTTGGTCCTGGTTTGACACTAACTCATTTTTCACTAAGTGTTGCCATCAATGCCAAAGGGGGAGATTGTTGGCAAGGGACACTACAAATATGTTTAGATGTTGTCATTGATGGAAAATCATATCATTTTTGGTATCCACACTTCATGTTTTCATCATTCTGGTAGATTGAGTGAAGATTGTTTGAGTTCGGTGAGGTTCGGTAAGAAGAGCAGGACATTTGATAGTGAGCATTTTTTGTTAGCGAATTATTTTGGTTGTGAATTTTGCTATGCATATTTTGGAGAAGGTTTTTGGTCATTTAATATTCCTAATTCCTAGATTGTGGCCTCTTGTGATGAGTTACATGCAAGTTAGAAGATCTATTAATCATGATATATCAGTTGTAGTGTGTAGTGATTCATTTTTGCGGATCTTGCAGATTGATTTGGCAATTGTTTGCATATTTGAGGTTGATGAGCTATCATGTGGGAAACATGTGGACATTTTGTTTTGGTCTGCATATGCTTTAAAGGTGGATTTGAGCCAACTCATTTACATGTTTCCTCTTTTGTGGCATGTTATTGAAGCTAACATGAAATGGTTCTTAATTTGTGATGTGGATATATAAGATCGATTATAATGGGTATTTTTAGGTATGGTGGTAGTGCGTGAAGTGTGTGAAGTGTGTATGAGTGATTGTGAATAGTTTCACATGTGCAAGTGTTAGAATTGTGCTCCTAATTGAAGCAGAATATCATAACAGAACGATGTTGTAGAATTGAGTAAGAATATGTTTTGTGCTTAATCAGAACTATACTCAAGCATTTGTTGATGCTACTTCATAGTTCAAACTTCATTGTAATCTCTTACAAACATTTTGTAAGGCAGTGATCCTTCCGAGTTGTAGCCCTTAATATCTACAAACTCCTAAGATTATTCCAATTGATATTAGGAGAGTTAATCATGGATCCTATTTGTACAAGTTTAATGACTTATCATGATCAATGCTCATTGTGTATGTTGATTCTTTTAGAAATTTTTTACATAAATAATTTAATCATTTAAATTACAAGTATCTTTAGTAGTTGAGCACACAATATCTAATGATTGGTCTTCATAATATTCATACACTAATGAGTTTTTTGAGGTTGTGTAAACTAAAAACATCACTAAGAAACCTTTCCCATGGGTAAGGCATCTCATTTCAAGACATAGTTTAATTTGTTTCATAGTGATCTTATGTCATTTATTGTTAGACACTTCAAATAACCGGAAGACAACTGAGAGGGGGGTGAATCAGTTGTCTCAGATTACTGGAACCTTAAGCAATTAAAACTTTAATATCAGAACCCAAAAGATCAATACTATAATGCATAAACCAAATACTGAAATAGTAGATAAACCAATTATGCATAAAAAATAATCAGAGATTACCATCCACATGAAACCAATATTTATACGTGAAAATCCCGGTAAAGGGAAAATCCACAGTGGGAAGCCTACCCATAGTCAAATAATACTTCTGCAGTAAGTATGTGAATTACAATTGACGGGCCTGCACTTGCAAGAAGGCCAACAACCTAGAGCACACTTCTCATCACAAAAGGAGTCTCACTGACTACATAGAAATCCAAACTATAATTCAAAAGAAGGAATGAACTGCAAAGATAACATCTCCTATGCCTGAATACAATTCTGGTTAAGCTCAATACTGGAGGACTAAATCCTCTTACATAAACCCAACTCGATCACCAACGATTGACCAAATCCTCTGCCTAAATTATTATTACATTATTCACTCCTACATCTCCTTTTATTATCTACATTGAGATCTTACATCGTATATATACAAACCCTCTACCACAAACAATAAGGTCGGCCACCAAACAATAAAACAATTACATAATTACAAAACATGTCAACCAGAGACCAAACAAATAATATCCAACCCATAAGATATCTCGAAAACACATCGAGAAGTCCAATCCACATGCTAAATTAAGTCAGTCCATGACCTAGATAATACAAGGACCCAATATAGGTCCACACACGCTAAAGCAATGATCCCAATCAACTAAGTCTCGAACATGATCACCATCTACATCTTGAATCTCCACTAGAAGCTGCACCAACACCACTTATGCATAACATCAAATATCTTCAACAAAGCTCTGCCAGTGAAACCCTCACCGCAACAAACCAAGCTTGCTATCATACATGATAGCATCTGATCACCAAATCCAAAACCAACTGACTGAACATGAATCTGAGTAGCATGAATAAGCCAATTCCATAACCCAAACATACCAGAGTATACTGGATCATGGTGATCCAATCCAACCAGAAACCAAAAATCCTACCTCGACCAGAAGGATACCGGTAAACAGCCAAAACATCTAGTGTTGACATCAATGACAAAACATAAATGCAACACATAATCAATTCCTCCAAATGGCCAACAATCTCCCCCTTTGGCATTGATGACAATACTAGATGTGAAAAACATCCAAGTGCCAAGAAATTCCAAACAAGTCTACCAAGAAATTCCAAACAAGTCTCCCCCAATGGAAGACAACCAACAATCTCTCACATAAAGATATAACAATGAAGTTTTGAAACAACAATGAAGTTCTAAAACAAAGACCAAACTCCCCCTGTGAATGATATCTTTGTAAAGCTCTATTTTTCACATATATCTCTCCTCCTTTGACATTAATGCCACAAATATGACAATAGTATCAAAGAAAAAAAACAAAAACCAAAGGCTAACTACTCCCCCTGAGCAGTAGCATCCCCACATCAGTGTCAGACTGAATAATATCTTTGATAATGCATACCAGACTGATGTCAAATAACATCAATTAGTTTTCTGCTGGAGGGACAAAAACCCCTAATCTATCTCTTAGGTACTCAAATGATTCTTTAGGCAAAGGTTTAGTGAAAATATCTACAATCTTCTCTTTAGTGTTCACATAAACAGTTTAACCTTATTTTCTTCCACCTTCTCCTTCAAAAAGTTATACTTGATAGATATGTGTTTTGTCTTAGAGTGAAATACCAAATTCTTTGATATGTCAATAGCAGTAGAGTTATCACAATGAATAACTAGCGGTCCAATGCAATGCACTTTGATATCCTTCAACATTTGCTTCATCCATAGAACTTGTGTACAATTAGTAGCAACATTAACATACTCAGCTTCAGCAGTAGATAAAGAAGTACATGATTATTTCTTGTTGATCCATGAAACCAACTTCTTTCCAAGAAAGAAAGCTCCACTGGAAGTACTTTTTCGGTCATCAACATCACCTACCCAATTTGCATTTGTATATGCACATAAAGTAAACTCATCATCCTTAGGGTACCACAAACCATATTCAGATGTACCTTGCAAGTATCTAAAAATTCTTTTCACAACACTCTCATGATTTTCTCTAGGATTAGTTTAAAATCTAGATGCAATACAAACAACATTTATTATGCCAGGTCTAGTTTGAGTCAAATATAGTAGACCTCCAATCATAGACTTGTATCTTGTAGGATTTATCGGTGCAGATTCATCTTTCCTTGACAATTTCTCACTTGTAACCATAGGAGTACTTACCGGTTTAGAGTTTACCATACCAAATTTCTTCAACAATTCTCTAGCATACTTAGTTTGACATATGAAAATACCTTTATCAGTCTGAGTAATTTGCAAACCTAAGAAAAATTTCATTTCCCCAATCATATACATTTCAAATTATTTCTCCATATTCTTAGAAAATCCCATGCACAACTTACCTTCACCCCGAAAAATGATGTCATCAACAAAAACTTTAATAATTGGTATATCATCATTAGTGACTTTATAATATAGATTATTGTCAGCATTACCTTTAGTGAAACCAAGCTTGAAAAGATATTTGTCTAACCTTGCATACCAAGCTCTAAGTGCCTGTTTCAATCCATATAAAGCTTTCCTTAACCTGCAAACCATGTTTTCATCATCTGAAAGTGAAAAACCATCAGGTTACTCAATACAAACTTCCTCATCAAGATCCTCATTAAGAAATGCAAACTTAACATCCATCTAATAAACCTTGTAGTTCTTATATGCAGCATAGGCAAGAAATAATCTTATAGCTTCAATCCTAGCTACAGGTGCAAAAGTTTCACCATAATCAATTCTTTCCTTCTGAGAATATCATTTACAAATCAATCTAGCTTTATTCCTTACAACTTGTCCATCTTAATTTAGTTTATTCCTAAAAACCTATTTAGTTCCAATAACATTCTTATTTTTAGGTCAGGGAACTAAAGTCCATGTGTTATTCTTTTTTATCTAGTCTATTTCTTCTTCCATAGATTTCATCTAACATTCATCTTTACATACTTCAATTACTGACACCAGTTCAACTTGAGAAATTAAACATACCTCATTAGATTCCAATCTCCTTCTTGTCATCACTCCATTGTTCGTATCCCCAATGATCTAATCTTTTGAATGATTCATCCTTACATACCTAGGAGTATTTTGATTCTCTGTTCCTCTTCCCAGTTCTTCAGTTACGGTTGATTTTTCTGATATTATCGAAGTAACTGGTTCAACACTCTATTCTGATAAAGGTGTTACCGATTCAGTTATGATCATTTCCACTACTGGTTCTTGCTCATAAACTCTTATTTGACTTCTATTCAGCTCATCCACCTTGACATTAACACTCTCCACAATTCTCTGCAATCTCTTGTTGTAACATCTATATGCTTTGCTTTCAATAGAATAACCAAGAAAAATTCCTTCATCACATCTAGGATCACATTTACGAATGATATCATCTCTGTTGATATAACATTTTCTACCAAAGACTCTGAAATACTTAGCTATAGGTGTATTGCGAAACCATAATTCATAAGGTGTCTTACTAGTTTCTCCTTTGATATGTACTATGTTGAATGTATAAACCGTTGTGATCACTCCTTCTCTCCAGTAGATATGAGGTAGACTAGATTCCATCATCATTATTCCCAAGATAGTTTTGTTCTTCCTTTCCACAACTCCATTCTGTTGAGGTTTCCAGGGAGTAGAAAATTGTCTCCTAATGCCATGCTTCTCACAAAAGTTATTAAAATCACCAGATGTGAATTCTCCACCATGATCAGGCCTTAAACATTTAATCTTCAATCCTATCTCAGTCTCAACATTAGCTTTAAAGATTTTAAACTTTTCAAAAGCCTCAGATTTCTCCCCTAGAAAAGTAACCCACATAATTCTAGAATAATCATCAATGATTAGCATAAAATGTCTATCACCTTGAAAACCTTTAACTCTAGTAGGGCCACACAAATCAGTATGAATAAGATCAAGATCATCATTAGATTTATCTTGTATACTCTTAAGAGAGGTTCTGACCTCTTTTCCCATTTGACATTCTTTACATACCGGATTATAGGGCTTCACAATCTTAGGTATATATCTAACTGCCTTAGTTGAACTGATCTTTACAATGCAATCAAAATTCACATGACATAGCCTTTTATGCCATAGCCAACTCTCATAAATTTGTGCAATCAAACATGTCTTCTCACCAGAATTCAAATCAAATATATTACCATTTGTCTGTGTACCGGTTGCAATCTCCAAACCAGATCTATTAACGATTTTGTATTTTCCATCCTTGAACTCTAATTGAAATCCCTTATCCACCAATTGACCTACACTCGAAAGATTATGCCTTTAACCTTCAACATAATAAACATTATCAGTATTGTGCTTACCATCCAATGATATAGTTCATTTTCCCTTGATCATACATGCTCTATCATCTCCAAATCTAACTAGACCGCCATCAAATTATTGCAAAGATAGAAACTTCCTTTTATCTCTAGTCCTATGATGTGAAAAACCACTATCAATTACCCATTCATCATTATCTTCAATTTTAACAACAAGTGCCTTCTCTTCAGGTACATTCTCTTCCAGTGCTAGAACATCTTCCTTGATAGCCAGGAACACCCATTCCTTTCCATTGTCTGAACCACTAGAAGAGTCTTGTGTTGATTCATCATCAGAATCAGTCACACCTTCCTCATCCGCTATGTAGCATGATTTGTCTATGTTTTTCTTGTACTTATACTTGTTCTGATATCCTGGGTTAGGCTTAAAAGATCTTCTAGCTCTTTCTTCAAATCTTGAATTCCTTTCAGGACATCTAGATTCAAAATGACCAATATTATTACATGCAAAACATTTAAAAGGTGGTTTTCCTTCATACTTACTTCCTACTAGTCCTTTAGGTACTCTTCTATCAAATAGGGCTTCAAGTTGCTCAAATTCTTCATCTTCTCTCTTCATATCATCCAAATCCTTTACATATAAAGCTTTCCAATCTTTCTTTTCGAGTTGATGATGTAGATGCATGAACAACAGGTTCAAACTTCATAGCTCCAGAAGGTCCAAATTCTTCAAGCTCAAAAGCAGATAATTTGCCAACCAAGGTATCTCTATTGACAAAAGTATTAGCCATTGTTCTCAATTCATTAATTGCAGTAGTCTTCATCTTGTAAGCCAATGGCAAATCTCTCAGAACTTTAGAAACTATTTCATCTTCACTCAGAGTTCCACCACAACATTGAACTCCCATAACAATCTCATTGAACTCCCATAGTAATCATTTCATCTTCTTCCATCTTCAACTTTTCATATCTCACTGGTAACCATCAAGTTTAGCAATCTTAACAGTAGGGTCACCTTCATTAAGTGTCTTCAGCTTATCCCATATAGCCTTTGTAGATGATTTGTCAGTTAATTCTATTATTTGTTGATCAGAAAGTGCACACAAGAGGGCTTCTCTTTCTCTACAATCATTCTCAAGCTCCTTATCCAAGTTTTCCAGAGGAGGATTGCCAGATGCTGGATTATGAGGTGTAACACCATTCTCTGTTATTTCCCAAATTTCCTTACTAAGACATCTTAGATGAGTCTCCATCTGAATCTTCCATACTCTGTAATTTGTTCCATCAAGCCTAGGAATATGTCCCTGAAAGATGGCTCTAGATTAACTAGATGAACTTGAACTGTTGGTTGCCATAGGATCTTCCTCAAGCGGTTAAGCTTCTACAGACAGGACTAGATCTTTGATACCAATTGTTAGACAGTTCAAATGACCAAAATACAACTGAGTGGGGGCGTGAATCGGTTGCCTCAGATTATCAGAACCTTAAGCAATTAAAACTTTAATACCTGAACCCAAAAGATCAATACCGGAATGCATAAACCAAATAGCAAAATAGTAGATAAACCAATTAAGCATAAACAATAATCAAAGAATAAATACCATCCACATGACACCAAGATTTGTACGTTGAAAACCTGATAAAGGGAAAAACCATGGTGGGAATCCTACCCACAGTTAGATAATACTTCTACAGTAAGTATGTGAATTACAATTGAGGGGCCTGCACTTGTAAGAAGGCCAATAGTCTAGAGAACATTGCTCATCACAAAAGGAGCCTCACTGACTACGTAGAAATCCAGACTACAATTCGGAAAAAGGAATGAACTGCAAAGATAACATCTCCTATGCTTGAATACAGTTCCGGTTAAGCTCAATACCGGAGGAATAAATCCTCTTACATAAACCCAACTCGATCACCAATGATTGACCAAATCCTTTGCTTAAATGATTATTACATTATTCACTCCTACATCTCCTTTTATGATCTACAATGAGATCTTACATCATATATATACAAATCCTCGACCACAAACAATAAGGTCGGCCACCAAACAATAATGCAATTACATAATTACAAAACATGTCACCCAGAGACCAAACAAATAATATCCAACCCATAAGATATCCCAGAAACACATCGAGAAGTCCAATCCACACGTTACATTAAGTCGGTCCATAACCTATATAATATCGGGACCCAATATAGGCCCACACAAACTAAAGCAATGATCCCAATCAACTAAGTCTTGAACATGATCACCATCAGCATCCTGAATCTCCACTAGAAGCCACACCAACACCACTTATGCATAACATCAAATATCTTCAACAAAGCTCTACCAGTGAAACCCTCACCCGAACAAACCAAGCTTGCTAGCATCCGATCACCAAATCCAAAACCAACTGACTGAACATGAATCTGAGTAGCATGAATAAGCCAATTGCATAACCCAAACATACCTGAGCATACCGGATCATGATGATCCAATCCAACCAGAAACCAAACATCGTACTAGGACTAGAAGGATACCAGTAAACAACCAAAACATCTAGTGTTGACATCAATGACAAAACATCAATGTAACACATAATCAATTCCTCCAAATGGCCAACATTTACAACTTTGTCATTTTCAAGGGCCAAGTCTTTGTGAGCTCGTCTTTATCGATAACTTTTGACAATGCACATGGGCATACTTTCTCAAGTAATTGAGGTTTTCACCACTTTTAGGACTTTCAAATCAATTTGTAAGGTGTTTGAATCAAACATTTTAGTATTTCTACAATGAGAATTTTATTCAAAATCAATACACAATTTTTTATTTTACTTAATTAAATAGTGTAACTGAGAGGAAGAACAATAATTTATGAGAGATTTAAAATTACATTATTTATTTCAAGGACATAGTGCTCACTTTTTGATAAAAAGAATCAATTGCACTAACTACATTTAAAATAGAATTTTCTACAAGGTAGTCTAAAATATGAGTCTCGATTAGGCTTAGTTCCATCTCAAGCCTAATATGTGTTGTTTCTTAGAATTTGGTAGTGATTCTTTGGCATTCATTCTTTTCCATGGACACAAAGCTAAGGATATGAAGAGTTAACCTCTAATATTTATTGGATGATATAAGGATGTGAAGGATTTTAGGGTATTTGATCTTATCACTTGGGATACCTTCATTCATGAGATATCCTATTTGATGAAAACTTCATATAGATGGATGCATCATCCCCTAATTACACTTCATTACCTAATCATCCATCTATTAAGGACTATTTTCTTCTTGAAAATGATCTTAGGATTATATTATTGATCCACCACCTCCCAATCCACCATCTTTGCCCCACTAGCCCCACACTGCTCTTAAGGAGGTTAGATTGTTAGTTGGTGATCCTACAAATTATTGTAACATAATTCACAAATAGTAGGTGCCAATATTTTGATTTGTGCAATTTTAGATAATCATGAAAGATTTTCAAATGCAAGGAGTATTCAAAATGGGATAATTCTATTTCCAAGGAGTATTGCTCTTTGATGAAGAATCACACATGGAATCTTATATCTCTTCCTAAAGGAAGAGAGTTTATTTGGTACAAGTGAATGCATAAAATCAAAATTTTTAATAGATGGGTCCATTAAGAAGTAAAAAGAATTACTTATAGATAACATTTTTCATAAATTGAGGGAATTTCAATTATTCCAAAAACTTTGCTCTTATTGCTATGATAGATTATATTTATTTAGTACTTTCTCTTACTATATTATAGGGATGGTCAAATTATCAATTCTTGTGAAGTGTGCTTTCTTATGCAATTCTATTCATTAGAAAATATATATGGAGTAGCCACCACTATTTGTGCAAGATTTTTCATTTGTTCTCAGATGTCAGTTTTTGTTGTATGGTCTGAAAAATCCCCTTGGATAGTTTATACTTTTAGAGACTTGGGGATGATCTTTTGTTACTTATTTTATATGTGAATGATGTGATTCCAATAGGTTCCTAAACCTCTATGGTCTATGGTATTCAAATATCATTGATGGAGTAGTTCGATGATTGTTCATGAGCTTCTATATTTCTTCCTTGGTCTCCAAAATTTTCATTCATTTGAGGGTATTTTTATTATTTAAAACCAATATGCTCTTGATTTTTTAAATATATTTTGCATCATTGTTTACAATCCTACCCCCACTCCATTTTAGTAAACTGTCACATTTTCTAAAAGTTGAGATACATCTAAAATTGATTCTATATTGTATTCACTGTTGGTTCAAAATATTTTTTACTTGACACATAGTTGTCCTAGTATTTCCTTTTTGGTTGTTCCTATCACTTTTTTCTCTTTGAATCCGCATGATTCCTTGGAAGTAAACTAAATGTATCTTGAGGTATACCTAGATCACTTCACATTTTATCATTCACTACACATCATGACCTTCTAGATTGTGGGTTTCATAACGAAAATTGGGTTGGTGATGTTGATGATGAAAAGTTACTTCTAGATTTTTTTCACTAATTTTGATTGCATGGTCTTGCAAGAAGGAGATAGGTGTGATTATTTATAGCTAATGGGTTCTTTGGCTTCACTCCTTGATAACATTATTTTGTTTTCCTTCTTATCATCCCACTACTCTTTGGTGTGAAAATCAAATTGAGATGTAAATTTCAAACAATTTAGTGGAGAATCAGTGAGCTAAGTACATTGACATCCAAATGCAATTCATTTAGTAGCTCATTTAAGGTGTTGTTGATTGTTTCAAGTGTTTTCCTATTAAGGAGAAAGTTGTGAACATATTCTTTAATAATTTGAAATCACCTCATTATCTTAACATTTGATCAATTCTTGTTGTGAAGGAAGTTTTCCTTGGGGGATCATTTTGCACCCTTCACTTGTACATATTTATTTTTATGGTTTCTCTCTTTTTTGGGTGTTTTTTCCCTATTGGTTTTTCCTTTTTTTTCATTTGTGAGAATTGAACCTTTTTCCATGGGTACCTCAACTTATTATTGAGACCCATCTTTTAGCATTTTTATTCCTTTTTCATCTCTAAATTACACTTAAAGGGGGTTGGTGGTATAAACAAGGCTATTCCCTAACCAATTTCCCTTTTTAGTCATTTTCACATCTAGTTTTTGTACTTAGGGCATTTACTTTTGTTTCCTAAGCCATGAGAATGTGAAATTTGTTATACCCTCATATTGCTTATGTCTCACCCTACCCTTTATATACAAGGGCCATCTATGTGCATTTAATTCCATTTCATTATATATATTATTGTAGGAATATAGATATTATACCATTTTGTTGTGTTTTTTTATGAAAGGTAATTTTGATATTGTTGATGATTCTTTCTTATGAAATTGCTTTCAATGACTTCAACAATTTGAAACAATAGCAATGATGTAGTCTTCAAAAACGACATTTGCTATCAATGACAAAACAATAGTGTTTAATTTTTTTGAATTTTAGGCCCATTGGAATTGTTTTTTTGAACATTTATTAAATTTTATCAATTATAATGAACAAACTATAACGAATTTAAGGATGGTCTCAACTAATAATTTGTGCTACTTTCTCTATAGATTCTTTTTTTAAAATTTGATTTTAATATAATTATTTATATCATAATTCATTAGTTCTTAGTAATTATTTTTTATATATTTACATTCATAGGTATCTTCCTCTAAGAATGAATGAGTACCTCCTACAATGCAAAGAAATTGACAATCTAAAATTCCATTAAGGTTTATTTATCAAATAAATATTAGTCACTAACATAGAATCACAATAATTATTTACTTCCCTTTTGTGTTCAAGCATACTCTATACCTCCTTTAACATGTGCGCAACACCTACCTCAATGGCCACAACGTTCATTGTATGAAGCCATTTTCTATGTGATGTGGTATGGATTCCTAGTTGTGTAAGTTGCATACTCACCCCATTCATTGTTTTGGTATCACACAACACACATTTCAGTTTGGAAAACCATTCTATTGGTTGTGGTATTGTGCACCACACACAAACACCAAAAGTATCCATGTACCTAGGTGTATAGTGCTTAGCCATACTATATTATAGCTAGTAACAATAGTTTTAATAACTACTACACCAAAGAAACTTTATTTCCTAAAGGAGAAGGTGCAATGAAACACATCAATATATTTTGAATCAATTGAGAGGATTTTAAGTATTTTAATAGGTATACTGAACCACCTCTATCTTATAGAAAAATGAATTTACATTTTGAAACCATGTTAATTAAATTAATAAAAAACATGTTAAAGTGGATTAATTTAATCACACATAATAGGGTTGGCTTTTACATATTTTTAAATTTGGCTATACATTAAGAAAACAAGTTTCTAATGTAAAAGATAATAGTTACAACAAAATAGAAGAGTTCATTATCAAAATTCCTCAGACAAAAATAAATTTCCAATGTTATTGTAGTTGCATTAGCATTCATACTTTCTTTCAAATGTACTATGTGCAATTTAAAGTAAACAAGTCTTGTAAAGTGTTAGAAAATATTGCAAAATAAATATACATCAACAAAGAATCAATGCAAAAAAAATTATAAAAAATTAACCCAACATTGAAAATATGTAGGTTCAAAATAAGAAACCAAAATGTAGACTATTGGATTTGGTAAAATAGTTCAACTTGCAACTTGCATCCATAATAGAAGGAAAGTGGACAATTACATAGGAACTTATTGGAATTATGAAGCCCTCTTTTTGATCTTTTAGCTTTCACAAGCAACCAATGAAAATAGAACTTGTGCTTAATATATATGTATCTAAGACTAAGAGTTAGGTGTGAATGTGTGTAAACTTAAGCTAAATGTATCTAAAATTAAAATGTTGCAAATCATAATAAACTAGCATACCTATAGTTTGAAAAATATGTGTGAAAGATGTCGAGAGGTATCAATTGTGTGTTGTATATGTTGCAACAAAAAACAAAGAGATTTATAGGACTCTTCGCTCTAATAAATTTGGCCTAAATTACTGCATTCTCAATGGAATTTCATGTTTCTATATGATTAAAAATTTGGTGACCATTGCATGGAGAAAAGGCTTGTCCATCACTCCTTTCATGGATCGAACCCTTCTCAAAGCGTGGGTACCTCCCACCATCGCCTACCAACACTACAAGTTCTGCAAGCTTCAAGTTGAGAATCTTATATATAGAACTCACAACACTCACTACCAATTTCAATGGAAGAGGAAAGGATATTTTGTTGTAGTCTATGAATTTTTTGGCATCCTTCAACCATTATCTTTTGCATCTTTGGATGTCGTTAAAAAGAAGTTCATGCATGATATGGATTGCCAATTAAACTACTTGCTAAGATGTCAATATACAATGAGGTCGCAAATGGGTTACCTCATCCCCATTTAAACATTCAACAATAGCACCTCAGTGAGGTTTGAACCATGATGACAAGAACAACAACACATCAACTTAACAATCACACCAATACTAACTCTTAATCTTAGATACATATATTAAACACAAGCTCTATTTATATTGATTGATTATTAGATGTACAGATATATCATTATTTATTTTAAATAAATAAATTACAAGATTTTTGTAAACTATGCAAAGTAAACAGGGAGATACTGATCCAATCGTGCCAATGTAACTTACAGCATTAGATAAGGAAAAGTTATACAATTTGCATACAAACGCATGATAGGGTCATCTTATCATATAATAAATACGAAAGCAAACATACTACAGTAGAATGCAAGATGCACACAAAGATATGCCTATGGTTTATAAAGTGGAGAGCCTAGGCGAATCAAATGAGGAGTAAGAATTAGAAGTAAAAATACTCTTAAAAAGCATTGTAGAAGAAATACGTCTCTAAGAAACAGAAGCATAATGTTTTTAACATAAATGTCTTACCCTTACCGACTCTATATGGTAGTGTAGGGAATGCTTCAAATGCTACGTACAAAACTAAATGTTGTTGAGCACTATTGCCAGTTGTAGAGACAATACATTTATGCTTTTGCCCAAGAGAGAAACTGTATGAACCAGAAAGAAAAGATTTAGAATTTATGAGAAGAGATGAAAAGAAGTCTTATACAGTTAAGTTGTTTTTGATTTTAAGTAAAAGGGAAAACGAGATTCTTTATCTAATAAGGAGAGCACACAAAACAGCTGACGCAAAGTTGCTATCACAAACTTGTAAGTATGAATAACATTCAAATTAAAAAAATCTTTCCCACAAGAAAACGGATGCGTCTATTTTGGCTTCAAAATGGCAGTACGGATTGACTAACACGCAGCGCATTTTATACCGTCGATTTTGCAATAAACGGTTACAATTGACTAACACATCACTATCATGCTGTACGAAAGATCCATTTTGAAACCAGAATAACCGCGGCTGAAGAAAACAACTATATATATGTTCATATGCAATGAACAAAATACTTTTCTTTTAGAAGAAAAAAAAAAAAAACCAACGAATAGAAAGACATATGTGGCATAATATACGAGTGAAAAAAATAATTTAGAAGAGTCAAAATGAGTAGGATAAACCTAATCTTTTTACACACAAACTAGTGATTAAAAAATGTTGTTACCGTGCATTGGGATTGAGAAAAATCCAGGAACCCAACAAATAAAATACAAAAAAGTGGCCTTGAATTTTTGAATGAATAATTATTAGTTTTCAGCTGCAAAAGAGGCATTTCGCATGGAAGAATTAACATTTCAAAAGACCAATCAAATGGAATGTTATGAGTTGTAAAGAACGTTGTTAGAATAATTTGCATGGACAGAGCAGGCATTAAGGATAAGGAACAGATTCTTCTTTTTAAAATGTTTATACCTTTCTTTGTTGTTCACCATGATGCTCAAAATGGAATGATTTGCTTTGCTTTCAAAATCTTTTCAATCTTTTTACTGATCATAATGATAATTATTATGAATTCGTATAAGGGAGAAGAAAGATGTTTAAGAGATAACATGACTATAAAATACTTCAAAAATACCCCATGTTTTAGGAATATGGCAATTGTTTTCAATTTAATAAGAGAGATCAGAAGTGATTTTATCAAATTTAATCTACAATTGGATTTGTCTATTTGTTGAAAACACAGATTTTATTTGAACAGCTGGGGTGTGGGGATGTCCCCTCAACTACTATACTCCGGAAGATTGTAGTCACTGGGTATGTCCTCTCCTGGAATAGTTAGGAAAACAATAGCTTTCACTCGATTTATTCAGCTCACCACCAATGACAACTTGGTATTATCCCAATTTAATTACCTGCACAATCTAATGCCTTCATACGATTAGGTGGAACTTTAGGTTCAATGCTGTTGTCCTTCCTAGTCTGTGCTCATAGGATTGCAATTTTATGGTTCTTATTATGGTTGGCCCGTCCAATCTTTCTAAAACAACTCCTCCACTCGTTGATGAGATGGCATTCTGATTCCTGACTAGTCTTTAGCGGATGCGTCTATTCAGGGTTTTAAAATGACAGTAAGATTCATTAACACTTGTGTTAGTCACGTATTTTACACTATCGATTTTGAAATTAATGGCTGTGATTGACCAACCTGTCACTAACATGATGTACGAAAGGTCTGTTGTGAAACCAGAATAGATGCGGCCGCGGCTATTCTGGCTCCAAAACAGATCTTTCATACAACCTGATAGCAATGTGTTAGTCAATCGCAGCCATTTATTACAAAATTGACAGTGTAAAACATGCGACTAACATGCATGTTAATCAATCCGTAATACCATTTTAGAACCAGAATAGACGCGACAGAACCCATACCTTTAACCCCATCTATTAAAAAATGGAAATGGTGGGTCGAGGGAATGCATCATCATTTATCCCCCAGTGTTGGACATAATCAGCTTCATTTATTCCTCTTAACGTAGACTTCCTTCTCACGCTGTCTACTGTCTTTCTCCATAATCAACAACTTCATTTATTCTTCATTTAGTCCTCTTAACGTAGACTTCCTTCTCACGCTGTCTACTGTCTTTCTCCATAATCAACAACTTCATTTATTCTTCATTTAGTCCTCTTAACGTAGACTTCCTTCTCACGCTGTCTACTGTCTTCTCCATAATCAACAACTTCCTTCTCACGCTGTCTACTGTCTTCTCCATAATCAACAACTTCATTTATTCTTCATACCGTAGACTTCCTTGACGTTGTCTACTGTCTTCTCCATCACTTTGATGTGTGTGCATTTACTTCTCCAGCTTCATTCATCCACTTTGCCTCTATTTCGAATGAATCAGGACAGATTTTGAATAAGAAAATATTGTGAACGCAATCTCCATAAGATTTTGTCTACGGTGGATATTAAATGTAATTTATTTATTTATTTTCCTTCCTTGGTGGGCATATACATGAAGGTGAAGGCAGGTTTAGGTTTTGTTATGCAGAGAGAGAGAGCATAAGGTAATGTTATGCAGGTCTAGTCTGAAACAAGGGATAGAGAGAGCATAAGCTAATGTTGTGCAGCATAAAACAGGGGATTATGTTTTTTACTTATTTTTGAAACTCTTTGCTTTGTCAAAACAACAAGTGATTTACAATCAACCATGCCAGTTCCAAGCATAAGTTTGTCAAATTCACAAATTCCTCAGTTTAATGGAAAAAAGTACAACTACTAGATAATCACAATGAAGGCATTATTTTATTCTCAAGATTTATAGGAGTTTGTTCAGAATGACTACCCATAACCAACAGATGCAACAACATACAATGCATTGTCTCAAGCGCAGAAAGACTTATTGAAGGATAATAGGAAAAGAGACTCCAAATCTCTCTTCTATATCTTTCAAGGGGTGTATGAGAGCATATTTTCAAGGATTTCAATAGCAACAAAATCAAAACAAATATAGGGTATTCTTCAAACTGCCTATCAAGGTGTAAAGTGGAAAATTGGATCCTAGTGACTCCCCACCTAGGACAGAGAAAGGAAGCCACTAGAATAATTTTCACTTAGAAAGAACTTTACATTCAAAAGAGGGGTTGAATCCGCTAGATCCAAATTCGAGGGGAATAGGGATGTGAATTCTGAGTGGATTGCAAGTGATTGAAGTGTGATTTATCCTCTTTTGTAAACGCGAAAGTTGACTTGTTGACTATGTGAAAAAGAAAGGGAAAATGAGTGAAATGAGGAGCTACCGGTTCGGGATTGCGCTGTAACTTTGGATATGAGTTAATTAGACGGATACGGATCTGCCCTGCAAATTTGGAGAAAATTAGTTGGGACCGTGGTGGGAATGTACATGGTCTTCCACAAAATCCGCAAAACGAAAAGGGTTCTTCCGTCTTTGCAAATGAAGCTCAAACCTGCAATTACAGTTGCACACTTGCAACCTACACATAGAAAAGAGAAGAAAGGGGGGTTGTGGATAGGGGTTTGCCTCAGCCAAATCTCGGTTGAGGAATCAACCTTGAAAGAAAGTAATTGCAAATGCTTGAATGTAAACAATGGAGATGTATACCTTGTAGATCTGCAACTTGTTGATGATGATTGCTTTGCTTCTTGAATGTAACCACAAATGTTGTATGAAATGGCATGTAACATGACAAAACCCTAACACACACATGCTTGCAAATGAATCTTGTAATGTTGCTTCAATGGATGAATGAAAAAGACTTGAATGCTTGATGATGACCTTAAAATCTTGTATCTTCTCCTTATGCTCCTTATCTCTCTATCCATTATCCGTCCGTCCATGAATGAGGGTATTGAATTCCTTTTTATACATGTCTCAAGGATTAATTTTCAACCACTAAAGGTCGACAAAGAGGAATTGCAAACCCTGAAGACAAATTGTGCATAGGAGATCGGGCAGACCGAACATAGGGCCACCCTTAGGGGTGAGGACAAGGGTGCCACGCCCCTATCCTAGGGGGACAGGGGCGCCATGCCACTTTCCTGCCCTATTTTGGGGTCCAGATAGGGTCTAGAGCAGATACAAGACATGAAGGAGAAAGAGTGAAGGGTTGGAAATGTAGAAATAGGTCTTAGTAAGGGAAGGAGATGTCGTCACCAATGTGAGGACACAAAATGTGGTTAAAATTGCATGGGTTGCAATTTTATGACACTACATTTAGCCCCCACTTTAGCGGGAGTATGGCTTACGCCACTATTGTTGGTAAAGTAGAAGAAAAGAGAGATGAAGATGAGAGATGCAGAGCAATACCATAAGGAGTACAAGACATCACTAATATTGAGGAGTAAAAAGCCCCAAATCTTAGGGTCTTAACTACTTCGGTGCTCCTGCATCAACCAGATGAACTACTCTAGTGCTCCTGCATCAAACTCTCGGGGTTAATTGAAAAGTGAGTCCCATCACTTGATCTGGTTCAGCGATCTGTCAGTAGGTTCTTGCAACTGCCTCATGGATTCGATGGTCTGACTATAGGTTTTGGTTGCCTCTCCTCGGCGAATCTACCGGACCACCCTGTAGCCTACCTCGATTCGACAATTTGTTCAAGTCTCCCCCTACCAATTGCCTCAAGTGCAAGCTTCTAGGTTCGGAGGTCTACTTGCAAACATTGTACTGCCTCAATGTTTGGCTATCTAAACAAGTCCACAAGCTACCTAAAGTTCTTTTCAACCAACCGGTCCATCAACAGGTTCATAAGCAGCTCTTCCCCCATCAACAGGTTAATAACTAGCTCTGATACCACTTGGTGTAGTCATCAGTTAGGAGGGACTTTAAAGATCAATCCAGACCGGACAGCAAGAGAAAACACAACAGAGACAAGAAACTATGATGGAGGCAATGCATAACTGAATATATTAGATCATGAAAACTGATTACAGATAACCGGTAACATCTGCGATACAAGATTAGGCTCACTGGCCTACTACAAACATGCTCAATTACAGAACAAGTCACAACTGGGACCTCAAAACTTTTGATCTAGCTTCTATGCTCTATGGGTAAGTGCACCAAGATGGTGAACAAAAGGAGGGGTATAATGGCCCCCCCTTTTTTTTTCTTTTCTGAAGACAGGTAAAACTAAATTTCAAAGAGATATTTGAAGGTCATGCACTCAAAACTAGGAGTTGAGAAAAGAATAAGAATTGTAGTACTCTGAATCTAGTTTCTAAATTACTAAAGTTTTCTAAATTAGATAAGATTAAGAGGGTCAAACCTCTCGCTCACGAAAAAATATTCTTGATTTTTTAGAAAAGCATACCATAGCTGTTTTCGTGCGCTGCACAAAATATATAGTTATATTTAGTATTTTGTAAAACCCTTTGGTAGGATGATATTTAAGAGTTAGATCTAGAAGTTGTGTATTTTTTTATAATTTTATGTTGAGTATTTTTTTTTATGATTTTTTGAAGTGACTGCATCCTGAAAATTTGGTACATGTTTGTGCTCTGGGCATAACCTGCATCAAAATAATAAAAAATGCAAACTTCTTTTTTAAAAGTGTATAGAATCTAGTGGAGAACAATAATATGTAATTTATTTTGAATTTGGTCAAGTATATCAAAATTTATTAAAAAAATGGTAGGCATATGTAAGGATTGCCAAGGCATTGGTAAAGAAAATTAAAGTTTACAATGCTAGTGTTGTCCAAAAATAGAAAAATTTATATGGTCAGAAAGATGAGAAGACGTGTGAGATTATAGTGCTAATTTTAGAGATACCCACTTGATCATTTGTAACCTGATGACGACAAAGTCAAGAAATCATGTTGGAAGATGAGAAAACGTGTAAAGGGACAAAAATGGAGAGAAAATGGGCTTGGAAGCCTTAGGGTTGTTTTCCAACCCTCACCAAGCCAAAAACCACATGGGTCCTGATGTGAAAGATAACCCACTAGGGTTTTGAAAAACAAAAAATATCATTCATAGTTCTACATAACCTGTACGGGTTATGTAGAACTAAAACCATCATTTTGAGTTTCACAAAACCCATACAGGTTATTAAGACATCAAAATGTATGCTAGTAAACTTAGCATTTACTACACATATGTATAGATATACATATATAATATGTGTTTATGTATGTATATATGCATATCTATAGTGTCTATAGTTATATATACATATATTTATATAGATATATGTATATATGTTTGTATACATGCATGTCTCTCTCTCTCATCTTCCTTCCCCCATCACCATCTCTATCTATTCTGAGCCCTAATTATCCTCCTTGAGTTCTATCTCATCTCTCTCCCCCTCACACTTCTCTCTTTGTCGAATCTCTCACCCTCTTCTCCTTCTCGTTCTCTCTACCTCATGTCTCTCACCCTCTCCTCTCTCTCTCTCTCTCTCACACACACACACACACACACATTATCCTATCCTATTCTCACCCTCTCCCACTTCTCTCTCTTTCTCTCCTCCTCCCTCTCCCTCTCCCCCTCTCCCTCCCCCTCTCATTATCTTATCCTATCTTATTCTCTCTCTCTCTCTCTCTCTCTCTCTCTCTCTCTCTCTCTCTCTCTCCCTCCCTCCCCCTCTCCCTCTCTTTATCATATTCTCCCAATCTCCACCCTCTCTCCCTCTCCCTCTCCCTCTCCCTCTCTCCCAATCTCCTCACTCTCCACCCCGTCTCCTTATCCTATTCTCTCCCTCTCTTCCTATCCCCTATTCTCTCTCTTACCCCCTATCCCCCTACTCTCTCTAACTCTCTCTCACCCCCTCTCCTTATCCTTCTCTCTCTCTCTCTCTCTCTCTCTCTCTCTCTCTCTCTCCCTCTCTCCCTTCTCTTTCTTTCCCTATCTCTCTCCCTCTCTTCCTATCCCCTTCTCTCTTTGTCTCTAACTCTCTCTCCCTCCCCAACTCCTTATCCTATTCTATCCCTCTCTTCCTACCCCTACTCTCTCTCTAACTCTCTCTCTCACCCCCTCTCCTTATCCTATTCTCTCTCTCTCTCTCTCTCTCTCTCTCTCTCTCTCTCTCTCTCTCTCTCCCCCACTCCTTTTCCCAATCTCCCCTCCATCCTATTCTCACCCTCTCTCTCTCTCTCTCTCTCTCTCTCTCTCTCTCCCCACTTCCTCTTTGGTTCCTAGTTCTACATAACCCATACAGGTTATGATAAATTGTGAACATTCCTATTAGGTTTGCATAACCTGTACACATTTTGAGGAACTTTTCTTTTTTACTATTATTTTTGGCTACCAAGCCTAGCACGCTTTTTAATTTCATAGAACATGCACAAGTTATGAAAAAATTCATTTTTTTTTGCATGTGGCCACTTCTTTGTTCACCATCTTAGTGCACTTACCCCTATATTTCCTCTAATCTACATTCTAATTATCGATTACAATGATTTATACAATCCAAGGGGATCCAGTTGGCCCAAAAAAGGATCAAATGCTGAAGAAAAAGATTAAACGTGTAAAACCAACAATGTCGGCCTTCGCCAAAGAGATTCCTCTAGAAAATCCAAAGGATGAAGTGCAAATCAAAGGGAAGTTTGGCCACACGCCAAGGAACATCGGAATCAACACTCAAGGCTCTGCAAGCTATGGAAGGGATCCGATAGATTCACCAACAAATAGGTCCAACCAGTTTCAGTGCTAGAAAATTGTCTTGGAAACGAGAATCGATAACTTGCCAGAAAATGATCCAAATGCTCTGCGGTTTAGGAATAAGGAATATGAGCATGTCCTCAAGAAAAATCCAACTCCACAAGATCCAATGAGCCAATGCAAGAAAATGCAGAATGAAATGTTGAAACTACAAAAATAGAAAACAAATAGAAAATAAATATTTTGGGTTGATGCAAGATTTCCAAGAACCGGGGATGCTCCTGCATCAAACATTTGGGGTTGTTGAAAAAATGAGTCTCTCACTTTTTCGAGGTCAAAGGAAAACCGAGGTGATCTATCTTTTCCTGAGAAATCCAAGATGAATCTTCAACTGGTTTGTCCTTCCATTTTACAAGATACTCCTTATATGGTCTACTCCAGGTGCTATGAATCTCGAATATGATCAAGACAAAGAACTCAAGATGATAAATCCAAATCCACAACGTAGAATCCAAAAACATGAAAAAATGCAACGATCTCCAAGCAACTCCACTGTTAACTGCTTCAACCGGATGAACTACTCCAGTGCTCCTACATCACAATGTATTTTCTGAGATCTCTATCATTGAAGGAAAAAGTGTTGTGGAAATCACTTGAGTTTTGGTTGCTAAGTAGATTTATAGTTTACATGAGTGATTTCCGGAAGACCCCTTCATTCAGAATCTAGTATTTTGCTAGTCATGGTTGATTTTTTTTTTTGCATGAAGTGTTGGTGTTAGTTGAGATAGTTGAATTCCTATTCGGCTATTTGTATTGAAATATGATCTATGAATCCTATGCTATGGTGTCGATGGAATTTGTATCTTGAAGATGGAAGTTGTTATGCTTGAAAATCATGCCTATGGGCCCGACAAACCTTTGTTTTGCTCCAGTAATTGAAGTGTGTGTTTCGGTAATTAGAGTGAAAGCGTATAGAAGATCTGTGAAGGCCGAATCAGTTCGTGTTTTGATCAAGGAAAATTTGAGTAGCATGTTGATTCAAGCACTGCATTATTTGTATAAACCTTTTGTGCTTGGCTAACATGTGTTGTTCTTCAAAACATTGCAACAATTATTGAGAAAGAAATCAGGGAGGTGATATTTTATTTATCTAATTTTGGTAATTATAAAGATGATTACGATATGTATGCATATGGGGTGGTGAGAATGGAGGAAGAGGTCAATGCAATGAAGCATATGAAAATAACTGATTTCTATAATATTTTAGTACAAATTTATATGCAGGAATAAAGAATAGTGTATATGTTGTTGAACAATTTTTGTGGAGGAAACTAGATTGTGGTGGGTTAAATCCAACAAAAGGAAAGAGGAATGAAGAGCCAATTTGGTATACAAGGATGAGAAATGTTCTAGAAAAATGTTAGACTTGAAAAGAAAGAAGAAAAATACTACAAGGTACCCATTCATAGGATTGGAGAATGCTACAAGGTTGTCTTCAATCTAAAAGGGTAGTCCAACTACTCAAATCCATTGGTGAGCTATGCTGACAAACTTCCTACTGGATGTGTCTAATGCAAGAGCATCCAAGCTCACACGAAATCCTGCATCACCAAAAAAAGTTATTTTCATATTTATTTTTTTCTTTGTTGGTGTAGGTTGGAGCTTCAAGAGAATCTTTTGAAATGTTGAAGAATAAAATATTATTTTATCAATACTTGGCTTTCATTTAAAAATAAAATACAAACATGGTGCTTAATGTGATTTTTAAAGTATTGTATTGTATAATTTCAAGGTTTCAAAGGTTGAAGAGATTAAATGGCATGTTATAAACTAAAAATGAATTAATTTACTCCATTTGGATTACTAGGGAAGTGTTCATAAGGAATGTGGCCATTGGAATTCCATTCTTGTTTTAATATTTCATTTCACATGCCATACACACTTCTCTTGTGGCATGTGAACAAGAGAAGAGCGAAAGATATGTGAGTAGAAAAAGTGTAATATGTGTAAGAGAAAAGGTGTGTAAGTGTGGAAAGTGCAAGTGTAGTGACAAAGTTGTAGTAATCCCTTACAAGATTTGCTGCAAGCAGTTGGATTGACAGATTGAAGACAGAGTTGCAGTAATCCCTTACTAAATCTGCTGCAAGCAATTGAATTGATAGATTGAAGACAATGTTGCAGTTATCCCTTGCTAGATTTGTTGCGAGCAGTTGGTTTGATAGATTGAGGATAGTGTTGTAGTAATCCCTTACTAGATCTACTACAAGTAGTTAAGTTGACAAGTTAGAGAAAATGTTGTAGAGATCCCTTACTAAATCTGTTGTAAGTTGTTGTTTTGATATTTGAGCTTATCTTGGAATTGACCTCATGCATTTGGAGATGCAATTTTTATTAGTTCACTTATTTCTATTGCAGTGAGCATTTCGACAATAAGTCATGTTGTAATCAGGTAGTGAGCCACCCTTTTGTAAACACCATATAACTAGTTATATTGTCTTGAGAGTTAACCCTCTCCATGGTTTTTCCCATTTGGGTATTCTATGTCTAAAAATATGGCGTCTATCTTGTGATTATGTTTTTCCATTTATTCTACATCTATTGATTCATGTTGATGAGATTAATTGCTAAGGTTAAGATTTGTGGAAAGTTTTTATTGTTATGGGAATTCTGATTCACCACCCCACTCCCTCAATTTTCTAGTCCATTCAACCATTCAACATACTTTCCCTCCCTTCTTAGAGGGTGATAAATTTCCTTTATCCAATAGATCAAACAATGTAGTTAGTCTAAAATTGCATCATTAGCTCTAACATGTATAAACATGATTAAATAGCTCAATAAAACTTAATGATTTTTCAAATAAAATCTTTACATATGCATTATGAACCAGTATTCAATGATATTAAATAATATCACATATCTTTGCATTAAATATAACAAAGTATATGTGAACAAGAGAGATGTAATATCATGAGTGATTTGTCAATTGACATGTTTAAATTAGCTGTAAAAAAGAATTAGGGATGACTGATTTGGGTTTAATGAAGTGCGCTCTTAGCATTGAAGTAAGTTAAAATGATAAAGGTAAATTCATTTCACAATCCAAATATGAAAATTATATTTTGAAAATGTTTAACATAATGAATTGTAACTCAAACACAAAATCAATTGATGCAGAGCCCTTCACACACTTAAGGATAGGTCCAAAAGGTTTAGTTTGACCCCTTCAAATGATAACAAGGATCTGGGTGAACTCACAAAGCTAGTTCCCACATTCACCAACGAAGCAATTTGGCGAAAGTGGGGATTTTATTTTTTGAGGGGTTCGAGCAAAATACGCCTGTTTGATCGAACTACCCCTCTGATTTCAAGCGAACCGGCTTGCGATCGTGGGTTCACTCGAACCACGGGTGGATTTTTTGGTTCGAGCGATCCCACCAAAATACTCATACGGGCCAAAATTAAGCATGTGGGTTCGAGCGAATGGGGGTTCGATCAAACCCTTTATGGTTCAAGTGAACCCAATTCGATCGAAGCACTGTTCATTCAAACTGTGCTATTAGAGGTTTCTCCCAAAAAATTTCAGAGTTCTAAAGAATTTATGACTTTGGATCTCTGGTTCAAAGCATGAATGAAATAATCTTATTAATCCAAAAATATTAGATGGTAGTACTCGGAGCAAGCTTTCCAATGAGTATAATTTTGTTATATTTTGAATTTATTATGTTCTTGTTTTTTTAATTTTATGGAAAATTGGTTTTTCACTGAACATGAACTTCTCTGTTCAACGCATTGGGAAAAATAAAAAACTAATTCAAAAAAATTCTGAAAAATATCTAAACTCCAGGTATTGATGTCTTCTTTCTAACAAAAAAAATAAATTGAATTTCGATATACATAGAACAAGTTATGTGTTCAAATTTAAACCTATGTCTGAATAATGACTGGTCAGACTTCAAAACTTTATAAAATGAAAAATATTGAACATATCACTATCAAACCAAATGCAAGCCCTGGATATTGATGTTACAAAACAAAATTCATAATAATTGAGTTTTTATCATTTATAGAAAAAAGTTATGCGTTTCGGGAGGCATGTCACTCTTAAAAAATGTAGCTGCTTGTAAAAAACTACTTTTCAAGGGAGATGGAAATTTTTTTAAAAAATCCTTCAAAAAAATTTGAAATAAATGTATATAGAATCTACAAACAAAATGCTACAAATCACTAATTTACATCATCTTCAAATTTTTAATAGTTTAAAAGTTATAGTTCTCGGAAGTTGAAGATTATTTTAAAAATGTTCATCTCAGTGTCAAAAGTGGCAAAAAAGTGGGAACCATTATTGTGAGTTCACCCATCTGTGTGTGTGAAAAGTGGACCTGTATCTACAAGTTGTAAGGCACAACACTTCAATAAACCATTATTTGCATGGGTTAGTTAATCAAAAGAGATAAAATGAAGTGCATTGCAAGTCATCTTATTTCCTTCTAGTATATGCGAGTTTAGATTGCTCTCTGATTGCTAAGCTATCCAGTGACTAGACAACACCTAAATGAAGGATTTTTAAATCTATATGAGCATGAATATGAGCTAAATGGATGCAAGATTTAAGCTAGATATGCAAGATCAATATAACATGATTTAAGTAATACATGAATATTTAAGCTAAATGATTTAAGCAATATGAAATAACTAATATGCAATATCTCAATGCAAATTCTCAATGAACCTAGAGCAAAAACAACATAATAACAATATATTCTCTAGGATCTTTGAATGAGAGATGAGAGCCTGAATTTATAGAAAATTCAGAAAGAAACCAAAGGCTGAGAACAAATGATGATGAGTGGTCAAGATTTTCCAAGAGGAAGCACAATCCAGGTGAATTGATGCGATTGGATGCTTTTCTCAGTTTTAAAGGAAATGGAAATAAAATTAAAATAAAATCAAGAAAAAACTGATTTATTCTCTATTTCATTCAATTTTAATATTTAATTTTTTTAATTGCTTTCTTTGAGATTATTTATCAATTTTTAATTTGTTTTTCAAGATTATCTCCGAATGATTTCTTTTCTCAAATTTAATTTTTTTTGTAAATTAATTCCCTTTTTGATGATTTAATGGCAAATTGATTTATTTAATTAAATATGTTAGGATATTCAATAAAATAAATAGGATAATTGTTTAAAAATGATTTACTTGGAATGATCAGTTAATTAAATAAATATTTAATTAATATTGAGTTATTGATTAATTTGCCATGTGACATTGATGATTTTAGAAATTAATTGTGTGCTCAAGATTTATTTAATTGCCTTTGGTTAGGACCTTGGTGACGTTGTCGAGATTAGGGGCTCATGGTTTAGATGACCATTTTTAGGGTATAACATTTGCCCCTCTTTGAATTAATGTGCGAGCAGCACATTGGTTCAAAGAAAATTTGATGTCTAGGAGATACCAGTTCTGAACTTGATTGATCATGAACTAGATGAAGAGCAAGGTATTTAGCTTGTTTTGAAGCGATGAAACTAAACAGAGTTGATTAAAGAAAAACCGATCCCGAACTTGATTGAACTAGGACCGATAGAGGGTAAAGATACCGAACTTGAACTTGATTGATCAAGAAGCGGATCTTACTGATCTAGAACTTGATTGAACTAGATATAGTGAGCGAGGATAAAATCAATCTTGAAATTGATGGATTAAGTGAAGATAAATTGTCCAGCTTGATTCAATGCGATGAAACTGAACAGAGTTGATTAAAGAGAAACCGATCCCGAACTTTATTGAACTAGGACCGATAGAGAGAAAAGATACCGAACTTGAACTTGATTGATCAAGAAGTGGATCTTACTAATCTAGAACTTGATTGAACTAGATACAGTGAGCGAGGATAAAATTCATCTTGAACTTGATGGATCAAGATATGATGAGCGAAGATAAACTGTCCAGCTTCATTCAATGCGATGAAACTGAACACCTGCTTAGATTGAGTGTGTGATAAAAGACACTCTTTAAACCCTTGATTGAGTTTAAACAAATAATCATCTTGATGAAAAGCAATGAAACTGATTAACGTTAAGAGACTGATTCAGACAAAGACAATATCAGCTTGATATGAAGCGATAAAACTAATATGCCCCTAGAGATTGATTTGATGAAGCTTAGCTGCTTGAAGATTTGAAAATTTTCTCGACATTTGAAGATGTGAGGTCATAAGGTCATGAGTATGCCCCCTCGGGAGCGAAATCGAAAGATAGCGAGGGTTGCGCAATGATTGTAGGCAATTTTTTTTGTAGCGATGATAAGTTATTTGAGCACAAAGATTAATGTTGAAGATTAAAATCAGAGGTAATGTGAGAATTCAATTGAGATTTAGCATTGATTAACGAAAAATTGAGCGCAAATTGAAGAAGAGAATGAGCAGTTGATGAAAGTGCTAATTGGTCAACATCGTGAAATTTTGATGAGAGAATTGATATCAGATTTTGATTTCGATCCCGAAAATGGACTCTGGACAATTGATTTACGAGCTCTTGATTTGATTTCATCGTACTTGTGTTTATTAATTATGAGATGTTGTTCTATATGCTTTATTCTATATGTATGCATATCTTTCTAGTATGGATGTATGAATGCAAATGAAATATGGATGTTTAGTTTTGTTTCTTTTTATGCAAATAAATGAGGAGAATGGGTAACTAGTAATGCAAATGTTTATTTTTCTTCATGCAATAATATGAATGCAAATAAGTGTAAAATGAAATGTATGGATCTATAGAAGATGCTCATGTATGCAGCTAACATCTCAATAGACAAGTACTTGACCGGAGAAACGATGATGAAAAATAGACCACTTAGCTGAGAAATGATGATGCTTCCAACTTCTCATTTAGAAGATAAAGAAATCAGTGTTACCATACTGAAAGCACTCTAAATTCGCGAGATGCAGAATGAAATGCAAGATGAGATGCAAAATGAGATGCAACCAAAACCTAGTCACTGGACTTGAAAATCTTAATTTTCATCATTGAGCGTTTTACAACCACAACAGGCAAATTAGAGTTCCTTGCTTTACATGTACAATATTAATTATCTTGTCCGCAATGACCCTTTTTTCGTTCATATCCTTGGACAGATGTCGCAAGGACCCGGATTGCATGATAAAGAAATTCCCTCAAAACAGAAAAAGAAATGATGGGAACCTCCCTGTAGCATACAAATAAGTGGAGTCGAGGTATGTGTGGTGATTTCACCTTAATGTGAAGGCACTTATCACATACACCCAGCTAATTAGATGTTTGCAGATCATCAGAATCATTCCTACAAGTAGAAAACAAAGAAAATATTATGCCCCCAATCCTTGCTCCTCTTAGTCAAGATAGACTTCCTCGAGTTACTAAGAGGGATAATAATTGAAAAACAATATAAAAGACAACACACAAAGAAAATTGCATGCATATCTCAAACAGTTTAGTGATTGTTTTCAGTTTTGTTTTGCTTGTGTACTTAGTGATAAAACTCTTCTGTAGTCAGGAGATAGGTGATTGACTCGAAGTGGATGATCGAGTACCATTGACTGAAAGATGACTTGGTTGATACTGCTTAGGACATGTAAATTGCTTAGTCGATTACCCTAAGACTAGGATAGTGATCGGTTTCAAGCCATGAAGGTTCCAAAAGAACCAAAATGTCTCGAAAGTGACTAAAAGATATGTACAAGCTAAAGCAAAGATGCAACATTTCAGTACAAGAGATAAGACTACCCTAGACAAAATTCAGCAGCCATACTGATCTATGTCATTGTTTTGATTTGTGTGATCATTGATAGGAATGTCTGGTTTCAAAGAGTAAGTACCCCATATAAGACCAATCTGTATGGTTTCGATTATACCCTTCCTTGTATAAGACATGTTGATGTTTGATAGAGTTTGATAGATTGATTAACAAGACATGCGATAAGATTGATTGTAGACCTTGAGAGTTTGTCCGTGGTTGATTTGGTTTGAAGGATTGTCTATGCTTTCTTGCTTTGATTTTGTCAATTTTTTTTATTTAGTGAGTTTTTTTTATTTTTAGGATTTTGTTCAGGACATTTTATGATTTTTAGGAGTTTTTTCAGGACATTTTATGATTTTTAGGATTTTGTTCAGGACTTTTTATGATTTTTATGATTTCTTAATGTTTGCTCTTAGTGTCTAGCAAGGCAAAAGGTATTTTGAGTACATAAATGGATAAGCGAATGATGGTGCATGCTTTCAAGGATTATCTCACAATGTTAATCCATCACAAGGACAAGATATAGCAATGTACATCAAGGATTTGGCGATGTAAATCAAGGATTTTAGTGATGTAAAATAAATATTTTAGCGATGTAAAGCAAGGATATAGCGTAACAAATCCATATGGTCCAAAGAAGTGACCATGTCAAGAGGTTTGTGGAAAGCATGTTTTTGCATTTTGTCCATAGTGTTGATCAAGAGCTGGATAGGGGACAAATAGGATAATCAAGATCAAAGGTGGTAATGAAGGATGCAAACGAGAAATGGATAGGAGATAAAGGGTGTGGATCAAGTGCAATATATAGGACATACAAAACCTATAAAGATCCTTAACCTTGTCAAGATCAAAGGTAGAAAAGGGATATGAATGTAGATAGAGCGAGTGAGGGATAATGAAGGATAATAGATGGATGTACATGGATGGAACTTTCCCCCAGTGTAAAGTGCAAAAGGATAATGGATTACGTGTGATGCCCGTTTGCCAGGTTTTCATCATTGTACTTTCCCAAGGTGCCACAAGAAGTGGTTTTCACTCGTGGATGAAATTATTTCTCTTAACTTCTTTTTTTCATTTTTTCATCATTTTTTTTTTCTTTTAGAAGATATTGGAGGCATGATAGGGGATGGAAGAAGGACCCCAACATCTTGCTTCTTTGGATGGTACCCTTAGAATATGAGTTGCAATAGACCATGGCTATGAAGGTATGCTCAAAGATGTTGGCAAGATAATGAAATGAAACTAAGGAAAGGACTTATGCAAAGGATTGGATAAGAGGGATGGAAGGGTGGAAAAGAGGTGTTGGATAATGGATGGGATGTTGGAATAATTGTGTATGGCTAGATGGAAATGTTGGAAATATCAACATTGGCACACACCCTGAGGGATGGTGGACATATGAAAGAGAAGTGAATCTCAGATTTTGAGATTTGGATGGAGGAAAGGTTACAGATTTTGGGGCATAAGAACCCAAAATGGATGAAGGAGGTGATGGAGTAATAGAGTCGGAAGGTTTGGATGGAGGAACAACAATTTTGGATGCCAATTTTGATTTTTCTTTAGACTGTTGTGCTTTAAGAAGCTGCTTAGGGATCCACATGGTTTTTGATTTTTCATGCTTTTTTAGTTCCTTAGAGCGCATTGCTTGTACAAGTTCCTTAGGAACCCATATAACTTTTGAATTTTCTTCTTTATTTGTGGGCCTTTGTGGTATTTTGTATTTTTATTTTTCTTTTTATATCATATTTTGCTTTGTTTTGACATGTCGATTAGATGGGACATGTTGATCCTTGAATACATGTGGATTACTTGACTTATGAATTTTATGCTTGGCATCCAAATTGCTTGGAGGGAAATGCGTGGATAGATAGGAATGATATGGAGGTATTTTAGATGGATGGAAGGTACTTGAAGATGTGTGCCTTTGTTGATCCCGCATAAGGGATGGAGGGATATAGGGACCTAGAATGGATGGAAGAGATGATGGGGAAAATGTATATTTGGATTTAACTGGAGAAATGTAGGATTTATGAGACCAACATCTTGAGAGTGAGCAATGTAGCCATTATAATCAAGATTTTCTTTTATAGCTGGGGGTTCTAATATACCCTATTCATGAATGTTTAACCATTTTCTTTGAAAATGCATGCTTTAAAAGATCTTTTTAACAAAGGGTTTCTTCTTACTTTTGATGCTAGAGGCAAGTCCATTTTGAGGTGGAGGTGGCTTGCAAGGTATGATAGGATCATGAAGTGAACATGGAGGATTATGACAAGGAGATAAAGGGATACTTTGATCTTGACATGGAAGAGGACCATTTGATAGAGTAGGAAGGGTGTTTGACTCTTCATTTTGAATAGGATCGTTTGAAAAGGTGAAAGAGGCATCATGATCTTGCTTAGGAAGTCGATTAGGAATGGGATTTGGAAGGTTGCTTTTCTCTTGAGATAGAAGTGATTCATCTCGGAAGAAATGAAAAGGTATAAGGGGATCATCATGGGAATCTAGTGAAATAGGATCTTTTTCAATCATTAGATGGGATTGAGGAGTTTGGGTGTCTTGATCTTGATTTATGATAGGACTTGATTCTTCATTTTTTAGATTATCCTCTTGACATGGAGTCACTTCTAAGGAAGGGGTAATATTGCTGATATGCATGGAGGATTCTTGGAAGGTGTTCATGTTTTGGCATGCTAGGGAAGCATTTTGAGTGGGACTCTCTGGAGTGGATAATTTGGAATTGGAGTGCATGATGGCATAGGATCTAGGATTTTTAAATCTTTAGAGGAACTTGTATCAATATTTGCATTAACTTGGATTTCCGTATGAGATAGCCCTTGAAGGTAAACATGAGAAGTTTTATTGTTTGAAGGAGATGGTATGGATTGTTGCTTAGAAGTTCTAGGAGATGAAGGCATCATGGAAGGGATGGAGGCCACATATGGAGCCTTTCTAGACATAGGTTCATGATTTTGATCATGCTTAGAAATAGTTCTTTCTTTTTCTTTAGGTGAGTCATTAGGATCTTCAATTTCAATGACACCATTATCAATGAGATCTTGAATCTTATGTTTTAATACCACACATTTCGAAGTCTTATGTTCATTTTGTCTATGATATGAACAATAATTACTCACAAATTCACATCCCCATGTGGTCCTTTTAGGAAATATGATAAGATTATGCTCAAGAAGCTCTTTCAAAGTTGACTCAATAGATTGCCCCAAAGGTGTAAACTGTCTATCTAGAGGATATTTGGAGGAAATGTCTTTATGTCTTGGTGAAGGTGTCTTGTGAGCTTGTTTGAGATTTGGCTTTTGATTGTCAATTATTTGTTGTTCCATCTTATGTAATTGTTTTAGCATTTCTTGAAGTCTAGTGTTCTTGATATCATGAAGTTTTATCTCAAGAGGTGTCATTGAATCTTTTCATTGAGCTTGAATGTCATATATTTATCTCTTGAGATCTTGAATTTGTTGAACTAAGGCAGCCATGGGCTTCTTACTTTTGTGAAAAAATTTAGAAGAGCTTCTAGTTTGAATAGGCATTTACAACCGATGGGACCAAGAGCTAGATGTGTTGCAGAAGTCAAGATCAAATTGTAGCTAGTTATTCATTTAACGTAATGATTGAGTGAAGTAACTAAGATCTAGTTTGGTTTCAGGAATGATCTATCATGTGTAAGACATTATCTAGGTTAACTTAGGTTTGATAAGATGTTGTTTGAACTAGCTGAGAGATGATCGACAAAATCATACAACACAACGATAGGGGTACACTATCAAGGTTGTTTATGCTCAGGAGGATGATAACCAGTTTTAGGCTTGTTGTAAACTGTTTTTAGGCAAGTTTGACCATTCTGGACTGACAAAATCAGAGATTCATGTGACAGGATTTCCAGGACCGGACGACAGTATAATAGCTTCACGAAAATGATAGTATTGTTTCGTACGAGTTGCTACCTACGACTGTACAACAGATGGGTATGTCTAAAATGACAAACTGATAAATGCAAGGGTTTATTGTATGACACAGGATTTCGGATAAAATGATAGTTCTCAGACTCGGATGATAGACGATTAGGGGTCATACGACATAGGATAGAGGCTAAAACGATAGACTATTAGGACTGATGGAATATCATACGACACAGAATATGAAACAAAATGATAAAACAGAAGGCTCGTACGACTGTGTTTGGACAAAGATTAAATGTTGAGTTTTTTGATGACTGAGTATGACCAGTTTTGAGGCAAACTGAGTTTTCGCTAACTGACAAAGACTAGTTTTTGACACTGGCAGAGTTTATCACTAGTTATTTGGTATTGTTTTCTCCATTTTTGGTATTCCAGTTTTAGTTTCAGGGATGAAAACATAGAAAACATGAAATACAAATAATAACTTCAATCACAACATGCAAACTCTATGGAAGTTGGCTTAGAGAAGAAAACCTTTTCTTGCTAACTTAGGTACACACCCAATAGCTAATCAGAATACAGTCGCTGAGTCTCACGCAATAGATTCTCAACACTGTATTAGCCGACTCCAAATGCTAATGGGGGCATGATATGCGAAGTGTCTTGGGAGATTTATTATATCTCTTGCACAAAGATTATCAACCTTTTAGAGGTGAATCAGGTAGCTTCTAATTTGAATTGGAACTAGTAAGGGGTCTATTTGGCGCATTGAGGTATAAACTCAATTAAGAGGTCTCCCAGCCTTGAAAACCAAGGTTTAATATACCCGAAGGTACAGAGGAGAGCTATTCCCAAGCACTGTCATTGACTTGATTTTCATCAAATCATGTTTATTTTATAGTGGGTTGGAGTACTTGGCGTTTAGCCATTCCCACTTGGGTCATTCCCCTCTCACCGACCGTAATGGATATAGAGTTATTAGTTCATCGGGAGGGCAGGCCCGCTAAGGTGTACAAATTTCAAACTTAAGAAAATGCCTCAAGGGTCTAGATTTCTAATTGTCTATACAGATAAGAGCATGCTCTCCTACCTTTCAAAATTTTCTTAGAACACGAAATATAGATTTGTTCTTTAACCAGATAGCAAGTTAGGTGCCTAAAAATGAATTTAAAGAATACACGATGTTTAGTTGATTCTCTTTAGGTAGCCTACAAAAACAACGTATCAGTAGTCATGTTGTTTACATTCTTTGACAGGCGTATGTTTGATTGATAAGTTCTTTGGCAAGTGTCCTACAAGAAATTGGTTAGGTTGTGAAAATATCAGGCACACAGAAGATGATTTAGGGTTAGGGTTAGCGTTAGCATAATCAAAATTGGATAGAAGACTTGGAAAGTGAAACTTGTTTTAACCCAACCGAATACAACATCGTACGATAATTATCACAGAGTAAAATGACAAAAGGATTTTATCATATGAGTTATAACTAAGCATAAAATGACAGAAGACAAAATCAGATATTTAGAACATAATTTTGTACGAGCCCCTTTTCTAATTCGTACGATAAATCAGAGGCTTCGACAAAATGTCATACGATGTAGTAATACCACTCGTACGATATTTCATAGAGATTGTACGGACGAAACCTGTAGGATAGAAAAAGTTATTTTGAGGTCAAAAAAAGTAGTCTTGGCCCCACGGTGGGCTCCAAAAATGTGTGTGAAAAGTGGACAAGTATCTGCAAGCTGTAAGACATAACACTTGAATAAACCATTATTTGCATGGGTTAGTTAATAAAAAGCGATAAAATGAAATGCATTGCAAGTCAGCTTATTGCCTTCTAGTAGATGCGAATTTAGATTGCTCTCAGATTGCTAAGCTACCCAATGACTAGACAACACCTAAATGAAAGGTTTTTAAACCTATATGAGCATGAATATGAGCTAAATGAATGCAAGATTTAAGCTAACATGATTTAAGAAATATATGAATATTTAAGCTAAATGATTTAAGCAATATGAAATAACTAATATGCAATATCTCAATGCAAATTCTCAATGAACCTAGAGCAAAAACAACATAATAGCAATATATTCTCTAGGATCTTTGAATGAGAGATGAGAGCCTGAATTTATAGAAAATTCAGAAAGAAACCAAAGGCTGAGATCAAATGATGATGAGCGGTTAAGATTTTCCAAGAGGAAGCACAATCTAGGTGAATTGATGTGATTGGATGCTTTTCTCAGTTTTAAAGGAAATTGAACTAAAATTAATATAAAATTAGGAAAAAATTGATTTATTCTCTATTTCATTCAATTTTAAAATTTAATTGTTTTAATTGCTTTCTTTGAGATTATTTATCAATTTTTAATTTGTTTTTCAAGAATATCTCCAATTGATTTCTTTTCTCAAATTTTAATTCTTTTTTGTTAATTAATTCCTTTTTTGATGATTTAATGGCAAATTGATTTATTTAATTAAATATGCTAGGATATTCAATAAAATAAATAGGATAATTGTTTAAAAATGATTTACTTGGAATGATCAATTAATTAAATAAATATTTAATTAATATTGAGTTATTGATTAATTTGCCATCTGACATTGATGATTTTAGAAATTAATTGTATGCTCAAGATTTATTTAATTGCCTTTGGTTAGAAACTTGGTGACGTTGTCAAGATTAGGGGCTCATGGTTTAGATGACAATTTTTAGGGTATTACAAGATCCTACAAAAAGGACTCCACACCTTAAGGTTTGAACTACTCACACTTCTCTAGACTAACACCTACTCAAGATGAGTAAATGGCTTGAACATCTCTAACATACCTCACCATGACTCTTACTCTTGGGGGCCTTGGATTTGGTCAATTCATGACACCAAGGAACTATTCCACACATTGATTTTGGACTTAGGCATCAATTTCCTATACCTCCTTTGGAAACCTACCCCCTAGGCTAGTAGCCCTCTTTGGCAGGCATTTTGCCCTCAAATCTAGAATATTGAAGATACCCTCTGTGGAGTTACACTCATCCCCAAAAGGTATTGGCAAGATCTGCAACCTAAGGATCTGAACCCTTTAGAAGCCTAGAGACCTAATTAGGGCGATTAGGCCTAATTTACAAAGCAACACCAATTTCAAGACTCTCAAATAAACAACCAACTTCATGATCATATGTTGGATCATGAATAACCTCTAATTCCAAGGTTGCACACTTGGAATCTACTACTATAAGATTTTAGGATGTTTATCCTAATTTTGTCCAAGGTAGTCACATGGAGATGCCTACCTAGATTTGCATCCTAATCTTCATAATGAAGCCTCCCCTCCAAAAAACCATTAAAACCTTAAATTAAAATGGCCAATCTTGAATTCTACCAAAGGAAAGACCTTCTAGATGAGTGAGATGGAAGATATGGCCATTTCTTGTCAAAACCCTAGCCAAACCCTTGCTTTCCAGGTTATAGTCAATAAAACAAGGGGTTCTCACTACTCCCAGAAGATAAAGACCTCAAACCACTTCCAAAATAGAGGTAACTCAATCCTCTATCTACTCCATGAATTAATTTGTTAGATTTAATCTGTACAATGATGTACAACAACAACAAGTTTAGAATTTCAGGGAAAAACTCAGTTTTCAGTGTTATTATGCCTTCAAAATTCAATCAACAACCACCCCAACCTTGAAAATCATATCCAAAAGGTTTATAGGCCTACTCCAAATAGTTTTCAACTGAATTTTTAAGAGGTTGGAACCTTTGAGAGGCTTACATCACTAAAATTTGAAAAGTTGCACTTTTGCTTGCAAAAGTTGCATTTTCAAAAGTTGTATTTTTTACAAAAGTTGTCAATCAAACCAAATTTGGGATCTACTCAACTTGGATCAACCAAACACCACATTCATGCCCTAAAATCCTATAAAACATCAAAACAAACATCATTCTACCCCTATTTACCAAATTGTCCAAATTGGCTTATCAAGATGCCTAATTTGGGACATTGGTTTACGTGGTGTGGTCCTTATTGAAAACATGAAAATGACAAGACAAGAGACACTCAAAATGATCCTAATATCATAGTCATCATCCTCTGATCTATGAATGGCTTGTTGAAGAGGTGCCCCTACACCATACTCCCTGACATAAGAGATCTCGAGCCCACTTGAAATCAGAGTTTGGTGGTCTGCACCATGATTGGAGATTTGGTTTTCTATCATCCAAACTACTTTAGAGTTTGGTTTTCCTTGCTAAGCCACCAAACATTCTATGTTACTTGTTCTCTTTATGACTCTAGTGTCAAGAACCTTGCTCAATTTTGGTGGATCATGCTTTGGAATATCATCATCTTCTACAACCTGCATTGGTTCCTCCTCTTCATTACCATTGCCCTTGTAAGTTGTTAGATCACATACATTGAAAATGGGTGATAATCCAAGATCAGGAGGAAGTTGGATTTCATAAGCATTCTGCCCACACTTCTTCACAATCGGACATGGTCCAATCTTCCTCTGCATGAGCTTTGTGTGTTTACCTTTTGGGAGTCTCTCCTTCTTCAAATGCACCCATACTAAGTCCGCAACACCAAACTGCACATCCCTCTTTTTCTTGTCAACATAAGCCTTGTACATCTCTGGAGATCATTGGAGATGAGACTTCACTTGATCATGTTCCTCCTTGATGGCTGATGCAAAAGCTTCACCATCTGCACTAATAGATTCTTACTTAGGTAAATCCCTCAACTCTAACACACCTCTTGGGTGGATGTCGTACACAATTTGAAAAGGAGATTTCCCAGTGCTTCTATTTATGGCGTCATTATATGAGAACTTTTCCTATGATAGTATGTTGTCCCATTTTTCTCCATGTTGTCTTGTCAAGCATCTTAATAGGTTCCCTAAAGACCTATTAACAAATTTAGTTTGTCCATCCGTTTGAGGATGGTAGGCTAATGAGAAAGCTAGATTGGTTCCCAACTTCTTCCATATGGTCCTCCAAAAATGCCCTATGAACTTCACATCCCTGTCTAAAGCTATGTTTATAGGAAACCCATGTATTCTGACTATCTCTTTGAAAAACAAGTCTGCAACATATGAGGCATCACAAGAGGTTTTGCATGCCAAGAAGTGAGCCATTTTGCTAAATTTGTCTACCACTACAAAGATACTGTCATAAACCTTCCTTGTCCTAGGTAGAGCCAACAAAAAATCCATGTTTATGCTTTCCTATGGCCTAGAGGGAATGGGTAAAGGTTGGTACAAGCCTGCATTGGTGGATTTCCCTTTGGCTTTTTGATAGATCACACATGTTTCTACAAACCTCCTAACATCTGCTTGCAACTTAGGCCAATAGTAATATCTTTTTACAAGGTCAAGGGTCTTGTCAAGGCCAAACTAAACTACCATTGCTCCACAATGCTTCTCCATAATAATATATAGTCTCATTGAACACTTAGGAATGCATAACTATCCACCCTTGAATAGCAATCCCTCTTGGATCAAAAACTCAGAAAATTCCACATGATACTTATCACTAAAAGACTCACATACCTTGCAGATCTCTCCAAAATATTCATTAGCATCATACATGTTCTTCAAGGAGTCAATGCCAACACTTTCCATCCTAATTTGATTGATGGTTAAGACCCTCCTGCTTAAGGCATCTGTAGCTTTGTTCTTGACCCCCTTTTTGTGCTTGAGGTTGAAGGTGAAGGCTTGTAGGGTCTCTACCCCTTTAATGTGTCTATGATTTAACTTCTCTTGATTGTTTATGAAACTTAGAGCCTGGTTATCAATGAAAACTATGAACTCTTTTGGCAATAAATAGTGCCTCCACTTCTTCAATGACTGGACTAAAGCATACATCTTCGAATCATAGGATGAGTATCTCCTCTTGGCATCGTTTAGTTTCTCACTAAAAAAGGCAATTGGCCTTCCCTCCTAACTGAGTACTGATAGTTTTGATACTTAATGTTAAGTATAGATGCCAAACTAATAAGATGAGAGGGGGGGTGAATCATACAAACTTAATCTTCCATAAAAACAATAGATTTGACCTTGGTAATCTATACTTCAATAATATAACCAAAACTGCTAAACATGCAAACTCAAAAGCATATAAAAATCATAACACTCATAACACTAGATTTAACGTGGAAACCCAAATAGGGAAAAACCATTGTGGGATTTCGGACCCATTAAGAAATATACTCTTCTAGAGTATGCTTAGTTAAAAGCAAATCCTATTAATGATTACAAACACATTGCTAGATGTGACCTGGTTAAGGGATTTCCCTCAGATTTGTTAGGATCTTCACCTTGTTAGAAGTGGCCTTGTTAAAGGATTTCAAACACTCAATCAGAATGTCACCTTGCTAGAGGGTTTTACAAATAAGACTGTTAAGTCCACTCGATTAAGAGATTTTCTGTCACTTTACAAAATAACAATAATAAAAATCTATCTGCAACTTCACATCTAAAATGCTAAAGCAGATTCTTATTTTCTTAATACAATATAGGACTTATCTTGTCCATCTGCTCAGCTCTATACTCTATTATTCAAATAGGTCTTCAAGCTTCTGTGCTCGGTAATCACTATGTAGCATCCCTGTGCATACACTTGCCCACATGCATTGTTTATCAACAGTTCCTTATTTATAAACAATTTGCCAACCGCTTAATCTCCTTGATCACATTTCCCATGATCAATCATAGCCATCAAATCTTCAAACTTTGACCAGGTTCAATGTATCCTTCGATCTAAAAACGTTTTACCCTGCCTTGGAACTTGCATACATTTCTTGGAACTTGTGCTAGGGTATTGCGGTTCAATCTGAGCTATAGATCTTCTTGCCAATTTTCCTTTGCCATAGATTCTTTAACAAACTTCATTCACAGCATACCAATCATTAAATCATAGCTAGTTCATCAACTTCCTTCATTAAATAATGCTTTTATTTATTTAATGCATTCTGTTATTACTCGGTTGCAACTCGATAAATACTAAAATTCACTCAGTAGACATAACATTTTCATTAACCGATAGCGATAACCTTAGGGTTTACCGACTAGGTTCCTTAGGGTTTACCAACTAGGTTCTTTGCTTGGTAACATAGTATAGTATTAACCTTACAATCAATAACATATGTATGATGTCAAAACAATCTAAATATCATGATCTCATCATTGTCTAACTCGGTAATAGTTGCCCATTGAATAACTTATTTTTCCCCTTATTCATCATATTCTTTCTGTGTCTTTTACCGACATCTTTATACTCATCAAATCATACTTCTCAAGATATGGCAACATCATAATGAATTAGAAAATCAATTTCTTGACATCAATGACAAAATAATAATATTAAGACAGTTGTAGACACCTAAAATTGTCCAGTCTAATTAAATAAATATTTTATTTATTTAATTATCTAAGCTCAATTCTTTTATTAATTAAATAAATCTTTATTTATTTAATTAATTCATTTATCCTCTTCTAGCCTTATTTCTCATTTAAATAAATTTATTTATTTATTTAAATTATCCTTTTCCTAAATTAAATAAATATTTTATTTATTTAATTATCCCACTTCTTCTATTAAGTAAATAAATCTTTATTTATTTAATTAATTCATTAGCCTTTTCTACCCATGACACATGTCATTCATCTCTTAATTCCTACACTACCTACCCCTTTCATTATTTTATTATTTCTTTTACCTACCCTCTAATCATAGCCGACCTCCTTTTACACCTCTCAATCTTATCCCTCCATTTCATATAGTGTCTTCTATATAAGGAGATGTTTCCTTCATTATCAAACCCTAATGAGCTAATGAAAGATCTTAAGGACTGGACTACACTACGATCCTACTTGCAACCACATTCCGTTCTTTGTTGAGCTGTTGTGCACATAAAATCTAAGAGCAAATATATCAAGCAAGATCAATGGAGATAGGAAGAATGGAGATTCAAAACCCTATTGGACATGTAATGGTATAATCTTTGTGATTTCGTTTGATTTGCATTGTCTTAGGTAATCTTCATATGTTATGGTGGATCTTTGTTGTTGTTAGGCTAGGGTTTTGTGGTTGAATTCATTTAGCCTTTCAATATTGTTATTATTGTTATCCATTTTCACTATATACATTTTGGCACGCCCGGTGGGACTCTTGTCCCTTTTGCATTTAACTTCCTTGTTGCAGATTTTGTATTTTGAAGTTGCAGATCCGACATTTTCGGTAGCATTTTTGATATTTCCACGTCTGCGTACTTTCGGATCGCGTTTTTGATTTTCTGGCGCGTCTGCGACATCCGGAGTCACGTCTGTTTTATTGGCAATATTTTATTTTGCAAGTTCCAGGAAGCGCGTCTGTGTTATAAAGTCGTGTCTGCGATGATTTTAGCTGCGTCTGTGTCCGGAGGACACATCTGAGTTCTATAGTCGCATCTGTGTCTCACAGAACAATATCTGTGTAACCTAGTCATGTCTGTGTTGAGGGTAACCACGTCTGTGTTCACCAGTTTCAAATTTTGGGTTTTCATTGATTCAATTTTTCAGATTTTGCATTTAGGGTTTCAGATCTGGTTTATTTTGAGCTAACATTTTCAGATCTAGCTAACAAAATTGGTGCAGCTTGTCTTGGAAGCTAAATCGTTTGGTTGAAGGCCCCTATTTTCACAAAGTCTTTTGGGTTTAAAATTTACCTAACTTGTGTGCTTGCAGGAAGGGGTGATCATTTGAAACAATCCAAACTACTAACAACTCTTTGTTGTAGGTCCTTGGCAAGGGTTTTTGGATTTTTATTATGTGCCTTGTTTTCATAGACTAGCAAACACTTCAATTGGTGCACTAAAATTGAATCATTGTCTTGTGTGTCTTGAGCAATAAGCTCTTTTTGTTTAATCTTTAGAGGGCCTGTCTTCTCATGTGGTCATTAGGACTACTAGTGAGAAGAGAACGACCCAAGTGGTAGCGAGGAAAACCCACCTCTTCCGAACCACTATAAACAAATGTATTCATGGTGAAAACTATGAATAACATGTGCTGATTAGTTCATACCGACACTATGTCTCCCCATAAACTCGTTTGATCAAATTTATTTGATCAGTTGTAGGGCGTAACCCCTACCAGCTGGGAGCCTTCTATATTTATAGAGCTGAAAGTGCCACATGTATGGCCACACGAGCGGATGCCCTTACTAGCACCTTTTTGTTTTAGAAGCCCAAATCCTTCTAGTTGTTGGGGCAGGAGGTCGGACCTCTGGTAGCGGCCCACACACATATGGTTCTTAGTAGAGATACAAAGTTCACCACAGGGAGTTTTCATGGGGACTGATGCTTGGTTGACCCGAGAAGTGAGTGTCGAGGGTGGAGCCAGTGAGGTCAAGCATCTAAGTATCCACTCTGAATAGCATAGCCTCGGGGGTAAAACCCCATGTGGGATCAACAACTATTGTCTTGGTCATCCATAAGAATTGTGCTTGACTTATGTTAAACATTCAAAACATTCAAGACCAAACAACAAAACATTGTGTCTTTTATGTCTTCAAGTGTATGCAAAACATTTTTACATCAAACAACACACTTTTCTTGGAGTCATTTTTGAGTCTAGACACTTGCAAACATTGGGTCTTCATCAACACTGTGTCCTCTTGTCACGAAAAACAGTCAAATAGTCAGATTTGGTCACAACAAAACAACTTCACAGAGTGGAAAAAATTGCACAAATTTTATAGAAACACGTCTGTGTTGAACATAATAGCATCTGTGTGGTATAACCACATCTGTGAAGGGTAGAATCGCATCTGTGGTCCAACAGTCAACATTACACTTTGCAAAAAAATCTTAGAAACGCGTCTGTGTTAAACAGAGTCGCGTCTGTGAAGTATACAGGCATGTCTATGTTCAGAATTGAAAAAACTATTACAGTCCAGCAAACAAACACAGTCAGTTTCAGAATTCTTGAGCTTCCTATGTCATTTCTCTAGGGTTTCATTTAGCATTCAACCTGTCTTTGGGTCTCACAAAATCCATCATTGCTTCACATCTCACTTTACAGTCACACTTGTCTAAACTTGAGTCAAAAGGTCACTTGCTTGTCCTCACTATACTTTGTCAACACACTACATACAACAATATTTTGCTAAGTGGTCCCTCATCAAGGTTTCTTACCTTTGGGTCTCATTTGGTCTTACTTAGAGTCAAGGTCAACTTACCTCATCAAGAGAAACTATCCTCTCTTTGGAAGTAACACCTACTCTACTACATACATACTTGGTCTTACACTTTGGACATTGCAAGTACACTTCAGATTCATTTACATTCCATCCAACTTTTGGTCTTCCATACTCTTTCCATTTTTCATCTAGTCTCACACATCTTGGTCAATACCTAGTTCATGGTTGAAACCCATCTTCAAAAATCTAGGAGAGAAACTAAAGAGGCTCAAGAGTCCGCAAACATGAGTTCTTATGAGTATGACAATGAGATCTTTTTCAATTCTGATCATACTACATTACCTGACATGGATGCCTATAGAAACATTCCAAATGTTGAGAACATGGACCCTATAAGCAACAATGCTACACATAATGACAACATGGACAACTTTTTAGTACATTCAGCAGATGTGGAAGAATCCATTATGAATCTCCATTTCAATCGATTGGTTGAGGAAATAATGAGGAGGGATAGACAATACTTTTTACAAATGATGGCACAAAGTGGAGCCAAGATACCTCATGATTTTGATATGTCTCAAATAATGGAAAATCAACCTTTGCAACAACCTCACTCCAACATGGATCAAAGGAGACCTAATAGTGGAGGAAATAGAGGACCATATTTGGTACTAGAATCACCATCAGCTTTGCTTCAAAAACCAGAGGTCCCACATACACATGGTCAAACATATGATACTCACCTTCGCAGACCATTATGGAAATCTTATGGAGAGAAATATGCTCAATCACATATAAATGCTAAGGATCAACCACCAAAGCAATGGTATATTCAAAGGCATGCTCAAAATTTGGACACAAGGAAACCTCGTGTCAAATTTGGGGGCAATACAATAGAACATGACATGCCTGTAGAGTATGGTATACATACACAAAATAGATATGGTGTTCCTCAACATGAGTCTATACCAAGTGGTCCACATACGCAGCATCATTACAGACCTCCTCCATATGAACATATGTATGATCAATATCATCCATATATGCAACATGCTCCTCCTCCAATGGGTACCTCAAACACAGGATATGGTCCAAGAAGTCGATCTCCACCTAAGAGCAGTTTGGAGCAACAAATCAGAGACTTACAAAAGAAAATGGAGGACATAAATACACCAAAGCCAACATACACAATGAGAGACATATGTCCTTATCCATTTGACAAGAGCATTCCAATGCCTCCTTTTCCTACACACTTTGTGACGCCTAAATTTGATAAGTATAGAGGAAAAGGGGATCCTAAGGCACACATAAGACAATTTTTCACAGCTTGCATTGAGATAGTAGCAGAAGAGACATATTTGATGAGATTATTCCCACAAAGCTTAGGTGATCAAGCTATGGAATGGTTCTCCCAACTACCACCTGGAATTAAGTCATGGAGTGACTTAGCAGAGGCATTTATCCAACATTTCTCCTACAACATAGAGACAGACATATCAATCACTACTTTGTGCAACACCAAGCAAAAAGAGGGAGAGTCTTTTGCATCATTTTTACAGAGATGGAGAAATCTAGCCAGCAGATGCTCTTGTGAAATTCCACAAAAACAAATGGTAGAAATGTTCACCCAGAATGTTAACAAAGACATTGGCTATGATCTAAGAAAAGATTGTTTGTCCACCTTCAAGGATGTTATTGAAAAAGGCTTAGCGATAGAAAAGGTCCTAATTGAACAAGGAGTCATTAAGATATTCAAGGAAAACAAAGATGACTTTAAAGGAAAAGACAAGCCAAGATCTTGGAATAAAAACAAGAACACGGTCAATGATGGTGTTGTTGATGCCAACACAGTGCGACCCAAAGTCATCTTTTCAGGATCAAGTTCTACAAACAATCAAGTGAATACTCAAACAACTTCCAGATCACGAAGGAAGTACACTCCATTGGGAGAACCACTTGAGTCAGTTTTCAAGAAGCTAGTGGCAAACAAGGTAATCACTGTTCCAGATTTTCCTCCATATGAACCAAAGGTTAGACCAAATTGGTGGAATGATGATGAGTATTGTGAATTTCATAAGAGCAAGGGTCATAAGATAGGAAATTGTCATTGACTGAAGAACATCATACAAGATCTCATTGATAGAGGTGACATTGAGATTGAGGGACATTCGTCTAATCAAGAACATGAAATGTTTAAGGAACCATTCCCAAAACATGACAAGGGAAAAGCTAAAGCCACAGAGGATCAAACCAACTATACCAGAGCATCTTATAATTATGATTCAACCATCAATCACATCTCGATGGACAATTATGTCTCTACCATTATCATCAAGGACAAAGTGTCTGAGAATTCTACTCGGAGACCCAGGATTGTCCTAAAAGGTGTTCGATCTTCTTCTGAACCTACCTCTGAATGTCATGTTACAACCTGTCGAGGTAAGATCACTTTGCAAGGTGCTCCAACTAAAAACACTGCTTCTTCATCAACCAAACTTGAATATGACCTTGTAGAACAGTTAGGGAAGACACCCGCACTCATCTCCATCCTTGAGCTACTACGCATATCCCCTGCTCATAAAGCCATTCTTGACAAAATCTTGAGAGATACTATTGTTCCTACTGATCTGAACATGGACCAGTTTCAAGCCATGGTGGGATACCTTTCCTTTCCACATTCACTTACTTTCACAGAAGCCGATGACACCTTCGTAAGTTAGCCACATAATGCACCATTACACATTGAAGCCTTCATACACAAACATCGAATAAAAAGAGTCCTGATAGATGGAGGAGCAGGTCTAAACATTTGCACATTAAGCACTATTACACAATTGGGATATTCTAATAAAGCTGTGAATTCTACAAACAAAATCACCATTAAAGCATATGATGATGAAGAGCGTTCATCCAAGGGCACGGTCACCTTGCCTCTCAGAGTTGGGCCAGTTGCAAAGGATGTGGTTTGTCAAGTCCTGGATTAAAATCTCACTTCAAACATATTGCTAGGATGTCCTTGGATTCATGAAATGAGGGCAGTCCCATCCACATATCACGAATGCATTAAGTTTCCTCATAATGGAGTGGAAGTAATAGTTAATGGTGATCCTAATCCATTCATATATTGCAATAACCTGAAATCAAAGACTGAGACCATCATTCCTAGTAATCGTGAGGCTGTTCCTTCGTCGGCATACATTGATCCTGAGTCATTAAAACCTTCGACATCAAAACAAGGTGAGCTTAAAGGCAAGTTTCAGGACAAAGGCGTGGGGGAATATACTTTCAATCAGACCATGTACTTACGACAAGTCATGAGTTCCCCAAAAGAATATGGAAGACCACATCCTAACAAGCAAGTGTCCATCATGATGCTTAAATGGGACCCTACTACCTTTCAAAGATGGGGTGAACTAGAAGAGGAAGATTTATACAAAATGCTTTTCAGAGACAATGAAGAGGAAAAACAAGACCACATCAATCTACCATGTGAGAAATATGGCAAAGGCTTCAAAATTCTATAAAAATTCGGGTATGATGGAAAAAGCCCTCTGGGGTTACGAAAGGAAGGCATCATTGAACCTTTACAACCTGAATTGACTTTCAAGAAAGAACGCTTGAAAGGAATGGGTTTCTTAACTTCCAAGGTCCACACCCAAAGGACAGAAGAAGCCTTACAAATCAAAGCTGCCAAAATTCAACAAGAGGATTGCTATTCCACAGATTCTAACGAATGGGAATGGAGTTTGGATAAGTCTTCCAGTGACTACGAGCTCACCGAGACATTCAGAGAGCTAGATGAACCCACAGAAGAAGAGGAATTTTATAACAAGTTCAGAGTTGGTCAAGAAACAACCCATGAGGATTCCACACAGTCCTTGTCTCAAGGTTCTAGGTTGAAATCACATAGGATGAGAACACCTGTCCCAAAGTACGCTACTAGTGATGATAATTTGGATTCGCTCGCGATCGAGACTGATGAGGAGAGTGCCATCAATGACCTCGATAATTACCTTGACATACCCGAATATAACTGCATCTTCACTCTTAGCCCTGCTGACTTCGAAGACATTAACGGCCTTCCCCTTGTTCACCACCAACTCATTGACTGGGATCATGAAGGACCTGCACAGTTTGACACATTCCAAAATGATGAAGCTTTTATTGACTATCTAAGCATACGAGATGATCTTCCCCCTGGAGACCATAAAGCGGGATACACTATAGAACTCAATAGCGTGGCATATTTTGGTGAGGGTGTCGGACCTTCCAATCGCAAAAATGTGAAAATAAGAACAAAACAAGGGTCTTATGGCGAAAACCACACTGTGGCGCTGTCTGACCCCAAAAAAGTAAAAAGAAAGGACGTATCTGAGGGTGAAAACCTCTCTGAGGCACCCGAAGATGGAAGGCTCGACATTCTCCCAGCATCATATGAGGAAAAGTCATCCATGTTGGTAGAGGAGACTATCAAAACAAACATTGGTACAAAAGAGGTTCCACACAACATATTCCTAGCTCAATCATTGACAGAGCCCGAAAGGTCAAAATTCATAAGTTTCTTCAAAGAACGACAAATCAACTTCTCCTAGTCATATGCTGATATGCCTAGATTAGATCCGGATTTGGTAATGCATCATTTGACAGTCAAATCGGGGGCAAAACCAGTAAAACAGAAATTAAGAAAAATGCATCCACAAGTGGCATTACTAGTCAAAGCAGAACTTGAGAAGTTATTGGATGTCGGATTCATACGCCCAATCGATTATCCTGAATGGATCTCCAACTTAGTGCCTGTCAGTAAACCAGATCACAGCATCAGAATATGTACAGATTTCAGAGACATCAACAAAGCTTGTCCAAAAGATGACTTCCCATTGCCAAATATTGACTTGATTGTCGATCTCACAGCAGGTCATGAAATGTTATCATTGATGGATGGATTCTCTAGTTATAATTAAATAAGGATCGCACCCGAAGATCAACACAAAACATCATTTACTTGTCCGTGGGGAACTTTCTGCTAGAATGTCATGCCTTTCGGGCTAAAGAATGCAGGCACTACATATCAAAGAGCCATGAATACTATCTTTAATGAGCTCATGCATGTAACTGTGGAAGATTATGTTGACGACCTCTTGGGCAAATCAATAGATAGAAATACACATTTGGACATACTTTCAGTCATCTTTGATCGGTTGGAAAAATACAAAGTAAGATTAAACCCCAAGAAATGTGTCTTTGGAGTAACCTTCGGGAAGCTCCTAGGATTCATTGTATCCAAAAGGGGAATTGAAGCTGATCCAGCAAAAGTCAAGGCCATCTTGGAAATGAAACCACCAAGAAATATCAGTCAACTTCGATCCTTACAAGGCAGACTCCAGTCTATCCAAAGATTCATAGCACAACTGGCAGATAAGTGTAATCCTTTTCAGCACCTACTACATAAAAACATCAAATTCAAATGGGATGATAACTGTCAACAGGCTTTCCAGATGCTCAAAGATTATCTTCTAAATCCGCCAGTTTTGATGCCACCAGTTCCAGATCAACCACTGTTACTATACATATCAGCCACTCCAACAGTACTGGGGACACTCTTAGCACAACAAATTGCTGAGGGCAAGGAAAAAGCAGTATACTATATCAGTCGCACGTTGGTGGGATACGAGCTAAACTACACACCAATTAAGCATGCATGTCTCGTTGTGGTCTTTGCTTCACAGAAATTATGACATTACATGCTCACTCATAAGACTGAGTTAGTTGCAAGAATAGACCCATTGAAATACCTTCTCAATAAAGAAACACTTACTAGGTGACTAGCCAAATGGGTAATGATCCTGAGTGAATTCGACATCGAGTATGTGGACAGAAAAGCAATAAAAGGACAAGCCATTGCAGATCAATTACCAAATGCTCCCATGATAGATGACATTCCTCTAAGTTCAGAATTTCCAAATGAATCCATTTTGACAATGTCACATGCAAAGCCATGGCAACTGTACTTCGACGGCTCATACACACAGCATGGGGTAGGAGATGGCATCCTCTTTATAACTCCTCAAGGGGATTCTATACCAAAATCATACCGCTTATCATTTCCTTGCACTAACAATATAGCAGAATATGAAGCATTAACAACAAGATTACAAATTGCAGTTCAATGGAAGATCCAGGAACTTTGTGTTTTTGGGGACTCCCAACTTGTCATCCATCAAACAACTAATGATTACCAAACAAAAGATGAAAAATTAATGCCTTATAAACAAATGGTGGATGATCTGAAAAAACACTTCACAAAGATAGAATTTGAGCAGATACCAAGAGAGCAGAATCGCGCTGCAGATGCCATGGCTACAATTGCTTCACTAATCGATCTACCTCCAAACGAGACCCGCTATGAGTTCTTGGTGGATAACCTTTTGGTTCCTTCATATGAGATCATGCCTATTGAGACACTATGTGTTGTTGGTCCTGAATCCCAGTTATATGGTTCCATTTTCACATACCTACGTGACAATACTTTACCTCCTGATCTATCAAATAACCAACGTCGCACTTTCATTCGTCAATCCTCTCAATATGTCATTTTAGCTGATATCCTATACTGGCGAGGTCTAGATGGCACTCTTCTTAGATGTTTAGAAAGCGACGAAGCTCAGATTGCATTACAGGAAGTGCATGAAGGGATATGTGGTCCGCATGCTAGTGGTCCTACCTTGGCCAAGAAACTCGTCGGGACTGGATATTACTGGCCCAATATGGAGAAAGACTCATATCAGTTTGTCAAGAAATGTAAGCAATGTCAAATTCATGGAGACCTCATACATGTGCCAGTACAAGAACTTCAACCACTTGCGTCTCCTTGGCCCTTTTGTTAGTGGGGACTCGATCTCATAGGCAAGATTCACCCTCCTTCTTCCAATGGTCATAAATTCATTATCACTGCCACAACGTATTTTACAAAATGGATTGAAGTCATGCCTCTCACACAAGTTACTGGAAAACAGATTGCTACATTCATCCTCAACTATATCATTTGCCGATACGGTATTCTTGTTTCCATTATCACTGATAACGGGCGTCCCTTCAAAAATCAGGATGTTCGTGAACTCTATGACCGCTTCCATATTTCCCATCATTTCTCCACACCATATTACCCCCAAGGTAATGGCCAAGCTGAGGCATCTAACAAAACAATCCTTAAAATCCTAAAGAAGATAGTCGACGATGCTGGTCGTAATTAGCATATCCAACTTAATCCTGCACTTTGGGCCTACCACACAAGTGTTCGCACACCTACAGGAGCTACACCCTATTCACTTGTCTATGGTACTGAAGCCATCTTGCCTATTGAGATCGAGCTAGCCTCTTTACGGGTCTCTTTGCAAAACATCATTAGTGATGAAGACTATAGGGTCTCTCACTTACAAGAGATGGAACTATTGGATGAACGAAGACAAACTGCTTTTAGTCATCTTAAGGCTTACCAACAATGAATGAGTCATAGCTACAATCACAAGGTCAAGCCTCACACATTTGAGGTAGGTGACTTGGTCCTTAGAGAAAATCCTAAAAATCAACAAGACAGAGAGAAGAAGGGCAAGTTCGAACCAAACTGGCTTGGTCCCTACATTATTACAGCAGCATATGGATCTAGTGCATATCAACTCTCAACTACAGAAGGTGAACCTTTGGAGGATCCTATCATCAACATGCACCTTCGCAGGTTCTACACATAGCTCTTTGGAATATCCTAATTCAAAAATACAAAAAAAAAAAATCAAAAAAGTTCAAAAATACCAAAAAAATTATAAAACAAAAAAATCGTTACTTGGTGAAAACCTGGCAAACAAGCGCCTTGTGACACAAAAAAAATATTGAAAAATTGAAAAAAGTAAAGAGAAATAATTTCGTCCAATGGTGAAAACCACTTCGGTGGTGCCCTAGGCAAGTACCATGGTGAAAACTGGGTCACCAGCACCATGTGTAGAGACACTGCTCCTCCCTCCTTCAGGATTCCATTTCATCCTTTCACTTTGCACACACTCACAACCTATTCGTCCATAATAAACTTACCCATTCCCATCATGGCTTGTTATTGATCTCCCTAAGATTGGTTAGCCATTCATAATAAACCTCCCTTTTCATCCCTTTCCATCCAGAATAAATCAGATCCTATCTATGGCTAAGGCAAATCCTACGTCTAGTGATGGGTGTGGAACTGAGAACATCACATGTTTCGAGGAGTACAGTTTCTTCCAGCTTTCTTCAGTCTATCCGCGCACAATCCGCAATAAAGTATCAGTTTCATGGATTTAGTCAGTTTCAGATGAGACACAGCAGCAACAATGGGTTTCAACAAATCAAATCTTTCAATAGACTCAGACAACATTATGGTTCAGTGCTATCTATCCTCTCTATGAAAGTAAACATTGTGACCACAATCAGATAAGACTTATACAACTGACAAGAGACACTAAACTTGAGGACTACAGTGGATGTTGGTGTCGAGTCTTGGTTTTCTTTTGATTTTATCTTTTGGTGACATGTCTTTTAGCTTTTCTGGGATGTCTCTAACTAGAGATTCTATCTCCAGGATGTCTTTGACTAGAAAGGTGAGGATGGGGTATCGTCACCTATTTGTATTTGTTGTCTGTGGATTGTCTCTTAGTAATGCTATGACTTGTCCAAGGATATGAGGACACCATGAGTCTAGTATGAACTGGGCCATTCCTTGTTTGTGATTGTCTTATCTCCATGCAAACGAGTACAATGACTTTCTGGGTCGAACATATGCCTCGATTGTCATAACATACTTGCCATAATAAAACTCAATGATGATAATGCACAAGAAGCTCTTTCACTTTCATATCTTCTATTTTTCATCCCCCTTTCTTGATTGACTTCTATCGTCCTTTGCAAGTCCGTGTAGCCTGCTATCACATGACTGAGTATAATGACACACCAAAAACATTTGCATTTCATGTAGTTACACTTGCATTACCACATATAAGCATTTCATACATACATATAGATATCACATCCTGCACACAACACCTATTAGCACAATAATCATTTGCATTACATACATTCACATTTGCATTGGCATAGCATCTAAAACATAAAATAACAAAAAAATATATTGCATTGCATCATATACATATTTGCATCCATAGCATAAAACAAACATCACATAAGAGCATCTCATCACATATGTACACATGCATATAGCTGCTACAAAGATGAATCATCTCATATATATAATCATAAAGTGTCAGGATACAATGATGTCAAAATCATATGGCTACAAAAAGCACCCGTAGGTGTCTACAATACAAAAATGGTACAATACTGATACATAGGGAGCCCTCTACGGCTATGATGAACTCCTTCCCTCAGAGCCACCTGGCCTCGATGGAATCTGAGCCCCTAAAGGACCCGCCCCAGGATCATCCCACCTGCCACCTCTATCTGGTGGTGGTAGAGGACCCATAACCCCACCACTCGATGCGTGTCTCCTCTGGTCCCTCCCATAGCTATCGCTGTACGCGACGGTCTATGGAAGCTCGTCGCCCGCTGATCTGCTCGCACTGCACCATAGTAGAGATCTCGCTTGCAGGCAATCTCCTCCCCTGCCCGCAAGACATAAGTATATCCTGCCCCTGTATCCTCCATTGCCTGTCTCCCGACCCTCAGTGTTGTCTTAGCCTCTGTATAGCGCTGAATAGCCTGATCCTGCTCCCGCTCAGTATCTCTGAGCCTCATCCTGAGCTGATCCCTCTCCCTCTCCAGCTCCTGGATCTCATTTTCCTAGCCCTGGCAGATCTCCCTTAGCTCTAGCAGCTCATCCTCCACTGGGTCAGCCCCCTCCGCCTCTGCTTGTGGCTCCCCCTATACGGGTGCCTGCCCCTGTACCTGTACCTGTTCCTGTACTGGTGCTTATACTACTATCTATCTTTGTCCCTGTCCCTATATCTGTCTGGGACCCTATGCTGCTGGCACCTGTAGCGGCAATCCACTGCGACCCCTCACCACCCGAGCCTTCCTCTCCTCACCACCCTCCCTTCGAGGTGCAACCCTCCTCTCTCCAACTGCTCCCCTCCTCCTCTGTCGGCCTCTGCCCCCATCACCTCCACCGTCATCATCATCTCCACCCCCATCTCCCTCCAATGGCTCTCCCGGATCCGTCAACCGTGGGAATGGATGCTCTGCCCAGTATGCTGTGTACTCAGCATCCATCCCGACGTCCTTAATCTCCGGCCACATGTCCCAAGGTACTGGCATCATCTCTACCAGTTGTGTGACTGCCTGATCATATGACAGCAAAGGCCCAAACTGTGCCTGATCCCTGACTGTCCGCGCATACATGCCTGAGCCCCGTGGCATCCTCTGGATCCTGCCAAACTGCCTACAAACCCTGTCCACAAGCTGTCTCTCTAGCACATAGGGCATCCGCCCAATCAGGTACCTGCTCTAGAAGGTGTAGGGAAGCTCAACTACATCATCCTCCCACTGCTCGCAGCCCAGGTATGGTCTCCATATGACCACATCAATATCATCTATCACCCGTCACCAATGCTCCAACCTGCAAAACCGTGGCTGCGACGTGATCATATCATACAAGTGCACAAAGTTGTGTCCATGTCCCCTACCTCTAAAGTATATCAACCTCGTCACTGGCAGATGCTCATAAGCCCATACCTGCAGCAATGTCACTCCACAGCCCAATCCCACTGATCCATGGTATATGAACTGATGTAGCTCGTAATACAAGTGTGCCAGCACGCACGGTCCCCAAGCATATCTGGTGTGCTATGTCACCAATGTCTCCAGTGCTCCTCCCCAACCCACAGCCAACCCCGTGTCACCCTATCTAGACATAGGAACCCACTAATCGCTCCTCCTATCACTACCGGTAGCGCTAGCCCTGTGGCTGTCATGGTATCCCATGCCACATGTCCTGCCCTCATCTCTAGTCCTGGGTCCTGGAACACTCGTCTCAGGGCCTCCCTGTCTCCATCTCGATCGTATGGGATCAGCTCCCCATCGATCGGTATCCGCAAAATCATGTATACATCCTCCAAGGTGACTGTCATCTCACCCATTGGCAAATGGAACGTGCACGTCTCAGAGTGCCATCTCTCAGCTAATGCAGTCAGCAAACCCATGTTCACCTGAAACTCAGGCACATATAGATCATGTCTCAGTCCCATCTCCTCAATAGCAGCTTTGTCCTCAAATGACAACTCAGGTCGCAACCTCTGAGTCGACGGGAATCTCTCCCATGACTCTAGCATCGACAAATACTCCTGCAGTCAAGCAAATCAATCATGTCAGTCATAGTGGCATTCCCTGTTTATCACAAAATGCTACTTTTTATCTAAATGCATAGGGCATTCTATCCTAGTGACACTCACTGTTCATCACAAAGTGTTGCTATTTATCCTAGTGGTACTCCCTATTCATCACAAAGTACTACGTGTGTGACACTCACTGTTCATCACAAAGTGTTACTCACATTTGCACTCACTGTTCATCACAAAGTGTTACTCACATTTGCACTCACTGTTCATCACAAAGTGCTGCTCATACTCTAGTACTCCCTATTCATCACAAAGTACTCTATCTTGGTACTCACTGTTCATCACAAAGTGTCTTGATCTATCCTAGTCTTTCCTAGAGGACCTGCTTGAGTGTATCCTCTCAGCAGCTTATCCAATCGACAGCGTATGTTCATCACAGAACTGTCGATTTGACCTATAAGACCAAATCTTCACACAAACGCGCTTTCAGACTGCACAAACGCGCCTGAAAAACACAGACGCGCCTGATTGACACAGACGTACCTATGCTCTGCACAGACACACCTAGGCGACATAGACGTGCCTTCTTGGCACAGACGCACCTGCACATCATAGACGTGACCGCAATTGACACAGACGCGGGTTCAAACGCAACGCACCTGGCACAAACATAGACATGCCTCGCGAACACAGACACGCCTGGCACCAATGCAGATGTGCCTAGACATTTTTGGACATTTTTTGGACCCTAGTCTAAGCGCATTTATTACCCTACCTAGCATGCATTAATGACAAAATTAAATGCGTCAAAGTACGAGGAGGTTTGGTGGTACTTACCGGCTCTCCTACCTCTGCTGGCCTCTAAAATTGGTGAACGCAGTCGAATCTATGAATGAAGGCCATCGCTGCTGACTGCTGCTGCTCTATTTTCGCTCTGCAATCTGCTCTCGTGGATGTGTACATGACAATGAGGATGTATTTCCCCCCGTGGTCTATCTTATAGCCCACCCTAGCCCTCGCCTTCGTTTCCCGGGTCAGTATTCTTTATCCCGTGACTCTGTCACTTTATCTGATCAGTCCATTCTAGCCTTTCTTTCTTATCGAGAGATTGTCTGTGATCTTTTCAGACATTTTCATCCAATCTCTCGAGGGGGCATATCATTCCCATCTTAGGGCAACTCTATATCAATTCATCTTATCTTCTTTGAAACAACGCGACAAGCCGCATTGTCTCAAAGAGGGGCAAAATGTAGACACCTAAAATTGTCCAGTCTATTTAATTTTATTTATTTAATTATCTAAGCTCAATTCTTCTATTAATTAAATAAATCTTTATTTATTTAATTAATTCATTTATCCTCTTCTAGCCTTATTTCTCATTTAAATAAATATATTTATTTATTTAAATTATCCTTTTCCTAAATTAAATAAATATTTTATTTATTTAATTATCCCACTTCTTCTATTAAGTAAATAAATCTTTATTTATTTAATTAATTCATTAGCCTTTTCTACCCATGACACATGTCATTCATCTCTTAATTCCTACACTACCTATCCCTTTCATTATTTTATTATTTCTTTTACCTACCCTCTAATCATAGCCGACCTCCTTTTACACCTCTCAATCTTATCCCTCCATTTCATATAGTGTCTTCTATATAAGGAGATGTTTCCTTCATTATCAAACCCTAATGAGCTAATGAAAGATCTTAAGGACTGGACTACACTACGATCCTACTTGCAACCACATTCCGTTCTTTGTTGAGCTCTTGTGCACATAAAATCTAAGAGCAAATATATCAAGCAAAATCAATGGAGATAGGAAGAATGGAGATTCAAAACCCTATTGGACATGTAATGGTATAATCTTTGTGATTTCGTTTGATTTGCATTGTCTTAGGTAATCTTCATATGTTATGGTGGATCTTTGTTGTTGTTAGGCTAGGGTTTTGTGGTTGAATTCATTTAGCCTTTCAATATTGTTATTATTGTTATCCATTTTCACCATATACAATAGTAAACATCCTTAATCAGTTATATCCATAATCATCAACAACCTTCTCAATATCCTTATTGAAATGCCAACAATCTCTCCTTGTCTGTTATAATGCCAACAATCTCCCCCTTTGGCATTGATGGCAAAACCAATTGATTTGACCTAATTGATTCAAATTGTTGTATGCTGAAATGCTCTCCCCCTGTCATCAGAATTCTCCCCCATACATTAGTCTTCTCCTCTTCTTCAGTCTTCTCCCCCTTTGATAACAATGCCAAAAAGAACTAAAACATAATTTCTTTCACAGAGAAGTGAATTCCTGTTGTTATGTGTGAACTTAGTCTCAGTCAGAGCATTTATGTCTTCAATTCTTGTTCCCTTTATTGTTTCCTGTACACCTTTAGAAAACATCCTAAAGTGTGTGAATCAGCATCAACTCCTAAAAGATATTCTGTAGAGTCATAGAACTGATGCTTTCACCGAACTCGGCCAATGAGTAGAAGATAGGGGTAGGACCCCTAACTCACTTATGAGATACTCAAAAATATCCCTTGGTAGTGGCTTGGTGAAGATATCTACTATTTGTTCCTTTGTGCTAACATACTCCAACACCACTTTCTTCTCTTGAGCTTCTTCTCTAAGATAATGATATTTGATAGATATGTGCTTTGTCTTAGAGAACATAACAGGATTCTTTGAAATGTTAATGGCACTAGTATTGTCACAAAATATAGTTACTGGCACGGTAACTTTCTCATTTATACCTTCCAACAGTTGTTTGATCCATGCTATGTTGGTACAATTCAATGCTGCAACAACGTATTTAGCTTCTGCTGTTGACTGTGAAACACATCCTTGTTTCTTGCCAAGCCAACTCACTAGTCTTTCTCCTAAAAAGAAAGCTCCTCCACTTGTGCTTTTCCTGTCATCAATGTTGCCTGCCCAATCAACATCAGTATAAACTTTTAAATCAAAGTCATTTCCTTTTTGATATACTAAGCCATAATCCTCAGTGCCTTTCAAGTATGTGAAAATTCTCCTGATTGCTGTCATGTGTGTTTCCTTAGGATCTGCAGAGAATCTTGCAACTATACCTACTGCATGTGCTGTATCTGGCCTGCTATGAATAACATATTGCAACTTTCCAATCATGGATCAATAAAGTGTCTCATCAATAGATGCAGATTCATCATTCTTTGATAGTTTACAGTTGGTAGTCATAGGAGTACTTACTGGTTTTGAATCCTCCATTCCAAATTTCTTCAAGATTTCCTTTATGTACTTGGATTGAGTAATGAAAAATCTTATTTTTCATTTGCGGTATCTGTAAACCTATAAAATACTTTATCTCACTAATTAATGACATCTCAAATTCTTTGCACATTTCATTTCCAAAGTTCTTGCATAAAGAGTCATTTCCACAAAAGATAATATCATCAACAAATATGGCTAAGATCAGTATTCCATTTTCATCATTCTTCATGTACATATTGTTGTTTTCACTTGTCCTTATAAAACCAATCTTGATTAGATAAGAGTGCAATCTTTCATACCATGCTCTAGGTGCTTGTTTCAGACCGTATAAGGCTTTGTTAAATTTACATTATCTTTATTCTTGTCTTCAACAAATCCTTTAGGTTGTTCAATAAAAACTTCTTCTTCTAATATACCATTCAGAAATGCAGATTTGACATCCATTTGATATACCTTGAAATTTTTGAAAGCAACATATGCCAACAATGTTCTTACTCCTTCAAGTCTAGCCACAGGTGTAAAAGTTTCACCATAATCAATTCCTTCTTCTTGAGCATAACCTTTGCAAACTATTCTTGCTTTATTTCGAATGACCTCACCTTTTTCACTGTTAAATGCCTCTTTCACTATTCTCGGTTCAAATTCAGATATCAGACATGTGCTTTGTCTCAGTTTGTTCCTTGTCATCACTAGATCATCCTTATCTCCTATAATCTGACTTGATGCATGATGTCTTCTAACATACTTGGCTAATATAGGCTTCATAGGCTCTGTATGATCTTCTTCATCACTTGGTAACTGGATATTCTCTTCATTTCCTTCTATAGTTTTCTCGGTAAAACTTGTCGGTTGAACATAGACAAATTCATCATAATCTTCTGGTTCCTTGGAATTTCCTTCATCATTTCTTTCTGCAAATTCATCGATTTTCACATTTGCACTTTCTACTATTTTGTTAGATGATTTGATCAGACATTTAAATGCTTTACTTCTAGAAGAATAACCAATAAATGTTCCTTCTTCACTTTTCTGATCAAACTTGCCATTTCTATCATCTTTGTGTACATAGCATCTACTTCCAAAGATTTTAAAATAACTTACATTAGGTTTCTTGTCATACTAGATTTCATATGGTGTCTTCAAAGTTTCTTTCTTTAGTTGTACTTGGTTCAGGGTGTAAACTGTTGTGCTTATTGCTTCTCTCCAAAACATTTGTGGCACTTTCTTTTCAATCATCAGAGTTCTGGCACAATCCACAATAGATCTATTTCTTCTCCTAGCAATTCCATTTTGTTGTGGAGTTCTCGGTGCAGAGACTTGTCTTTTTATACCATGATCATTGCAGAATAAGTTGAACTCATCAGATGTGAACTCTCCTCCTCTATCTGATCTAAGACATTTTAGTTGTCTTCCTGTTTCATTTTCAACTCTTGCCTTGTACCATTTAAACATTTGAAAAGCTTCTGATTTTTCTTTTAAAAACATAACTAACATCATCCTTGAGTAATCATCCATGAATAATATGAAATATTTATCACCATAATAACTTTGAACTTTCATAGGACCACAAAGATCAGTGTGCACAAGATCTAAAATTCCCTTGGAAGTGTAAGACTTACTTGTAAAGCTTGATCTTGTCATTTTACCCATCTGGCATCCTCGACATATAGCATTCTCAGGTTTTTCAAGACTTAGTAGACCTCTTACTCGGTGCTTCTTGCTTATTTTGATCAGATTATCAAAATTTACATGACAAAACGTTTTATGTTATAACCAAGTATCATCTATTTTTGCATACAGACATTTATTCTGAGTTGAGTCAAGGTGAAATGTGTTACCTTTTGTTTGTGTCCCGGTAGCAGCTAACTTTCCATTCTTGTCATGAACTTTGACAATTCCTTTCTGAAATTCTATTCAGTATCCTATATTGTTTAGTTGTGCTACACTCAACAAATTGTATTTCAAACCATCAACCCAATAAACATCATTGCATCTTGCATTGTCAAAAAGTGTTATGGATCCTTTACCTTTTACTGAACATGGTGCATCATTACCAAATCTTACATAGCCTCCATCATAGTCTTCTAGCATAACAAACTTGTGTTTATCACCTATCATGTGATGTGAGCATCCACTATCTATGATCCAAGAATCATTAGTATTTATGTGAGATATTAGGGATTTTTCTTCATACCTTTCTTCATCTGATCCATCTTTGATAGCCACATAAACTACTTCCTCTGTATCAGTTTCATCTAATTTCTCATCATTGGATTCCTCATTGACTATTAAGCATGACTTTCTATCTCTTCTTCTGAAGTCTCGGTGTCCTCTGTAATGATTATCTTTCTGTCTATCATCTTGGTAATCTCTCTTCTCAGTAGAATCTTTGTTAGGACAATTAGAAGCCATATGTCCTATCTTATCACAATTGAAACATTTCAAAAGTAGTTTTCCTTTATACTTACCTTTGCCTCTTGGTAACCTTCTAGCTAAAAGTGCTTCAAACTTTTCTTGCTTTCTGATTTCCTCATACATTTTGTGTACTTCCTCCATGTTCTTGTGAAATCTTTCACTTGCTCCACTATGATCCCCTTTAGTGTACTTGCTCACTCTATCATTGTAATCATTAGATTCACCAATATGAAAAGAACTAAATGTAGTTTCAACTTTATTTATTGATGACCCATTGTTATCAAAGTTACTTAACTCAAATGCATGTAGCTTACCAATAGTAGCATCTAAAGAAACTGGCATATTGGGTACAGACCTCAATTCATTGATTGCAAAGACTCGGATTGCATAAGCTGGTACAAGGGTTCTTAACAACTTACTTGTTATATCCTTTTCTTCAATAGTTCCACCTACTCCTTTGACTTGATTGACAATCTCCTTTAGTCTTGTGCTGTACTGGGTTATGTTCTCACCTTCATTCATCCTCATAGTTTCAAGTTGTCCTCTTAGACTATCCACTTTTGCTCTTTGAACATGTTCATCTCCACCATACACTGATATGAGCTTGTCCCAATTTTCCTTTGCATCATTGTAGCCTTCTAGATCATTAAACTCTAAATTGGTCAATGTAGATGTTATTTCAATCATTGCTTGAATATGTTCTTGCTTTGCCTTTATTTCTTCCATTGTCAATGGATAGGTGCTCAGTGTGATGAAATCATTCCCCAGATAATATACAACATATTCTCCGACTCCTAATAGGTGTAGCTTCATTCTTTTTTGTCATGTAGAGAAACTTGACTTGTTCAGCTTCGGTGCATCCCTCTTATACATCTTTGGATCTTTGCCTCAAGTACCTTTAAACTTTTTCTTCCAGAGTCCAAAGCTCTGATACCAATTGATAGTTCTAATACTTAATGTTAAGTACAGATGCCAAACTAATAAGATGAGAGGGGGGGGGGTGAATCATACAAACTTAATCTTCCATAAAAACAACAGATTCAACCTCGGTAACCTATACTTTAGTAATATAACCAAAACTACTAAACACGCAAACTCAAAAGCATATAAACATCATAACACTCATAACACTAGATTTAACGTGGAAACCCAAATAGGGAAAAACCACTGTGGGATTTCAGACACACTAAGAAATATACTCTTCTAGAGTATGCTCAGTTAAAAGCAAATCCTGTTAAAGATTACAAACACATTGCTAGATGTGACCTGGTTAAGGGATTTCCCTCAGATCTATTAGGATCTTCACCTTGTTAGAAGTGACCTTGTTAAATGATTTCAAACACTCAATCAAAATGTCACCTTGCTAGAGGGTTTTACAAATAAGACTATTAAGTCCACTCGGTTAAGAGATTTTCTGTCACTTTACAAAATAACAGTAATAAAAATCTATTTGCAACTTCACATCTAAAATGCTAAAGCTGATTCTTATTTGCTCAATACAATATAGGACTTATCTTGTCCATCTGCTGGGCTCTATACTCTATTATTCAAACAGGTCTTCAAGCTTCTGTGTTCGGTAATCACTATGTAGCATCCCTGTGCATACACTTGCCCACATGCATTGTTTATCAACAGTTCCTTATTTATAAACAATTTGCCAACCACTTAATCTCCTTGATCACATTTCCCATGATCAATCATAGCCATCAGATCTTCAAACTTTGACCAGGTTCAATGTATCCTTCGATCTAAAAATGTTTTACCCTGCCTTGGAACTTGCATACATTTCTTGGAACTTGTGCTAGGGTATTGCGGTTCAATCTGAGCTGTAGATCTTCCTGCCAATTTTCCTTTGCCATAAATTCTTTAAAAAACTTCATTCACGACATACCAATCATTAAATCATAAGCAGCTCATCAACTTTCTTCATTAAATAATGCTTTTATTTATTCAATGCATTCTATTATTACTCAGTTGCAACTCAGTAAATACTAAACTTCACTTGGTAGACATACCACCTTCATTAATCGATAGCAATAACCTTAGGGTTTACCGACTAGGTTCTTTGCTTGGTAACATAGTATAGTATTAACCTTACAATCAATAACATATGTATGATGTCAAAACAATCTAAACATCATGATCTCATCATTGTCTAACTCGGTAATAGTTGCCCATTGAATAACTTATTTTTCCCCTTATTCATCATATTCTTTCTGTGTCTTTTACCGACATCTTTATACTCATCAAATCATACTTCTCAAGATATGGCAACATCATATTGAATTAGAAAATCAATTTCTTGACATCAATGACAAAATAATAATATTAAGACAGTAAACATCCTTAATTAGTTATATCCATAATCATCAACAACCTTCTCAATATCCTTATTGAAATGCCAACAATCTCTCCTTGTCGGTTATAATGCCAACAAGTACTGTTGCAATAGCCATGTGGCTTGCATCACATTCCACCTGAAATATATTGTTGAATTTTGGTAGGGAAAGGACTAGTTGTTCTACAACTCTCTTCTTCAAAGTCTCAAATGAGTCATCTGCCTCCTTGTTCCAACTGAGCCTGCACTTTTATCCTCCTTTTATGGTGTCAAGCATTGGTGCACAAACATGACTAAACACCCTTATAAAATTCCTATATAAAGTTGCTAGACCATGGAAACTTCAGACATCATTCAAGGTTTTAGGTGTTGGCCAAGATAGAATAGCACCTACCTTCTCCTTGTCCATTTTCAACTCACCTTGTGAGATTACAAAGCCCAAGTAAATGATCTCCTCCTGCATGAACAAACACTTATCCATGTTTATCATTAGCTTCTCTTCATGTAACCTTTTAAGGACCATATCTACATATTTGAGGTGCTCTTCCCTTATGTGGCTAAAGATCAAGATATCATCTAGGTATACTATTAGAAACTTGCCTATGAACTCCACCAAGACCTCATTCATCAACCTCATAAAGGTACTAGGGGCATTGGACAACCCAAATGGCATGAATTTCCACTCATATAACCCCTCATTGGTTTTAAAAGTTGTTTTCCATTCATCCCATGGCCTTATTCTAATCTGATGGTATCCACTCTTTAGATCCATTTTGGTGAAATATTTTGCACTCCCCAAGCAATCAAGTAAATCCTTTATCCTAGGGATTGGAAACCTATACCTTATAGTTATCTTGTTGATGGCCCTTGAGTTTGTGCATAGCCTCCAAGTACCTTCTTTCTTGGGTGCAAGGACAGCAGGTATTGCACATGGGCTTAGAATTTTGCCAATTAGTCCTGATTCTAGCAACTCCTCAATTTGTCTTGCCATCTTTGCATTCTAGTTTGGAGTAAGCTTGTATGTTGCTTTATTTGGTAGGCTAGATTCAGGGATCAAATCTATGCAATGACTTATGTCTCTCACTGGTGGCAGAGATCTTGGCATTCCATCCGAGATGATGCCTTTATACTTGTCAAGAAATTGTTTGACTATAGGGTCTATGTGCCTATGTCCTTCTTTTTTCCTCTCTGCAAACTACTCCTTCTTTTTCACCTTGGACTTGGAAATGAGGGCATAGAAAACTGCATCCTTCTTTGTAATCTCCTTCATGAACTACTTTCCTTCTACCAACAACACTTTGGCATCTCTCCCCTTTTTTTCCATCTCATTCTCCATTAGGGGTAAAAATTCTATATATCTTACCATCTTTGGTGATTGAGTAGGTGTTTCTAACCCCATCATGATAAGCCTTCAAGTCAAATTGCCATGGTCTTCCAAACATGCGTCCATCTTGGCTATATCAAATAGAAATCTATCGTTGTATGATCCAATTTGAAACTCTACCCAAGCCTTCTCTTCTACCACTTCTTGTTGACCTTGGCTGAGCCATGAGACCTTGTAGGCATAAGGATGTGGCAGCCTTCTCAACTTAAGCTTCTCTACCATTTTAAGTGACACAAAATTTTTCAGTAGACCTGAAGTCTATCAAGACCTTGCATACTTTTCCTCCTGCGTTGTAGGTAGTTTTGAAAAGAGACTTTCTTTGTGGGGGATCTTTATCGAGTACCTTCATGGTGGTCACTTCTCTCCTCATCATCTGAGCCTCTCCTCTTTTAGGGTAGCCATAGCTATCAAGAGCATTGACATTTTGATAGGTGTTTGCACTTGAAACACTTTGGCAATCAGATTCCTGCACCAAGTTTCTCCTCCTTTCTCCCATGGAGCTTGTAGCCTTCTTTGGACACCTATTGTCCATGTGCCCCTCTTGGTTTCCGTTGTAACATCTAGGAGGTCCTCTGCCTTGGGATCTTCCTCTAGAGAATGGTCTTCTACCCCTAAAGTTCCCTCTTTGATTGTAGCCTCCTCCTTGGTTGTAACTACTCTCTCCTCTGGTGCCTTCTTGACCTAACTCATCTTGGTATCCAAAACCATTTCCTTTGCCTGTGAAAGGGCTTCTTCCTCCTCTTTGTTGTCTCCCTTTGCCTCTGCTATTTTGTTCCTTCCTCATCTTTCTAGCTTCTCCTCCACCTTAACTGCCAACTGGAAACATTTTTGAACTGTCTCTAGGGTGTGGAGATTCAAATCTTCTTGGATGGAAAATCTCAGTCCATTGAGATATCTCACCACTTTTTCATCCTCACTTTCCTTTACCTTAGTCTTCATGCACAAACTCATGAATTCCTCAGTGGAGGAACTCACATCCATCTCCTTTTGCTTCAAATTTTGTCTCCTCTTGTGCAATTGGACATTATAGTCCACTGGAACATAGGCTTCCTTCACCAAAGCCATCATCTTCTTCCAAGTAGCAACTCTTATCTTCCCCTCTTTCACTCTCTCATCTTGGATGAAATTCCACCAAGTTAGTGCAGCCCCTTTCATTTTGGATTTAGCCATTTTCACCCTTTGGTGCTTTGGTATGTCTTCACTCTCAAAGAAATTGTCTAAGGAGTCTATCTACTCCATCACTACATCAAGCTCCATCTTGCCTGCAAACACTGGAAGATCCAACTTCACATCCATTGTTCTCCTTTCAATGGACTTGAGGACACTCATTAGGGGTCTTTGGTCTGCAGGAACCTCTAGTTCTTCCTACCTAGGGATATCCTCTTCATCCCCTTTTTCAACTCCTCCAGAGTCTCTCTCTCCCATCTCCACTTTTCCCTTCAACTGGTCCATTCCATTTCTCAAGGCTTGATTCTCAGCCTTGACTTCTCTACTCTCTGCCATCTGCTTCTTCACCAGGACAACCAACTCAACATTGGTCATCCTTGATGGGAGATCTTGGGATCCCTCTTCCTCTGACATCTTGTCTTCTTCTCCGGTCCAAAGTACACTCCTAAGCTCTGATACCACTTGATGTTGAGCCATTTAGACACCTAAGGATGGGTCCAAAAGGTTTATTTTGACCTCTTCAAATGATAACAAGGATCCTACAAAAAGGACTTCACACCTGAAGGTTTCAACTACTCACACTTTTCTAGACTAGCACCTACTCAAGATGAGTAAATGGCTTCAACATCTCTAACATGCCTCACCATGACTCTTTCTCTTGGGGGCCTTGGATTTTGTCAATTCATGATACCAAGGAACTATTCCACACATTGATTTTGGACTTAGGCATCAATGCCCTATACCTCATTTGGAAACCTACCCCCTAGGCTAATAGCCCTCTTTTGCAGGTATTTTGCCCTTAACTCCAAAATATTGAACACAACCTGGAAAACTATTTACCATTATAGATACCCTCTGTGAAGTTACACTCATCCCCAAAAGGAATTGGCAAGATCTAAAGCCTAAGGGTCTGAACCCTTTAGAAGCCCAGAGACCTAATTAGGGCAATTAGGCCTAATTTACAAAGAAACACCAATATCAAGACTCTCAACTACAAAACCAACTTCATGATCATGTGGAAGATCATGAATAACCTCTAATTCTATGGTTGCATACCTAGAATCCACCGCTATAAGATTTTAGGATGACTTTCCTAATTTTGTCCAGGGTAGTCACGTGGAGATGCCTACCTAGATTTGCATCATACTCTTCACAACGAAGCCTCCCTTGAAAAAAACCATGAAAACCTTAAATTACACTATCCAATCTTTCATTCCACCAAAGGAAAAACCTTTTAGATGAGTGAGATGCAAGATATGGCCATTTCTTGTCAAAACCCTAGCTAAACCCTTGCTTTCTGGGTTACAGTCAATAAAACAAGGGGTTCACACTGCTCTTAGAAGATCAAGACCTCAAACCACTGCCAAAACAAAGGTAACTCAATCCTCTACCTACTCCATGAATAATTTGTTAGATTCAATCCGTACAATGATGTACAACAACAACAAGTTTAGAATTTCAGGGAAAGACTTAGTTTTTAGTCTTATTATGCCTTTAAACTTCAATCAACAACCACCCCAACCTTGGGAATCATGTCCACAAGGTTTATAGGCCCTTTCCAAATGGTTTCCAACCTAATTTGGAAGAGGTTGGAGCCATTGAGAGGCTTACATAACTGAAATTTGAAAAGTTGCGTTTTTGCTTGCAAAAGTTGCATGTTTGACAAAAGTTGTCAATCAAACCAAATTTGGGATCCACTAAACTTGGATCAACCAAACACCACCTACACACCCTAAAATCATATAAAACATCAAAACAAACATCATTCTACCCCTATTTACCAAATTGTCTAAATTGGCTTATCAAGATGCCTAATTTGGGACATTCGATTACATGGTGGGGTCCTTATTGAAAACATGGAAATGCCTAGACAAAAGACACTCAAAGTGATCCTAAGATCCTATTCCTCATCCTCTGATCCATGAATTGCTTGTTGAAGAGGTGCCCATGTACCACCAATAGTGGTAAGTTTGAAATTAATTAAAGATGACAAAGAAGCACATGTAAATCCAACTTTGTATAAAAAACTCGTTAATATTCTCATTTATTTAACCATCACAAGGCTAGATACAATGTTTGTTGTTAGTCTCATTTCAAGGTTCATGGAGTCTTAAAAAGTTTCACATTGGCAAGATGGAAAAGAATTTTGAAATTATATGTTAGTGGAATAAGGAATAATGGAATTCTTTACTACTCTCATGCTCCTACTCTAACCGGATGAACTACTATGGTGCTCTTGCATCAACTAGATGAACTACTCTGGTGCTCCTGCATCACAATGTATTTTATGAGATCTCTGTCATTCAAGGAAAATGTGTTGTGGAAATCACAAGTTCTGGTTGCTAAGTATATTTATGGTTTACATGAGCAATTTCTGGGAGACCCCTTCATTTAGAATCTAGTATTTTGCTAGTCATAGTTGAGTTTTTATTTTTGTATGAAGTGTTGGTATTAGTTGAGATAGATGAATTCTTATTCAGATGTTTGTATTGAAATATGATCTATGAATCCTATGCCATGGAATCTGTAGAATTTGTATCTTGAAGAATAGTGTATACATTGTTGAACAATTTTGGTGGAGGAAACTAGATTGTGGTGGGTTAAATCCAACCAAAGGAAAGAGGAACAAAGAGCCAATTTGGTATACAAGGATGAGAAATGTTCTAGAAAAATGTTAGACTTGAAAAGAAAGAAGAAAAATACTACAAGGTGCCCATTCATAGGATTGGAGTATGCTACAAGGTTGTCTTCAATCTAAAAGGGTAATCCAACTACTCAAATATATTTGTGAGCTATGCTGACAAACTTCTTGCTCGATGTGTCTAATGCAAGATCATTCAGGCTCACACAAAATCCTGCATCACCAAAAAATGTTTTTTTCATATTCAATTTTTTCATTTTTGGTGTAGGTTGGAGCTTCAAGGGAATCTTTTAAAATGTTGAAGGACAAAATATTGTTTTTATCAATACTTGGCTTTCATTTAAAAATAAAATGCAAACATGGTGTTTAATGTGATTTTTAAAGTATTGTGTTGTATAATTTCAAGGTTTCAAAGGTTGAAGAGATTAATTGGCATATTATAAACTGAAAATGAATTAATTTACTCCATTTGGATTACTAGGGAAGTGTTCATAAGGCAAGTGGCCATTGGAATTCCAATCTTGTTTTAATATTTCATTTCACATGCCACACACACTTCTCTTGTGGCATGTGAACAAGAGAAGAGCGAAAGATATGTGACTAGCAATAGTGTAATATGTGTAAGAGCAAAGGTGTATAAGTGTGGAAAGTGAAAGTGTAGTGACAAAGTTGTAGTAATCCCTTACCAGATTTGCTGCAAGCAGTTGGATTGACAAATTGAAGACAAAGTTACAGTAATCCCTTACCAAATCTGCTGCAAGCAATTGAATTGACAGATTGAAGATAGTGTTGGTGTTATCCCTTACCAGATCTATTGCAAGCAGTTGGTTTGACAGATTGAGGGAAATGTTGCAGTAATCCCTTATCGAATCTACTGCGAGTAGTTAAGTTGACAAGTTAGAGAAAGTGTTGTAGAGATCCCTTACCGGATCTGTTGTAAGTTATTTTCTTGATATCTGAGCTTATCTTGGAGCTGACCTCATGCATTTGGAGATGCAATTTTCCTTAGTTCACTCATTTCTATTGCAGTGAGCATTCTGACAGTAAGTCATGTTGTAATTAGGTAGTGAGTGGCCGTCTGGTAAACACCATATAACTAGTTATGTTATCTTGAGAGTAAACCCTCTCCGTGGTTTTTCTGATTTGCATTTTCCACATATAAAAATATGGCATCTATCTTGTGATTATTTTTTTCCATTTATTTTGCATCTATTGATTCATGTTGATGAGATTGATTGGTAAGGTTAAAATTTATTGAATTTTTTTTTATTGTTGTGGGAATACTGATTCACTCCCCCCACCCCCCCCCACCTCAGTTTTCCAATCCATTCAACCATTCAACATACTTTCCCTCCCTTCTCAAAGGATGATGAATTTCCTTTGTCCAATAGATCAAACAGTGTAGTTAGTCTAAAATTGCATCATTAGCTCTAACACATGTATAAACATGATTAAATAACTCAAAACACAATGATTTTTCAAATGAAATCTTTACATATGCATTATGAACCACTATTCAATGATATTAAATAATATCACATATCTTTGCATTAAATATAACAAAGCATCTGTGAACAAGAGGGATGTAATATCATGAGTGATTTGTCAATCGACATGTTCAAATCAGCTATAGACAAAGAATTAGGAATGACTAATTTGACTTTAATGAAGTGCGCTCTTGGCATTGAAGTAAGTCAAAATGATAAAGATATATTCATTTCACAATCCAAATATGAAAATTATATTTTGAAGATGTTTAACATAATGAATTCCAACTCAGCCACAACACCAATAGTGGCAGGTTTGAAACTGAGTAAAGATGACAAAGAAGTAGATGTAAATCCAACTTTGTATAAAAAACTCGTTGGTAGTCTCATGTATTTAACCGTCACAAGGCTGGACACAATGTTTGTTGTTAATCTCATTTCAAGGTTCATGGAGCCTCAAAAAGTTTCACATTGGCAAGATGGAAAAGAATTTTGAAATATGTTAGGGGAACAACCAATAATGAAATTATTTACTAAAAGACAAGTGATTTCAAGCTGATAGGATACATTGACAATGATTGTGAAAGGAACATAGATGATAGGAAGAGCACTTCAAGATATGGTTTTTGTTTTGGATCAGGTGTAGCATCTTGGGCTTCAAAGAAACAATTGATTGTCACTCTTTCATCTGCTGAAGCAAAGTATGTGCTAGCTACATGGGCAGTGTGTCAAATAGTTTGGATGAGAAGAATGTTAAAATAATTGAAACATAAACAAGAAGTGGCAACTACGATCTATTGTGACAACAATTCAACTATAGCACTATCAAAAAAATCAAGTTTTTCATAAAAAGAGAAAACATATTCATATAAAGTATCATTTCATCAAGAAATTAATCAACAATGAAGAAATATTTTTGGAACATTGCAGATTTTAAGAACAATATGCTGATATCTTCACCAAACCACTCAGAAACAAAATTTTGTGCATCAAAAGAACAACTTGAGTATTATAGATGGTAATTGTAATTAAAGGAGAGTGTTGAACACAATCAACAGCTGCATTTATTCCTTCTAGTGTAAACTTCCTTCTCACGCCATCTATTGTCTTCTCCATCACTTTCTTATGCATGAGTGCATTTACTTATGCAGCTTCATCCATCCATTTTGCCTCTATTTTGAATGAATCAGGACAAACTTTGAACAAGAAAATATTTTGAACGAAATCTCTATAAGATTTTTTCTACGGTGGATGTAAAAATTCAAAATTAAATGTAATTTAATGCTTTTTTTTTTTCCCGTCGTTGCTAGGCATATTAATGAAGGTGAAGGCAGTTTTTGTAATAAATGAAAAGTGCAAGAAAAGTGTGTGGCTGTAGTTATAAAAAATTGAAGTCTGGAATAGGGGATAGAGAGAATAGAAGCTAATGTTTTCCAGCGTAAAACAGGAGACTATAATTTTTACTTGTTTTCTAAATATGAAATTGAACTGCAGCTCTTTGCTTTGTCATATGTACAAACAATATGACAAACAAGATATTGTGTATGGTTTAAAAATAAAAATAGATGAATCCTCTGTTCAAATAATCTTTCTGATTTTCAAATTTGCTGCTCTCTATTCTTGTTTTGTTTACTTCTCTCCATCTTTCCATCACCCATGTATTCTCAATCTTATTCTAAACTTCATGTAGGATTGTATGGCAAAAGCACAATGTATATATCTCTAAAGATTCTACTTGGGTGACTCAAACTTAATATATATTTCTAAGGCAATGAGATGAAAAATAGCTAACACTAAAGAACTAAAAAGATTGTATGTTTAACGATTAATGGTGTGATGAGAGGTCAAACAATAAATTGGTTAGCTCAAAGGTCATGCATAGGTCCGCTGCTACTCTCTGTCTACTGTAGGACAAGTAGCTCAAGAAGCACAGAGATAAAGGAAACCACAAGGAGTCGTTTAAATTCTTCATTTGAGGATTGGGGCCAACTATTTGGCTAGCTTTCTGCATTTTTTTTGTTTTGTTCTTTTTGAAATAGAATCAAATCTGAAGCTCTCGAGATCATGCTCTCCAAAATGAGGGAACAAATATTATTTGTTCATTTAAGAACCCATATGCATGCACGCCTCCTCTCACTGAATTCTTGGAGTTTCATTCAAAATAGGAATGACTTGAGGTAAAAGAATTGATTTCGATTTAAAATCTACATATGAAATGGACCATATCAAAAAATTTGCATATAGTTCAATCCACCACCCAAAAAAGTACACAACAAAAGGATTTGTTTCGCATGAAGGAAGCCGCCACGGCCTCAATTATCACCTCAAACTTGAGGGAAGTAATAAAACATCGATTGCAATTGGAAAGAAATTGATGGCCTTCACAGAGCCACGCAAGCATTGACAACCAAGGAGCAACCAGCAACGCACAGCACATAAACCCCAAGTTGTGGCTAAGTGATCTGATTTATGAAAACCAGATTATAATACCTGGTGTGATACCTGCGGTATTATAGAATTCAACACAAAAATTGACAACAAGAAGATTGCAAACCAAAAACTGTCTCCATTTTATTCAAAATTGGAATTTATACAAGTCGAATGTATCCCAAGGGTCACACAAATCCCTTGGAATTGAAACGAAGAGTCACCATAATGTTTATTACAATTAAACTACTAAAACTATCAAAATTATCAAAAAAACTAAATATAAAATTTTAGTCCACTTTGAGAAGGCACAACTTTCTCATCCTAGCTCCGAATTACAAACCGTTTGATGCATTGGAAAGGTACTCAAATAATCTAGAACCAAATTTCGGAAACATCGAAGATCTCTCTTCATGTTTCCGCGCAGCATATTTGTCCAAAAATGCACCGAAGACCCTCAAAATTGCAATTTACTAAAACATAGAAAATTTTGAAAATTAGATTTCAATATTTTCCCAATTTAATCCTGATCACTAAGTTGTGGAGAAAAACTACTACGTGCCCCCTCATAATCCAACAAATAAGAGCCCACCAAGAAAATTGCATCGCTACCAAAAGGAGCCCCGTGGACCATGGCACAGCATTGCACATGTAGAATGAGCCCACTGGATGCATACATGGTCGTTATGTTGGCACCACCCATGAGTTAAGTAGCCATCATGGAATCCCAAAGACAATTTATCACAAGCCATCCACTAGTGGAATGCTGACCAGCCCAACCATTAGTTGTTGCCCACAAATTGACCATTTGATTGCCCAAAGTCGGTCATCTAGCACATTAGATATGTAAGCGCATACCTTGAATGATATAGTCATAGGAAACCAAAGGTCAAATTAAATATAACATTAAAGTGGATAGTGTTACTCAAATAGTTAGCAGTTGCATCTAGATTTAGGTTTCATGGGACTTAAATATTGTAAAATTTATATTTATTAGGTTTCAAATATCAAGCTTAAGAAATAAGGGTTGAGGATATAAAATAAATATAAATTGGGCATGGAGGTTATTGAGACTGAATTAAAAGCGTTAAGCATTACATCTAAGCAATATGGGATACTTCAAATATAATTTAAGCCACATTAAATTTGAGATAGAAATTTTATATAATTTGAGGTAATAATTAGACACCAAGGCAAAATATGGCACAACCAACAAATACAATGAGAGAAAATAAGAAAGGTAATTTTGAAAAATATTTTAGATAAAGGGAGACAAAATAGAAAGTGAGGAAATTAGAGAGAAATATAGAAAAAATAGAAAACATATATATGAAAACAAAGAAAAACACAAGCTCAAAAGGAGAGACAATAAACAAGAGGAGAAAATCACAAAGAAAAATGTATGGCAACAAACATAGAAAAAACATTAAAAAGGAGAGAAGGAAATATAATGATAGCTAGAAAATTCTAGCTTAAAGATGAAGAGAGACAAAATGGTAGAGAGAAAAATGAGGCACAAGAGATGGAATAAAAAGGAGACGAATAAAAAAATAGATAAACAAAATACATGAAACAAAAAGAGTAATAGAAGAAAAGAAAAAAAAAAGAACCCCAAAACAATAAAAAAAGAGAGGAGAGTGAGGGAGGAGAGGAGGAAATTATCTGAAACAATGACAAAAGATCAAGAAAAGAAACAACAAATAAAGAGATAAACAAAGATTAAAAAATAGAGAAATAGACATAGAAAAGAATTACATAGAGAGGGAGAAATAGACATAGAAAAGAATTACATAGAGAGGGAGAAATAGACAGAAAAGAATTACATAGAGAGAGAGCAATTAAGAGAAAAAGAAAAAAAATGAGAAGCAAGAAAAAAAATGAAATGATAAATAATGATGAGCATAGAAAATAAGATAAAGATAAAAATAAATAAAGAGGAGAGAGAGAGAGAGAGAGAGAGAGAGAGAGAGAGAGAGAGAGAGATGATAAATAATGATGAGCATAGAAAATAAGATAAAGATAAAAATAAATAAAGAGAGAGAGAGAGAGAGAGAGAGAGAGAGAGAGAGAGAGAGAGAGAGAGAGAGTGATAAAAAAGATACGGTTTGAAATGAAAAAGAACAAAAAGGAAAATGGAAAGGATAGAACAAGATTAAAATTAAAATTAAAACAAACAAGTGGATAAAGAGACAATCAAAGAGAGAACAAAATGAGGAATATGATATTGAGAGAAAGAGAGAGAAATTACAAAATGAAAGACAAAGAAAAATAAAATGATAGAAAGAGATAGAAAAATGTGTGTGTGTGTGTGTGAGAGAGAGAGAGAGAGGTGGGGGATGGGCAGTGGCGGATGGGAGAAAAAGAGAAAAAGAATACATAAAAATAGATAGAATGAAGGAGAAAAAAACAAATTGAAAGAGAGATGGAGAACAACAAAAGAGAAGAAAAAACATGTAGAAAAAAATGAGATGAAGAGTCAAAGAAAGAAACAAATCAAATGACAAAGAAAGGGAAAGAAAAGGAAAGAAAAAAAATGGAATTAAGAAAAGAAAACAAAAAAAGTTAGATAGAGAAAAAGAAAGAGATTTAGATAAAGGACAAACAAACAACAATAGAAATATGTGTAAAAAAGAAATATAGAGAGGACATATATAAGGAAAATGAAATAAATATGGCTAAAAAGAGGCAAAATTATAAACCAAAAGAGAGATAAGAAAAATAGTAAAGGTGAAAGGAAAATAAAAATTAAATGAAGAGAGAAAGGAGCATAAAAATAATCAAAGACCAATAGAGAAACATAGAGTGAAAGAAAGAGAAAAGAAATAAAGGATTAAAAATAGAATACTGAAAGAGAGAAAAATAATAAGGGTAGAAAGAAATATAAACAAATAGAGAAATAAAGATGAAAAGAGAAAAAATGAAAGAGTGAAAGTAAAGGAGATAAAAATAGATAAAAATAAACAAATACATCAAGAAGAAGAGATGAAAAAAAATAAAAGGAATCGAAAAGGAATCATAAAATAGACAAAAATAAACAAATATAGAAGGAAACCACAATGGTAGGTTCATTTTGGTGATGGAACTCCTACTAGGCACCCAGACAAACCACTCTGCCAAGGCTAAAGCTGCTTACATTGGGTTACACATGGCTATCAGAGAAGGGTTCAAAAAAGTTTGGCTTGAGAGTGATTCTCTAAATATCATCAGGTGTGTGAGTAAACAAACAGAGCCCAGTTGGACCATCAAGCATTTAATTTAGGAGAGCTACATCATGATTACAAAATTGGATGATTTCAAAATCTCCCATGTTTATTGAGAAGGCAATGTGCCAGTGGACCACCTGGCGAACATTGGTATGAATTTTATGGACATACAGTGGTGGACGAGAAATGAAACTTTCCCGATACAATTTTGTGAACTAACAAGAAAGGACATTGAAAGCATTGGTCATTCTTATTGCATTAATGATGGTAGACTGCCAAATGAATAATGATCTTTTGTGGGATTTGAGTTCAAAATTCAAAACCAAGTTTTCTAGAGCCCTCTTTTGTATCTAGTTTTTCATTGCCTGGTTTGGGTTTGGTACCATCATCCATTGTTGCAGAGGCAATTTGCTCATGGTAGGCGACAAAAATAGATTGGAGCCTACTTCCTATGAGAAATCAGAAAAGAACAAAGAGCTATCGATGAAGATTACTAATAGAGTCCTTGTGCCATATCTCGAGAGGCTTCATGGAAATGACCCAAAAGAGATAGAGGATTTTGTGAACGGTTGGGAGAAAGGAATCCTCACGGCTTTTGGAGTGAAGTTTAGAATTGATGAAATCTTCATTGTAGAGATAACTGATTTGCAAATGGAAGGCAATAAGTTTTATAGAGAGAGGAAGGTGGCGAAAGAAGTCATTGCAGCTTTCTTTGACAAATATAACGAGAGAAAAAGGGTGTGAAAGATGAAGGACGACGACTATAATAGGAAGAGCTGCAATCACTTTGGGCGGAGATGGCCAAAGTGATTATGAGGTACATTACTCTTGATGGATGCTATGCTAGTATTTTCTCTTACCACTTTATGATATTAAACCATTTTAGGCACAACAAAAGAATTTATTTGCCTTTCTATCTGTTATCTTCTCTTGAAAATGGCCTATGTTGGTCTCAATTGAATAATGAACCTTTTTTATTTTCAAAGGGTGTGTTTAGTGTGTTTAAGTGTCCATTGTGTCTTAGTTTTGTTGTTTGTTGAGTTTTTGGTCTATTTTTGACATTTTATGCTTTGTAAGCCTAGAATGGACAAAATATGGAAAAATGGTCAAAATGCCTTATAAAGCCTTGTTAGGAATTAAAATATGTTTGTGTGGTTCTATTAAACCATTTCACATGGTGGAGTTAAGTCTATTTGCCTCACAAGTCAAAAATGCTTGTTGTACCAAAAAATTGTCAATGTTGTCAAGCAACATTTTGACAATATTTAGAAAATTTGTAAAAATAAGGCAAAAGGAGGTTATTGGTCTGTACCTGGGAATGATTTGGGTGGTGAGTGACTATTTAAAGCCTCACATAACTTTTTATCAGGTTTCCATTCGAAGAAAAGAAGAACTCAATACAAAAACTAAGAATTTTGTCCTTTTTCTTGCATTTTTGCTCCATATGCTATAGCAGCCCGTACTTCCTAAGCATTTGGCCATACTGTTTTCATTTGGGAATTTTTTACATGTTGTTTTGAATCTTTTTCATCTGGGTTTGTGTGTTGGTGTGGAGTTTTGGCATTGTAGCAAAATTATTTTTGTTTAACCCTGTCCTCGGTTGAGTAAGGGTTTGGCTTCAACAATGGAAGCAACTTGATTTTCTTTGGCTCTTTCTCCATTGCCTTTGAGAGTCAAGTTGTTGTACATAGCCTTCTTATACATACATGTTTTTTTTTTTGTTGGAAAAGACAAAGAGAATGGTTTTGTAGCTTACTAGACGAGCTCCTATAGCCCGACTAGTGAACCTTCATGGTGTAGAACAAAGTTTATTTGCAAACTCCCACCAAGTGGACCTCATTTTGCTTTTCTAAGGTGGATTTAAGTTTTGATAGAGTTTTAAGACTATATAGAAGGATTTTTCATTGAATAGTTAGTTGGAAATGCATTTTGAGTAGCCAAAGTGTTGTAATACAATGGTTTTTGAGCACTTTTCCTCTTGAAACTTGGTTGCACATCAAGGGTTTGAATTTATGCTTGTAGGTCAAGAAGTTGGAAGGATTCCTAATTTTTTTATAGACCTTCTCAAAATATTTTGTGGTCTAAAGAAGAGTTTGGAATCATGATAAGGAGTTAAGAGACTTAAAACCCTTGTTTTTAGGCACATTTATAGGACAACAATTGTATGGTCTTGTCAGACCTCCTCATAGCACAATTTGAAATATATCTATAAATGGTATCTAGATATGCAAAGGTTTCATGGAGTGTTTTGGAAATTTGTGGATTTATAAGCATTTTTGCAGTTTGGGGTTCTTTCCTTGTAGCCCTGTTTTGAGCTTTTCTTCAAATCGAGTAAGAAGACAATTGTTAAGACCACCAAACCAAGTTGAAATAAGCCTAATAGGATGTTAGACAATGTCCTAGACCTCCTGAAACTCTTGGTGAGTGATCTTGGTTTTTGGAGCTAAAGAAGCAAAGTCTCACCTTTGTGAGGCTTGAGAGCAAGTTTGAATGAAAACAAGAAGTAACATGGTAGGTAGATCTTAGGGTTGGTATGAAGCATAGAGAAGGAAAACATCAAAGGAACAATACCTAAACAAGTGACAAAACCTTCAACAATTACCCTTGAGCAAACTTGTAAACTAAAATTGATTACAAACACACAATTTGGGCCAACTTTTTAGTATCTCCCTATCAACTTGGTAAGTCATGGCAAAAATAGTGACAACCTTGTTTTGCATGAGGGGTTAACCATGATCATTGTGGAATATGCTAAGGATCATGGGGTTAAACCCTCCCTGACAGTTAAATCCCCCAACTCTCCAACCAACACTAATGTACATTATGTGTCTGATACAAAGATGGACAAAGAAGAGCCTGATAGGGCTATGGATTGGTGAGACCTCAATGTCTCGAATGATTCAGATTACCATCCTTCTCAGGAGGAGGGCCCACAAAAAAATATTACACCTGGCACTAGTAGCAACAAAAGAAACAAACATCTCAGATGGGCTACCAATAAGTATAAAACCCCTAACCCCAATTTATAGGGTTCTAGCCCACCAAATACAAAAAAGTCCAAAATTGGAAAAACTGGGGAAGCCAAGGGAAAGGAGAAGGAAATAAAGCTAGACATCCCCATTAACGTTGAATAGGGGAAACTAGGGGATACCCGAAAAAAATCTAATTTTTGTATTCTCCTTAAGAGCTCTGTCAAAAGCCAGGAGAACTGCTTTCTTTGGGTTAGTAAAGAGATTAATATGTTGAAGGATGGAATTAAGGGCATCTTTGATAGTTTTACTAAGACACCCATGCCAAGAAAAATAGATAAACTTCTCTGAATGACATAGAAACTTACAGAAGATGTGAAGATAATGAAAACAAATCATGAATCAAGGATTGGTCAGTTGGAAATTAGCTTGGAAGAGATTAAGGGAAATCTAAAGAATATGGTTGATATTAGTAGGCGAGCCATGAATAATAGTGCTCAGGGTCTTAAAAAGGTTAATACAATGATGGCAGATCAAAGATCTCAGTCCACCACTAGTATTCCACCATTAGACACCAAACAAAAGAAGAAAATCTAGGAGTTGAACTTGTAGGGTACGCGACTTCAAACCACTACTAGCCCTTATACAAGGACTAGAAGTAGGAACTAGGAGAAGAATATCTCCAAGTTCATCATGGATGAGCTTGAGGATATAAACAAGAGTATGATCCAAAATAATTCGGAGCTGATGCAATCTCTAGTTTAGTGTGTTTTAGGTTTTTTCTTTTTCTGTTCTGTTTTTTTGCTATATGGGCTTGGCCCTTGTTTCCGTGTCTATTTTTCCATTGGTTCTGGACTGATTAATGACTATTTATTTTTTGTTTTACTCTTTGACTTTAGGTTTTGGATCCTTGTAAAACCCGCTTATCTTAATAAAAAACAAATATAGAAGGAAAGATAAATTGAAAAAGAAAAATAAAGAAAGAATCACATATAGAGAGGAAAACATGGTAAAAGAAATAAAATGAGAGAGATAAATAAAAAAATTAAATTAAAATGAAAGAGTGAAAATAAATGAGATCAAAAAAGATAAAATAAACAAATATAGAAGAAAGAACAGATGTAAAAATTAAAGAAAATAAGAGGGAAACATAGAATACACAAAAATAAACAAATATAGTGTTACAAATATGTGTTCTTGTTTTCATTAATGTCAAACTTGTTGGCCCAAATGAAAAACTTGGTTACAATATGAAGTCTTGATGTGGTCTAGTATATTGTAGTTATAGTGAGATTGCAATGTAATCATGCAGATGTGTGAAGTCTATTTTTGGTTGTTCCAAAAGGCTTTTAATGATGTATCTTGGAGTTTCCAGATTTTTGGTGCTGGTTTATAGGATCTGCAGTTGGTGTTTAGATAAATGTTACTATTCTGGTGTCAATATATAGGAATTTATTGCATTCCTATGCTTGAGAGTATTTTGGTGATGTGGTTGGTCTATTTAGTGTTAATGGTGTTTTTTGATGTTATCTTGGACATCCACAAGAACTCTTGGTGGTCCACATTGAAGATTGTGCAAAGTTGTGGTAGTGTGCTTTGATAGTTTTATCTTTTTCACCTGACCTATAATGTTTTGGTCTATGTGGTTACATATGGATCTATGGGCAATGATTTAGGATGGATTGGAAGGTGTGCCAACTTGGTGTGAATCCTCACACATCTAGTTTTTCCTTTGGGATTTGCATTGGAGTTTGTTTATGGCCGACTATTTTGTATTTACATGTTACACCTAATTAGGCCGACCTAATTGGTGTTCTTAATGTTTTGGTTGGTATATAGGATAAGATCATTATGAAGACAAAGAGAGAAGCTGTGCATATTGTGTGAAGTAGTACAATGGTCCAAAAGTGTTATAGAGTAGTGATGAAGGGATTTTCTAATATGTTTTGAATTGTGAAATGTGATGAACATTTTAGTGGATGTGGTTCTTAAGAGTTCAACTCTATTGATGCATCTTTATCGAATGTATTTTATCTTGTCCAGAAGAAGTGATATTCAATGTTTTCAATTCTCTTTTGTGTCTTGTCCTAAGGTTGTATTCCTTATCTTTGCTGGTCAGCTCAAGGATAGTGAGCTCCTTGGTCTCTGACCTTAACATTATAATCTGTTTATCATATATTGAGATAGTTCTCACCTTAGTTTTTCTAGTTTGAGTGTCCCACATAAAAATCTTGGTATTCTTGTGTGATTTTTTTCATGGTTTCAGTTATTTACTTTCTTGCACATGTTATATGGAATGAATGTTCAACAAAATATTAAAGCTATTTAAGTTTTAGTGTATGTTAATTCACCCTCTCCCCCTTGCCCCCCCTCTCAGCATGTGGTAGTGTTCAACATATAGAAGGATAGAGAAATGGAAAAAAAAAAGTAATCACACACATAGAGGAAAAGATGGAAAAATAAAGAAAATGAGAGGGAGAGAGAGAATGTGCACAAAGAAATAAACTAGAGAAAATGTGAAAGGAGCGAAAAATAATAACATAAAGACAAAGACAACCATAAAGAAGAAAAAATAGAAAAGGAGAAAACAAAGCTACAATGATAAATCATAGTCCAAATAAGGGATAAAGAGATGAACAAAGAATGAAAACAAAAACTTGATACAAGTGAATGCTTGTGTGAAATAACAACATTTCATCACCCAAAAAGATAATTTACAAGCACAAGCATTTAAAAGTATTTAAATAGGAATAAAGGTGAAACTACTCAATTATGGTCATTCAAGTTGATGTAATACTTGTTACAAACCTTATAATGCATTTTAGGCTAATTATTATATTGAGAATGGCATCATCCAGATAAGTGTCACATCATCATCCTTTGATATGTATATTGATGTAGGAGTATCTAGGCTCACAAGCAATTCTACATCACCAAAAATGAAAAAAAAAAATTCGTGTTCAATTTTTTAAAACTTTTAGTGTAGGATGGAGCTTCAAGGGAATATTTCAGAATGATGAAGGATAAAATATTTTTTGTATCAATACTAGGATTTCATTTCAAAATTAGAGGCAAACATGGTGTTTAATGTGCTTTTAAAAGTATTATATTATATAATTTCATTATTTCAAAAGTTGAAGGGATTAATTGGCATATTATAGATTAAAAATGAATTAATTTACTTAATTTTGATTGCTAAGGAAGATTTCATAGGGAAAGTGGCCATTGGAATTCCATTCTTGTTTTATTCTTTCATTCCAAGTACCTAAAATGGAGGGAAAAGCTAGTGATTTTTTAGAATAAAATTAAAGACTCTTCAATTTCCCAAAGAGCACAATTTGGTTCTTTTTATTTATTCATTTTTCAAAGGTATCATCAATAGAAAGGCATTGGATATGTTGCACCAAGCTTGGGTTTCATATTTGGAATTATTTGATGATGGAATTCAAGCATATAGTCAAGAATTTCAAAAGTCAATTGAAGGTAAATGAAAGAATATATCTGGGTGCATCTTTTTGGTAAGTCACAAATATATTAGCCTCTATAAATTACAACCTTGAATGGTGTTAAGAGGTATTAATCGACAAAATAAAGGTTAGAGAAAGAAATTGTAGGTTGCTCTAGAGAATTGCATAAAGAAGAGTGTAGGCAATTTGCTTTTTGAGAGGAATATGATAAAAGAAAAAAAAATCTATGCGTATTGTAGGTGTTCAAGGAAGCCATGCAATTTGTAAGATAAAGGGGAAAATCTGTTTTAATAAGAGGATTTCCAAGAAGGTGTTAAGACGGGAAAATTCAAAGACTTGTAGGCATGAAATGCCTAGAAATATTATTAAAAAAATTGAGTTTTGTTTCTTGTTCAAATCAACCATGTATGTAATTGTTCTTGAGGTATTTTTTTGTATGAATGTATAAATAAAATTTTCTATGAAGGCATGTTTCAAATTTTGCTTCTATATTATGGATTGGATAGGACATTAAGGCTACGGGAATGGGTAGTTTGATAAGACCCCCAATCTTGACTACATCAAATGGTATCAGAGAAATAAGACCATTTACATGGTGATAAGTATACTTGAGGATTGAGGTATGAGAGAGAGAGAGAGAGAGAGAGAGAGAGAGAGAGAGAGAGAGAGAGAGAGAGAGAGAGAGTTTAGAAAAAACAAATTGTCAAAGGCATGAAGTAGTTTGTTGTCATAGGCATGAGAGAGAGTTTGTAAATTCTATCCTCCGACAAAGATAAAGCTAGGTAGAAGGTTTACAACTCTTTCCACTAAGAGATAGTGAGTAGAAGGATTTTGTGAGGCACATCTTCCAGAATATTTTTTAGGTAGAAGGTAGTGTTATTTGATAGTTTTTGTTGTAGGGAGGACTTGTAGTTGTATAGGGATGAGGAAGTCTTTGAGGGAATTGTTAAAGTGGAAGAAGATGTAATCAAAATATAGGATGAGATGGGTAATGAAGAGACCCATGAGAATTTTGTTCTAGGAACAATATTTGGAAGAAGAGGGAAAAATAAGGCTCAGGAAGAATTGAAAAGATCAAAGAATAGTAGAAAAAAATTGAAGCAATATCAAGGATATTCTTGAAAGTGGGATGAAAAAGAGAAGGATGAAGAAGATCATAAAATGGGTAAAGTTGAGTCCCATTGTTATTTTTATGATAAATGTTTGGAAGTCACTTTTTGTGTGCAAGAAATGGGAAAGAAGTCAAAGATGGAGAAGTGCAAAATAAGGACTTTGAGAGTCCTATATTTGATGAATAAATTGGTGATGATAAAGAAAATATCCTACTAAAAGAGGAGATAAAAAAAATAAAAATTTGTTAGAAGAAGATTTGTTAGAAAAAGATGACAAGAAATTGTTTGTTTTTCATAACCTTTGTTGTGATTTTTTATATGCAAGTATGAATAAATTTGAAGAAAGAAGGAATGAAGTAGAGTTTCATATATATGACACTAAAGAAGAGATCCTCATATAAGAGGATAAGAAATAAGAAAATAATGATGGTCTAGTAGTGGTTGTATGTCCTTAAAATGGAATGAAAGTGATGGGAGATAAGCTTGTAGTTTAAAATAAAGATGAATATGTTCTAGATTGTGAGAAAGAGGAAAATATTGCTACAATAATTGAGAAAAAAATCATGTAGGTGATATTTTATTTTTCTAATTCATAAATTATATATATATGACACTAAAGAAGAGATCCTCATATAAGAGGATAATAAAGAAGAAAATAATGATGGTATAGTAGTGGTTTTATGTCCTTAAAAGGGAATAAAAGTGATGGGAGATAAGCTTGTATTTGACAATAAAGATGAATAAGTTCTAGATGGTGAGAAAGAGAAAAAAATTGCAACAATAATTGAGAAAGAAATAAAGGAGGTGATATTTTATTTTTCTAATTTGTAATTATAAAGATGATTATGAGACGTATTCATTTGGGTTGGTGAGAATGGAGGAAGAGATCAATGCAAGGAATCATATAAAAATATATGTTTTCTATAATATTTTTAGTACAAATATATATGCAGGAATAATGAATAGTGTATATGTAGTTGAACAATTTTTGTGGAGGAAACCAAATTGTGGTGGGTTAAATCCCACAAAAGGAAAGAGGAGTGAAGAGCCAATTTGGTAGAGAAGGATGAGAAATGTTCCAAAAAAATGCTAGACTTGAAAAGAAAGAACAAAAATACTACAAGGTACCTATTCATAGGATTGGAGTATGCTACAAGGTTGTCTTCAACCTAAAAGGGTAGTCCAACTAATCAAATACATTTGTGAGCTATGCTGACAAACTTCTTACTCGGTGTGTGTAATGTAAGAACATCTGGGCTCACATAAAATCCCGCATTACGAAAAAATGTTCTTTTCATATTCATTTTTTTCATTTTTGGTGTAGGTTGGAGCTTCAAGAGAATCTTTTGAAATGTTGAAGGATAAAATATTATTTTTATCAATAGTTGGATTTCATTTCAAAATCAAATGCAAACATGGTGTTTAACGTGATTTTTAAAGTATTGTATTGTATAATTTCAAGGTTTCAAAGGTTGAAGCGATTAATTGGCATATTATAAATTGAAAATGAATTAATTTACTCAATTTGGATTCCTAGGGAAGTTTCCATAAGGCAAGGGGCCATTGGAATTCCATTGTTATTTTAATATTTCATTTTGAATGTGCCTAAAATGGAGGGAAAAGCTAGTGATTTTTGAGAAAAAAATTAAGACTCTTCAATTTCCTAAGAGCATGACTTGGTTCTTGTTTATATTAATTTTTCAAAGGAATCATCAACAAGGAATTGGATATGGTGCAATAATCTTAGGTTTCATATTTGGAAGCTTTGGTGATGAATTTCAAGCATATAGAGAGGAATTTCAAATGACAATTGGTTTTGGTTTATTCATTACCATTCTCGAATAATCTTTTGTTACTCTATGGATGAATTGATTACAATAGGTTCTACCTCTATAATCTATGGTATTCAAATAGAATTGATGGAATAATTTGATGACTAATCCAGAACTTCTATATATATTTATTTTTGTCTCTAAATTCTTCAATCTTTTGAGGGAATTTCCTTTCTTTAGAATCAATATGTGCTTGGTTTGTTTCATAAATTTGGAATAATTGATTGAAATCCTACCCCCACTCTATTTCATTCAACTGCCACATTATCCAAAAGTTAAGATACACAAAAAAATTATGCTATATTATATTGGCAATTGGTTGGCAATATTTTGTATTTGACACATTTTTACTAATATGTCCTTTGTGGTTGGTCTTGTCTCTCTTTTCTCTTGGGACTCTCAAGAGTGATTATAAGGAAACTAAATATATCTTGAAGTATATCTAATGAAATTCACATGTTTTAGCATTCACTATGCATCATGACAAAGATTATGGGTTTCACTAAATTGATTGAGCGGGCAACATGTTGATCAAGTGTCTACTTCTAGTTTTATGTACTATTTTTTATTGCATGGTATTGCAATAAGGAGATAACTATTGAATTATCACCTATCAAGATTAAGAATCAAGTTGTGATTCTTTCTTGCCAACAAATTCTCTGTCTTTTCTACTTGATAACAATTTTTAGCTTTCCTACTAATCAAAGTTTAATATGCATTTTAAATAGATTAGTGGAGCATAAATTAACTAAGTACATGAAGATCCTCATCCACTTCATTCAGTAGCTCACCCAAGGTGGTGTTTTTCGCTTCAAGTATTTTCCTATTAAGGAGAAAGTTGTGGAAATCTTCACTAACACTTTGGCATCACCTCGTTATCTTAACTTTTGATTATTTATTGGGGTGAAGGAAATCACCCCTGGGGGACCATTTTACATTGTTCCTTCATGTGTACGTGTTTGTTTTCAAGTTTTCTCTCATAAATAGAAATAATTTTTTTGGTATAGATTTTTCCTTTTTCTTTGTTTATGAAAGATCTTTTGTTTATGAGTATTCTGTTAGGCCTTATTAGTGAGACCCATTTTTTAACCTTTCTATTTGTGTTTCCTCTTTAAATTACATGCAAAGTGGGGTGTTGGTGTAAACAGGGTTATTCCCTAGAATCGGTTGACCTTTTTAGTCCTTTTCACACCTAGTTAGTTTACTTAGAGTATTTTCTTTTTGTGTCTCAGGCCATGAGATCATGACAATTATTATAATCTCACATTTTCTTGTGCCTCACCCTTACCTTTATATAAAAGGGTCCTTTGTGTGCATTTAATTCCATTTCATTATATACTATTAATTGAGTCTTACCATTATAGCATTTTTATTGCTTTTTTTATAAAAAGGTTATTTTGGTGTGGTTATTTATTCTTGCTTGTGTGATTCTATTCAATGAATTCAACAACTTGGAACAAGAGCGATGAGTTACTCTTCCAAAATGACGTTTTTCTACCAATGACAAAACAATAATGTTTTTTTTTTCTTTTTTTTTTAGTTTTAGGGCCATTGAAATTATTTTTTTAACATTCTTTAAATTTTATCAATTATAATAAAAATATATCAACAATTTAAGGATGATGTCAACTACTAATTTGTGCTACTTTCTCTACAAAACATTTTTTAAATTTATTTTAGTAAAAATCATTAATGATACTTCGTTAGTTTTTAATAAATTATTTTATATATATTTACATTCATAGGCATTTTCCTCTACGCAATAATGTTTTTACTTCCTATAATAAAAAATAAAAATTAATTGACAATCTAAAATTCTAATATTTATTTTCATTTATCATGAAACAAATCTTAATTACTAACATCAAATCACAACAATTATTTACTTCCATTTTGTGTTCAAGAACACTCTATACCTCCTTTAACATGTCCCTAACACCTACCTCAATGGCCACATCATCATTGCTTGAAGTCATTTTCTATATGATGCAGTCTAGATTCCTAGTGGTGGAAGGCGCATATTCATCCCATTTATCATTTATGAATTGTGTAACCTATATTTTGATTCAAGGAAAACCATTATATTGGTTGGAGCACTATACATCAAACACATACACTAGAAGTGTCCATAGACCATGATGTATAATGCTTAGACATACTATATTATAGCCAAAAACCATGTTTTAACAACTAGCCCACTAAAGAAAATTCATTTCCTAATGGAGAAGGTGCAATGAAAGACATCAATTCAATTTTTAAGTATATAGGTATATTTAATTGCCTTTGTCTTAAAGAGGATTGGTTGTATATTCCAAATGTGTGATAACTAAATTGATAAAAGCAAGTAAAAATAGATTAATTCAATAACATATAATAGGGTTGGGTTTTATACAATGTAAAACTATGTTAGATATTTAAATATGATTAAATTAAGAAAACAAGTTTCTAGTGTAAAAGATAAGAATTACAATCAAAATAGAAAAGTCTGAAATTACAAAATGCCTCAAACTATTAGATCATTTGGGTGCATTTTCCGACTAAAATTTCTGATGAACTATGGGATTTTTTTTGTTTTTTTGAATCTTACGAGGTAATTTGATTCAATTTTTTTATATTTTTTTAGAATCTTGCCCGACGTTCGTCGGAATTCCAACGAAATTACTTATCATCAGAAATACGACGGATGTTCATTGGAATTTTGACGAAAAATAGAAAAGTGAAAAAGTTAAAAAAAAAAAAAAATCCCTTAGGGTTAGTCAAGTAAATAATATAAAAAATCGCGCAGACAGTGCTTTCCATACTTGCGACATCATTTTCTGAAGGTTTGTGAAGGTTATAGACCAAATTTTCCATAGCCCAATTTTTTGCTTGTGAAGAAAAATCATGTCAGATAATATCAGCGAAGAACAAAATAAGGAGACAATTGTTAGATTGTGGTCTATCTTGAAAAGAAAAGGTGATGTGAAATGTTATTGTCCCTGCAAAAATTGTAAGGGCTTAAAGACTAGAAGACTTTTAATCACAATAGCTGAGAAACATTGTAGGCAGCATGGTCACATTGAAGGGGAGCATGATTATCGTCCATTGGTAAGTTGTTCATTATATGTATTTATATTGATTGCATTTGTACATGTTTATATCATTTTAACAATAAATATACATAAAAAATCACTTGACAATGAGATCATGATCATGGTTTATTTATGTTGATCATTTTTATATAGGTGGGGCGCCCTAGGGCACATGATATGGACTACCACGATCCAGAGAATGTGGTTTTCCAAGTGGAGGAATATGGAGGTGTGAGTATCGAAGCTGAAGATATTGATCCTATGGAAGAAGATGATCATGTGCTAGAAAACACAGTTGAAGATGATGGTAGAAATACATTGATCCATGACACATTTAGTAGTGGTGCAACTGATCATGATGATAAAGATGACTTTGATGTTGTTCATGATTTACCTGTACTTTAGAAGGCATACAAGCCCCTTTACAAAGGCTCCCAAACAAATCTTCTCTCTGTTGTATTTTTGTTGGTGAACTTGAAGGTTATGAATGGTTTATCCAACATAACAATCTCACGTATGTTAAGGTATGTCATATATGTCATATTTTTGCATCTGTTTTGTTGTTATTTCATCACTAGTAAATAAAAGGTGAAATATGTACCATTAATATTATTTATATTAACAAATTGTTTTTTTCATTCTAGATTGATAGGTGATTTTTTGTTACCACCATCAAATATTCTACCTCGCTCATATTGAGAATTATCTGTCATTGTGAAAGATATTGGATTGGAGTATCAAGCAACATATGCATGTCCCGATGATCATATTATATATCATAAACAACATGAACTCAAAACATAATGCCTTGAATGTCATATCAGTAGATATCAAACATATCAACTAACAAAAAAGGTGCCTCACAAGGTTCTTCATTATATTCCCATTATTCTACGTTTGCAACGATTATTTAGGTGCGAAAGCTTGGCACAATTTATGGATTATCATGCATGCAATAGAAGTTGAGATGACATTCTTCGAATGCCTATGGATGGTTCTGCATTTATGGACATAGAGGAAAAATGGCCACACTTTAAAGAAGAACCTCGTAATCTGAGGCTTTCATTGGCAACAGATGGTGTCAATCCATTTGGAGATATGAGATCTATTTACTCGGTGTGGCCTTTTTTTGTTATCAACAACAACATTCCTCCATGAATGTAAATAAAGAGGGAGCACATAATGTTGGCAATGATTGTTTCAGGTATTTTTTCATTTAATAGTCATGTACATTAAATTATATATATTGCAGTCAAATGGTTATAATAATTATGTAATTTTTTTGTTCATTCAACTAGGTAAGTATCAAGTTAAAGATATGTATGTATATATCAAGCCTCTTATCAATGAGTTACTGGAGTTATGGAATGGTGTCACTATGTATGATGTCTCTAGACCAATAGGACAAAGACTTCAATTTCATGCAATGCTTGTATGGAAAAATTCATGATGCCCCAAGGCTAACACATTTTTGTGGTATGTTATAATGTTCAACTTGCGCACTTTAATAATGTTTAATTTTTCAAATTATAAATCATGCATTTTTTTAAATAATCCATTCAATATATATAATTAACGTGATCTTGCGGGTCTTCAAACAAATGGAAAATTTGCATGTCCAGTTTGTGGTCCAAAGATGAAATCTCATCATTCAACAAGCTTAGGAAAGAAGGTGTTTGATGAGTATAGGCACTTCCTCCCCAAAAATCATAAGTATTGAGCTACTGAAAAACATCTTTTCAATGGGAAAGAAGAGACTACATCAAAACCACGAAGAATGACACCTCGCCTATGGAAGTTGAAATATAATAGAATTAATCGTCAAGGTAATGTCATTCAATCTAATTGTTTATCTATCATATATGATATGTTTGGAATTTATATTTTTATATTGTGTTTTGTTTACTCATGTTGTAATTGATGATGATTATCATTGTTAAATCTTTAAACTTATATGCTTCATGAAGGTCATCAAGGCATTAATGACCACCTTCCAAAGGGACTAAAAATTTATTCCAGACAATTTAGTAGGTTTCCCTACTATGAGTAGATACAAATTGTGCATTTGTTTGATACTATGCATATTGGAAAGAATATAACAAAGACGTGATGGAAAATATTGGATGGAAGGCGTGGCAAAGAAAAAATTGTCAAAATTTGTAGTGACATTGAGGAATCCAATCATGCAATGAAAAAATTCATTCAATTAAATAGCGATGGAGACCAAATTAATATAAGTGCCCTTCCTTGGTTATTAACGGAGCAAAAAAGCAATGCTATAAAAGAATTCATACAAAAAATTCAATTTCCCACAGGATTTGTTGCGAACATAAACAATCTCATAACAAAGAAAAGTGAATTTGGTTCAGGGGGAAAATGCATGATTGGCATACCTTCATTAAGGTAATTCATGTTCTTGTATATTTACTATATATTTGTATATTGCATGTACTTTTCATTGTATTATGTTTACTAGTTTTGGAAAACAATGAAAATATCATTTTATTAATTATTGCAATACATTCTACCTCTATCTCTCCTAGACCACTTCGACAATAATGTCAAGCAAGTTATATATGATCTTTAAAAATACATTAGGTAAGTAGTGATATTTGTTCAATTTGTTGTATAGATATTATATTTTCCATTTGTTTTACTTCTGATGTAATATATTGTATATTATTTTGTTAAGTATCATTAATATATTTGCATCTTCAATCACTTGTAGATGATTGTCATCTAAATAAACCCATAAAGAAGATATAAAATATTGGAAGAGAAAAATTCCTCATCTAATTGTGTGAAATGTAAAAGTGTCTACCTTCGACATTTTTTAATGCACAAGAACACTACCTCATACACCAAGCTGAGGAGATTGAATTGTGTGGACCTATACACACAAGGTCAATATGGATGGTTGAGAGGCACTTGAAATTTTTGAAGGATTTGGTTCGACAAAGAGCACATCTTGAGGATTCTATGATGGAGGGATATATGGTATATTGTACTATAGTGTACATTACTGAATATCTTCCTAAGTTCGCAACAAAGATCCATGTAGATCGCATTTGGGATCCCAACTCCATTAACAAATTCGAAGGGGAGTACCTGATGGGGAAAGGTAGATTGAGGAAAGTTAGAGCTAATTATTGGATGTTCATGGACATTAATCTAACTACATTTTATATTTTATTTTTAATATATATTTTAGTTAATTAATTCTTAATCTTCAATATACATCATTTGTAAATTTCTACTTATTTTTTATATAGTTTCTCGAGAGTGGGATGCACTGCATTTGTATGTCCCAAACAATCTTGATTGGATGATGGTATGGATTGAACGATGTCAACAATTTGGTCGTGCATTAACATGGGAAAGTGTGGCTTCATTGGTTAAAGAAGCTCATTGTAATGGAGATTCCAATGTTATACCAAGGGAAATTGATTTAGCATTTGGTTTAAGAGATAAACAGGTACGTATAAATATATTAATCACCCATATTATTTAAGTTTTTTTCAATTGTAATGATGTATATATATGTTTTTTTTTGCATACATTCGACCAAGAATAAATATGTTTATCAACTGGTGATACAATAATTTTTACTTGTTTGACATATTGCAGGTGAAACACGATAATACTATATGGTGCAATGGTCATAAATTTCACATCAAAAAGTTGGATGACACAAAGAAAACTTGTGAATTTGGGATAACTATAGTATTTCAAGTGACTAATGTTTCATCTAGAAGCAACATACATCCTCAAGTCTTAGAAAATTGATACTGTCGGATTTTGGATGATATACTTGAGTTGGACTTTAGGTCCTTCAAATTAGTTCTTTTCATCGTCCAATGGTACATGCTACGATTGAATGAAAATGATCCTGACAGAACTATTATTGAACATGATAATGGATTTATAATGGTAATACAAGGTCATTTGAGCGAGCTAGAAATGAGCCCTATGTTCTTCCAAGCCAATGTGAGCAGGTATTTTACTGAGAGGTTGCACATAAACCGAGTTGGTCATTTGTTGTTAGACATGATCCTAGAGGAAGGCCGATAAAGTATAATGTCATGAAAGAAGAAGATACAGAAGAACTAGAAGATGATGATCAGGATCAACAGTTAGTTGATGATGTGCCTAGCAAAGATGTCGAAGAAGAGGAACAAGATCATGATGATGTAGGAGTTAATGTTCAGGAAGATGATGATGATGATATCAATGATGATGATGATGATATGACCAATCCTTACAATGTCTATTCTAGATCGAATGATAGAGACAAAGTGTTGGATGAAGAAGAAGATCAATGACATGATTTAAATGTATGAGGTATGTGATTAGTATATTATCTATTTGATATTGATTTCTTGATATTTTTTGGTGAAATTTAAATGTTGTGATTATGTGGGAGGACTTTTACTTTGTGGTTATCTTTAAATGTAGCTTTACATGTCAAGTAATTTATACTTTTACATTACAAATATTTTTATCATGTTGTGTTCCCTACTGAGATATTTATGAAAAATTTAATGGATTAATCCTTTTAATGGTTTGTTATGCAATAACACAATGATTCCTATTATGATGTATGATGCACCTGATACTATTTTGTATCTATGCTCTTAATCTAATTCGAGGAGATGATTCTCTTAATATAATTTGACTACCCTCTAGAGGGCGCATCATCCTCATTTTTCTATCCTACTAGGACATATCACCACCTTTTTGCATCCCAAAAGTATCTAATTGAATGAATCCTAATTGAAGAAGATCCCTAATGCATATAATTAACTAAATGTATCTAAAATGAACTCATGTAAGATGAATGGATGAATGTAAGAGAGAGAGAGAGAGAGAGAGAGAGAGAGAGAGAGAGAGAGAGAGAGGGGAGAAGAGAGAGACTTGAGAGAGAAAGAGAGTAATAGGCAAAGAGAGAGAGATGTGAGAGAGAAATAGGAAGGGAGGACAGGAAGAGAATGGACAAAATGAGATGGGGACAAAATAGGATGGAGACATCTGAGAGAGAGAGAGAGCAATTGATAATATTCATAATATCTACAAGTCATCCACAAGTTAGTTTATCAATCACAATGTCTAGTCAACTAGGTTGTAAAAACCACACGTTACTCCAAGAGTGGGGACATGAACTACATTCCACCCAACCCACACTATACTTGGTCCAATGAGCATCCACACACTTTGTCTAGCTAGTGAATAGCACAATACTCTAGTGCATCTATTTGGAACACCCTGGAACAAACTATGAACTAGTCATAGTGAGCATAATGTCAACCTTAACTTTCCTTCTTGATCTCCTTGTATTAAATTTGTATAGATTTATCTTCATGTTTAGCTTTACTTATTTTTCAAACTAAAATCCTCAAAACAACATAGTGGTAGAACGTGGTACAAAATATTGCATAAATGTACTAATAGGTTGTGAGCAATAGACCTTTGAAAAATATCATAAATAATTTTTAGTATAGAAATGTTTAATATCCCATAGATCAATTTTAATATTTATATATAATTACATATAGAAATGTATAATATGCCATATAATATCCCATACCTTGGCAATGTTTACTTAAAATTTCATATAAAAATGTAATATTTCATTTAATTATAATTACCATGCAAATAAAAGGACATGTCTATGTAATTGAAATATCCCATTTACATATAATTATAATATCTCATAGGTCAATTTTAAATTCAAAATACTTTGTAAGGAAAAAGACTTTGAAAAAAATTATTCTTGCAAGGCAAAGCAGAAGACCATTGGCATGCACAAGAGAGGAGATTCATAAGGTTAGAGATGGTGGTGAATGAAGACTTCATTCGCACGCACAGGAGGAGGAAATATTGCAGGGTGAGCATATGTGGTGAATCAAGAACCCGACGAGAAAACTTCATTCATGCATGCCATGGTTAGAGGAGACAATCTGGTTGGATGCATTCTCAAATCCCTAGCCAAGGTTATAGGAGACATTGAAGATAATCAACACTTGGTATTTTAGATTTGATTACAAAATTTTGGGGTTTTATTTGCACTTTTAGATCTAATCGGGTTTTTCATCCAAATTGGGTTTCTCTGTTAATTACTCCAATGACACTATGACCTACAAATATTAATTTCAATATCCTCTTCATACCTTTTAGAAGATTTCTCTTTGTCTTCTTAACTTTATCTCATGCTTTCTTACTACTATTATTACTTGGTTTGTATGATTCTTTAAAGATTTTTGCTAAGGATTCAACATAAAATATGTGTAATATTTTATAGTTTGCAATGTCTTCCATCACTGTCCCATGTAAATTATCTCATATTTCACCTTTAACCCTCCTAACCTACCTTGTAACCTCCAATGATAATTTTTTCCTTGATTTAATTGAAATTTATATGCTTCTTTCAAGGATCCCTCATGAAATTGAAGTATTAGTATAGCTCCACTAATTGATTGGTCCATCAGATAATTCAATAAAATAGTTTTTGAAGAAAAAACTCTATATCATCTTCCTTCTTCAATTATTCAACATCTAAATTATCTTCAAATACATTGTCTTCACTAGTCACCCTTTTTCTTATTTTGGAGGGTATCTCAAACCAACTTGTCCAACCTCTTGCTTCTATGTCTAGTAAATAATTAGCATCGAGTATCTTTTCCACTCGAATTTTCTCTCATCATTGATAGGTTTGTGATCTTCTTTGCTAGGTTGTCTTCTTCTTTTCCTATTATCACAAATATGTTTTAATGCTCTTTTGGTATCATCCAAAATAAATTGCATGTAATGTTCTAAAAGAAACCATAAACATTGTTCAAATCAACGGAAGAGCTTGGTTGGTCTTTGAAAAGCTAGAGAGTAAGAAATAACTTCCCTTCTATGTCATCATTACGTCTACATTGTTATTTCTATAGATACTTTCATGATAGGTCTATCATATTTTCCTATAAAAGATTACATATTTTTCATATTTGTTTGGTTATCTTGACTTCATAGGATTGTCAAAAACTCTTACTTATCATGGCTACCATCCTTGATGATTTTCATGGCCTTTAAATCTAAAGGCTATCACCAATCAAAAGTCCTTTGGCTTTCACAGTTACTTTCCCTTTCAAAGTATGTATATGTTATCTTTTCATTGTAAATGACTTGAAAATGAGGTAAAAGGATTTGATACTCCTTCATGTAATATCATATGATTGCCCTTATTTTGATTGTCATATCTCATTGTTCTCACTCTTACAAAGCTCTTGTCTCTTATTATCATATGGCCTTTGCATTGGATAGTTATCAACTGGCCTTTCCTTTTTTTATACATAACTATAAGCCCAAAATAGATTATGCTTACCTTGGAATCTATCAGACACATTTTGAAACTTGGCTATGTAACAACTATCATGGTTTCTTACATGTTCGTGAATGATCATAACAATAATTGCCTCATAGACTACCCATTTATAGGTTAAGTTGTCTTTCTCTCTATAGACCCTACTATTATTTATTTTCTATTATGTATTGTCTTTTATGGCTTTCTTATTGTCTTAATTATTCCAATGCATATGCTTGGAAGCTAGGTAAAGTGAAATTGAAACCCTACCATTATATACAGTTAGAGAAATATTGTTATATGTGACTAAATAATTACATTTACACCATTTTCAAAGCCTATAAATTTTTTTGTTCTTTACTTAAAGTCAAGGCATGACCTTTCTTCACTCCAACCAAGGTGGAGATATGAGCCACTTTTGCAAACTCAAGTGGAACTTCCAAATTTTCAAAAAGGGTCAAAATTAGCATGACCTCTTTTTCTATTAAGTTTGTGTATGGGTATGCAAGACCTTGAAATTTATCTGAAAGCTCCAAAATTGATTTTTGTACATTTTGGGTGATTTTCAAGACAAGACTAGGTCTAGGTGATAAGATAATAAAGACTTAAGCTTTAAAATTTCTCAAAAATTTCTTTAAAATTGGGTTTTCATGCTTCAAATGATGTTGTGAGGCCTTGAAAGTGAATGATACATGTGGAGTCCTCCAATATATTTAGTTAAAAAAATGGCTCAATTAGGTGCCCAAATCAAAATTTATGGTTCCCAAAAGTTAGGCTGTTTTTGAGCAGGAGTTACAAATTTTAATTTTTTTCTTAAAGTCGCAAAAGGGGTTATTATGACCATTTTTTGAGCATTTTTTGGCTGTGGAAGTGGTAAGTCATGTTAAAAGGAGGGAAAATAGAAAATATAATTATATTTGAATGTGCAATAAAGGATAAGGCTCTAAATACTAGATGAAATAGGTTGAAATGTGTTGCATCCTATTGAGGATTTTATCCTCTATTTTGATTCCAATTTTTGTAATGTGATTTATTTTTGTTCAATAAAACAATATCCATATGTAATTGTGATTAATTTGAGGGGAAGGAAGGAGAGTGAACAAAGGTTATTGGAGAGTTACAAGGTTGGGTAAGACAAGTGCTAGTTAAGACTATGTTCTGTTTTGAAATCAATTAGACATAAGGTTACTCTTACTTTGAAAGGTACTTATGTTTTGTTTGCTCCAAGCTGTCTTTTTATACTTATATTATTTTAAATTTTGCTTCATGATCTCTCCTTCATAGATACTACAGTTGACTATCCCACCTTATACCTGTATCCTAATTGCTAGAAGACTTCATTCATGTGTGTAAGAGAGGAGATTCATAGGGTGAGAGACGGTGGTGAATGAAGAACCCAACCAAAATTCATTGAGTGGGAGATAGTTCAGATAAATCACTTAGCTAATTAGTTTACAGGTGAGAAATCACTTAGCTTCATCTTATGTGCATTTCAAACATAATCAGATTTATTTGTTTCCCTTTTGCTAAAAATTACCGTATTTGATCGAATAGACCTAAAACCCTAATGATGCATGTTTAAGGCCAAAATATCTAAATATGAAAAATGAGAAGAAAACCTAAGGAATCCATTAAGATAGCTAAAAAAACCTATTTAATAAGATAACTAATAGCAGAATATCTAATCATAAAGTATTACTAGATAGCAGAAAAATTCTACTACTAGATAGCAGAAAAAATATCTAATCATAAAGTATTGTACTAGAATAGAAGAATAAATTCTATTACTAGATAATTTCTCAATGAAAATGCATAAAGTATTTTTTTCATTTTGTAATTTCAAGACAAACATATGAACATCATTTAAAAATCTAACAAATGATTTCTCTCTACCCTATTGTAATGGTGTCATGGAGCCTCATGGGCTCTAGCAATACCATTGAGAAAGAACATTATTATCAACCTACATCAATTCCATGGATTCTTCTCATATACCCAAAAATGAACCAAGGATATAATAGTTGTATAGTTAGATTAATTTCAGAAATATTTCTCTTCTTCTTTTATTAATGTTCTCAGTCTAAAAGTCTTGGATCAGACAAAGATCCAACTATTGTTAGGAATTTACTAAAAGTGGAAGCCATTTTGAAGTGATCCATAACTTTCATTGCGATTGAGTCAAGGAGTTTAACCCATGAATTATAGGAAATAAAATTTGATCTCAACTACTTCATAGACTTAGCTAATCATTGATATAGAGAGTAAATAAAATAGAATTTATCAGAATGAGATCCATAAGTCAATTTCAATTTCATAGTAAAATACTTCAAATTACTATGCAAAGCAAAAGACTTCAAAATTGATGCAGATCATCCACACACAAACTCACCAATTAGGGGCAACTTATCCCAACTCACCTATCTAGTAGGTGTATTCCATCAACTAGGTTCTCTCACTCTCCTAATTCATGAACACCTTTCCTTAATAGGATTCACAAACTCACACATCTAAAACCACCCCAAGGCTTGATAAGCACCATGTACCTCACTTCCATGACTGAACATAAGACCCAATACCTTCACACACCCCTCAAGTTTTCACAACACCTGATTGCCAAACCACATTCCATTGGCTCAACATACATCCACATTTAGGATAGTCATTATGAAAATTGAGACCCTTGCTTGTAAACACATATGGGAATCAAAACAAGACCTTCATACACTCTCTTGACAATCAATGTTTCCCAATCCTTGAACACTCAAGATGGTTTGTGGTATAAGTAAATGAGTTTTGTAAAGGGAAATGTACAAGTCTATTTATGATGTAATTGGACCTGTTTGGATCCATTTTGAGTCATTTGAGGTCTAGGTTTGGTAATATAGGTGGGATTTTGTGCAAAGTTATTAAAGTTGATAAAAAATGTTGTCATGCAAAAGTTGCATTTTGGAAGAAAATGATGTAAAGTTGGTTCCAAATCAAGTTTAAGGTAGTTACAATCTATTTTGGTTGTGTATAGAATAAGATCAATTCATTCTTGTGAATCACAGTCAAAACCATCATTAGGGTAATCATTGGCCAGATAAAATGTATTTTAAATTAGTTCCTGGTTGATTGATCATACCAATGAGGAAATATTTGTATCATATTGTGTTCTTTCTTATAATATTTTCTATGGGGTCTCAAAGAAATGCTGGCACATGCTCAAACAATGGTTTATGACTGAAAATGTGTCTCAATCAAAATATAGCAGCAAGGAGTGGTTAATGGTGAAGCTTATGCAAAGGATTCATTGAGTGAGAGGATTAGGGGAAGGAAGGAGAGTGAATAAAGGATATTGGAGAGTTACAAGGCTGGGTAAGGCAAGTAAAAAACCCTAAAAGAAAAGACCTTTGATTTTCCTACAAATGATAGTGGCTACCCTTGTTGACAGGATATAAGGAACTTATATTTGCAAGATTCATTCTTGATTGGTTGGATGATTAGTGTTGGTGGATAGTTTTGGGTAACTACTATCAAATTCCTAGAAGTCCCTAAGGCATTGATAAGAGTGAAGAAGTCTAAGGGTATGACTATCCTTGCATAGTGTATGACTATCCTAGAAGTTGCATCACTTCAAAATGGCAATAAAATAGTGTCCTAGAAGTCAAAGGGTATGATAGTCCTTGCATAGTGTATGACTGTCCTAGAAGTTGCATCACTTCAAAATGGCAATGAGATAGTGTCCTAGAAGTCTAAGGGTATGAATGTCCTAGAAGTCTAAGGGTATGACTGTCCTAGAAGTCCAAGGGTATGATTGTCCTTGCATAGTGTATGATTGTCTCAATCACAATGAAATTCTTGCATCACTTCAAAATGGCTTTCACTTTTACCATTTGTCTGTTAACTTTTGATCTCGGTTACTTCAAAACACAAAAATTCATTTGAGGGGGGCATAATTTGGAAATGAGAAGTGCACATTTGATTTAAATAAGAAGTCCATACCTAATTATGAAAGTTTATGTCCCTTTCAAAGGGCATAAATAATGAAGAGTTGCACTCTTTCAAAAGGGCACTATTTATATTAAGAACTATGAAAAATGAAATTAATCATCTAATGAGGACAATAAATAAGAACTTGTTAATAACTAATTGAAGAATATCAATCAATTTTAGTATATTGCAATTGTGGAATATGACTTGAAAAGGTTTCTAAAATATTGAATTAACCCTACAAAACTCCTTGTCTCAATCACAATGAAATTCTTGCATCACTTCAAATGGCTTTCACTTATAAATTTCTTTATGTAATTATATGAGATATCATAATTATATGTAAATAGGATATTTCAATTTCATAGACATATGTCTTTTTCTTTGCATAGAAATTATAAGTAAATGGGATATTATATGAGATATTATGATTATATGTAAAAATTAAAATTGAAATATTCCATTTACATATAATTATAATATCCCATTTACATATAATTATAGTATCCCATATGATATCCCATTTACATATGTCTATGAAATTGAAATATCCCATATATTATAATTATACATTTCTACATGTAATTATATGGGATATTATAATTATATATAAATGGGATATTTCAATTTCATAGACATATGTCTTTTGCTTTGCATAGTAATTATAAGTAAATGGGATATTATAATTATATGTAAAAATTGGAATTGAACCATGGGATATTAAACATTTATGTAAGAAATTATAAGTAAACATTGCCAACGTATGAGATATTATATCGAATCTCCTCTCCTCCACGCGCCAATGGTCTTTTGCTTTACCTTGTGGGAATGAGGTTTTTTGAAGTCTTTTGTTTTGTAGAGTAATTTGAAATTGAAATTGACTTATGGGATATTATAATTATACGTAAATGGGATATTTCAATTACCTAGACATGACTTTTTCTTTGCATGGTAATTATAATAAAATGGGATATTATATGGGATTTAATTATAATATCCCATATAATGCCTAATATAGGCCTCGACAAGAATGTTGTACCTGCGATGAAATTAAAATTGACCTATGAGATATTAAACATTTCATGTGAAATTATAAGTAAACACTGCCAAGGTATGGGATATTATACATTTCTATATGTAATTATATGTAAAAATCAAAATTGGCCTATGGGATATTAAACATTTATATATGTAATTAGAGAATTTGTGATCTGAATGAACGTTGCCAAGCTATGTTGAATATATGTTTAGCACTATTTGACCAATATAAGCAATGTATGAAAATGTGGTAACATAGACAAGGCAATGAACTGTTAAAAAAATGCATTAAAGAAATATGGTCTCATGGTGATGGAATGCCATGACAATCCACCATGAGAACACATTTCTTTGAGACATTTTTTCAAACAGTTTGCTGCCTTGTCTATGCAAGGTAGTGAACTGTTTGATAAAATCCTTAAGACAAACTTGTATTTAGTTGTATGTACCTGATTCTAATAAGTAAATAAGTTACTTTTACCTACCCCTAATTGTCTATTGTGTAGTGTGATGAAATGATTAATTTTTTACAGTCTTGAAGAATACTCTTTACCATTCATTCTAGTATTTGTATAAACTATGATGACTGCATATTGTAACAAGAAATAAATCTATTCATGTTGTCTACTATGTAATTTTTAGCATACGTATCATGTGACTTATGTAAATCTAATTATGATTGACCTTCATATAAGATGTAAGCTAACATAAGATAAATAAATTATATATGTAGGAACCTGAACCCCTTTGACAAGGATCCTGCATAGTCTACATAAAGGCAAGGCGACGATTCTTCTTATGGATCAAAAGGTATAATTCAATACACCCTATATATAGAAAACATTTATTATTTGCTTGTTTTATCTTTACACCCATCTTGGAGTGGTTTAATAATAAGCCATGTTTTAGCAACTATATTTTGACAAAATTTTGATTTTTTTTCTCACCTAAACCACCTTGACATCCACATGGTATAGCTCATTCCACTTTCTCCGCCCTCCTATATGCTTTAAGTGACGAGGAAGACTATTTTTCTGAGTTTTTGAAACTCCAAAATTACCAGGAAAAAAAACTAGCTCAATTTTTTAAACCTCCACATTAGTGTAGCGTCCTAAAATTGCGACACTTGCAATTTCGACTACATTTCGGTCTTCATGATGGCAACGCAACACGCAACCTGAATGGAGACCCTAAAACTTGCTCACGACACTGAAAACTGCATTTTTCAAGAACCCTGGCCTGAACCTCCTTGCACCCTGCTGTCCCAGGAGGTGGGACCAGAGCGCCCAGCGCCCTGGTCCTTCAGGACCAGGGTGTCCAGCGCCCTGGTTCCCAAGGACCATGGCGCCCAGCGCCCTGGTCCCTGGGCCTATTTTGGGCCCGGTCTCCTAAGGGGTCTCAGGTCTTTTTGTTTGCAAATTGGAAATTATCTTTCCTGGTCTGCCTAAGGTCGGGAAAATCAGTCTATCAGCCCTAATTGACAAGTATATAAACTACATTTTCCTCTCTCATTTGGATAGAGACACACATGAGGGAAAAGGCGTGGAAACTATACTTAAGCATTCAAGCATTCAAGCATTCTTTTAAGCAATTGATCATTCTAAGTCTCCATTCAAGGCTAAGTGTTGCATTCAAGACAAGGATTCAACCATTGAAGAGGAGATCACATACTACATATTACAACAACATACAACATCTATACCTTCGCACATAAGGATACAAACATCCTTAGAACAAGGTATTAGTACTTGTTTTACATACATTTACATTTACAGCACTTGCTCATTTCTTGGTTAATTCCAAAACCGGGGTTTGACCTAAAGGCAAACCCCTAATCCCTAACCCCCCAATCATATTCGCTTTTCTGTGTGTAGGTTGGAGGTACGCGGCTGAAATTGAAGATCTGGAAACCTTGTGCAGAGACGAACAGATCCCCCTTCATTTCACGGATTTTTCGGAGGACCGTGGCGCTCGGGTGCCATCGTCCCAACAACTTTTTCTCAAATTTGCAGGACAGCGCCGTATCAACATTTTACTGCTAATTCCAGGTCCGTAGCTTCATAGTGTATCCCTATCTCAGTTTATAAGCGAATCTTTGTCACTTTCTATGCATTCCTAGCTTAATTCTTCTATCAACATTCTTTGCAAAAGAGGGTAGCCTTGCTGTCATAACCCTTGAAACACATTTAGCATCCAATCTTGCATTGTGTGGGATTGGATCTTGTGGGTTTCAACCCCTCTTTTGAATGTAAAGTCTCTCCCCTAAGTGAAAACCATCAACCCTAGTGAATCTCCCTTCTCTCTCCTTGGAGTTGGAAGAGGGGAGAGCAACTAGGGTTCGATCGCGATTTTCCGCTTTACATTTTGGTGAACCCGACGTGAACATCCTTTCTGATTATTCATGCTTAGATCTGAAAATTTGATTCCTTGATTACATTTCCATGTTTGATCTTTTGCAAAATTTTAGAGGTGATTGCATAAAAACCCTAAATTTTCTTTTTAGTAATTGAACTTGTGAAATGCTTAATTGTTAATGTTTGTTTCAGATCTGCCCTTCTGTTACAAATTATCAATTCATGTCTGTGCTTTAATTTTGAAAATTAAGTGGTTAAGTGTCAAAACCCTAATTTTTGAAACCCTCTTGATTCAACCTTTGTCCGACAATTTCACTTATCAAAACATCTCAAAATCAGCTGTAACTTTGGATTCCGCAATAAAATCACAATATCTTTCATCCCTGAAAATTTGGAAAAAAGTTGCGAGGACCGTGTGCACTCCGAGCGCCATCGTCCCCGACATTTTTTCCAAAATTTCGGGAGCTAGATCTTACTGTATTTTCTTGCTAAAATCCAGAATTTTGGCTGATTTTATCAATTATAACACTTTCAAAATTACAGTCAAAGTTGGTCTAGGGATTGCTTGGATTAACGCTTCTAATCATTCAAAAATCATCGAAATTGAAATTTTGTGTCAAAATTGTGTTCTTACTGTCCTAAATCTGAAAAGTGTGTTGGCATTCATTCGAAATTTCAATGATTTATTCAAATTTTTGCAATTTGGGACTTTTGAAATTAAGTGCTTAATTACAACAACTTTAATTTCTGCTTTCAAAATTGAATTTTGCGTGAAATTGAGTCAACTTTTGAATTTCAAAACTTGCATTGCTTTTGGTATTCCCTCTAAAATCATAAAATTCAAAATTTCAGTTTCCCTCTCTTTTTCAAAATTCAAATTTTTGCATTTTTCGACAATCTTGGTAGGGTTCAATTTCGAGATTGCAACTTTAATTTGGCCTATCTACAGGTTGTAAAATCACTCAATTTTTTCAGATTAGCTTTAAAATCATCATACCTTTCATCCCTGCAAATTTTGAAAAAAGTTGCAAGGACCGTGTTGCACTCCGAGCGCCACGGTCCCGGACATTTTTTCTGAAATTTTGGGAGACTGTCGTGATTGCATTTAACAACTTAAATCCAGAAGATTGGCTAATTTTACTGAAAATTGTTACCTCTAAATTCAAAATCTTCTCTCTCTTTCTAGTGCATGAGTTTTACAACAATAAGCCCTACTTACACTATTCCTGTTAGACGAAGCCGTAGAATTAAGTCTTTCCGAGGTTTAACTACTGAGGAGATGGAACCTAATTTGAATAGCCTTTTTAACGAGGACATGGGTAATTCCTCTAATCCTCCTAATGATGAAGAAGCTCTCCATGAGGTTTCTGTAGAACAACTTTCAAAATTGGATAACTAATTTGACGATTTTCGACAATGGATGTCTCAAGAATACCCTGATAGTCAAGCTCTTCCTTTAATTGAGGGTCTAAAACGTATGCTTCAAAGTGATAAGAATGGAATTGATATTTTGCATGGTATCGCACACATTGTGGATTCGAATGTGATGCCTATGAAGAGTTGTGCTGAAAATTTGGGTTATACACAACCTCCTACTCAAGTCAATCATTCTATTCCTTTGATGACTTCTATTGCTAGCATACCTACCTTTACATCAAACATAATGACCACTTCTATACAAGACATTCCTCCCGTGATTACTAGTCATGGGGGCAATCCTTCTTCTTCAATTAACCCTCTTCCTTCATTTAATCTGATTTCTTCATTCATTCCTTCAATGAGTGTTCCTATTACATCTCCACAAATGAACATGACGCAAGGGGGCAATTCGTTTAACCATTCCATTCCTCCTTGTAGTGTTCCTCCTGTCCAATCATCTCCTATGACTAACTATCATAGAGTCCCACCACCTTACTCTTTACCTTCTTTCAATAACATAACACCTCCATCTCAATCTAACACATCTAATATGAATTCTTCGACTGAAGCGACCATTAATAATCTTGCACAAACTGTCTCTTCTTTACAACAACAAATTGCCTCTATGAATCAATCTAAGTTTAGTGTGCCCACATTTGACGTTGCAAGCCCACTTTCTCTTGATATTGTTCGAGCTATTCCCCCTAAACATGTTGAAATTCCGCATTTGGAGCTTTATAATGGTAAAGGTGATCATCTAACACATGTTAAGACTTTTCAAACAATATGCACCGATTTTGCTTATGACCAAAGGTTGCTTGCAAAATTGTTTACTAGAACATTAAGAGACAAAGCCCTACAATGGTATTGCTCGTTGCCTTCCTATTCTATTACTTCTTTCGAACAACTTGCAAATGCTTTCATTCAGCAATTTCAAAACAATATAAGTCCTAAAGTTACTTTGATTGATTTAATGCATTGTAAACAAGGTGTTAAGGAAAAAGTGACTGATTTCATTGGTAGATATAAGCATTTGTATGCTCAAATTTCCTTTCCAGTGCCTGACAATGATATTCAAAGAATCTTTATTTCTAATTTACAAAAAGATATTCGAGACAAACTTCTGTTTTCTGAGTTTACTTCTTTCCAACAGTTGTGTGCAACTCTTCACAATTATCAACTGACTGTGAGTCAAATGGAACAATCACATCCTATGGCTCCGAGTGATAAGGATGATAGCAGTCAACAACCATTTGGGAAGTTTAAACCGAACAGAGATTCCATCAAATTCAATGAAAACATCATCAACAACAATGTGAATGCAGCATCAGGTGTGCCTCCTATTTCTAAATTTTTCAGGAAAGAAAGAAAGTATACTCCTTTGAATGAATCATTGCATAGTATTATGAATAAGTTATTGGAACAAAATGTGCTTACTCTTCCTCCTGTACGACAAATTGATCCTGCAAAGATTACTTCACCTTATTTTGATAACAAAGCTTTTTGTCAATTTCATCGTCAGCTTGGGCATGATACTGAAAAATGTTTTTCTTTAAAGGGTAAAATTCAAGATTTGATTGATAATAATACTATTTCTGTTTCCGGAGTGAATGATAAAGGCAACACATCTGTATCTCCTCCTAACCAAAATCTTCAGATTTTTACTGATCCATTACCTTCTCATACCTCTAATGCGATTGAGGCTAATGATTCCTCTCTCTCATCTGATGGTCTTGTGTCTATGACTCTGAATGTGATTAACTTTGTAGAGCAGCAAGAAAACCCTAAAGAACCTTCCATCACATTTGATTCCAGTGAAACCATTAGGGCACCTGATGGTCCTTTATACATAGTTGCAAAAGTCAAGAATACACCTTGTCGTGGAGTGCTTATTGATCCTTCGTGCATGATTAATGTTATTACTGAAGAATTTCTTTTTACTTTGCAATTGAATCAAGTGATCTATGACAAAACAGATGTGATTGTGAAATTATTTGATGCATTTTCTTCTCCTGCAATTGGTTCTATTACATTACCTATTGAGGTCCATAACAAATCCCTTGATGTGAACTTTGCTATTATTCCATCTTCTGAACAATTTCGTGTGAAGCTTGGCTATCCTTGGCTATCTTCCATGAAAGCTATTGCTTCTCCTATTCATAAGTGTTTGAAATTTCCCCATAATGGTGAAGTTGTTACTGTCAATCATAGTCTCTTTAAACCAGCTGAAAGAACTTCTAGCGTTCCTATTGATTACTTTTGGCCTAAACAATTCCAATCTCTTCCTCTGCGAAGTGATCATCTTTTCAAATCTTATCAAAAGTGGAAAAAAGATATGATCCTATCTCTAAGTGAACCTAGAACACCTAAACTTGATATTCCTATCATTCTTGAGAAGGAAGTTCTTCCTTTGAAAGATAAAACTAATGTCTTTCCTCAAGAAGATTCCCAACCTGTTCCCATGGATGTGACTATGTCTATGCCTAATAAACTTCCTAAAAGTAGACCTATCCCTCCTCGTCATGATGGACTTGGTCTCCTTCCTAAACCAAATATTCCTCCTTTATATGGAGCAGTCCCTCCTCCTTCTTTTTATAGAGAGAAGAGACCTTCTTCTTCTCCTATTATCCAGCCTAAGAGACCACAACCTAAACACCCAAGTGCTAAGGATGAGAACATTCCTCCTCCTCAATCCTCTTCACTTCCTACTAAGACTAGACGAAATCGTTCTGCACGTGAACGCTGACGAAAGCGTCGTCTTAGAGCTCAAGCAGCTGCTTCTCAAACTTCGCAATCTCCAAAAACACCTTCAACAAGCATTATTCCATTTTCTCCTCAGCCGATGATTGAGCCGAAATCTCCTAAACATAAGATGCATGATGGTCTTGATCCTGTGCGAGTTAAAGATCCTATTTTTATAAATCTTGATGATGCTATAGATGAAAATGTTATTCATGATAAAAATGTTACTTCTCTTGCTTCTGATAGTGAATATGAACTTATTGATGTTGATAACCATTTATCTAATGAATTTTCTAAAGCACTTATCCTAGCTCCTAGACAAGAACAACGTGGCTTGGAACATGAACATAGCCCTTGTTTGGATCTTGTGATAGCTCCATCTGCTGTGTTGGATGTTCCTCCTCTAGCATGTTCCCTGCCTTCCCGAAACATTGATCAGCAAGATCGGGGGGTAGATGACATGCTAGACTAGTTTCATTAGCATAGTAGATTCTCTCCCCCTCTCTTTTGTCACTTCTTCTATATGTTACTCTCATTCTTCTATTTGTTGTCCTTAGTGTTGTCTACTTGAGGATGATGCAAAGCATTGAGATCTCTCGATCTCTCTCATGTTGACTCAAAAGACACATGTGTTCCCTTCTTCTAGGTGACCTTCCTTGATTGGGGAATGAAGAACAATTATGCATACATACATATGATATACATGAATTATCATACAGCATACTGACCCCGAGGAAAGCGAAGTCACCTTGTGCTTTGTGTTTTGTGTCTATTATCCTTGGGCTTATCTCACACTTGGGGGCTAAATCCTTGTGATAATGTGCTCCTTTCTCATTTCTTATATGTATCACTACCTTAAAGCAATCACCCCCGGTGAGGCGTGTGCGATCGCTTTAACGTAGGGGGGCATACACCCTGTCTATCTCTTCAGGATACTTGAAAATTTCTTGGCGAACTTAGGTTTGCCTTGAAAATTTTTGGTATTTCTCTTGCATGACTCATAGTGAGGGAACCTTACTACTGACAGTCATGGTTCTCCCTCGTGATCTTCCCTTTTACTTTGTCAATCAAAGTCGTAAGATCCTTAGTCCACTGGGGGCTTGGTGTGTCTTGCCTCCTTGACGTGGTGAAAGTCTTTCAATATTGTTTCCTTGTACTTTACCGGAAGTATGAGCATACATACTCCCGCTAAAGTGGGGGCTAAATGTAGCGTCCTAAAATTGTGACACTTGTAATTTCGACTGCATTTCGATCTTCACGATGGTGACGCAACACGCAACCTGAATGGAGACCCTGAAACTTGCTCACGACACTGAAAACTGCATTTTTCAAGCACCCTGGCTTGAACCTCCTTGCACCTTGTTGTCCTGGGAGGTGGGACCAGAGCGCCCAGCGCCCTGGTCCTTCAGGACCAGGGCGCCCAGCGCCCTGGTCCCCCAGGACCATGGCGCCCAACGCCCTGGTCCCTGGGCCTATTTTGGGCCCGGTCTCCTAAGGGGTCTCGGGTCTTTTTGTTTGCAAATTGGAAATTATCTTTCCTGGTCGGCCTAAGGTCGGGAAATCAGTCTATCAGCCCTAATTGACAAGTATATAAACTACATTTTCCTCTCTCATTTGGATAGAGACACACATGAGGGAAAAGGCGTGGAAACTATACTTAAGCATTCAAGCATTCAAGCATTCTTTCAAGCAATTGATCATTCTAAGTCTCCATTCAAGGCTAAGTGTTGCATTCAAGACAAGGATTCAACCATTGAAGAGGAGATCACATACTACATATTACAACAACATACAACATCTATACCTTCGCACATAAGGATACAAACATCCTTAGAACAAGGTATTAGTACTTGTTTTACATACATTTACATTTACAGCACTTGCTCATTTCTTGGTTAATTCCAAAACCGGGGTTTGACCTAAAGGCAAACCCCTAATCCCTAACCCCCCAATCGTCTTCGCTTTTCTGTGTGTAGGTTGTAGGTACGCGGCTGAAATTGAAGATCTGGAATCCTTGTGCAGAGACGAACAGATCCCCCTTCGTTTCGCGGATTTTTCGGAGGACCGTGGCGCTCGGGCACCATCGTCCCGACAACTTTTGCTCAAATTTGCAGGACAGCACCGTATCAACATTTTACTGCTAATTCCAGGTCCGCAGCTTCATACTGTATCCCTCTCTCAGTTTATAAGCGAATCTTTGTCACTTTCTATGCATTCCTAGCTTAATTCTTCTATCAACATTCTATACAAAAGAGGGTAGCCTTGCTGTCATAACCCTTGAAACACATTTAGCATCCAATCTTGCATTGTGTGGGATTGGATCTTGTGGGTTTCAACCCCTCTTTTGAATGTAAAGTCTCTCCCCTAAGTGAAAACCATCAACCCTAGTGAATCTCCCTTCTCTCTCCTTGGAGTTGGAAGAGGGGAGAGCAACTAGGGTTCGATTGCGATTTTCCGCTTTACAATTAGCAGCAACTCTAATACAATTATCAGCACTTGAGGCCCCAGTTGAGCTTATTTGAATTTAAATATCAACATCAACTTTAGGGCCAACTTCTTCGTCAACATTACCCTCAATGATGAATTTGGGGAAAAACCATGAGCCATTCTTATCAATCCATGCAATGGACCTTTGACAACCCACCCTCAAATCTATTTGCAACATTTGCAAAAAATCAACAAGATATGGTGAACCATCTATTACAACTTCTTGTCGCCTCTCTTCATAGAATATTAAAATTAATATCCTCTCACAACAACAATTGAACCTCTACCAACTATCTCTCTCATTTGATGGAGTGCAGGTACCACCAAATAGGTATTTGTCAGATGTGTCTTCCTTGAGTGAGGGAAATTCAGGAAGAGAAGAGGAAAATGAGACATGTAGTAGGTCCAAAAGTGGGAGATCAACTAGAGGTCAAAACATTAAAAGAAAATTCCATAAACGCATGGAATTTTTTCTTACTCAAGGGAGGTCATGTTCTTATGATGATGAGAGCATAGGTGACATCAAGGTGCCCTTGAGGTAAAAACACCTATAGAAACAATGGGTACCCAAGGAAATTCCTCCAATAAACACTGATTTTTGTGTTAATGAGAGGATATATCACATAGCACCGTCGTCATTACATGGTTTGGGCCTATTTTCCATGGAGGACATAAAGGTTTGTTACAACATAATTTTTGAATTTATGGAGTATGTTGGACCCTGTTACAATTACAAAAATTGGATGTAGCACACTCGATATACATGAAGTATGCGTAGGTATGCACTATCAGCAAATTATATACAACTAAAAGATAATGATCAATTTAAAGGAGTGACTATGTACAATGACAGAAGGCCAAAAGCATAGGGAATATTTTAGGTTTTATAAATAGTACATGACTTGGGTCAACTAATAGGCAACCCAATTGCATATTTGAGGCGCATGAGGGAAGCCGTGTATTTGTATGTGCGATAAAATCAATAAGTGCAAGGGAAGAGTTGCTGATTGATTATAATTTGAATCGTATAGATACAAACAAAGTTACTATCATGGGGGTGGTCTGTACTATATACCATTTAAACCAACCTTCAATTAATGACTCCAATATACCATTTTATTATTAAGTTTTTTTGGTAAGTCTATTGGTTTCATTTCGCTAATGTTTTTTTATATTTAATTTTTGTCATAGTGCAACATTAATCTGACACATAGCACAGACCGGGATGTAGCTTTGGGCACTTCTACATATCAGGTAAACCTCATTATAATTGTACAAATTAGATACAAGCAAAATGATATATTATTATGTTCTTTTCTTTAAGGTTTTGGATTAATTTTGATAATGTTACTAATATTCTTGTCATAGATGGATGTTTGGGGAAAGGCAGTTGTGGTAGCTGAGAACATCGATACAGAGGTGGACTCACTATTATATGATGATGACATCGCATATTTCACAAACCCTGCGGAAATGATAAGAAAGACACAAAAAAAATTAATAAAGAAATTCTTAAATTGTTATTCATAGTCCCTCAAAGTGATGAGATAAAAGAGAGGGTGAAACAATTGACAGAGAGAGCACAAAACTTGTAAGTAAACAGTCATGAAATCTTTAATTATAACATAAGTTCATTCATGGTTTATATTTTATACTCTTTTATGTCATGAATTAAAATATGTACTGTTGTTTTTATAGGAATTTTTGTGTCCTCATGAAGCTGGTGGCCATGATCAAGGTAGTCCAGGTAGTTCAGGTGATGACCATGTTCTGTGCATACACCAAATCATATTTTTACATGTTCTTGTCCTTCCATTAATGTGTTATTGCTCATATATTTGATGTATTGTATATTTAATGTATTATTCTTCAGGTGTTGTCCATGTTCCTGTGCATACACCACCTCATCTGACCCCATCATCTGCACCTATAATTCTGATTGCAATGTCGGCAACATGCAACATGCGGGCATTGAGTACTGCACCAACCTGTGCAGCAAGACATGTACCTAGGGATGCAGAGGACACTAGTAGTGATATTTTAGCAGCATTTCCTAGATCTTCCCATATTACTAGTATGAGAACATTGCCGATCACATTTGTGGTGACTGATGATTTTGTTCCCATAAAGATAGAGAAGGTTCTAGGTACTTTAAAAATTATAATTATATATAGTCCAATTGTAATTTACTTATTGATCACTCATTTTGGACTAATGATCCCATGACTTTTTTTTGCAGGCAATGATTTTTTTTATAAAAATCTAAATTATAATACATTAGAGATCTTTGGGCCCACCATACGTACACGATGGAATGCCCAAAATCAATAATTAAAAGATGAACTCATAAACTGTTTGGTTGTGTTGTTCGGAAATGACACATTCAATAAAACCAAGGTCCTTCAGAAAGTTGGCACATATCTAAAGTATGTGAGGGACAAATATAGGACACACTTAGAGAAGAACAAAAAGTATGAGCGTCCCCCCATGATTCCAGAGAGGGAGTGGAAGGACCTGGTTTCAGATGGAAAGGAGAACTTGTTGAAAAGAGAAAAGGACATACACCACCGAGCGAAGGAAGGCATGTGATACTATTAACAATGTAATTATGTACTAATTACTCTTTATATTTATATAATCTAACATATTTCAAACTTTTCATAGGCTGCCCGACACATCGAAGGCAACTAAGGCAAGACTAGAAAATCACAGGCAATACAAACTAGGCTCTAGTGGTTATATGAAAGTTGTCGCATGAATTGTAAGTATCAATAAATAAAATATCATATCGAAATAATAAATTGCAAACATTTTTTTAAAATCAAACAATAGAAACAAAATTCATGATATTAAGCAAAAATGCAGGGCTCTGAATTCAATAGAGTGCCCACAAAAGATGACATGAAAATTGCCTTCCAACAAGGCTATGGAGCCATGACTGAACTCCTAAGAGAATTGAGTGGGAAACACAAGATTTTGGTGCATCTGTCACACAGGTAAATAAGCTAAATGACAATTATTTAAAATTGAATACTTGAGCAATAATCTATTCGATGTTAATTTCCAACATAAAGTGACTATATTTGTTTTAAATAAGAAAGCAATGATAACAATGCACATGACATTGGAATGCATCCTGCTAAGGGTGGAATCAGCTAAGGGTGGAACACAACCTGCACATGATGAAGGTCATGGTGTGCATCCCGGTACTAGAGGTATTCATGTGCTATACAATTTTTTTTATGTAATTATTAATACAATTAAACATCTTTAATTGAAATTGGTGTAGTAATTAATGTAACCCTTTTTTTTTTATTTTAGAGCATGTAGAGTGTGGTGAACAAGTTTTAAGCATGATCAGGGTAGACAACATCAGGAATGTGATGTGCCCCCATCAGGTAAAGAGGACCATTGTTATTCCTTTAAACGAATTTAATTATAATTGGTGTATTGATTAATGTAATCTTTTGTGTTTCAATTCCAAAGGATTTAGAGGGTGTTCAACATGTTGAGGATGAGGCTAGACAAAATGATTAGGAAGATGATGTGGCACCATCAAGTAAAGAGAACCCCTATAATGTTCTTTTAATTAATGAAATACTTGTAACAATAATAAAAAATCTTATGAATTTAACCCATTTCTTTTTTATTGCAATAGACCCCCCCTTTACATAGGCATCCTCATTGGGAGTACAGGACTAGGCATACATTAAGATCACGAGGATAGGGCACAACAACTGAAGAGGGGAAAAATGATGAAGAAAAGAATGCTCCACTTAGTCTTTACTTAGATTAAAAAAAAAATGACTATAATCATATTTGTTAATTAATGAATTTTATGTGTTAATGAACGTAATTATGTGTTAATGAATGTTAATGAATGATGTGTTAATGAATATTGATGAATGTTACATGTTAATGAATGTTATGTGTTAATGAATGTTATGTGATAATGAATGAATGCTATATTTTATTAATGGAGAAAGAATGAATGAATGTTATATGTTAATGGAGAATTTAGAGTAATGTTAGGTGGGATGGGGGAGAGGCCAAATGAGCTTCCACCTTCACGTGGTTGGCCTTGTTAAGTAGAGAATATTAAACTATTCTTGAAACAAAGAGAAGCTCAATAAGGTAACACACTTTTCAATATTTCATTATGCTCCACTGTTAATCTTATTGAATAATATCTACTGAATCTTAATTGCAGGGTCCAACAAAGCCAACACGAACAACAACACAAGAAGTTACTTAGTGGAGACCATCAGTCTGAGATCCAACTATTGTCTAAGTCTAAGGTCCAAATAGTTGTCTAAGTCTAAGATCAAATATTAGCGAAGTCTATTAAGTAGCTAAGATCAAGATTTATCAGTCTGAGATCCATCTCTTGTGAGGAATTTAGTAAAAGTGGAAGCCATTTTGAGTGATCCATGACTTTCATTGTGATTGAGGCAAGGATTTTTTGAGGTAGAGTCACAGGGAAACTTGGTAGAATACCCAATCCCAACACAAATACACATTCTCCAAGGGACTTACTCACTCATTTTACCCTTCTCAAATGACTCAACAAGTCATTGGTTGACAACACATGCTTTCAATGTGACCTTCCTTCCTATAGCCCTAATTCCCAATAGGTTATGCATACCCTTACAAAGGCAATACACCAACAATATGGCACAGACCCAAACCACCCATACAAAATGCCTTCTTACATCCTATGAGACATGATTAAAGCATTGGAAGTGATTCTTAAACTTCCTAATAGCCTTGTTCTTCACAAACACTTCACAATCCTACTAGCCCTAGGTTTTCAGTTTTTGGGCAATAAATCACAAAACTCCCAAAACACAAAGCAAAAAAATGACAAATTAGTATACCCTTTTGGGACTTCTACAACATATGTCAAACTTAGATAGGGTTCTTTTGGACCAGTCAACCTGACCAACACCTATCCTAATTAGGCAAGAGCCCCAATTAGGCATGTTTTACAAAGCAACCCCTCTTCAAACTACTCACAGAAACTTCTCTCCACTTGAGACACTCAAGGTTAGTGTCAAAACCACCAATTTCATTAAAATTTTGTATCTGTGATGTTTTGGATCTCATCCAACTTCATCACGTATCTTCAATTGCTTGCCATTCCTTCCTCCTAATGCCAAGCACTTCAATACATTTTTCCTTCTCCAATAATCACGATCGACAACCTCCATTACTCCTACCATGCTATAATACAATATTTGTCTCAAAATCCCCTTGAGTTTCATAAATTTTGACTCTCAGGAATGTTGAGAACCAACCATTGTAAATGAAACCCTCAGTAGGGTTTTCACAAGCTCGGAAGCACAAACAATACCAAAGATTAATGCAAACCAATGATTCAAAGCCTACCCACACTTGGATTTGTTAGATACAAGTCTGATTCAACCTTCCAAGGAGTTTGAGAACATTTGTTAGTCAGATTCAACATGAGAAAATGCAAGAAATTCATTCTGAGACACAAAATGTATGTAATAGAGATCACCTTCCTTCATTCCACCATCAACAACCTTACATGTTCGGCCTCAAAGGATTTTGCATGTGTCAAAAAAATGTCTCCCAACATCCAAAACTGAATTTTGAACCATTGGACCATTGGAGACCAACTAATCCAAAATGTTGTAAAGTTGACAACAAAAGTTTCATAACAACATTGACAACTTTTACATTTTTTTACAAATGGCCTTGTAACTGACCAAAACACCATGAAACCATTACATAAGGACAAAATATGTCCATTCAAGACTAGAAACAATATTCCTACCCATCTTGGCCAATATTGTCTTCAGTGGTGTAAAGTAAACAACCCAAAAGAAAAAACACATTGACTGTTCTAGAATAATAGTGAGTACATTAGTTTGTCAATGCAACAAGAATTCAAGTGTTTGCATGAATGAATGTTTTTGGGTTTGTGGTCAGGGTTTGGAGGAGTGTAGGAAGGCCCTATTGAGTACCTAATAACCTTTGAAGGCATTGAGAAGTGATATGGAAGACAAAGTCTATGACTGTCCCTGCACTTAGTTGTCTGTCTTAATTTGATAGTGATAAAACATCTCCATTTTGTGCAAGATTGAGTGAGTGTTGATGAGAGTTAGAGTGGGGAGTACTAAAAAAGGTCAAGGAGGTTCTTTGTAGCCATGTCTAGTATTTGAGAGCCCTTGAGTGAGGAATGATTTACATCAACATGGCTGTCTTAAATGAGTATTGTGGTTGTCTAGACTAGTATTGTTGCAACAGTATTCATTGTGAGTTCTTGGTAGGTTGGGTGGGTATAGAGTCAATATTAGGAGTGTTGTGAAGTCCTAGAAGGAATTTCTAAGAGTATATGTGGTTGGAGTAGTATTTGTATGTTGGAATGGAGTTTGGAGTCTTAATTGGGTATGGTGTTGAGTGAGTGACTAGTAGGGAGACTTACGATGTTTGAATGTTGGAGGTTTTGGATTTGGGTTCATAGAAGTTGATGAGGGATATTTGAGCATGCTCCAATGAGTGGATGGGAACTAAGAAGCATGATGGTGTTTTGATGTATTGTAACCTTATGAGGGGTTTTGTGAGGGTTTAGAGGATTATCACCTTATTGTATAGGTGAGTTGGGAGAAAGATGTCTCCTATTGGTTGAGTTCCTATTGGTTCAGTTCCAATAGGGGAGATATTTCTCCAACTCACCTATACAATAAGGTGATAATCCCCTAAACCCTCACTGGACCCCTCACAAGGTTATGAGTACTCATAAGGTTACAATACATCAAAACACAATCATGCTTCTTAGTCCCCATCCACTCATTGGAATATGCTCAAATATCCCTCATCAACTTGTATGAATCCAAATCCAAACCCTCTAACATTCAAACACCGTAAGCCTCCCTACAAGTCACTCACTCAACACCATAACCAATTAAGACTCCAAACTCCATTCCAACATACAAAGACTACTCCAACCACATATACTCTTGGAAATTCCTTCTAGGACTTTGCAACACTCCTACTCTTGACTCTATACCCACCCAACCTACCCAATATGGTTACCCTTCATTCACAACCAAGACACTACTTATTAGGACAATCAAATATGCTTTGGGATAGTCATGTGGTAGACAGGGGTAATCATGATTGAATGGACTATTCTTTCCTTACCACCCTTCAAATACAACCTATGATTATGGGAATCCACCCTATCAAACCCTTGTCACTCAAACCAACATCAAATCCACTTCTAAGTATGTAAATACAGTGATTTTGAGCACACTGTCAAACTATGACAACCAGCTCAAACGTTTAAGATAGTCATAAACTCTTCATGTTTGTTTTGTCACCTTGGCTTGACAAACATTGAGACATGTTTTTGAACCTCCACACACAACTCACTACCTCTTTTTAAGCCTTCAAGGACCAATCTTGCACTTACATTCACCATACTCCCTTAACTCACTGCTATGGCAGACTGAGACTCAAGAAAAAAAGAGTGAATTTCAACCCTCTTATACATGTTTAGAAGGGTCTCTCCACATTTTGACTTTCCTTATTCAACGTGTCAAAAGACCCAAAGACATTTTTGACTTTCTTAGGTTACCCTAATGAGGGTTTCCAGCAGTCTTTACAAAAAAACAAGATATCTCTCTCAAGAATAAATGAAATGGAATGAGACAAAAATTAAATGACAGTGGATTCACCCCTTCATCATATTCAATCATCTTTCCAAGAAAATGAAGTGATTACTATATGGAAAACTTTAGTATTTCACTCTGTTACACCTGAGAACACAAGAAAATGCAGAAAACTCCAAGATTTAATTAATTTTCTTCTTGATACATATCACACCAATGCATCCAACCCCTACATGGTTTGAGGAAGGGCTTATTTAAAGGCCACCCAAGTCTTTCCAATGTCCATAACTACTTTTCAAACTTGTTAAACAAACTAACTTCCAACCATGCAACAAAAATTGCCTTTACACCATTAAGAGGTTTTTTCTTTAGTCTATGAAGTAGTTGGGATCAAATAGTTGCCTAAGTCTGAGATTAAAGATAGCTAAGTATATGAAGTAGTTGGGATCTAAATTTATTAGATAGAGATCCAACCATTGTTAGGAATTTAGTAAAAGTGGAAGCCATTTTGAAGTGATCCAAGACTTTCATTATCATTGAGGTAAGGAGTTTAACCCATGAATTGTAGAAAATAGGTTTTTGTTGTTTATATTCATATTGCTAATTACATAGGCAAATATTCATTTAACTTTTTAAAAGGGTAATCACCAAATATAGAAAATAGTTGCCTAAGTATGAGATCAAAGATAGCTAAGTCTATGAAGTAGCTAGGATCAAAATGTATTAGACAGAGATCCAACCATCGTTAGGAATTTAGTAAAAATGGAAGCCATTTTGAAGTAATCTAGGACTTTCAATGTTATTGAGACAAGGAGTTTAACCCATGAATTGTAGAAAATAGATTTTTGTTGTTTATATTCATATTGCTGATTACATAAGCAAATATTCATTTAACTTTATAAAAGGGCAGTCACCAAATACACCAAATAGTTGCCTAAGTCTGAGATCAAAGATAGTTAAGTCTATGAAGTAGCTGATTTCCAACCATCGTTACGAATTTAGTAAAAGTGGGAGCCATTTTGAAGTGATCCAAGAATTTCATTGTCATTGAGGTAAGGAGTTATATTGGGGTAGTTCAATATTTGAGAAAGCTTATCAAATCATATTCCATAGTTGCAATGCTTTATATTCTCTGATGGCAATTGGTGTGTCCATGTTATATGGGGGTAGAATGGGCGTCTTTTTTTTTAAAATATTGCTTATTTGTCGGAATTCTGATGGAAATGCCTAACATAGGCCCCGATGAGAGTGTTGTACCCGCAACAAAAAATTTCATCGCAGGTACAACATTCTCGTCGGAGCTTACTTACATTTTTCGTCAGAATTCCGATGTTATCCCCATCATTTTTCAACAAGAATGTTGTACTTGTGACGACAAATTTCGTCATAGGTACAACATTCTCGTTGGAGCATAGTGTAATTTGTCTTCGGACTTTCGACGAAAAACCCCAACATGTATCGACGACAATAGTGTGCACATAGTTTGTCGGAGGTTTGACGACTTTGTCAAAATTCTAATGAATTAGACCGCCACAATATGTATCAATTTTCGACGAACATAGCATCGAAATTTCGATGAAAAGTTATTCGTCGAATATGACGATGAAATTTGAGGGACGAAAATCTTTTCACCGTTTCGTTGGATCTATGACATTAATATGTTGGAATTCCGATGATAGTTCATCGAAAAATGACCTCAAATGTGTTAGTGAACAAAAATATATTTTAGAATGTTATTGTACTTGTATTAGCACTCATAGTTTCATTTAAATGTCCTTGTGCAGAAGGTAAAATAGTCTCATATAGGGCTATTAAATATTGCAAAATAAATATACATCAACGCAGAATTAATACAAAAATATTACAAACAAATAACCCAACATTGAAAGTAAAAAGTGAGTTCAAAATATGAAACCAAAAAGTAGACTATTGAAGTTTTAAAATAGATTAACTTGCAACATGCATCTACAATAGAAAGAATGTGGATAACTCAATGTGGTCAAGCCCTTAATTTGGTCTTTCGATCAATAAAAATAGAACTTGTGTTAAACATTTATGTATCTAATCCTAAGAACTATGTGTAATGTATCTAAAATTAAACTAAAATGTAGCAAATCATGATAAATTAGGTGTATGTAAATATATCATTATAATTAAAATACAAGATTCTATCGCTGCAAAGAAAACAAGGAGATGGGGATCTAAACTTGCCGATCTAACTTAGAGAATCAAATAAAGAAAACTTAATAATTTGCTTACAAATGCATGACGGAATCATGTTATTATAAGAAATTCAAAAGGAAACATACTAATGTGAAATACAAGATGCACGCAAAGATATGCCTTTGGTGTATAAAGTGCAAGCATAATGTTCTTAATATGAATTCCGTAGAAACTCTATATGCTAGTGTATGGAAGGCTGGAGAGCACTATTGCCTGACGCAGGGACAACAACATCTAAGTTTTACAAGAACAGAATGTTTTTGCACATGACCTAGAGAATAAAAGATTGGAAATTATAAAAAAGAGATGAAAACAAGTCTTATAGAGTCAAGTTGTTTTTTATTAAGTAAAATGGAAAACAAGATTCATTATCTAATAAGGAGACCACACAAAATAGCTGACGCAATGTAGTTATCATAAATTTGTAAGCATGATTCCGCAGAAGAAAACAACTATAAATGTTCGTATAGATGCTATGAACAAAATCCTTTTCTTTTGGATGCAAAAGACCAATGAATAGAAATAAGTTGTAACAAAGTTTTAAAGGAGTCAAAATGCCTAGGATAAACTTAATCTTTTACACACACAAACTAGTGATTAACAAATGTTGTTACCGTGTATTGGGATTGAGAAGAATCCAAGAGTCCAACAAATAAAATACAAAAAGTGAGCCTTAAATTTTTGAATGAATAAGATTAGATTTCAGTTGCAAAAGAGGCATTTCACATGAAGAATTAGCATTTAAGAAGACCAATCAAATGGAATGTTATGAGGTGTAAAAGAACGTTGTTAGAATAATTTCCATGGACAGAGAAGGCATAAAGGATAAAAGAACAGAAACATTCCTCTTTTTAAAATGTTTATACCTTTCTTTGTTGTTCACCATGATCTATAAAATGGAATGATTTGCTTTGTTTCAAAGCGTTGTCAATCGTTTTACTGCTCATAATGATGCTTATTATGAATTCGTATAAGGGAGAAGTAAAAAGATGTTTTAGAGATAACATGACTGTAGAATACTTTTAAAATACCTCATGTTTTAGAAAATGTGGCAATTGTTTCGATTTAATAAGGGAGATCGCAAATAGAGAATGATTAAAAGTGATTTTATTAAACTTTGATTTACAATTGGATTTTCTCATTTGTTGAGAAGACAGTTTTTATTTGGATAGCTAGATTGTGAGATGTCCCCTCAACCACAGGAATGTTCATACCCCTATCTCCAACGGAGAAGAGATTGTAGCCACTGGGTATGTCATCTCCTAGCATAGTTACGAAAACAATAGCTTTCACTCACTTTTTTCAGCTCGCCACCAATGACAACTTGCCATTATCCCAATTTAGTTGTCATCCCAAGCTAATGTCTTCATACGAGTAAGTGGAACTTTAGGTGCAATGCTCTTGTCCTTTTTAGTCTGTGCTCATATGATGGTAATTTTATGACTTCTTATTATGGCCAGCACAATTCAGGACCATTCTTTCTAAAACAACTCCACCACTCGTCCACTCGTTGATGAGATGACATCCTGAAATCCGACTAGCATTTGCCCCCATCTATTGAAAGGCGGTGGGTCAAGAGAATACATCATCGTTTATCCACACAGATACTACTTGGATGACTCAAAAACAATAAATATTGCTATATTGCTAAGGAAATAAGATACGTAGAATGGGAAGAATAGCTAATACTAAAGAACTAAGAAGATTCTATGTTTTAATATTAATGGTGTGTTAAGAGGTCAAACAACAAATTGGTGACTTCATCCTGTTGGGTTGCAGAGTTGAATCTCAAACAAATAAGTAAAGAATATGCGATATAGAGTTGGAACATAAAAATGATGGCAACAAAGACTGAGCTATGCATCTGCATAGTTAAGTTAGTCTCTATACGCAGAAGATACAAGACCATGGAATTACAGCACAAGGAGTCTAATTCATTAGACTAGACAAATAGACTCCATGCAAGGTAATAAAAAGATACCTTGCAAGTGATTCACTAATCAGTGACAGTGCTTAAACCTGCAAATGTGGTTAAAGAACATGTAATCATTCCCAAGTGCATAACTTCATGTTGAAGTTAATCTCCAACTGCCCCACTTACTCCTCTACCGTAGATAGACTTTCTCCTGCCGCTTAATGTGATTTCTACTTTTCCTTGCGTATAGGACAGATTTGAATTAAGAATTCCTACAAGGTTTGAATCTATTATGCTGGTCATAGAAGAGACAAAGATTCTTTCACAATTTTCAGTTGATGAGTTACATGCATCATTTATTTTTCATGAGGATGAGGATAGGTTTAGTAGGTTGAGACATTTGCACCCGTAGCCTGTTTAAGACACTGAGAGAATAATATTAGCAATAACAGCTCAAAACAAATGGGAAGTGTAGTACCCCTACCGTAATCAATCTCTAACCTTGGTTTAATCTTGATTAGTTTATCGTAATATTATATTATAGTCAGATGTTTGAATTAACGCATAGCTATTGATGTAGTTTTCTCACTAGTTGTATGCAAGCTGTTAGTGTACCTAACTCGTGGTATTGATATCAGGCTAACGCTTTCATTAAATTGTATATATGTATGCATTTATGACTCTTGGTTGCAGGAGATTTCAGGTACAATGCCGCATGAGTGCGAGGTTCGTCTTCACCTGGATGTGCAGGTTTGAGTGTACCTCTTTTATCCTTAGAGTTGGATTAGGTGGTCGTAAGACCCTAGTTGACCTTAGTCGTGCTCCAGTGAGCATCGCCAGTCGTCGTCGGTAATCCCTTTTTGTTTGGGCTGCGAGTCGTCTATTTGGTTGACTTTCTCGTTTTGCGTGCTTGGTGTGTTTGGTTAAATTGATTAATTAATCCTTAGTAATTATCTTGATTAAATATGCGTTTGTGCATTGATGATTAATGGATTAAATTAATCTGGTTTCCGTTATGTGATTTTCGTTGATATTGGGTTGCTCGTCTTAAATTGGGAGTGAATTCGATCAAATAACTGATTTTGAATATTAAATGCATTTATATATGCTGTTGAAAAGGAAAGCTTTGTATTTTATTGCGATAAACTTAACTGTATCCTGTTGGCTTTTGAGATTAGAAAGGTTAAATTTGATTAGATGAGAAATCGATTTTTGATTTGAATAGCAAGTTAATTTGTTGTTATAATGAGAAAAGGATTAAATTTGAGTATTATTTTTAAATAAGAATTTTAATTCCAAAAATGGAATTTTTGGGTCAACTCTTCCATATAACCCAATTTGGGGGAAAATTGAAAAGGAGGGACATTTTTGGAGGAATTTTGGTTGAAAGAAAAATTTTGGAATCGAATTTGGGGGTTTGGAGAAGGAATGATTCTGGACCTGGCAGGATTGGGCTCTCCTTCAGCCATTCCAGGATTGCGTGTTAAGGTAGGATCCAACTCTCAATTTTGGTTTTTGTTTGAAATGGAAATGGGGGTTTTATCTAATTTTAGATTCTCCATTGTCTGTCATGCTTATGAATTGATTTGGTAAATTAACCAGCTTGGCTGGAAGTGTTTTTGAGGTGCTGTTAATTCCTCTTTGTTTTGGGCGTTTAAAACCCTTGGGTGTTGTTATGGTTGAGAAAACCACCAAGAAAATTTGACATCAAACCCAGTTCGTATAAACCGAACTCACAGTAAATCAAAATTTATATTCATTACCCATTTTGTGAGGGACGTTTGATGAAGTTCGGACTGTGTGTTCATATTTTTTAAAATTTTAAAACGTATTATTTTGCGGACCGCGCGTTTGATGTTTAAGCTTGGGTTTGGGGTTGGAGGGCGGGGAGCGGAGCTCCACCCGCTCCTCCCCCCTTCCCCCCCCTTGCGCGTCCCCCGCATGCTCCCCCGCACGCCCTTACCCTTTGTTTGCACCCGCAGCGACTGTGGTTGCGGCCCACGACGGTGGCCACAGGGCGCTGCGGCACCTGCGGGCACCACCGTGAGCGCCGCCCACGGGTGGTTCCCCGGCGCTGCGGCTAGGGCACAACCCGCCCTCGCCTGGGGTTTTTTAAATGCATTTTGTGTTGTTTAGAACATAGTTTATAAAACATCTTTTTTTTTAATGTGTTTTTTTTTCATTCAAAAAAAAATGCTTATCATATGTTGAATATTATAAAATGGGTTTTTTCTTTTAATGTATGTTTTTCCCATTCAAAAAAAAAAAATGCTTATCATATGTTGAATATTATTTTAATGATTAGTGTTTATTAGTTCTTAATTACGATTAAAGGTGGCATTAATCTTGTTATGTTAATTGGATATATACGAGGTAATTACTTATTGATGTTGTTAAATTTTATCGTAGAACATATCATTTGAGTAATTGTAAAGTAGTGAAATATTTATCATTGGGCATTAAAAATTTAATGATATGCATTGGGAATGACTATCTCCATTTAGATTCTCTTTCTACATTTTTATTTCCGTAATCCGTATTATGTAACTGGAATTGAAATTATGAATCTGTAGAGATTGATTTTAGACCACTATGTTAATGACGTTTGATTGGAGATTAAATATCTTATTTTGGTTGATTAATGGTTGTCTGAGATTTATTAATATAATTTGGTTTAAAAACTCATTATGGCTTAATTTGCCTTTTCGATGCTTTGAACCTTAGGAGTTAGAAAACCAAGAACAACCTATCCCTGGATGAGGTAGATAACTGTAACCTGTTTTAGATCATGTAGAAAACTTGATCGATTTTAATGTTTAAATCAATTGAGGAATATTGTCTTTTCTGATTATTGCCTTGCGAGTTTAATTTCTGTATTCGCCTTTAATTATGAAATGGCATGTTTTGCTTTGTTTAGTAGGACCCTGTCGTATGGCTTGACTTGGGGTACCTGATTCAGTCCTTTGTTCCGAGTTGACTGTTGTATTGTGGTAGTGTCATTTTGGTCATATCCTCTTTGTGTGAGTTGAATGATGATTCATGGTTGACCTTAGTTTGTCAGGTCTCTAGATAGAGAACCGTCAGTAAGTGTTCACCTTTGAGTCGTGTTTGACCAGATGATTGTTTGTCCCTTCTTGAACTCTGTTCGTCTGACCATCTGTATTCCTTGGTTTGAGTTCGTCTGAGTTAGTCTAGTGTCATATGGGAAAGTGGCTTTCGATTGGGGGCTGCGCCCAAAGTGGCTGCTGGGTAACCTATCGAAAGTGAGTCTAATAAGTGATAACCCTTAAGTAGATTAGAATGTAATCTCTAAATAAGATAATGTGCCTCACACATGAGACAAGTGCTGTCATAGATTCGACATGCTGTGAGAAGGCCTGAAATGGCAAACCCTCTTCCTTGTCTTCACGAGAGGATGTGTGGGTCCACATGAGGCTGGGATGGGCTGGAAGCTCGGATTAGGTTGCCAAGGTGACCCAGTGTATGGGGCCGGAACCTATGAAGACTTGCCATGGTATCCATACCAGGTCGTGTGATGACACTTGTCCCTACGTTCGCTAGTGTGTTGTCGTTTTGTCCTGTTAGGAGTACCTTTGTGAGTCGTCCTTTTTGTCTCTACCCTTGTGAGTGTCGGTTTCATGTTAGACCTTGGGTGGTGATGGCTCAGTCTTGTGGATGCTCTTCTGGACTCTTGTTTTAGCTTTGATTATGTTCAGCTGGATCCTGTTCTTTTCAGGGATCGTTTATGTATTAATGGACCGATGTGGTCGTTTGTATATTGTTTATGTATCGCCTTGATGGCTGGATTGTAATTGGTGTAACCTCTTGTATTCTTAACTTTATTATTTATCCGAGGGGTCTTGCAGTTGAGCAGACCCGGAGATGTAGCCCTTTAGGGGTGAACTCCGAGATCATTATGGTGTTATGTGATGTATTCTCTTATGTTTCCTTTATTCAGCTTTATCATGTATGATTAACTTATGTTAAAATGGTTAAGTGGATAATTGGAATTAACTATAAATGCTTATATTCAGTTCTTTCTTGAATGCCATGTTGACCGAATGCTTAAGTGGTTTAGATGAGATTATCGTAAATGCTAGTATGCAATCGTCTTTTGAAATGCAATAAGTTGGGATATGAAAGAATGTAACTTAGAGTAGTGAATTATACTCAGTTGTTGTTAAGGAATTTAAATATGCTTGGAAAGATCTCTTTTGTTATGATGAAATCCTAGTGTATTAGAATGTTAGATGTATGGTTGGTAATTTTAAATGAAAAGCTTGAATGAGAATTATGAATGGATCTTAATGGATGAATCTTTGTTGTGATTTATATTTCTGTCCTTTGAAAGAAATTATCCTGATATTGAATTATCTCGTTAGTAAGATATTCAGCTTTTGGATTAATTGTGTGAGTAAGTGAATTGTGAAATTTAAGTAATCTCGTTGGGAAACTCTTTAGGTGTTAGTTGAAGTCTTCCGCTATGTAATCTGAATCTTTGTTATCTTGTTGCATCTTATGTGTTGTAACTTTAAAAAAAAAAATTGCACTCTATTCTTGTAATTTTGGCTTATCCCTTCGGGGTTTCCTGGCGGGGCATTACATTTGGTATCAGAGCCCATGTTGCAAACATTGGGATCTCTGGTGTCGCCTGTGCCCTCTGTTTGTGTGAGGTGTATCGACCTTATGTGTATGCTTGTCCTTCTTTTGCATGTGAGTGATTGAGCAGACCTTAGCTGGTGTGTAACGTGTGTGTTCACACCTTGTTTTCGCCTTCTTGATGTTGGTGTTTGAGTGCTTATTTGTGCATTGTTGCTTATTGATGTCTTGGTCTACGATTACTCTTATTTGGAAAGAGAGTCGTATGTACCTTTCCCTTATTGAGTGTTGTGCTCTTTAGACTAATCCATTTGGGTTGGTCCGTGCTTGTCTTGAATCTGAAAGTGCGAATTGTGTGTGTTTAAAGATTATGATCTAGCTTAATGTTGTCCACTTGAAGGACTAGTATGGCAATTATTGAATGCTTATTTTGTAGAAAATTAAATGATGATCACCATTCCTCTCTCTTTTCTGGAAATTAAAATGATTAGGATATGAGTAATTATCTTTGATTTGAGTTTCTTGTTGCAAGAGAGAAAAAGGTCGTGACTTCTTGGACCCTTGTGTGAGCCTTATGATGCTTATGTTTTTAGATTGTAAAAAGGGCTATGGGTTTAAAAATTTATTTTGGGTGAATGGGAGAAAACTGTATGAGTATGTTTAAAGAATTCTCCATGTGTATGTTGTAGGAGTAGCATGATTAAATTCTACCTTAGTAAGGTGCATTTCTATGCGAATAGTTGAAATATGTGAAAATGCTTGGTTGGGGAGAAGTATTAAAAGGAGCATGTTATTGTAGCTTCGAGAGAGTATTAATGTGTTCTCTGAAAGATTGTTTTATGTGTTTTCCGAAAGATTGTCTTATTTGTCTCATTAGACCAGTTTGATTGAAGATTATTTTAGCAAATGCTCCATTGAACTCGCTTTTGGGTATATGTAATTACCTTAATGTGTTTAGAAAGTGTGAGTGAAAAGCTTGTTTGATGTGCATGCATTAATATGTTTATTTGGGTAATAGCTTCTTGCTTATCTTTGATCGTAATGTGATTTTCTCTAATAGGTTGCAAATTATGACATGTGTCTATATTGTATTATTATAAGTGAGTGTTCTCTTGAGGTCTTGCATTATCGAAAAGATTGCCTCTCTTGATCTCTGTTTTGTTTGGAAAACTAGAACCTCTTGTTGCAACCATATCTATTGGAAACATTTTTGGTTAGGCTGATTGTCGTCCTTCTTAACGGTAGCGAAATGAAAACCGTGTAATTGAAATGATAGGCTTATAGTGGGAAATTTAATATGATAGCGTGATCTTGATTGATCCTGTGTGTTTACTTTTGGCTTCATAGGGATAGATGAAAGTCTTAAGCTTTGGAAATGAATTTGCTTAGCTAGTAATTTAATTATGAATGCTTAGCGAAATGTGATAAAGATATAGGAATGATGTTATTTCCTTATAAGATTATGAATTGTTTATGATTTCAGTACTTGAATCTAGAGTAACTTGATTCAGTTGTTTATGTAGAAAGCATAATTGGAATCTTCCTTGAATAGATGTTAGCGTACAAAAAGTACTCCCCGTAAATGTGATTAAACCAGTGCTGGTGTATTTGTGTGTTGTAAGAAACCAGTGCTTATTATATGTGCCCATGGATTGGTGAAGTAATCAACCATGGAGGATATGTTGCTTATGAGTATGGGAAACCATACTGTTTATGTGATGTTGCTTATTTGTCTCCCTATTGAGTACCAAACCTCGGGTTGTGGGTAACTCAGTATGTTAAGGGGTAGTATTCGAAGCGACCGTTCCTTGAATAGTATGGATTGGCATACGAGTAATGTCGGCGCGAAGCGACTTTAGCTTCTCTACTTCAAGGAATGATATAGTTGTACTACTAAACTGTATCAAAGGTGTACTCAATACTTTCCCTTGTGATGAACCTATTTATAGGTTTATGTGTGCCAGCCTATTCCTCTCCTTTATTTGAGCATATAGATGGCAGTTTTTGAGCATATTGTTGGATTCTTTTGGAGCATCTGTTGCCTTGTCTTCATGAGAGGCGTGTTGTTGTCTTACATAAGTTGCCAACTGACCAGTGTTGGTAGGCTTGTGGGTAGACCTTAGCCATGTATACCTCTGGCTTACGGCGAGTATCCTGAGAGGAACATCGCTATGCGGAGTGTGACCAACGCATGCCTTATCTGCGGGGTACACTGCCATGCGGGATACGTCCATTGCGTGCTTTGTCCGCTTGGAGTATTGCCATGCCGTGTTGAGACACGATGCGGGATGTAGTAGACATTTCCATGCGGCCTACCGCTAGGTATTGGGTAGAGCCATGCCACGTGATGACGTGATGCGGGGTGATGTCGAGGTGCACACTGCCATGCCATGTGGATGTGTGACTTGGCCACACCACATGATGAGCTACTAGGATAGCTAGACGATTGTTCCTTCCTTCCTCGTTGGTGGCTAGCTATTAGTCACGTAGTGATGTAATGTGCAATTGTGATTTTCTTTTAATTATTTATTTATTTCTTTGTGGGCCAGCAATTTATTCTACTTTGACTGTGAAGGTTTAGCCACGATCTTGTGATCTTTTGCACTTTTGATTTGGTGTTGAGATTCCGGATTATTTTCTTGCCTTACTGTTGGAATTGAGGATTTATTATCTTTATTCTTCTGTACTTTGGTGGCTAAACTGGTTTATCCTTGTTGTTTTCGGATGCTGGTCTTGTGTTGCAATGTGAATTCCTCTCCAAGAACGTAGGAGATGGGCTTGGATGAGTGTATACGAGGAAGTAGATGCAAGGAACCTTGAGGATGGAGGTATGTGAGGCTGTGATGCAGCTAGTATCCACTACCTACCTATGTGTGGTGACTATCTCTTGGAGGCTAAACACCTTGCACAACAAGGGATATTCACAAAGGTCTTGTGTGGAAGGTAGCACCGCTATGGTGTGCCTAGCACCATCAAGCCTTTGAGTGAGATATTGGATATTTATGATCATATTGTTGTTATGAGATCAGGCATAGAGATGTTGATCGTGCATGTTATCTTTGACCGAGCATTAGACATGCTCACATGTGGCCTTTTATGTTATGCATTCCAGTTATGTGGATGGTTATTAATTGTATCATGGAGTAAATTGTGTTAACTTGTCGCTATGTTATGGGACATAGTCTTTGGAAAGGTTTTCTTATGCCTGGCAAGTGTAAACAATTGAGTTATTTTGTTGCTCTTATTTCATGAAAGCTAATTTGGCTGTAGAAATTGATATTTTGAGCTAGTTCTATGTTATTAAATCTTATGATAAAGATGGATTGGTAAAGGAAATTGATCATTATGGCATGTTTCCTTGTCATTTTTGGTCGATGATTATGATAATTGTTGTTTACCTCCTTGTAATGCCTTAAATTGGTGTAATGAATGGAAGAAAATTCCTGTTTTCTCTGGTATGATTGTGGATAATTCCTAGAATATTTTAAGGAATGTATGGTTTTAGATGTATCTTGCCAATTGATAATGGCGTTTGTAAAGGATTTGCAATAATATTTCAGTTATTTATGAAAAGATTTCTATGTGCAATTTGATCTTTGTTGAATGAGTTTTAGGGCTGATGCGTACGACAGGTTCTCCATCTAGCCTTACGACTTCCAGGAGTAAGTCGGAACCTAGGGGGGGAGAATGTAGTACCCCTACCGTAATCAATCTCTAACCTTGGTTTAATCTTGATTAGTTTATTGTAATATTATATTATAGTCAGATGTTTGAATTAACGCATAGCTATTGATGTGGTTTTCTCACTAGTTGTATGCAAGCTGTTAGTGTACCTAACTCGTGGTATTGATATCGGGCTAACGCTTTCATTAAATTGTATATATGTATGCATGTATGACTCTTGGTTGCAGGAGATTTCAGGTACAATGCCGCATAAGTGCGAGGTTCGTCTTCACCTGGATGTGCAGGTTTGAGTGTACCTCTTTTATCCTTAGAGTTGGATTAGGTGGTCGTAAGACCCTAGTTGACCTTAGTCGTGCTCCAGTGAGCATCGCCAGTCGTCATCGGTAATCCCTTTTTGTTTGGGTTGCGAGTCGTCTGTTTGGTTGACTTTCTCGTTTTGCGTGCTTGGTGTGTTTGGTTAAATTGATTAATTAATCCTTAGTAATTATCTTGATTAAATATGCGTTTGTGCATTGATGATTAATGGATTAAATTAATCTGGTTTCCGTTATGTGATTTTCGTTGATATTGGGTTGCTCGTCTTAAATTGGGAGTGAATTCGATCAAATAACTGATTTTGAATATTAAATGCATTTATATATGCTGTTGAAAAGGAAAGCTTTGTATTTTATTGCGATAAACTTAACTGTATCCTGTTGGCTTTTGAGATTAGAAAGGTTAAATTTGATTAGATGAGAAATCGATTTTTGATTTGAATAGCAAGTTAATTTGTTGTTATAATGAGAAAAGGATTAAATTTGAGTATTATTTTTAAATAAGAATTTTAATTCCAAAAATGGAATTTTTGGGTCAACTCTTCCATATAACCCAATTTGGGGGAAAATTGAAAAGGAGGGACATTTTTGGAGGAATTTTGGTTGAAAGAAAAATTTTGGAATCGAATTTGGGGGTTTGGAGAAGGAATGATTCTGGACCTGGCAGGATTGGGCTCTCCTTCAGCCATTCCAGGATTGCGTGTTAAGGTAGGATCCAACTCTCAATTTTGGTTTTTGTTTGAAATGGAAATGGGGGTTTTATCTAATTTTAGATTCTCCATTGTTTGTCATGCTTATGAATTGATTTGGTAAATTAACCAGCTTGGCTGGAAGTGTTTTTGAGGTGCTGTTAATTCCTCTTTGTTTTGGGCGTTTAAAACCCTTGGGTGTTGTTATGGTTGAGAAAACCACCAAGAAAATTTGACATCAAACCCAGTTCGTATAAACCGAACTCACAGTAAATCAAAATTTATATTCATTACCCATTTTGTGAGGGACGTTTGATGAAGTTCGGACTGTGTGTTCATATTTTTTAAAATTTTAAAACGTATTATTTTGCGGACCGCGCGTTTGATGTTTAAGCTTGGGTTTGGGGTTGGAGGGCAGGGAGCGGAGCTCCACCCGCTCCTCCCCCCTTCCCCCCCCTTGCGCGTCCCCCGCATGCTCCCCCGCACGCCCTTACCCTTTGTTTGCACCCGCAGCGACTGTGGTTGCGGCCCACGACGGTGGCCACAGGGCGCTGCGGCACCTGCGGGCACCACCGTGAGCGCCGCCCACGGGTGGTTCCCCGGCGCTGCGGCTAGGGCACAACCCGCCCTCGCCTGGGGTTTTTTAAATGCATTTTGTGTTGTTTAAAACATAGTTTATAAAACATCTTTTTTTTTAATGTGTTTTTTTTTCATTCAAAAAAAAATGCTTATCATATGTTGAATATTATAAAATGGGTTTTTTCTTTTAATGTATGTTTTTCCCATTCAAAAAAAAAAATGCTTATCATATGTTGAATATTATTTTAATGATTAGTGTTTATTAGTTCTTAATTACGATTAAAGGTGGCATTAATCTTGTTATGTTAATTGGATATATACGAGGTAATTACTTATTGATGTTGTTAAATTTTATCGTAGAACATATCATTTGAGTAATTGTAAAGTAGTGAAATATTTATCATTGGGCATTAAAAATTTAACGATATGCATTGGGAATGACTATCTCCATTTAGATTCTCTTTCTACATTTTTATTTCCGTAATCCGTATTATGTAACTGGAATTGAAATTATGAATCTGTAGAGATTGATTTTAGACCAGTATGTTAATGACGTTTGATTGGAGATTAAATATCTTATTTTGGTTGATTAATGGTTGTCTGAGATTTATTAATATAATTTGGTTCAAAAACTCATTATGGCTTAATTTGCCTGTTCGATGCTTTGAACCTTAGGAGTTAGAAAACCAAGAACAACCTATCCCTGGATGAGGTAGATAACTGTAACCTGTTTTAGATCATGTAGAAAACTTGATCGATTTTAATGTTTAAATCAATTGAGGAATATTGTCTTTTCTGATTATTGCCTTGCGAGTTTAATTTCTATATTCGCCTTTAATTATGAAATGGCATGTTTTGCTTTGTTTAGTAGGACCCTGTCGTATGGCTTGACTTGGGGTACCTGATTCAGTCCTCTATTCCGAGTTGACTATTGTATTGTGGTAGTGTCGTTTTGGTCATATCCTCTTTGTGTGAGTTGAATGATGATTCATGGTTGACCTTAGCTTGTCAGGTCTCTAGATAGAGAACCGTCAGTAAGTGTTCACCTTTGAGTCGTGTTTGACCAGATGATTGTTTGTCCCTTCTTGAACTCCGTTCGTCTGACCATGTGTATTCCTTGGTTTGAGTTCGTCTGAGTTAGTCTAGTGTCGTATGGGAAAGTGGCTTTCGATTGGGGGCCGCGCCCAAAGTGGCTGCTGGGTAACCCGTCGAAAGTGAGTCTAATAAGTGATAACCCTTAAGTAGATTAGAATGTAATCTCTAAATAAGATAATGTGCCTCACACATGAGACGAGTGCTGTCATAGATTCGACATGCGTTGAGAAGGCCTGAAATGGCAAGCCCTCTTCCTTGTCTTCACGAGAGGATGTGTGGGTCCACATGAGGCTGGGATGGGCCGGAAGCTCGGATTAGGTTGCCAGGGTGACCCAGTGTATGGGGCCGGAACCTATGAAGACTTGCCATGGTATTCATACCAAGTCGTGTGATGACACTTGTCCCTACGTTCGCTAGTGTGTTGTCGTTTTGTCCTATTAGGAGTACCTTTGTGAGTCGTCCTTTTTGTCTCTGCCCTTGTGAGTGTCGGTTTCATGTTAGACTTTGGGTGGTGATGGCTCAGTCTTGTGGATGCTCTTCTGGACTCTTGTTTTAGCTTTGATTATGTTCAGCTGGATCCTATTCTTTTTAGGGATCGTTTATGTATTAATGGACCGATGTGGTCGTTTGTATATTGTTTATGTATCGCCTTGATGGCTGGATTGTAATTGGTGTAACCTCTTGTATTCTTAACTTTATTATTTATCCGAGGGGTCTTGCAGTTGAGCAGACCCGGAGATGTAGCCCTTTAGGGGTGAACTCCGAGATCATTATGGTGTTATGTGATGTATTCTCTTATGTTTCCTTTATTCAGCTTTATCATGTATGATTAACTTATGTTAAAATGGTTAAGTGGATAATTGGAATTAACTATAAATGCTTATATTCAGTTCTTTCTTGAATGCCATGTTGACCGAATGCTTAAGTGGTTTAGATGAGATTATCGTAAATGCTAGTATGCAATCGTCTTTTGAAATGCAATAAGTTGGGATATGAAAGAATGTAACTTAGAGTAGTGAATTATACTCAGTTGTTGTTAAGGAATTTAAATATGCTTGGAAAGATCTCTTTTGTTATGATGAAATCCTAGTGTATTAGAATGTTAGATGTATGGTTGGTAATTTTAAATGAAAAGCTTGAATGAGAATTATGAATGGATCTTAATGGATGAATCTTTGTTGTGATTTATATTTCTGTCCTTTGAAAGAAATTATCCTGATATTGAATTATCTCGTTAGTAAGATATTCAGCTTTTGGATTAATTGTGTGAGAAAGTGAATTGTGAAATTTAAGTAATCTCGTTGGGAAACTCTTTAGGTGTTAGTTGAAGTCTTCCGCTATGTAATCTGAATCTTTGTTATCTTGTTGCATCTTATGTGTTGTAACTTTAAAAAAAAAATTTGCACTCTATTCTTGTAATTTTGGCTTATCCCTTCGGGGTTTCCTGGCGGGGCATTACAAGAAGTATGATGTGAAATCGTCTTTCTTGAATGGCTTTGTAGAAAAAGAGGTCTATGCGGGGCAGTCACATATATATGAAATTTTGGATCATGAAAACAAGGTTTACAATCTCAAGAAGATACTCTATGGACTTAACAAGCTCCAAAAACATGGTATAATAGAATTGACTCTTATATTAAACAAAATGGTGTGGATGAGAGGAAGAAAAGGAAAATAATAGAAATAATAAGAAAACCACCTAAAGAAAACACAAAGGATAAGTTGCAGCCACAGTCAAAAGCCATAGTGATTGAACCAAAGAAACAAAAGCTACAGTCAAATAGATGTCAGAGCCTGCAAGGAGAAATGTAGCTAAAGAAAAATCTTGTTGTTGTCTAAGGAGAAGTTTGTACGAGTTGATTGTATTCGGTTAGAGGGAGTAAGCGCAGCAATTAAGAACCCTCAACAGGCAAAGTTGGGAAGTTGAGATTGAAAGATCTAGAAAATTTTAGATGTCGAAGTATTAGTGAAAAAAGTCAAGAAAGAAATTGAAGTGGTAGTTGTGATTAAGGGGAGAGTTGGAAATAATTCCAATATCCCCTGTATGCACAACATATCTGCAGACTTGACAGATTCGAAGCAGATTTTCCTTGGATTTGAATGGATTTTCATTCACTCTTCGATTTTCTTTAGATTTGGATGGATTTTCATTTACTCCTCCAGCCTGTTCTTTGTGACATCACATGTTTTTTGGGCAGTTCAAAATGCATTATTATATGAGCTCTTCTCTCTCCACCGCATGCGCTGAATCTGCTATATATTGTAGTCTTTGTATTTTGAACTTACTCTTTTAAAGTCCTGCTACACAGAGCTGTTAGAAGTTGAGTTTGTATCTATCAGTCTAAATGTATGGAACTATAAACTGTAAGTCTGTTAAATGAAATGATGTATGAAGCAGTTAATCTGTGACTGAAGAAGATTGTCATTGTGAATGAGCTGAAACTCTGTCAATTGTAATGTCTCTATTAATGAATATAAATTTCAATGTTTATTTTCTATTTTTCTGCTCCCTCTTCATTCCAATACTTCATTCATTGAGAGATTCATAGTCTTAAGTCATACGTTAAAAACTCTCCTTCATTGAATTACCATATATGCCATGGGGCTGCCCTAGGGCTTACATGACTGTGCCACATGCTATGATCCTTAGCTTAACAACACAATCCGGCCACAAATTAAAATATACAATCAAAACTGCAAGGAGAGAAAATACGATCAAATCTGAAGCCCTCGAAATCATGTTCGGCCAAAAGGAGGGAACAAATATTCTTTGTTCAATCAAGGCCCCATATGCATACATATCTACTATCAGTAAATTCTTCGAGTTTTATCCAAAATAGGAATGATTTGAGGCAAAAGAATTGATTTGGACTTAAAATCCGCACATGGAATGGGCCTAATCAAAATTGCATTTAGTTCAATCCACTACCCAGAAAGGTGCACAACAAAAGTATTTGTTTCATATGTACATGACTGCCACAGCCTCAATTATCATCTCAAACTCGAGGGAAGTAATTAAACATCAATAGTACACCTGCATGATTATCATTTTCATCGATTGCCAACTTGCAGAAGACCACAAAAATGGAGCAAAGGCAATCAAAATGCATCATTTATAACATCCTTGCAATTGGAAAGAAATTGATGGCCTTCACATAGCCACGCAAGCAACAGGAGCATTGACAAAGAAGTCAATGTGAGAGTGGGGGACCAATGAGCAACCAGCAACACACAGCGCATAAACCCCAAGTTGTGGCTAAATTGTATGACTACTAAATGAGAAAAACTACTACGTGCCCCCTCATAATCCAACAAATAAGAGCCCACCATAAAGATGTCATCGCTACCAAAAGGAGCCCACTATATGCATATATGGTCCAACATTGCACATGTAGAATGAGCCCACTAGATGCATGCATGGTCGTTATATTGGCGCTACCCATGAGTTAAATAGCCATCATATAAACCCAAAGACAATATATCAGGAAGCCATCGACCAAAATGGGCCAACATCTAGCGGAAGGGTGACCAGCTCAACCAGTAGTTGTTGCCCACAAATGGACCATTCGATTGCCAAAAGTCGGTCATCTAGCATTGAATGATATAGTCGTAGGCAACCAGGGATCAAATTTAGATATAACATTCAAATGGATAGGACTGGCCATAAGATTTAGGTTTCATAGGATTTAAATAGTTTAAAACTTATATTTATTAGGTTTCAAATGTCAAACTTAAGAAATAAGAAAGAGGTGAAGATATATTTTTACATAATAATTACGTACATCACAAAAAACCATCATATTATAGTTATTACTTGTGTCTTTTTTCATAATACATGATACATATCTTAAACATATTGAAATATCTTACATCTTATCATCTATGCAATTGGTGTGCCTATTGAGTTGCCAAGGGATACATTAGTCATAAGTTATATTAATCTATTGTAGTGGCCTTGAGATGATACATGCATAGCTTCATGCCCTACTTTGACTAACTACCTTTGATCTTCCCTCTACTTGTTATGTCCTAACGCAACCAAGCAATCTATTTATGTATCGTTATCACCTTTAACTAGAAAGAAAACTACATAGTCATCATATCTATAATCTAGAAAATTAATGATAGTGTCTATAATCTAGCAAGTCACTCCTCTAGCTTCCTATAAAGTTGATTCTCCCTTATTGTACTTGATCTCTCTCCTCTCATATCAACTCCCACTCTTATTATAATTGACCTCCCTCGACTACTAGTTCCCTCATCTGATCCCTAAGTGAATACAAGTTGTTGATACCTACACTAGATGTGTCATCATCTACCCATGAACCTCCCTCTCATAACAAAGAGCATCTCCCATTATTGAATCTTAGGCTCTCCTAACCTCCTCACATTCTTGTAATATCCTCTCCAGTCTAAATTTTCTTCTATGGATTATTTTTCTATTCCTAACATCTACTCTATGTGTTTCTCCTAGTAGGTGATCTTATTTTAAAAATTCAAATATAAAAAATAATGTTATTTCTAGCAATTCCCCTCCTTACACAAAAATGGACATTTTAAACTCCTTGCTCATATTGACTTGATATATTTCCTCGTCATTCATGATCATTTCTATCACTCTTTCATATTCAGCTCAACATCTATCAATGCTATATTTTCTTATTCTCACAATTTTTAACTCAAAAGTCACCCAAAAGATCCTTTTTTTTTTTTGTTTTTCTAAATTCTTTTTCAACTCCTCTAATGTGTTGTTTTATCAATATAAATGATGACGATCTTAGATTAGAGAACACATCATATATAAATTCTTGTAATTGTAATTGAATCCACTATTTAGAAATCCACAACACACACACACATGTATATATATATGTATATATATTATATATGTATATGTATATGTATATGTATATGTATATGTATATGTATATGTATGTATATGTGTGTGTGTGTGTGTGTGTATGTAAGTATATGGGTATGTGTATATATATGTACATATGTATACATATATACATATGCACACACACATACACACACACATATACATATATATATATACACACACACACACACACACACATATGTACATATATATATATATATATATATACATATGTATATACTGTTGGCATTCTACACTCTTATGAGAATAGTTGATGTTGTCATTGATGGCAACCAACTAACAACCCACTGGAAATAGGTTTCTACATGGCTGGCATCACATACATTATACATTGGCAGACACTGGCACCGACAAGCTCTTCATCGGCATTCATATTATATCGGCAACAATGCATACCGACACTCCAATCGACATGGGATGAACTTTTGTTTATTGTAATATAATTATCTTTTGTAAGCCGACATGGCATATTGTAAAAGACTCATATATGTATGAGATCTTATAAGTCATTTTGAAGATATAGAAGGAGTAGATAAAAGAGAGTGATTGAAAATAGGATATGTAAATATTCTATAAGGTGATTTAGTGAAAGTGAAGGTTTTTTGTTAAGGTATCTATCTGAGCTTAAACCGGTACTGAACCTGGCATTAGAGATGTTGTTTTGAGCAGTACATTGTATTGGATTTAATTATCCATTTTGTAGTGAGTGAGACTCTTCATGAGCAGTGCGCTTTAGGCAGTTGGCCTCCCTGCATGTGTAGGCCCCTGTTGTAAGTAGTATTTATTCATTGGCCAGTGAGTAAATATTATGGGTCACAAATCTCATCGAGGTTTTTCCCACATCGGGTTTCCTCGTTAAAATATCCTGTGTTATGGTGTGTTTCTATGTTGTCTCTGCTATTTATATTTATTGCATAATTCTGGTTTACCGATACACTGTTTTGGCTTGCAAAGTTATAAATAAGTTTAAATATTCTACTAACTGGTTAGACACTTATTGACCCCCCGCCCCCCCTCGGTGTCTTTGGGACTGTCATTGAATCTAACAATTGGTATCAGAGCCTGGTCCTCTATTTGCAAAAGCCTGACAGCTTGAGGAAGATTCTGACACCAGTACAAATGGAGAACTTAAGAAAACAGTTGGAAGGAGCTCTTGAATATTTTGATGTAGAAAAATTGAAGAATATCAAACTTGAAGATGATCTGAGGACTGCATAGGAATTCATTAAAGGACTTCAGGAGAACCCGGTTATAGCACAAAATAAGAGAAAGGAACTTCATGAGAAGATGCATAATGATGATGATGAAAAGGAAACTCTTAGAGACATTGCAAATTAATTGAGACACGAGAACAATAATATGAAGAATGAAATGCAAGATATGACAATGAGGTTATGTAAGGATATTGAAGACAGAAAGAAGAATGAAGAAGACTTGGCTAGAAGACTTAATGATGCTGGAAATGAAAATCTAAAACTTGGTCATGAAAATGATATGCTAAAGACAAATCTGATTCACATGCAACATGATAAAGATGAGCTTGCAAGACAAGTTGGAATTCTACAAAATGAGTTGGCTACTACAAATGAACACAAAGACAAATTCAAGAAAAGTTCAAGAACAACTTGATGACATGCTGAAAAGATAGAAACCTAATGGAGATACAAATGGACTTGGTTTTGAAATTGGAGAAAGTTCTAGTACTGTAAATAATCATGATCACAGTAAACTGGCAAGACAAGCTAATGCTTATAAATTTAATGGGAAATGTTTTAATTGCAACAAATTTGGTCACAGAGCAAATCAGTGCAGATTTAGAAATAATCAGAATACCAACTCACCCATCGGTCAATGTTCCAAATGCAACAAAGTTGGTCATAATTCATAAAATTGCAGGATGAATGTGAAATGCTATGTTTGTGGTAGATTTGGGCATTTATCTAATCAATGCAGATCACAAAATGGTCAAGGATATGGAAAGGCTATTCAGAGGAATAATGTAACTTGTTATACATGTAACAAGATTGGACATATTGCAAAATTCTATAGAAGCAAGACTTCATCAACAAACAATAAAGGATCTAGTTTGAAAGGAAAAGAAAAGGTAGATGAAATAAAGAAAGAATTTTCAAAACAATGGATTAAGAAGAGTGATCAGAGAATTGATGAAACTATCTCTGCACTGGTAGAACAGAGTAATCCTCCACCGGTAGGAGATTCTTCATCTAACTAAGGAATAATCCTTAGGGGGTATTGCAGCAAGTTGAAAATCATGCATTCTACCCTCGGTTGATGGTGAGAAGATACATTTCTTCTCTAATGGCAGGTGTGTTAATTTTTCACTTAACCAGTGAGCATTTAATGCAGTTTTAAACCTTTTTGGCTATAAAGCACCAGAAAACCCTCCTGTTGACTCACCAAGCATTCAAACAATCTGAGAGCACAAAACTAAGCAAGGGCATCCTAAGGCGAAGTTGCAAAGTGATTTTTGGGCATTCATAATTTCAGTTAAGAGGTATTTATCTTTGAAATGGCTTTCTCATCTTTTGTTCCTGAGTTTATTTTGAACCCTACCATTGTGGAAAATGTCAAACGCCCTAGACCCGTATTTAAGATTATCCTCGAGATTGCAAAACAGGATGATTCTATTGGAGCTTTTTTGAAAATTTCTAAGGGTGTAGCATTTGCAAAAGACTATATAATCTACATACATTGCAACATAGAAAACCTTGGGACTGAGGATTTGAAGAAAATATTTAATGAGGTTATTACTGATGAACAAGGTGTGATTAAACCCGAACATAAGATTGTGGAAGACTTAGGTTTTGTAGAGATTCTGAACATTCCTGAATTTTCAAAGGAAGTTGTAAGACTTGTACTGAGCAGAGTCCATGGAGAGTTCATATGGTTAGAGTCGGTTTGCAAGATAATCAGGGAAGAAATTAAGGAAGTTATTGGTTTACCTTCAACTGGTAGTAGGCCTGATAAAACCAAGAAAATACCTAACAAGGGAATTATGGATTTAACCAGAGCCGCATATGATAGCAGGTCACTTAGAGTGAATGATGTTAAGGATATAAATGTGAGGTATGTGAGTATGGTACTAGGATACAAAACAACTCATGCAAATAGACTGAATTCGGTCTCAAGCCTTTGTATTCACAGTGCATATGAGATGGTGAATAATAATGCTAAGATTGATGTGTGTGAATGGCTTAAAGATGAGCTAATTGACAACTTGAAGAAGATTAAGGGAGATAAGAAAGTTACTCTCTGTTTTGGGAACCTACTAGTATGCCTAATGTTATACTTTACCAAAGAGATACCCAACATAGGTCACAAAGATTTTGGTTATGACATCCCGATAGGAAGAAAGATTCAGGAAGCTTTCACTGTTATGGGCACTGACAGTGTTAAGAACATTACAGACTACTTCAAAACATTTCAATCTAAGATGAGAGCAAGAGAGAGATTACCGCAGAGCATAGTTGATAAGTATGACAAGGAAAATTGTTTTATCATTAAGGGAGATGAAACTTGGATGGAAGCAACAAGACCTAGAACTATTTGGATTACTGAGATGGGTTATGAGGTAGACCTACTTGTTCTGGAAACATATGCTAAAGCTCTACTTTATGCACCAAGGGAGCCATCTGAGAAATTTTTTGGTAATGCAAAAACTATTGAGAGTAATGTATCTATGCACAAAAAAGGACAAAAAAAGAGAAAAGATTATCAAAGATACCTATAAGAAGGTGAGAAATCAAAGAAAATGTCATGAATATCAGTGGTATATCAGCAAGTGAGCTTGAAGGACTGCAACCTGAAGCACATGTTTCACTGGTTGTAACATCTTTTGATACTGATAGTGGGAAGGCTGTTGAGTTTAAGAGAGTGGAAAGGAAGAAGAGAAAACCCTCACTGGTACCCTCTCCTTCACCTAAGAGAACTAGGACACTAAGGAGGAAACAACAGGCAATTAGGGAACCATAGAAGAAGCTTACACCTAAGAAGAAATGGACACCATTTACCCCCACACTGGAAGAACTACTGAATGAGATTACAGAGGAAGGGAATCTATCAAATGTATGTAAATTGTATGATTCTTTTAAAGATTCTGACAGGGAGACTATTGTAGAAAGCATTATTCTACATTTGGATATCTACAAGAAAGTTTTGATAGGATTAATTGATGCTTTACCTAATGATCTTTATCTAAGACTTGAATCTAAAAGACTATCTGTGATGGAACTAGATAAGAAACTGAAAGTTGAAGCACTTTTGGCTGTACATCTGGTAAACTCTAAGGAAGAGATAGATGAGCTTATATCTAAAGCAAACCAGTCAGTATTTGTTAGTGGACATCGGCAAGTAAGCTTGATGGCTAGAAGAGTTAAGGAGATTGTTGATGAGACTGTAGATAAGTGGTACATGTTCTTTGTGGAGAAGGAAAAGCAAGAGGAAAGAAATAGACTGAAAATGGAAAAGACATTTAAGGTATATCGGAAGGATAAGGGAAAAGGTAAAGTTGGTTGTGTTCCTTCAATAAAAATACTAGATAACATCCCTCCACCAGCTCAAGACATCCCTTCATTAACTTCTACATCGCCGGTACATACAACTAATCCACCAGATATGACTACTGAAGGTATAACTCATGATGATACTAACCTAGAGTCTGAGATACTTTTCACAATGAATGTAGACACACAGGATATAAACATTGTTGTTGACAAAGAGAATGCAAAGGTTAAGGCAGATAATGTTGAGGACAACAAGATTTCATAGAAACCGACACACACTGTTGACTCTCAGGAAACTGGGATACCGACACAAGCTGAGAAACCAGAGACTGAGAAACCAACAGAGGACAAGACAACTAGCATAGGGACACCGGAATCTAAGAAACCGGCAGTGGTATAGACAAAGAAACAATCTAAGCCAGAGGTTCATGTTGAGACTGAGACACCGACAGTTACATAAATGCTTAATCAGACTGAGAAACCATCAAAGGTAGAGGTACAGACACAAACAAATCCACTGGAAAAGAATGTAAGTAAAGTGGAAGCATTTGATGAAAATAAAGAGGTAATAGTGAAGGTAGTTGGACAAACCATAGAAGAACTGAGCACATCTACAGGTGAATTCAAGCCTACGAACATAACAGAGGTTCTATTGGATTCTATTAAAAAGGATAACTGATTACAATGCATTGGCATTTAAGGCAATTGACAGCACATTACCTATTCTGAAGATGATTGCACCTACATGTCAGACAGATCACATTAAGGATTCTATAGGTAAATTGGACACATTATCTAAAGTTATTGCTGATAATGTTATAACTATAGACAAAGTGAATGAGGATATCATTAAGAAGAGAGTTGACAAAGAGAAAAATGCATTCTTTGAGAACACTATAAAGAATTGTACCGATCACTTGGACACACTTTTACCGGTACTCAATTCTACAATTTTGGAGTATAAGGAATTGTTTAGAGAAGCATGTAAACCACACTGTTTAACAGAGGACATTGATGAAGAAATTAAAAAGACACAGAAAGAAATTGATGACATTGCGGACAACATGATAGGTTCATCTGGACTTATATCAGTTTTTGAAAAGGAAATGGTGGTTTTTGAGGATAACTTGGAGAATCTTGAGAAAGAGAAGGCAAGAATAAGGTCTAATACCTAGGAACTAAAGGATAAACTTGGTCCAAAGTTGGACAATCTTATTACTCAGAGAATTGAATTATCTAAGGCAACAGTTCAAGGAGAGCGATCACCGGAGCAGCAAATGCACTATCTCATCTGTATGATCCAGCAGATAGAGGCAACTCTAACTAACAACAACAAATTTATGCAAAGTTTAAATCTGGTTTTGGCAGACATCTTTCAGATTGTAACCAATCGGTTACAGACCTTGATGTAGCATTTTTGTACTCTTTTGATTATTTATGACATCCTTTGTCATTGATGTCAAAGGGGGAGTAGTGGAGAGAAAAATGCATGTACAAAGGAGATCACTTTCTCAGGGGGAGCACATCCTTTTAGATTATAGTTTTTGGATAACAGTTTTGGATATTTCTCATGAGTGTTGCCATCAATGCCAAAGGGGGAGATTGTTGGTATTCTACACTCTTATGAGAATATTTGATGTTGTCATTGATGGCAACCAACTAGCAACCCACCGGAAATAGGTTTCTGCATGCCCAGCATCACATACATTATACACCAGCAGACACCGGCACTGGTAAGCACTTCACCGGCATTTAGATAAGATCGACAACAATTCATATGGACCCTCCAACTGACATGGGATGAACTTTTGTTTATTGTAATATAATTATCTTTTGTAAGTTGACATGGCATATTGTAAAAGACTCATATATGTATGAGATCTTATAGGTCATTTTGAAGATATAGAAGGAGTAGATAAATGAGAGAATGATTGAAAATAGGATATGTGAATATTGAATAAGCTAATTTAGTGACAGCGAAGGTTTTTTGTTAAGGTATCTATCTGAGCCTAAACCAGTCTGAACCTGGCATTGGAGATGCTATTTTGAGTAGTACATTGTATTGGATTTAATTATCCATTTTGTAGTCAATGAGACTCTTCATGAGTAGTACGCTTTAGGCAGTTGGCCTCCCTGCATGTCCAAGCCCCTATTGTAAGTAGTATTTATTTATTGGCCAGTGAGTAAATATTGCGGGTCACAAATCCCACCAAGGTTTTTCCCACACCGGGTTTCCTCATTAAAATATCTTGTGTTATGGTGTGTTTCTATGTTGTCTCTGCCATTTCTGTTTATTGCATTAATTATGGTTTACCGATACACTATTTTGGGTTGCAAAGTTATAAATAAGTTTAAATATTCTGCTAACCAGTTAGACACTTATTCAACCTGCCCCCCTCTTAGTGTCTTTGGGACTTTCATTGAATCTAACATATATATATATGTACATATATATATATATATATGTACATATATATATATATATATGTGTGTGTGTACATATATATATATATATGTACATATATATATATATGTACATATATATATATATATACATATGTATATGTACATATATATATGTACACACACATATACATATATATGTATATATGTATATACATATGTATATGTATATGTATGTGTATACATATACATATACTATATATATATTTATGTATATGTATATGTATATGTATATGTGTGTGTGTGTGTGTATGTATGGAAGTACATGGGTATGTGTATATGTACATACATATACATATATATAATATATATGTATGTAATATATGTGTGTGTGTATGTACATGTGTATATATATAATATATACATATATACATATACATATACATATATGTGTGTGTGTATATGTAAGTATAGGGGTATGTGTATATATATATGTACATATATATATATTATATATGTACATATATATGTACACATACATTATACATATATATGTATATATACATATATATGTATATATTTACACACACACACACACACATATACATATACATATATGCATGTATGTATGTATGTATTGTGTATATATGTGTGTATACATATATACACACACATATATACATATACATATATGTATATATATGTATATACATATGCATATATATGTATATATACAGATATATACATATATAAACATATACATATATAAACATATACATATGCATACATACATACATACACACATGCATACATACATAGATATAGGCCTTCATTGTACGTTTGTATACATGTGCAAGACAACAATAAGATTATTCTATGGATTAGCTTTATTAACTACAAATTCAAAACTCAAATTTCGAAGTGGCTTGTCCAATTGAAGGTGGGTATTTGCACAACCTATGGAATTGGCTCCTCTATATAAAAGGAGGCTTCCTTGGGCCTCATCTCTAGCATGTTAGGTGGATACACAAGTAAGCCTGCATAATCAATTATAGGCTTCAATTTAAAGTAGTTTCAACCCAATGTAATTTAACAAAAATTGGATCTTCTTAGTGCTATAACATATAGTAATATTTAAACATATAAGGATCAAGACAATGTCCAATTTGAAGCAAAATTGGGCATCCCAAAAATAATACGAGATCAATATGTGTATCGAGTATCCAATACAAACACAAAATACTATGCTATAAAGTGAAATTAGGCACAGTTTATTCCCAAATTAATCCTTAAAGGAAATAGATAATAATTTAAGATCTTTCTTGATTGAACAACAATTTTAGCAGTATGCCTACATTAAGATTCAACATCATAGAATCATAAAATAGAATAAAATGATAAAAGAATAGATAGCAAAATTACTATGGGGAAAACCCTTTCAGATAAAAACTCCACACTCTAAAACCAGAGAGCTATTGTATTATTTAACAACAAAATAAAATTATAATACGCTCTTTAGGCTCTAGGCCTTTACATGGAGATTTACATTCTACTCCATCCTAGAGAAAATTCGGCAGCATAACCCCTATGAAAATAAATTCTTCCACATATAACTCCTCTAGCAATCCTTGTATTTATATAGCTTACAATGCAAATAGTATAAGCTTCTTTAATGCATCCACATTCAATGTAACTATGAATGTGTCCAAATTGAATGTATCTACAACACATAAATAGAAACTTCCTTTTGCATAACTCTTGCATAAATAATATTTAATTTTCACACTCAAATTTCCAAGTGGACTCTAGCTTAGGATATTACAAAATATGCAAAATATTAAATAAATAATTAATGATGGGACTTAAAGGTTGAGGCACCTTATGATGTAGAGAGTCTTGGAGCTTGTTCTTATCACCTTCTTGATTGACTTGTCTTACTCAACCCTTCAACTACTCAAGCCCATCCAATGGCACTTAGTAGGGGTTTTTCAATTGAGACCTATAAGGTTTTTACCACTTTGGCTTTCCTCCAAGGTATAGCCACTAGTCTTAGAAAATCAACTCCTCCTATTGAGGTTGCCACCTCAATCTCTACACACCACTCCTAGGGCTCCAACAACTCTTGCAAGGATCATAGCACACCAACTCATTCTATGGATTCCAAATGAATTCACATAGTGAATTTGAATTATTTTAGGGGTTAGAGAACCTTTGGTCCCATCGCCAAGCTTTTCCAACCTCACTTTGACTCTACCGGTTACAAACAAGCCTAATTCAATTAGCCCTCCTATACCGGTTTTCAAGACTTAGTTTGAAAATTCAACAAACAAGGCCACAAATAAATTATAGTTTTGGATACCCTTTTCATCATTACATACATTATTGATCAATTGCATCTAGTTTTTTCGTACAACTATGGGAACCACAACTACCCTATTTTTAAGGGTTTAGGCCTACTCGGGTGACTGAGAAAGATGTCTTTCAAGACCTTCACCAGTCAAAACATATGCTCAAAAAAATTTAGTATTCTTCAAGGGAATTCATAGGGCTATCCAACCATATCTCATTTTTTTCTCCACCAATCCATATGTGCTCTTAAAACACACATCTCTTGTTGTCCTAACTCATCAACTCCTAGCGGTGAGCCTAGGGCTTCATTGTATCTCCTTCACAAAGACCTGCTAAATATAAAACCCTATTCTAAACCTATGTATAGACCCTAACCTATCATTCCACTTGATTTCAATAGGTGTCATCAATGAATGCGTAGGTTAGAGCCATTTTTTCTCTTAAACCCTACTTGCAAGGGTTTTACACCTAGTTGCAAAGAATGGATGATATCTCTTCAACTAAATACAATTAGTCCTACAAATTAAGATTATTGGAAAGTAAATTCAATTAACACCCATTCCATGAAAGGAGATTCTATAACCAAGTCCATACTAGACCATACAAAGCAATGAAAACTCAACAAAACTGTTAAATGGTGAAGGAAACAAGATTTGCTTGCAACTCAAAAAAATGTTCTTGCATTCCCAATTATCCAACCCATACAATGAAGGTTTTTTTGGATTATATGCTGATGTTTCAGTTGTTTTAACCAATTTTGCAACACCATCATCCAAAAATGCAACTTTTGTAAAAATTGCAAAATGTTGCTCAACAACGTTTTACATATTTTGACTCCTAAGATGCAACTTTTCATTCTAATGCATTCCAAGGCTCCTGAAGGTCCTCAAACACCCTAGAAGAAATAAACACAATACAATAGACCCCTATTACATGATAACAATCATCTAGAGTACTACTCCTGTGATCTACCTTAGCATTTCAATTTCCCAGACGGACAACATCCTGAACACAAATGACACAATCCAAAACTTCGACAACTCAACCATGGCTCTATTGAGTCCCAAACGGTTGGTCTATTATTACATCATAAATGACAACACACAAAACTTAGAAGAAAAACAAAATTGCATGCTTGGAGTGTTAGGTTCCTTGCACCATACTCCCCTAGGACAAAGAACTCAAGGCCCTTCAGTTATGAGGTTTGCAATCTCCACTCCATGCTGAAGTATATCTGATTCTGACATCCACATAGCATCTAAATCAGGTAATCCTTCCCACTTGACAATATAATTCTTGTAGATTCCCTTCCTTGTCTTCTTTACTACCTTGGTGTCCAAGATACTCTCCAATTTGACCGGTTGGCTTGGTGGCAAATCTCTCACCCAATATTCATTAACCGATGATAAAATGTCAAACTAATGTGTTTATGATTCTCCCTTGTATGGATAGAGATCACATACATTAAAGATATGAGAAATAACCAAGGTGGAAGGAAGTTCAACTTCATATGCATTCTGTCCATATTTGTGCACCACCTTGAGAGGTCCAATTTTCTTCATCATTAACTTGGTTGGCTGCCCTTTTGGAAGCCTCTCCTTCCTTAAGTATGCTAACACTAAATCACCAACATTAAATTGCACATCCCTTCTTTTTTATCAACTTGAACCTTATACTGCTTGAATTTTTGTTGTAAGGAAGTTGCCTTACATTATCATGCACTTCTTTAATACCTTCTGCAAAGTTTTCACCTTGTGCACTCTTAGGTGCCATTGAACTGAGATCTCTGAGCTCTAATATGCCCCTAGGAAGAAATCCATATACTATCTCAAAGGGACTTTTACCCATTCTTCAGTTCACTGAGTTATTGTATGCATATTTTGCCTGACCGAGTACTAAATCCCAAGTCTGACCATGTTGTTTTGTAAGACACCTTAGCAAGTTACCCAATGATCTATTGCCTACCTTTATCTAACCATCTGATTGTGGATGATAGGCAGATGAAAAGGATAACTTGGTGCCCAACTTTCTCCAAAGTATCCTCCAAAAGTGGCTTAGGAACTTCACATCTCTATCACTAACAATGTTGATTGGAAGACCATGAATTCTGACTATTTCTTTGAAGAAGAGGCCTACAATGTAGGTGGCATCATTGGTGCTCTTGCAAGGTAAAAAATGTGCCATTTTACTAAACCTATCTACCACCACATACACACTATCAAATCCCCTTGGAGTTCTTGGTAAGCCTAACACAAAATCGATGCTCAAACATTCGCAAGGCCTCTGAGGGATGACTAGGGGTTGATATAGACCTGCATTACTTGATGATCCATTTTCTCTTTGGAAAATTGTACATTTCTCTACAAACCTTCTCACTTCTGATTGCAACTTGGGCCAATAATAAAACCTACCAGCCTGCTCCAAAGTCTAATCTATGCCAAAATGACCTCCTTGATGCTTTTCTTGGATTATATTTTGTCTCATAGAACATTAAGGTATGCAAAGAAGATGTCCTTTGAATAGAAAACCCTCTTGTATCATATATTCTAAATAAGAGACATGTGAGGTGTTAGAAAAATTTGAACAAACACTATATATCTCTACAAAATCCTTATCATCCTTGTAGAGGTATTTTAACTCACTCAAACCCACACTCTGCAATTGTATCTCCTGCATAGTCATGACTCTCCTACTTAGTGCATTAGCTACCTTTTTTTCTATTCCCTTTTTTTGTTTGATAGTGAAGGTATAGGATTGTAGGTATTCAACCCACTTTAGATGTCTTTGGTTCAACTTCTCTTGCTCATTGAGGAAACTAAGGGCATGGTTGTCAGTGAAAACTACAAATTCTTCTGGAAGCAAGTAATGATACCACTTCTTCAATTCTTGTACCATTGCAAACAAATCCAAGTCATATGCAGAGTACCTATGCTTAGCTTCATTTAACTTCTCTGTGAAGAAGGCTATAGGATGACCCCCTTGGCTTAAAACTGCCCCTATTTCCCTTTGGCTAGCATCACATTCTACTGTAATTAACTGATTGAAATTAGGCAATCTAAGGGTTGGCAGCTCTGCTATCTTAGCTTTCAACATTTAAAATCCCTTATTGGCTTCCTCTATCCACTTAAAGTGACACTTAATCCCTCCTTTAATGGTGTTGAGTATAGGAGCACAAACATGGCTAAAGTTTCTCACAAACTTCCTATAAAAAAGGCATTCCATGAAAAATCCTAACATCACTCATGCCCCTAGGTGTAGGCCAATTAAGTATTGCTTCTACCTTACTTGGATCCATCTTTAAACATCCTTGAGAAATAACAAAACCAAGGTAAACTAATTATGTTTTCAAAAACTCACATTTTTCAAGGTTGATTTTGAATCAAGCCTCCTTCAACTTCTTCAAGACCATCTCCACATGCTTGAGGTGTTCATCCTTGGATCTGCTGAAGATCAAAATGTCATCAAGATACACAATAACAAATCTACCAATAAACTCAACTAATACTTCATTCATGAGCCTTTGGAAGGTACTAGGTGCATTGGTGAGACCAAATGGCATCACCAACCACTCATATAGGCTTGCGTTGGTTCTAAAGGTTGTCTTTCATTCATCTCTAGGTCTGATTCTGATCCGATGATAACCAGACTTCAAGTCCACATTTGTGAAGTAGCTTGTACCTCCTAGATTCTCCAATAGGTCCTCAATCCTTGGCATGGGAAACCGGTACCTTATAGTGATCTTACTGATTGCTCTTGAGTCGGTGCACATCCTCCATTTTCCTCCTTTTTTAGGCAATAACACAGTAGAAACAACACGTGGACTCAAACTCTTCTTGATAAACCTTTTGTCTAAGAGTTCTTGCACTTGTTTGGTGATCTCTTCATTTTGACTAGGTGTCATTTTATAGGCAGCTTTGTTAGGCAGATTTGCCCCTGGTATTAAGTCTATTTGATGGTTTACATCTCTCATTGGAGGCAAAGAATCAGGCATGTCATCTCCTATAACTTATGCATATTGTTTTAGTATACCTTGCACCTCTTGAGGAACTTCACTCATTGGATCTACCTTAGCTTCATCTTTAGGCTTCAACACTATAGCATGGCCTTGATGACCTTCTTACTTTAATACTTTGAGAAACTCTTTACCTCTCATCAGCATCACACTTGATCCTATTTTCTTTTCCTCTTTTGGATCAGGTAGTGGATCCATCTGATACTTCTTTCCATTCTTGGTGATGAGATAGTTGTTCTTTTCTCCATCATGACTGGCTCTCACATCATATTGCCATGGACGGTCCAACAGTAAATGACAAGCATCCATAGGCAATATGTCACATAGTAGTTTGTCTTTATACTCACCAATTTCAAAGTCCACCCATGCTTGTTCATCTACTAAGACATTTTGACCCCAGTTGACCCATGATACCTTGTAAGGAGTGAGGTGAGGCAATCTTTTTAATTTGAGTTTATCCACCTTTTCAACCAAGACAATGTTCTCAGTCGAACTTGAATCTACAATCACCTTACAAATTTTCCCATGTGACTTACAAGTGGTCCTAAAAAAAATTTTCCTCTATGGCGCCTCTTGAGCTTGGTGTATCTTGAGCATTGTTCTCCTCATCATTAAGTTTTCTCCATCTGTCACTAACCCTGCCTTGCTGATCAAAGAAGTCACACTTTGAGTATCCTCCTCTTGCACTAATTGAATTCTTCTTTTACCCATGTATGAGCTTGTTGAACTTGAGTCTTTTCCCGGACACTTACTCATGGTATGCCCAACTTGATTGTAGTGATAACACCTACCGATGAAGACTATATTTCCTCTTCCTGAGCTTCCAAACCTGCCCCTAAAATTGCTCCTTCCTCTAAAGGATCCTCTAAATATTCCTCTTTGTGAGTCCCCACTTCCTTCTTGGTTTTGTTTCTCTTCATTTCTTGAATTATTCTACCCTCTACCAAAGGTTCCTCTACCTCTGAAATTCTTACCACCTCTATGTTTCTAATTTTGTTTACTCCTCCTCTTGATCTTCTCCTCTGCCCTTAATACCAACTGAAAGCACTTGTGAACTATGTCTGGTGTGAGGATACTTATCTCATCTTGTATGTTTTGTCTAAGGCCATTCATGTACTTGGCCAATTTCTCCACTTCATTCTCATGCTTCCTAGTCCTCAAACTAAGTTTGTGGAATTCCTCAGTGTATGCATTGACATCTAACTCCCTTTGTTTCAGATTTTGTAGTCTCTTGTGGATTTGAACCTCATAATCCCCTAGTAGGAATTGAGCCTTAAGCCTTATCTTCATACGCTCCCATGAGGTTATCTTCTTCTTACCTTATTGTATTCTTTCTTCTTACATCATGTTCCACCAAACTAATGTTGATCCTCTCAATCTTGATTTGGCCACATTTACTCTTTTCTCCTCTGCTACCTCCTTATAATCAAAATGTTAATTTAGGGCCTCTATCCAATCTAGCAACTCTTCTCCATTGAGACTTCCTCCATAGGTGGGTAATCCATCCAAGTTATCTTTGCAGATGGATTTGATTGCATCCTAGAATAGCTTTTAGTCTTGAGGCATTGCTGCTGCTCCTTGTTCCTCTCCATCTTCCACTTCTTTATCTATCTCATCACCCCATTCTATCTTAACCTTCCCATTCTCCTTCTTGAAATCTCTGGTTCCTTTACTTCCTTTTGCATCCTTCAATCCTTCTATCATCTCTACCACCATCTACTGGATGGCTTGTGGAGTCATTGCCTCTAGAGGCATTGAACATGCTTCTAATTCTTCACAATTTGACATACGCCAAATCTTTCAAAGAATGGATCTGATACCACTCTGATGCAGAGAGTCGTAGAGCTTGTTCTTATCACCTTCTTGATTGACTTGTCTTACTTAACCCTTCAACTACTGAAGCCCATCCAATGGCACTTAGTAGGGGTTTTCTATTAATACCTCATGTCGTCTGTAAAATTCATCTTAATAAAAATGTATCAAATATCAATATCAATTAGAATCAAAGGGAAATCATGAATCCCTATCTAATCAAAGAATCTAACAAAGAAGACAATGAAATAATGCAATATCAAGAAATAGGAATTATAAATGAAATCAATTAAAGACTCCCTATTCCATGACTACATATAAATTTCATTTCTCTTCTCTTCTATGTGGTATGATGGCTCTCAGATATCATGCTGGTAACCTGCAAGTGACACAAAGATTCAAAGTTCATGATTGTTGAAAATGGAGATTGAATACTCAATTTATAGATTTTTGGAGAAGATTGATTGAAAGGTGGAACAAGTTGATCAAGAGGTGGAACTCAGGTGAGCTCACATGAAAATTGATAGTTGAACTACTAATTGTAGGAGTGAAACTTAATAGATTGAATAGATTTATTGAGGCAACTAATTGAGAAAAAGATGATTGAAGGAAGAAAAAGAATTATTGGAGGAAATAAAGAGGATGACAAAGAAAGCTTAATTTAGAAAAAGCTAACTAAAAGATGGAAATAGAAGTTGAAGAGAAAAATGAATCTATTAATTAATTGATTAAATAATTAATTTAGCATGTGTTTGCATTTAGACTTAGATTTTCAATTTAATCTTTGCATGAAATTTATTCAAATAATTGAATTTATTAATTCAATTTAGCATTTGAATATATTTAGAACTTGACTTTGATTTTCAATTTGGTTTTTGAAATCATGCACATGTGTTTGAATTTGAAAGAAATTAGAAGAAATAAGAAATTAAATGAAATTAGAATTTGGGGATTTGGACATGGAAGAATTAAATAATTTAAAGAAACTATTTAATTATTTAGGAATGGACTTTAATTAAATAATAAAGATTATTTAATTTAAAGGATTAAATCATAATTAATTAAATAATTAATATTTAATTAATATTTAGAAAAATGGTTGAATGATTAGGTGATTAGAGATAGAAATTGAGAATTAATTTATTTAAATAATAAAGATTATTTAAATTGGGGAATTAATTAGAATCAATTAAATAATAAATATTTAATTAATATTTATAAAATGGTTAAAATGGTTAAACGATGATAGAAATAGAAAATAGAATAATTAGTAAGATTATGAGGAAATATGAAATTAGAAGAATAAGATTAATTAACTTAATTAAATAATTAAAGAATTATTTAATCAATTAGAGGAATAATTAGTACATGATCAATGACATTTTTAGGTGTCTACATTTGCCCCTCTTTGAGACAATGTCGAAACGATGTTGTTTCAAAGAAAACAAAAAATTCTGCCTCAGTATGCCCTAGTGATACTTAGGGTGTAATGCTCCCTCGAGAGATTGTTTGTGCATTAAAGACATGAATGATCTCTCGAAAATAGAAGAATGTGAGATGAAAGGATAGTTAGTTGATTAGAGATAGACATAGGTGATGTGAATATGGTATTGAGATAGAATATGAGAGAATAGATTGATGAAAGAATGAAATAGAATAATGTTAGGTGAGAATTAGAAGCAATTGAAGATGATTGAGAATGAAATTGAATGAATCACGAACCTGTGTCATTATTTTTTTATTGTGTAATATATTCATCACTGAGCCTTATTATGAACAATGGGGCTTAGCACATTAGGGTATAAAGAACCAAGATGTAAAGATATCTCATTGAAGAAACAAACAAAGAAAAAGATAATGCCCATCATGGCTCCTCTAGCCACTTGTGGACATCCTTGAGTAGCATAGGAACAATATTTCTCGCCAAATGATAAAAGATAAAGATTGACCCGGATAAAATTCAGCAGCTATACTGACCTTGTGCCTTTGTTCTCGGTTGCTTGATGTGACAGTTGATAATGTCTGATCTCAGAAAGTTACGGACCCCATTTAAGACTGACCTATCTAATTTTGAGTGTATCCTCTTCTGTTTAAGACAAGATAATGATCACTTTGATATGGATATGATACGATTGATAAGACAGTTTGATCAGTTGACTGTAAATGTTTGACTGGATAGTCGTATCTTTTGTTAACTTCGTACAAAGCATTTGCTGGATATCTGCTAGGGTATTTATTTCTCACAAGACATTTTATTGCAAGTTTTTCTGATTGATTGATTTTCGATTTTTAGTTCTTTTCCAAGAGATTTTTTGATGTTTTTGGATTATGTAGATCTATATTTGAATGTTTTTGATTGATTTTTTCAAGACATTTTGCAGATGTTTTCGGTTGATTTTTTCAGGACTTTTTGCAGATGTTTTTGGTTGTTATGTTTTCCATATTTGAATGTTTTTGATTGATTTATTCAAGATCGTATTTGAATTTTTTTGGTTGATTTTTCAAGACATTATATGGATGTTTTTGGGATTTTATGGTTTTTTAATGTTTTTGAATTTTGTGTTTTTCAGTGTTTTTTTTTTTATTTTTTCAGGACTTTGTATGATTTTTTTGGATTTTTTTAGGACTTTGTATCATTTTTTTAGATTTTTTTCAATTATGCCCCCGGTGTGCAGACCTGTATGACATGATAATCTACAGAATGTATGTGGAGACAAATGAATTTTTGACATGACCTATGTGAATGCAATATGCAGGATGAAGATGCATTTCCCATTTGAACAAGGTTGATTGTGTTTGTTTTTGCATTTGTAATACATCAATTGAAATAGAGGTGCAAAATATTTCATAGATAAGCGGTCAATCAATCTTTAACATCCCTCGGATCATTCAAATCAACATGCTTAGTGACTAGGATTTGCAAATGGAGACATAGAAAATTTCCCCACTGGCTCTTGAAACTTAGATCTTCGTTTGCCCATGTGTGTGAAAATGAGCTAATTCCTGCTCTTGTGTTCACTAAAGATCCTTAGCATCCTATATGACTAGCTACATGGATTATCCTAACTTCAAAAGCATCCCGAATAGAGCCTCACTGCCAACAAGCCTTGAGAGCTCCGATGAGGTTATAGACTGTAATTTCTCAAATATTTCTCCATTTCCAGTAGGTGTTCATAGCCCTGATGGAGTTACTTGTGTGCTCCCATAGTCAAGCTTTTATCGCATTTTTATGTGTGATATTTCAATTATATATCATTTCTTTTTTCCCTTAAGATGGATATTTGGCATAGCTCTTTTTCTTTTTTATTTTCTTGCCTTGACTTGTAAGTAATGAAACCTACCTGGGTGTGACAATTACAGCGGCGCTAAAGCAAAATTTAACTTTTTTTACTAGTCATATGATCAACTAGGTGTCTCAAGTAAATTAGAGATTTATTGTGTTTGAGAAATAGCAATTGATAGATTGTGGGTTAACAAGTCTCAAATAGTGAAATCACTACCCAACCATAAGTAAAGCATCATCACAGAGTAATGTTGAAAATGAATGACCTTAGGACCTCAAAGACTTCATGTCTAAATATCTAAGAAAGGAGATTACCCTTGCTTCTCTTAGATGTAAATGAATGATAAACTTGGACAGTTGCCTTGTTTTATTGATGTTGCTATATGAAAATGTAGAAACTTTTGAGAATACGGTGCACTTTTAAAAAAGAGAAACTATATGTAATGCAGTGCTTTAAATGATATGATATGCAATGCGGAAAGTAAAACCTAAACTACACAGCCCTTAGGTATAATATCGCTTAAGGTGCATGTTGTTCATAGGGTCAAAGAGTGGATCTCCCTCCATGGTAGCCAAATTATATGCTCCATTGCTTATGACCCTTGTTATGATGAGAGGACCTAGCCAGTTAGGTTTGAATTTCCCTAGACTTTCTCATTCCGCTAGGTTCCTTTGATTCTCTTTAAGTACTAGATCTCCCACTTGAAAAGTTCATGGGCGAACTCTTTTATTATAGCTTCGTCTCAGTCTATTTTAATATCCTTATAGATGGTTGAACATTGTTTGTCTTTTTTCATCAAGGGTCTTGAGTTCTTGTAACCTTGCTACCCTATAGTCTTCCTCTAATATGATGTTCTATAAGGAAACTCTTAGAGATGGTATTTCTAATTCAATGGGGAGTATCACTTTTGTACCATAGACCAAGGAATATGGTGTTGCTCCTGTAGGTGTGTGTACTCCTGTTCTGTAAGCCCAAAGAGCGGGATTTAACTAGAGATGTCAGTCACGTCATGTGTCAGTGACTACTTTCTTAAGAATTTCCAATATTGTTTTATTTGTGGCCTTTTCTTGTCCATTACTTTGTGGATAATATGGTGTGGCAAATCTGTGTTGTATGTGAAATTTACCACACAACTCTTTCACTTCCTGGTTTTTAAATGGATGTCCATTATCTGTAACAAAGCACATTGGAATTTTGTATCTGCATATAATGTAGTTGAGCATGAATTTTGATATCTACTTTCTAATAGTGTATGCAAGAGGAATTTCCTCAACCCATTTGGTAAAGTACTCAGTGGTTGTCAAGATGAACTTGTGCCCATTGGAAGAAGTAGGGTTGATTTTACCCAGTAGATCTAATCCCCATTGTGAAAATGGCCATGGTGATGTAATGGGTTGAAGACCTTGTGCTAGTGCATGAATGAGGTCTCCATGCATTTGGCATTGTTTACACTTCTATACATACTTGTAAGCATCATTTTCCATAGTTGGCCAGTAATAACCTATTCTCAACAATTTCTTTGACAATGGCGGACCGCTTTGGTGAGCCCCACAGATTCCATCATGGACTTCCTTTAAAGAAAGGTGTGCTTCACTCTCATCCAAACATCAGAGAAGAGTTCCATCGAAACCCTTTCTATACAAAGTATCAAATCTAATGGCGTATCTAGATGCCTGAAGAATAAAGGTCTTCTTTTGATTTCTGGACAGATCCGATGACATGTATTGAGTATGTAAATATGTATATATTTTATTGTACCAAGGTGATTCTAGACCCACAATTTCACATACATATTCTGATAGGGGAGTCTCATATGCTGGTAGCATCAATTGTTCTATGATGATCTCAAACTGAGTTTTGTTAGCACACATATTCAGAAGAGATCCTATGGTAGCCATTGTATTTGCTACCTTGTTTTGTATCCTTGAGATCTGTTCAAAGGTAGTTTTATTGAAGTGCTCCTTGTAATCTTCAACCAACTTCTTATAAGGCATGAGTTTGTCATCCTTCATGTTGTAATCATCATTGACCTGGTTTACAATCAACCGTGAATCCCCATAGACCTGTAACTCTTGTATTCTCCATTGTACAGTTGTACGAAGCTCTATGGGGAGAGCTTCATATTTAACTATATTGTTCGTGAATTGGAAATTGATCCTAAATGACTTAGGTATAACATCCCCTTGAGGGGTGATGAAAAGTATCCCTGCTCCAGATCCATGACTTGTATATGACCCATCAAAATATAATTTCCACATTACAGAGGCAGTTAATGTAAACACAGATTCATCTTGAAAGTCTATCAGCAATGGGTGATTGTCCTATATAGGAGCCTCTGCTAATTGATCTGCTATAATTTGTCCTTTGATGGTTTTTTTGTCTATGTATTCTATATCAAACTTTCTCAGGATCATAACCCACTTAGCCAATCGCTCGGTCAATGTTGCTCTGCTCAATAGGTACTTAAGTGGGTCAAAGCATGCAATGAGTTGTACCTTCTGACTCAGCATGTAATGTTTGAGTTTTTGGGATGTAAATATTATTGCTAAGCATGCTCGCTCTATAGGGGTATTATTAAGCTCATAGCCGATCATAGTCCTACTTATATAATAAATGGCTCTTTCTTTTCCATTTTTGTCATGTTGTGCCAATAGAGCTCCTAGAGCTGAGTTTGTTGCTGATATGTATAACAATAGAGGGTTTACTAGAGTAGGAGACATTAACATTGGTGTGTTCAAAAGACAATCTTTTAGAGCTTGGAAAGCTTTTTAGCATTGTTCTGTCCATTTAAAAGTAACTCCTTTCCTGAGTAAATGCTGGAATGGGTGACACTTATCTGCCAATTGTGCTATGAATCTCCTTATGGATTGCAGTCTTCCTTGTAACCCTCGAAGTTGTTTAAGTGTTGACGGAGGTTACATATCAATGATTGCCTTGACCTTGGAAGGGTCTATTTAAATTCCTTTGTTTGACACTATAAACCCTAACAGTTTACCTGTTGTTTTGCCAAACACACACTTCTTTGGGTTTAATCTGACATTATACTATTCCAACCGATCAAATATCTATGTAAGAACTGCAAGGTGACTTTCTCTCTTTTTTGATTTAGCCAATATGGCATCCACGTAATCTTCCATTATGTTGTGGATCATGTCATGAAACAATATTGTCATGGCTCTTTGATATGTTGCTCCGGCATTTTTTAGACCAAATGGCATCACATTCCAGCAGTATGTTCCCCATGGGCATGTAAAGGCCATTTTATGTTGATCTTTTGGTTCAATTTTAATCTAGTTGTATCCTAAAAAACCATCCATTAAGGATAACATCTCATTTCCAGTTGTTAGGTCAACTATCATATCGAAATTTGGTAGCGGGAAGTCATCCTTAGTACAAGCTTTATTTAGATCTCAGAAATCTGTGCAAATTCTTATGCCTCTTGTGGGCTTAGTCACGGGTACCAGGTTGGATATCCATTTCGCATAGTCAATAGGTCTAATAAAACCTACAATTAACAAATTTTGTAGTTCTATTTTAACCAGTAATGCGATACTTGGATGCATTTTTCTTAGTTTTTGCTTGTAAGGTTTAACTCCTAGTATCAAAGGTAAGTGATGCAACACTAATTTAGAGTCTAAGTCTGGCATGTCTGAATAGGACCAAGAAAATTTGATAGGTCATTTCTTGAAAAAATGAATGGATCTATCTTTTTCTTCTTTGCTTAGTGATTTTTCCAGATGGATGTTATGTACAACCTCCCCTTCTACTATGTTTACTTCTTCTATTTCCTTTGTAAGTAATGTTGAATTTTCTCTTTCCCTAGGAAGATTACCCAAGTCACTCTTGCCATTATGCGTAGTTTGATCCTTATCTTCTGTTGTAGAAGAACTCTCTTCTCCAAAGTATGCTATTCTATTCAAGTTTACAAAAAACCCTGGTTTGTGATCACTTTATGGAAATCCCTCTCTGACTCCTAGAAATTCTAAAATTGCTTCGTCATTTTCAAACCAAACTAGCATTGCTTTTTCTTCTTGCCCCCAGTCAATAAAGTGTGAATGCACTAGGGGTAAATCATTATTCCCTTCTTTAGTAGACTTTGATAACATGAAGACATGATTGTTTGAATGACTTTGTGTATTTTCATCCTGTATAAGCTTTATTTCATACCTTGATATTACACTTTCTAGTGGGCTAGAATCATGGAGTGATAAGAATTTGTAGTCATGACAGTCTATCTCACTTTCAATATATGTTTCATCATATGAGCTATCATCACTTATTTCATCTTATTCCTGCCTCTGATTCTGTTGTAGATTGATTGGTCTTATTTGGACATTAGTTATCCTTCTTAAGCCTGGTACAAGCCTTTGCAATCTTTCTTTATATGTTTTGTTAGGTTGAGCTTGAGTTGTTTATCGTGGTAGAATTAGTGACAATAACCATGGATAGGATTCGGGTGGTGGTGGTAAACCTGCATCTGTTGCCACATTAGCATGTACTATTGTGTCAATAATTGCATCATTTTGTAACTCAGTGGTAGGTTCTTGCAGGAGTTGTCTCATGTCTTCTCCAACTGATTCTACACTAGGTGATGTAGGTACCTGATTACTTGTTTGAGATGAAGATAGGAGTGCCTGTGTTGACAAATCCCTTTCTGGTATGTAGTCTGATGGTTTGCCTGGTCGATTTAGTATATCAAGGGTATGCTATCTTGCTTCGCTGATATGTTGTACATTCCTATATCCCAATCCTTGACTCCCTGGATTATCATAAGGAACAACAGGTTCTAGTCTTCCTTGTTTCTATAACCCAAGGCCTATGGTACCATCATATCCATGTCTCTAGAGCATTTTAAACCCATTTCCATGCTGATCTATGGGTATTTTGGGTATCGTTATGTGATCTTCTTCTCTATATATCCAATGGTTAACATCTTCATTCAAGGATTATTCTTGTAAGTCACCCCATCTAATGAAAGAGCATGAGTCTGTATATCTGACAATTTCTTTTCCTTTGTCTTTTTTTTGTATTGTATTGTGAGGTTTCCCAAAGGACTTAGGAGAAAGAGACAATTGTCTCCCACTTAAAGTATTTGCAATAGAATACTCTCTAGAACCCATATCTTTTATTTGTAAAGAGGATGTTGTAGGCATATCCTTTTTTGTTTCTGTGATCTTTAATGTTTCCAGTTGTGTAGTGAGAGGTGTGGCCTGATTGATAGGTACCTAATTATCCACACTATCTTTCAGGTAATTGCAATGTTGGAATGGATTTGGATCACCCTTTATGGTGATTTCAATACCATTGTATGGGAATTTGACACACTGATGAAATGTGGATGGTATTGTTTGCATGGTGTGGATCCATGGGCAGCCCAATAACATGTTATATCCTAGCTCTCTGTCCAAGACTTGAAAAGCAACCTTTGTCGTTATAGGTCCTACTTGTATGGGTAATGTTACAATGCCTTTGGATGGATGTCCTTCATAATTGTAAGCCTTAATATTTATCCTCTTGGAAGAATCAATGTGAAGCTCAGAATATCCTAATGCTTTGACCAGCTTTAAAGTACAAATATTGAGACCGGCTCCCCCATCTATGAGTACTCTTCTGATTTTTCTCTTATGAATGTAATCTTCTAGATGTAGTGGGTCATTATGAAGCAATCTATCACTAGGAATATCTTATTCTGTGAATGCAATATGTGTGCCTTGTGTCAGATCTCCCACCATAGACTAGAAGACATTTTCATCTATATCTCTGTCCACTATCGAATCTTGAAGTGCTTTGTCCAGTATAGCTCTATGAGTGGGTGAAATACGCAATAGTTTGAATAATGATATATGTGCCGAAGTTTTCTTAAGTTTCTCAACAATATTATAAGTCCCTACTACTGGTGGTTGATTTTGTGGTATTCCTTGTAAAGTTACCTTTGATCTGCAAGTAACCACTACACAGTCTCTATCTCTGGGAGTTATGGTGATTGTAGCTACTGTATCATTTGACTTACAAGATTTGTTGGTATAATAAGCTATTTTATCAATATTTATGTTAAATCCCTCTTCATAGTCTTTATGTGTATGTTTTACATCCATGATGTGTTCTATGAGTTCATCTTCAAATCAACCTGAGTGAGATGGTTGATCATGCCTCCAGTCTCTGAGACAAAGATTTCTATCATCATCATACTTCGGTGCCTCTGATATCATGCAAATTTGGTTACCATCTCTATGAGTGTCTTGATATTGGTCATCTTGATCAAGTGTTTCTTGTGAATCATTGTTTTCTATATCTCCTGAGCTAATGGCATGAATAGTGTAGTCATATGAGACCTTTGTGTAGTTAGTTGTATTGTCTTGGGTACTTGATGTGGTAGCTTTCCCTTTATCACACATAACAAAAGGATCCTTAAAAATAATATGATTTGTGTTTGCTAAGGTTTTATCGGTATCAATTGCAATGTCCCCTTGGTCTATCATATCTTGGACCAAGTTTTTCAATTTGTAGCAACTTGTTGTTTTGTGACCTTTAGTCCGATGATAATCACAGAAATAATTATCATTCCACCATGTGGGTTTGAAAGGACCTGGTTCATACACTCTTATTTTAGGTAAAGTGATCATCTTTGTCTGTATTAACTTTTTGAGCATTGACTCAATAGGTTCTCCAAGAGGTGTATAATTTCTTCTTGGAGCATTTACCCTGGGGTATCTTGTGTTTATGTTTTGTGTAGCATTTACATTTGTGAAGGTCGTGTTATTCCCTATATGTGGATTAGATGACTGACTTATTCCCAAAGATAAAATGATTTGAGTTCTATTTATCATTCTGGTGTCTACAATACCATAATTGGTCACATTTTTGTTTTTCGACCAAAACTTAGATTTGTCATTGTTGTTGGTGTTGCCATACTTAATAAGACCTTATTCTACTAGTCCCTTCTCACATTTGAGATCCTTTTCCGTGATTTGTTTGAATGTGGTTAAACATTGCATTTGTATCAGATATTTAATCTTAGGAATCAAGGTTTTTTGTGAGCATATCCACTTGCTCTGTTTTTGGGATAATTGTCTTGCACATCCTATAGAGAGCCCTCCATCGTTGTATGAAGGATGCAAATGTTTCATTCTCATATTGTTTAGCAGAACATAAGTTCATCAAAGTAACTAGGGTGTTGATGTTATGTGAGAAGTTTGCAATAAATTGTTCAACTAATTCTCCCCATGATGTGATGGTTGGTGGTAAATGTGAAAACCACTCTAAAGTTGGACCTCCTAGACTTTTAGGAAATAGTCTCATTAAATAAGTATCTTTTGAGGCAATTTCTATACATGCCATAAAAAATTCTCTAATATGATCTCTAGAATCACCCTTCCCTTGATATCTATCAAATTTGGGTGTTTCAAAATATTGTGGGAAAGGCGGCATGTATAATGTATGATCAAATGGATAAGGACATAGATCCTACATTATGTAGCTTTTCTTGTCACTACCGGTTTGCATGGTTGTCATTTGTTGTTGCAAATTTTGTATTTGTTGTGTCACAATATCTGTTTGTGTCACAGGTAGACCTTGTGTTTGTGTATGTCCCACAAAAGGATTCGTGGTTGCATAACTAGGAGGTTTTTGGAACGTACCAAGATTATCGCCTTGCGTGTTGTACATTCCACTAGGTACTATGAAATAGGTGATATGTGAACCCATGTTTGGTTGAGTTGTACTTGTGGTATTGGCAATACCTAGATTTGCATTTTGATGACTATATGTGGATCCCATAGAATAGGAAACTTGAGGTTGGGTTGCACTTGTTGCTTGTGTTTGAATTGGTGTTGAGACACTTGATATTATCGGTATGCTTTGTGATGGTCTACTTGATGAATACTAAGAGGGGGGTGAATTAGTATACCAAAAAATACTATAAAGAAACATTTAAATAGTTTAGCAGATAAACTATACAAAAGATTCACTAATAAACTGGTTTAGATAAATGCAAACCAAATAGCAAACAAAGCATTCACCCACAAGAGAACAATCACCATAACATAAGATATTTGACGTGGAAACCCAAATGGGAAAAACCATGGTGAGAAGAAACTCACAAGTAACTATCTGCAGAATAGAAACCAGACCAGTTAAGGTCAGACTGGTTAAGGCCATACAATGTTCTTCACCAGAACAGATCCTGTTAGGAATCTAGATCTTTGTTAGGAGATAAGTCCTGTTAAAGACTACCTTGTTACAAGATTTCAGATCCACAATTGTGAGCCACCTTATTAGAGGATTTACAAAGGCTTTGCTGGGCCTACTCGGTTAAGGGTTTCAGACTTGTCAAAGATATTAGTAATCAGCAAGTGAGTGATCTAGATACTAGCACAGTATGCTTGGTTAGATCCTTGACAACTCATTGTTAATGCATTTCAGCATTACTTCAATCTTCAATATCTCCACACTCTATCTCTTCATATAGACTTAATCTTCTCCTCAAAGATCGCACATAACCTTTTCTCTATCACACATCTCTCATACATGCAAACCCTAGACATGATGTCCTTATAAAGGAAACTAATTTCATGTCAATCCAATAGGATTAGACTACAAGTTCCTAGGTTTAGTGCATCTGAACACATTTGATAACATGACACAAAATCATTGCCAAAGTGTTGGTGGATGATAACTCATCACACATTATAGAAATACAGGTTGGTAACTCATCATAGAGTAATATTAGTTAATACAATATACTGATTACTGGTTTGTCAAAAATGAAGACTGGTAGATCGAAGTGTTCCTATCAAAAGTTAACTACCACTTGGTTCCTTCATACCGCTTGAGCTCCTTGAACCGCTTGGGGTCTCCATACCGCTTGAGCTCTTCAATCAATATGTGATCGATAAACATCTTCTGCAAAACACCGATAGTCTAAAGACTATACATTCAATAATACATATTACTGGTTGGAACAATTACCGGTTGAGCATAACTCATACATCAAGAAAGTGTGTGTCCATCAATGACAATCAAAACATCATCAAAATACCAACAATCTCCCCCTTTGGCATTGATGGCAACACTTAGGAAAATTTTGACATCTAAGTGTTTTTACAACAAAATTTTCCATTATCAAAATTACTCCCCCTAAGCATATACACTATCCCTTTTGCAGAAATTACAATGTACACTACGTCCCAAATTGGTAACATGAAAGTACATGAAATGGTAACATTCACCAAAATTTTACACTACTCCCCCTTTGCCAACAATGACAAAGTAATGCAGAATAACCCCTATTTCCTTATATATAAAAATAGAGTAAATTTTCATGACAATAAGGAATGAAACTTATGAAAAATAGATTTAAAGTTATACATAAAAGTTTTCATGGCCAATGTCCATGACTCAAGTAATGAGGTAGCAACCTCACTTTCTGTCTGCATCTGGAATACCAGCTCTTCCATTGCTTCAATGGTACTCAGCTCTTTAGTTACTGTTATATCTTCCAAGTTGAGAAAACATTTCTGAAGAATCTGCAGTCTTTGCAATAAGAGAAGTTGAAGCTACTGCAAATGTTTAGTCCAGTTACTAATCTCTGAGTCCATAATTGCTATCTATTGCTGATAATGATGAACCATTTGCCCATATGTAGTGAAGAGATCATAGGGCATCTTGAAGGTGCTAATGTATGCCTGGAACTCCGATTGGAGTTTATCTTTTTGTTTAAGCACATCATCACAAAATAGATGGGGTTGGCAAATTTTACTCAAAAGTAATTTTCCCTCATCCATAGCAACACTGATATCCTTCTATTGTTTCAGTAGTTGTGTCTGAAGCCCATTCATGTGCTTGACTAAGGTAGTATTGAGTGCGTTTTCATGGTTCTTCTTTGTGGTTGCTTCAACAACATCTTCCAAGCATTGTACCTAGTCCTCCACTACGGTACACAGAAGTTTAAGCTTGGATAGAGAGGAATTGGTACTGGGGAGGTTAGTACCAGGAATCAGATTGGTAAGGATGTCAACCATAGTTTGTATGACATCCTATTCCTTCTTCCTCCGTAATGTTTCCAGTCTCTCCTATACATGTTTGATGCTTTGAAGCAGCTCAGACTCATCTACTGATTGAATATCAATAGGACCGGTGGTATCAACCTATTTGGATTGACCACCAGTTGCCTTAGGAGTCTCCACTTGTTTGTTCTTCTCTACTTCCTTCTCCTCTTCTGCTTTTTTCTTATCCTCTTCTTTCTTCTTTTTCTCCTCTTCTTGTTTCTTCTTCAGTTCTTCCTTCTTCTTGTCCTCTTCCTGCTTTTTCTTCTCTTCCTCCTTCTTCTCTTCTTCCTTCCTCTTGTCTTCTTCTTTCTTCTTCTCTTCTTCTTTCCTCTTCTCCTCTTCTTTCCTCTTCTCCTTTTCTTTCCTCTTCTCCTTTTCTTTTCTCTTCTCCTCTTCTTTCGTCTTATCTTCCTCTTTCTTTTTCTCTTCCTCTTTTCTCTTGTTTTCTTCCTTCCTTTCTTTTTCTTCTTGCTCTTTCTTCATTTGTTCTTTGTCTTGCTTTTCTTTCTCATCTTTTTCTTTATCTTGTTTCTCTTTCTCTTTGTCTAGAGTGACATCCTCAATATCTAAAGCATCCACATCAATAGGATCATTTTGCTCTGTCTTTCTTTCACCTTCACTGTCAAATACTTCATCTGTTTGTCTGATGATAGGTCAGGTTCTTGTTTAGCCTTCTTATTGGCTTCAGATACTTGGGGTATTTTGACAACAACTTTCACATGTATGTGAGTATCCTTTTCCACTTCAGAAGCTTTACCTTCTAGTAGCTCGAGCCTTCTCCTTCTCATGAAGAAGATGCTTTTGTTCTTATCCATTATTTCAAATAATTGTGAAATAGAAGCATCAGGAAAATATTGTCCAAATTTTTTCTCCCTGATCTCCTATTCTCTCTCAATGGCAATGCGCCATTTGTTATCTAAAGAATTATAAAAATAATTTGTTGTCATTAATCTAATCTCTAATGGCGACCAGTCATTAACACATAAATATTTAATGACTTCCTATTCTACTTCTTTCTCACTATCAATAAATCACCAAAATAATCCTTTAAATCATCAAGCACTTTTCTCCTAATATTCTTAATTGTCCTCTGACAATGTGTCATTGGCTTATAAGAGGAGATGTTTATATTTACTGGTGCTGAAGTTGCGGGCACATTACCGATAGACTTTATCTTTTTTCTTGATTTCCTTGTCTTCTTTGTTTGGATCTCCGGTTCAGTGTCCTCTGACTACAGTGAGTTGGTTTAGGTTTTTTGCTTCCTTACAAAGACTTTAGCTAGAATAACCTCAGGTTTCTTCTTAGCTAGTGACTACTTGGTCCCTTTCGGACTGGTAGAGGTAACCAGTGTAGATACCGATGGCATTTCTTTATCTTTTTTTGTTTCGGTTCTTCAACCGGTGTGACCCTCTCCAAGTAGGTACTAGTTCTCTTTTTCTTAGCATCTAGTGGTGAGGTAAGTAGGGTAGAGGCATACCTGATAAATAGGTCATTCACCACTTCATAACTCATAGGTTCAACTACTTCCTTTCTCGGTTCCACCACTTCCATTATGCATTCATCTACCTTTATTGTGAAGCAGATGTCATCTTTATATTCCTTCATAATATCATTAGATATCCTAATCCTCTGGTTCATTTTCTGCTTGAATTCATTAAAATACTATTTAGAACCTCAGGATATCCAGTTCCTACTACTTGCAAGCTTTCCTTGATTTGCCTAGAAACTGGTAAGTCAGCAGACCATTGCACATCACCTACTCCAAGGAAATAACCTTTAAAGTAGAAAAATAAACCGACTAGAAGTTGTCCAAACCTGAACCTTAGAGAATTGTCATATTTAATGGAATTCAATTTCAGTAGCAATTGCTTCTATAGATAGGTACATAGGTAAAATGTAGTGTCTTCCTTAATCATTATGTAAGCGATATTTACTATAGTAGTAGGGACGGAATTCATTCTGCTAGCATAGAGTATCTGGTAACCAATCACCATGCAAGCATATATCACCAGATCATCTTTGATGGTGTTAATGGTCATCGCTTGTTGGTCACTCACAGAACCAGTGAGCTTAGTCATTTCAATCTTGGTGACCTTCCATAGAGCTAGTACCTCTCCAATATTGCAGAAATTGGTGATGACATGAATTGCTTCCGGTGTGATGTCATGCATCTGCTTGAGGTACATCTTATCACCATGTACTTTGCTAAGAATCATGTGGATATGTTCTTCTATGAACTCTTCCAAAAAGTATACCACATTGTGTAGTTTCATCTTCTCAAGGAAACTATACTCGGGTTTGATCTTCTTGTCATCTCCACATAATAGACTTAGATAGGAATGAATCACTAAAGATCCTAGGTCTTCCAATTTACAGTCAATATACCCTAAAATATCTCCCTCAACAATAACTCCGATGGGTATTTGAGATAGGGCGTTGTATTTCATTTTCTTTTGAAGAATTTCGACTAAATCTATAGGTGCACTAGAACTAGAGTGCAATGCAGAAGCCATAATAAGAAATAAATTCAAGAAATACCTTCACAATCCAAAATTTAGGGTTGGCCAATGTCGCCCGCAATACACCACTTCGGTTGCTAGATTACCGCTTAGTGTTCTTCACTGATAGATTGAAAAATATCTCTGAATTCCTCTACAAGATTTTTGAATTCACTTTGAATTGCTAGACAAATCGCTCTTTGTCGCTCTACTCTTGAAATTCTTCTCTCAAAAATAGATAAGTGAAAATGACGATGAAAACCCTTTTAACAAACTTTCACCTACCATAATAAATGCATCATCGTTAGGGCACAAACCCTAGTTTTTCCTTTTACTACTTCAAATCTTCTATCGATTAAAAGGTAACATATACTAGTTAAGGTATTTACCAATATAAACTGGGGGTTCAAAATATTTCACCGATATGTTCCCCCTAATATTTTCTGAAGCTCAGTTTGCCAGTTCAAAGACTTCTAGTACTTCTTCTGATTTCTTTTTGCAAGTTTTATTCATTCTTGCTTGAATGGTTTCAACATCAATCTTATCTTTTGGAGTGATCAGTATATCATCTGATAGGTTCTTTCTCAGTCTGCAAGTTCTGGCACTGTGTCCCAATTTGTTGCAATGATAACATACCATTCTAGGTGTTCTCCAGGGTCCATTCTTCCTTCTGCATGTTGCAGTAGTGTGACTACTACCACGACAGATCAAACAAGTTGCTCTCCAACTAGTTTCCGCTTGATAACCACCTGACCGATGGTCATAGGTATTATATCGGTTGAGATTTCGGTTCATAGAAGGTTTCGAGATAACTCCTTGATTCCTTGGAGGATATCTCCCAATGTTGTGTAAAATTGACCTCCTTTCTATGCCCAAACTTGTTGCATGCATAACAGTTTCCATTGAATCTATTGGATCTAGGCTTATTGTTTAGAAAATAAGGAAAATTTTTGTAGGCCTTGCTTCTACACACATTGGCAGCATGTCCTTCTTTGAGACAATTAGAGCAAACAGGTTTAAAATTTTGCTTACCTTTATCATTGGATGTCGGTTGCATCTTTGATACTTTAGGTTTTGTTCAAGAGGTCTCACCTTCGTCATATCTAGAGAAACCAAGTCCAGTGGTATTCTTTCCTAGTTTTGCCAATTCTAGCTTTTGCTCTACCTTAGCAGTACTCTAATTGAATTTGGCAAGTATCTCCTTTGACTCAGTAAGTTCCTTGGAAATAGCAGCATTGGATTCCATCAAGGTTGCATTCTCAGAAATAGCCATGTTTAGTTCACCTTGCATTTCCCCTTTTTCCACTTTACTCTCTTGGAGATGAGCGGTAAGGGTATTGATTTCTTGCTTCATCTTGGAGATCTCATGATCTTTGTCTTTTACCAGATCTTCATTTTTCCTTCTGTTCTCAAGCTCTTGAAACATTCTGATAGTCAGTCCTTCCAACTCCCTTCTCAGGTTGGCATTAGATTCATTCAGTTTTTCAACTTCTTTAACTAAGGCATCCATGTCAGCTTCATCAGAAGAGCTATTTTCAGTAAGTTCCATCAGTTTCTCAGCATAATCTCTTCTCTTGGCCAAAGAGGCTTTATACTTGACTTTGAGTTCATCATAAGCTCTCTTTGTTTGAGTGAGATGATGAATAAGTTCCCTCACACTGTATTCCCCCATATCTCCTTCCAAGTGGTTAGACTTATAGAAAGGTTGGCTTTGATACCAATTGATGAATACTAAGAGGGGGGGTGAATTAGTATACCAAAAAATACTATAAAGAAACTTCTAAACAGTTTAGCAGATAACCGGTACAGAATATTCACTAATAAACCGTTTAAGATAAATACAAACCAAATAGAAAACAAAGCATTCACCCACAAGAGCACAATCACCATAACACAAGATATTTGACATGGAAACCCAAATGGGAAAAGCCATGGTGAGAAGAAACTCGCAAGTAACTATCTGCAAAATAGAAACCAGACCGGTTAAGGTCATACAATGTTCTTCACCAGAACAGATCCTGTTAGGAATCTAGATCTCTGTTAGGAGATAAGTCCTGTTAAAGACTACCTTGTTAAAGGATTTCAGATCCATAGTTGTGAACCACTTTGTTAGAGGATTTATAAAGGCTTTGTTGGGCCTACACGATTAAGGGTTTCAGACTTGTCGAAGATATTAGTAATCAACAAGTGAGTGATCTAGATACTAGCACAATATGCTTGGTTAGATCCTTGATAGCTCATTGTTAATGCATTCCAACATTACTTCAGTCTTCAATATCTCCACACTCTATCTCTTCATACAGACTTAATATTCTCTTCAAAGATCGCACATAACCTTTTTTCTATCACACATCTCTCATACATGCAAACCCTAGACATGATGTCCTTATAAAGGAAACTGATTTCATGTCGGTCCAATAGGATTAGACTACAAGTTCCTAGGTTCAGTGCATCTAGACACATTTGGTAACATGACATAAAATCACAGCCAAAGTGTCAATGGATGATAACTCATCACACATTATAGAAATACTGGTTGGTAACTCATCACAAAGTAATACCAGTTAATATAATATACTGATTACCGGTTTGTCAAAAATGAAGACTGGTAGATCAAAGTGTTCCGATCAAAAGTTAACTACTACTCGGTTCCTTCATATTGCTTGAGCTCCTTGAATCACTTGAAGTCTCCATACCGCTTGAGCTCTTCAGTCAATATGTGACCGATAAACATCTTCTGCAAAACATTTATAGTCTAAAGACAATACATTCAATAATACATATTACCAGTTGGAACAATTACCGGTTGAGCATAACTCATACATCAAGAAAGTGTGTGTCCATCAATGACAATCAAAACATTATCAAAATGCCAACAATACTAGCATTGATCACCAAGGATAACAAACTTGTTTGAAAGTTTTCATTTGCATTGACATTTGTTTGGATAGGTATATTTTGAGGAAGACTGGTTGTCATTGCTTGTATTTGTGTCAAGGGTGGTGTTTGACTGTTGTCTTGACCTAAAGTTTTCCCGGTGGTAAAACCTTTGTGACATCAAAATCCTTAGGTAGTTTTTCCCCCTTTTGTATTAACAATGAAAGATACTTGTCCCTATCGCTATGTATAAGTGCATCTAGGATCATGAGAACATGTGGGTCTTGTTGAGCGGACTCAATTTCTTCCTTTGTCAAATGTTGTTGTAATTTGTTTAGGGTGGACATTGTCTATGTATCTGAGTGTTGACCTATTGACATGTCCATATTCCAAGTAGGGTTTACAGACTGTGTGTTGTTTGAGTCCATTATTCCTTTCGCTTTTTGCGACCTTGTGATGGGCATCTAAAATTACCTATATGAGGGTGGTTCTATGCAAGATGATGACTTAACACTAGACCATAGACGTAAATATGAGCTATGCAAGGCTATACTAGACTCTTAATTGAGGATTTTTATGTGAGACCTGCTAAGCATTTCTAGATTTCTCTAATGCAAGTCTTTCCATTTTTTGACTAAGTTGTTCAGCCTCGATCTCTCTATCAATTCTACAAGAAATCTTAGAATCAATGTTTATCTCGTGTATGACTCATATATATTGAGGTGCACTTCTTCTTAAGTCCCAAGCTAAGTTAGCTAGACCATCAATGATTTCTCGTTGACCATCATTTGGAACTAGATTAGGTTGCTTGAAGGGGAGAAAACCATCACCTGGGAGACCCATTATGACACATGCTATGAATCTATATCTGACAATGAACATAGACATATATGAGGACTAGATGATGATGTATATGATAATGTAGGATTATGTAACTAATATGGATGATAATGCAAAAGACTTAGGACGATAATGAGGATAGAAGTGGGACTATGCAAAAGACTGCCTAGGGTCACAAGTATGTAATGACTTTTTAGTTTTGGTTTCAAAATGGACTTTGTTTTTGGTAACTTCGTGTATATGACAATTTTTGTAGTTTTGCAAATTTGAGAACAATTGGTGGTAGGTATGTATAGCTGGCTAACTCAATTTTCATAAATCTCAGAAAATTCAAAGATACATGGGATAGGGCCTAGGATAGCCCAAGGGACTAACTCAATACTGGTCTAGCACAATGATACATAAAAAGCATAGAATACAAGCTTAGGCTAGATAGTGAAAACCATTCAAATGAGGCCCTTACAATAAAATACTGAAACAAAATGAACAGATAGAGAGTCTGTCAACACTAGCTCCACCCCACTGCATACACTTCTCGGGCATGCCAGTCTCTCTTACCCTGAAGATCCAAAGATCTTATACCTGAGGGATTCATGTATCATAGTGTAAGGTACATGAAGGGTATCTATGGGGTACAATACACACTCCTGGAATCACTGAATGTATGATTTTTGGCAACTAAATTGGTTCGTAGTATTAGGTTTTGAGGGGTCTCGATCCAACGACAGATTCTCAGAGCAAGCCACTTAAGAATTTATTTGAGCTTATTGGTGCAGGGAAGGCCCCCACATACGTCGAATTCGCTCAACACTCTAGCTACCTGACCAGTATATTTATATAGCGGCTTGAAAAACCCACTAGAGAGTACATTGGGAGAGATGATATCCCCAATGCATCCTAATTTGAAGTACCTTTGTGGGGTGATGAAATCCCCAGTCAAAGATACCCCTCACTATGTAGAATAAAATACAAATTGGATGTTGTTGTCACCTCCTTCCTTTCTCCCAAGACCTTGAAGGTGGGTGGAAAGTCAGTTAATGCAATAGTAGGCCCACCCCAAACATAATTAAAATTATTTACCTTAAGAAAAATAAATATGATTTAATCTAATGTAGCCTGATTCACGTTCGTTTTATAGCCCAAATTTAGGTGTTGAATACACATGTGCATGTCCATTTTAAACACCAAATCAAAATATGAAGGCATACATGTCAATTTTAACCATTTGTTGATTTTAAGTACCAAAAGATAAAGTGTGAGATACATGCATGTCAATTTTAGCCCATGTTTATTTTAAGCACCAACAACGAAGTGTGAGATTATCCATGCATGTCCATTTTAACTGTTGTTGATTTTAAGTACCAAAAAATGAAGTGTGAGGTGATGCATGCAAAAATACTAATCTAATCCTTTCTACAAATCTACCACAGGCTGTAAACAAAAGATTAGTAGTAAAGTCCAACCAATAGAAAACAAAAACTCAAAATTTGACAGAAAGGAATGTGTAATCCTACTTGTACGATTGTGTGATACTTACAGATCGAATGGGCGAACCTGACAGAGTGAATGCATAATTCTGACAGAGCGAATGTGTGATGATGACTAATTGATTGTGTAGCACTAACAGGTTGATTGCATGACAAACAGGCAGACAACAACAAAAGTTAAAAACTCGATCAGGAACCTATAAAACCAATTGTGAAGCCTTAGCCAAATCTCTCATCATCCATTCAATATTGATTAGATCATATTTAACTTGATAAGAAAGAACTAAGCTATTATATCTATCAAAAGCCAGTTGCTCTTCTGAATCCTATATCAAATTTTCTGCCTGGAGAACCTTTTGACAGCGTTTGGCTTCTCTTCTTTGTTGTTTTGCCCTTCTTGCACCTGAAATCCCGAACTGTAATTTTTTTGCCATAAACTGTTATAATCAAATCATGAAATAAAAGCAATTTGATCCCATATTAACCCAATTTGAGATAGAATTAGACAGATGAAATAAAAAATTAGACAACAGTTTTCCCTGTGAATGCGTAATCCAAAAAGGGCGATTGCGTACCCCTGTCAGATGGAATGTGTGACCCCGAGGGGTCGAATGCGTGATGTTGTCTATGAGATTGTGGGATGATGTAATCATGATTGCATGACAGAATATCTGTTCTTGAAATCCATGCAAAATTTGTAAAATAAACGCAAAAATCCGTATGAACTGAAAAAATTACACAGAGAACAGAGAAGGTAAGTTAGCTATGTTTCACATCGGGTTCACCAAAATGTCATCTGTAAAATTCATCTTAATAAAAATGTATCAAATATCAATATCAATTAGAATCAAAGGGAAATCACGAATCCCTATCTAATCAAAGAATCTAACAAACAAGACAATGAAATAATGCAATATCAAGAAATAGGAATTATAAATGAAATCAATTAAAGACTCCCTATTCCATGACTACGTATAACTTCCATTGCTCTTCTCTTCTCTATGGTATGACAACTCTCAGACATTACGCTAGTAACCTGCAAGTGACAAAAACATTCAAAGTTCGTGATTGTTGAAAATGGAGATTGAATACTCAATTTAAAGATTTTTGGAGAATATTGATTGAAAGGTGGAACAGATTGATCAAGAGGTGGAACTCAGGTGAGCTCACATGAAAATTTATAGTTGAACTGTTGATTGTAGGAGTGAAACCCAATAGATTGAATAGATTAATTGAGTCAACTAATTGAGAAAAAGATGACTGAAGGAAGAAAAAGAATGATTGGAGGAAATAAAGAGGATGGCAAAGAAAGATTAATTTAGAAAAAACTAACTAAATGATGGAAATAGAAGTTGAAGAGAAAAATGATTTAATTAATTAATTGATTAAATTAATTAATTTAGCATGTGTTTGCATTTAGACTTAGATTTTCAATTTAATCTTTGCATGAAATTTATTCAAATAATTGAATTTATTTATTCAATTTAGCATTTGAATATATTTAGAACTTGACTTTGATTTTCAATTTGGTTTTTGAAATCATGCACATGTGTTTGAATTTGGAAGAAATAAGAAGAAATAAGAAATTAAATGAAATTAGAATTTGGGGATTTGGACATGGAAGAATTAAATAATTTAAAGAAACTATTTAATTATTTAGGAATGGACTTTAATTAAATAATAAGATTATTTAATTTAAAGGATTAAATCATAATTAATTAAATAATTAATATTTAGAAAAGGGTTGAATGATTAGCTGATTAGAGATAGAAATTGAGAATTAATTTATTTAAATAATAAAGATTATTTAAATTGAGGAATTAATCAGAATCAATTAAATAATAAATATTTAGAAAATGGTTAAAATGATTAAATGATTATAGAAATAGAAAATAAAATAATTAGTAAGATTATGAGGAAATATGAAATTAGAAGAATAAGATTAATTAACTTAATTAAAGAACTATTTAATCAATTAGAGGAACTATTAGTACATGATCAATGAGACATTTTTAGGTGTCTACACCTCCAAGGTATAGCCACTAGTCTTAGACAATCAACTCCTCCTATTGAAGTTGTCACCTCAATCTCTACACACCACTCCTAGGTCTCCAACAACTCTTGCAAGGATCATAACATGCTAACTCATTCTATGGATTCCAAATGCATTCACATAGTGACTTTGAATTATTTTAGGGTTTTTAGCATCTTTGGTCCCATCGCCAAGCTTTTCCAACCTCACTTTGACTCTACCGGTTACAAACAAGCCTAATTCAATTAGCCCTCCTATACCAGTTTTCAAGACTTAGTTTGAAAAATTCCCCAAACAAGACCACAAATAAATTATAGTTTTGGATACCCTTTTCATGGTTACCTACAATATGGAGAAATTGCATCTAGTTTTTCTGTACAACTATGGGAACCAAAAATGCCCTATTTTCAAGGGTTTAGGCCTACCTGGGTGACTAAGAAAGATGTCTTTCAAAACCTTCACCAATAAAAACATCTGCTCAAACAATTTTAGGATTATTCAAGGCTATTCATAGGGCTATCCAACCATATCTCTTTTTTGGCTCCACCAATCCATATGTACTCTTAAAATGCACATCTCCTACTGTCCTAACTCACCAACTCCCAACGGTGAGCCTAGGGCTTCATTGTATCTCCTCCATAAAGACCTGCAAAACAAAAAACCCTATTCTAAACCTATGTATAGACCCTAACCTGTCATTCCACTTAATTTCAACAGGTTCCATCAATGAATGCTTAGGTTAGAGCCATTTTTGCTCTTAAACCCTACTTGCAAGGGTTTTACACCTAGTTGCAAAGAATGGATGATATCTCTGCAACTAAAGATAATAAGTACTAAAAATTAAGCTTATTGGAAAGTAAATTCAATTATCACCCATTCCCTACAAGGAGATTCTACAACCAAGTCCATACAGGACCATACAAAGCAATGAAAACTCAATAAAACTGTTAAACAATGAAGGAAACAAGATTTGCTTGCAACTCAAAAACTTGTTCTTGCATTCCCAATTCTCCAACCCATACAATGAATTTTTTTTTGGCTTATATGCCGATGGTTCAGTTGGTTCAACCAACTTTGCAACACCATCATCCAAAAATGCAACTTTTGCAAAAATTGCAAAATGTTGCTCAACAACTTTTTACATCTTTTGGCTCCTAAGATGCAACTCATTCTAATGCATTCCAAGGATCTTGAAGGTCCTCAAACACCCTAGAAGACCTAAACACAATACAATAGACCCCTATTACATGGTAATAATCATCTGGATTAGTACTCCTGTGATCTACCTTAGCATTTCAACTTCTCAAGCTGACAACATCTTGAACACAAATGACACAATCCAAAACTTGGACAGCTCAACCATGGCTCTACTGAGTCGCAAATGATTGGTCCATTATTACATCATAAATGGCAACACACAAAACTTAGAAGAAAAACAAAATTGCATGCTTGGAGTGTTAGGTGCCCTACACCACCTTAATCCCAACATAATTCATTTTATTGGCTCTCGTAGATCACACAATCATATAGGAGCATCCAATTCTAGGATGATGAAATGCTATCACTTTGGTATTATGCAAGTATTTATTATATTATCACTTTCGATTGATATTAATCTCACACACACACACACAATATATATATATATATATATATATATATATAGAGAGAGAGAGAGAGAGAGATTTACATACATACAAATATACATATACATATATGTATATGTATATATGCATGTACATATAAGTATATATATGTCTACACTTATGCATATACATATACATGTGTGTGTGTGTATGTATGTATGTATTTTACATAATAGATGCTTCATTAAGTGCCTATGATAAAAGGCATCTTCTCTCCAATGTATACACAATATCTTTTTGTATCTATATTTTCATTATGAAATATCTTCGTATCATTTTTTTCCTTGATCTAAATCTGCTCTCTTTGTTGGAAGTTACAATCTAAGATGCATAAAATTGTATGTGTATGTGTATCTACATACATACATACATACATACAGAATTATATGTATGTATGTATGTATGTATGTAGATACACATACACATACAATTTTATGCATCTTAGATTGTAACTTCCAACAAAGAGAGCAGATTTAGATCAAGGAAAAAAATGATACGAAGATATTTCATAATGAAAATATAGATACAAAAAGATATTGTGTATACATTGGAGAGAAGATGCCTTTTATCATAGGCACTTAATGAAGCATCTATTATGTAAACTACACACATCTACATAAATTTCAATAACATAAGAATGATACCGAAGAAACTTAATGTTCAAATTAAACCATTGGCTTTACATTAATTTTGAAATATCATGGTATACTATAATAGGAATTTATAACACAATTATTTGACTTTGCTAGCTCTTTGTGGAGGTTTTATTTCATTTAGTGCATATAATAGGATCAAACCAATATAAGAAGGTACCTAAACATGTTGATTTAGTGTATATATATGGGTAAGTGTGTTGAAATTAAGGAACACTGAGAGGGGGGGCGAATTAGTGTTCTGCAAACTTTAACATTAATTTGTTCTTTCAACCACTTAATACTTTTAATCAAAAGAAAGATGCAAGAACATAAAACAAAAAAACACAACACCATAACACAAATATTTTGTAAGTGGAAACCTAATTAAGGGAAAAACCATGATGGTGATGAATCCATAAAATGATGGTACTCAGTTAAAAGTATTACAATAGAGGATGCAGTTGCATTCGGGTACACTGCCCAGAGCTCACTGCTCAAGAGGAGGCTCACTGCCTACAAAATCATTAACAAAAGATTGCATAAATGTTGAACTAAAGAACAACATCTATAAATGCTAAAATACAATTCCAGTTAAACACAATAAACTGATTTCATACACTTCATCTCTCACTACTCTATCAAAGATCTGAAGCATAGATCTCTATCTCATGCATGTGAAACTGCACATAATAGATCATTAACACTTTTTTCATTACCAAAATGATCAAAAACATCGATCATATATATCCGCAATAAGAAATTAGATCCATCACTAGTCAGCTCATGAAGACTTAGAGTTCATTATTCAAATGTGTATGAAGAATTGGCTGAATTCAAGCACAAATACTAATACAGACCAAAATAATTGATTACATGCTACCAAAACTATTGGACAAAAAAACTAGACCATAAACAAATCACCAAAATCACTCCATCAAATCCGAATAAAGATTATCCATACAAGTCGGTTGTTCTACACTGTCAAACCAAAAAAATGGTACTCAGAAGCTTATATCTTGCACATAGATCTTCACTAGAGATCAAAACTCTAGAATAGGGTATTTTTGACATCCATATATCTTCCCTCAGATCCGCAACACAAAATATTAACAAGAAAATAAGTACCAACCAAAATATTGAACACTATCAAATGCTTTGTTCTTAACTTGTCAAGTTAGAACAAATCTTCAATCTGACTTGTGGTATGATCAAATCATGTGTGGTGCAGATGGGTACACTAACTTGGGTTGCCATCAATGACAACACTTGATAACTTGTGTAGTGTCTCTTGCCAATAATCTCCCCCTTTGGCATTACTGGCAACACCTAGTGGAAAAAGACTGTGTCGGAATCAGTACCACATATGCACACACTCTGATGAATACTAAGAGGGGGGGTGAATTAGTATACAAAAAATTATTGAACTCAAACACTTAAACAGTTTAGCAGTCAACCAGTAAAATGAATTTACTAACAAACTGGTTAAGACAAAATCAAACCAAATAGCAAATAAAGCATTCACCCATAAGAGTACAATCACCATAACACAAGAAGTTTTGACGTGGAAACCCAAATGGGAAAAACCACGATGAGCTGAGACTCATAGGTAACTATCTACGGAATAGAAACTAGACCGGTTAAGGTCATACAATGTTCTTCACTAGAACAGATCCTGTTAGGAGATAAGTTTGATTAAAGACTACATTGTGAGAGGATTTCAGATCCATAGTTGTGAACCACCTTGTTAGAGGATTTACAAAGGCTTTTCTGGGCCTACCTAGTTAAGGGTTTCAGACTTGTCAAAGATGTGAGTAATCAACAAGTGAGTGATCTAGCAAATAGCACAGTCTGCTTGGTTAGATCCATGATAGCTCATTGTTAATGCATTTCAGCATTACTTCAGTCTTCAGTAAATCCACACTTTGTTACTCCACACAGACTAGATCTTCTCTTCTAAGATCGCACATACAAAAACCTCATCAACCACCAAAAACCCTAACCACACCTAAAAACCCTAGACATGATGTCCTTAAAAAGGAATTTGATTTCATGTCAGTCCAATAGGATTACATTGCAAGTTCCTAGGTTCAGTGTATCTAGACACATTTGGTAACATGGCATAAAATCACCACCAAAGTGTCGGTGGATGGTAACTCATCACAAAAATACTAGTTGGTAACTCATCACAGAGTAATACCGGTTCATACATTTTACTGATTACTGGTTGTCAAAAATGAAGACTGGGAAAATGATAACTGTTGCTTTAGTTCCTTCATTCCGCTTGAGATCCTAGAACTGCTTGAGGTCTTCATACCGCTTTGGGTCTTCATACCGCTTGAGATTGGTAAATACTTTCTGCAAAACACCGATAGTTTAAAGACTATAATACATAATACTGGTTGGAACAAATACCGGTTGAGCATAAATTATACATACAAAAAGTGATATCAAAGTAAGTGTGTGTCCATCAATGACAATCACAACATCATCATAAAAAATTCCATTAATCTCCCCCTTTGGCATTCATGGCAACACTTAGGAAAATTTTGACATCTAAGTGTTTTACAACAAAAATATGCCATAATCAAAATGACTCCCCCTAAGCATATACACTATCCCTTTTGCAGAAAATACCATGTATACTACTCCCTTACAGAGATAAACATGAAAGTATACAAAACATGCATCAAAATTTTTAATACAAAATACTACTCCCCCTTTGCCAACAATGACAAAGTACTACAGAATAACCCCTATTCACATTAGCATTAAAATAATAAGTGTTTATGACAATAAGGAGTGAAACTTATCAAAAATTGATTTAAAATCCTTCATAAAGGTCTTCAAGGATAGAGACCATGACTCAAGCAATGAGGTAGCAACCTCACTTTCCATTTGCATCTGGGATACTTGTTCCTCCATGGCATCCAAGGTACTCATCTCTTGAGTGATCGTTAAGGCATCTAGATTGAGATAGAACTTCTAAAGTATTTTAGTTTGGGTAGTAGAACCAATTGAAGTTCTTGCAAATCTCTAGTCTAGTTGCTAATCTCCAACTCTATTCTAGCAGTTTGGAGTTGAAACCGGTGAACAGTTTGCCCATATGTGGTGAAGGAATCATAGGGCATCTTGAAGGTGTTTATATATGCTTGCAAGTCAGATTTTAGCTTTTCCTTCTGTGCAAGCACATCATCACAAAATAGATGGGGTTGGCTTATCTTACTGAGCAGTAGTTTCCCCTCATCTAGAGCATCTCTTATGTCCTTCTGCGCTTTCTAAAGTTCAAACCAAAGCTCATTTAATTTCTTCACTAAGGAAGTGTTTAGTGTCTTCTGATGCTTCTTTTGTGCATTGGCTTCAGCAACATCTTCTAGGCATTGTACCTGGTCCTCTACAACTGTGCATAAAAGTTTCAGTTGGGCCAGAAAGGAATCAGTACTTGGGAGGTTGGTACTGGGAATCAAACTGGTAAGAGTTTCCACCGCAATTTGAATAACATCTTGCTCCTTTTTCCTCCTTAGCACTTCCAGATGCTCTTGGGCAGGCTTAATGCTTTGCAGTAGCTCCGATTCATTTGCAGATTGGAGGTCAATGGGACTAGTGATCTCAGCCGATTTAGCTTGACCACCAGTTGCCTTTGGGGTCTCCACTTGTGTGCTCTTTGCCACTTCCTCCTTCTCTTTGGCTCTTTGCTTTTCCTTTTCAGCCTTCTTTTGCTCCTCTTCTTCTTTCTTTCTCTTTTCTTCTTCCTTCTTTCTATCTTCTTCTTTCTGCTTCTCTTCTTCTTTCTTCTTCTCCTCTTCCAGTTTCTTCTTCTCCTCTTCCTTTTTCTTCTTCTCCTCTTCCTATTTCCTTTTCTCTTCCTCGTTTCTCTTCTCTTCTCTTGTTTCTTCTTCTCCTCTTCCTGTTTCCTTTTCTCTTCCTCTTTTCTCTTCTCCTCTTCCTGTTTCTTTTTCTCTTCTTCTTTTCTCTTCTCCTCCTCCTGTTCCTTCTTCTCCTCTTCTGCTTGTTTCCTCTTCTCTTCTTCCTAATCTTTGTCAGCCTTTTCCTTTGTTGTATCTGAAGTGACATTTTCACCATCCAAAGCATCAACATCAATAGGGTCCATTTGTTTAGTGACCAGTTCTCCTTCACTGTCATACACCTCATCCAATTTTCCAGTTTCCGGTTCTTGTTCAGCCTTCTTATTGCCTTCTGACACTTGGTGCAATGTTAGAGTGGCTTTGGCATGTGAGTGAGTATCTTTTACCACTTCAGGGACTTTCCCTTCCAATAACAAGAGTCTTCTTCTTCTCATAAAGAAGAGGCCTTTTGTACTTTTCCATAACTTCATAAAGTTCTAAATTTGACCTATCAGGAAAATATTGTGCAAATATTTCCTCTCTTAATTCCTGCTCCTTTTCTATGGCAATGTGCCATTTGTTATCTAAAGAATTGTATAAAGAATCGAGTGTCACATATCTAATTTCTAATAGCGACCAGTCATTAATACATAGATATTGAATAATTTCTTGTTCAACTTCCTCCTTTTCATTATCATTAAAATCATCAAAATAATCTGTTAAATCAGTCAAAACTTTTATCCTAATATTCTTGATGGTTCTTTGACAATGTGCCAATGGTTTGTAAGAGGAAATGTCAATATTTACCAGTGCTGACGATGTCTGTTCATTGCTAGTTGTCTTTGTCTTTTTTCTTGTTTGCCTAGTCTTCTTAGGTTGTTCTTTAGGTTCTATGTCCTTAGAGTCTGGTGTGTTTCCTTTGGTCTTCCGCTTCCTCTCAAATACCTTGGTGGGTGCAATTTCTAGTTTCTTCTTTGCCGATGACCGCTTGGTCACTTTAGGACTTGTTGAGGTAACTGGTGTCAATACAGATGGCACTGCCTTTCCCTTCTTTATTGAAAGTTCTTCAACCGGTGTTACCCTTTCCAGATAGGTGTCATTTCTCTTCTTCTTAGGATCAAGAGGTGAGGCAAGTGGGGTAGAGGCATACCCGTCTAGCATGTCATACATTACCTCATATCCCATGGGTTCCACTTTTTCTTTTCTAGGCTCAACCGCCTCCATTATGCACTCATCTACTCTGATGGTAAAGTAGATGTCCTCTTCATAGTTCTGGACAATATCGCCAGATATCCTCATCCGTTGGCTTATCTTTCGCTTAAACTCATCAAAGTATTTGTTCAATACTTCAGGATAACTAGTTCCTACTGCTTGGAGGCTTTCTCTGATTTGCTTGGTAACTGGTTGGTTAGCAGACCATTGGATATCATCGACTCTTGGGAAATAGCCTTGAAAGTAGAAAAACAATCCTACCAACAGTTGTCCAAATTTAAATCTTAAGGCATTGTCCTATTTAATAGACTTCAGGTTCACCAGAAGTTGCCTTTGCATATAGGTGCATAAATCAAACGAGGCATCTTCCATGATCATCCTGTAGGCAACATTTACCACTGCAGCAGAGACAAAGTTAATTCTGCTAGCATAGAATGTCTGGTAACCTATAACCATACAAGCATACTTGATCAGATCATCCTTGATGGTATTGATGGTCATTCCTTGTTGGTCACTCATAGAACCAGTGAGCTTGGTCATTTCGGTCTTGATGAATTTCCTTAGGGCTAGCACCTCACCAGTGTTGCAGAAATCGGTGACAACATGAATAACCTCAGGTGTTATGTCATGTGTTCTCTCAAGATACATTTTTTCGCCATGAACTCTGCTCAGAATGATGCAAATGTGATCTTCTGTAAACTCTTCAAGAAAACACACCGCATTGTGAAGTTTCTTCCTTTCCAGAATTCTACATTCAGGTTTGATCTTCTTGTCATCCCTGCAAAATAGACCTAGCTAGGAATGGATTGCTAGTGATCCTAGGTCTTCCAGTTTACAATCAATATACCCTAAAATATCACCTTCTACTATAACTCCAGCGGGTATCTGAGATAGGGCATTGTATTTCGCCTTCCGTTGGATGAAATCTACTGAATCAATAGGTGCACTAGAACTGGACTGTGATGCAAAAGCCATGATAAATGGATAAACAAGAATTTCGATATCACAATTTAGGGTTTGCAACTTCAGCTTCGCCACACACTACTTTGGTTGCTGAATCACCACTTTGTGTTCTTCACTTGATTGATTGATATTATCTCCGGATTCATCTTCAAAGTTTTGAAATCTCTCTGAATCACAAGACAATTCGGCTTTTGTCACTCTGCACTTGAAAATTTCTACACTTGCAAACTGATAAGTGAAAATGACTTGAAAATCCCATTTAAACGAATTCTTTACCTACCATAATAAATGCTCCACCATTAGGGCATAAACCCTAATTTGCCTTTTACCATTTTCGATCTTCTGCCAATTGACAAGTATCACATACTGGTCAAGGTCTTTTACCGATATAAATCGAGGGTTCGAAGCATTTCACCAATTTGCTCCCCTAAGCTTTTCTGAAGCTTAGTTTGCCGGTTCAGAGATTTTCACACTAGGTGCAGAAACCGGTTCTTCTTGTGACACTCCTTCTGGTTTCTTTTTCTAGGTTTTCTTCATATCTACTTGAACAGTTTTGACATCAATCTTTCCTTCTGGAGTGACCGGTATATCATCCAATATATTCTTTCTCATCCTATAGATTCTTGTTGTATGAATTGGTTTGTTGCAATGATAGAAAACCACTCCAAATGCTCTCCATGGTCCATTATTCATGTTTCCATTCTTCCTTCTGCATGTTGCAACAGTATGACCACAACCATGACAAATCAAGCAAGTTCCTCTCCGACCGGTTTCTGCTTGATAGCCACTGCTACCTAACTAATGATTATAGGTATTAAACCGGTTTGGATTCCGATTCACAGAGGGTTCAGGAAAAACTCCTTTGAGGATACCTTCTGGTGTTGTGCATTACAGACCTGCATTCAAATGCTCTATACCCAAACTTGTTGCATGCATAATAGTTTCCATTGAATCTATTGGATCTAGGCTTATTGTTTAGAAAGTACGGAAAATTATTATAAGCCTTATTTCTGCATACATTAGCAGTATGTCCTTCCTTCAGACAATTAAAGCAAATAGGTTTGAAATTTTGTTGACCTTTATTCTTTAATGTCAGTTGCTCCTTTGATGCTACATCTTTTGTTCCAGAGCTCTCACCTTCATCATACTCAGAGAAACCAAGTCCATTAGTATCTTTACTGGTTTTGCTAATTCAAGCTTTTGCTCTAACTTAGCAGCACTCTAAATGAATTTGGCAAGTATCTCTTTTGAATCAGTGAGTTCCTTGGTAATAGAAGCATTAGATTCCCTCAAGGTTGCATTCTCAGAAAAAGCAATGTTTAGTTCACCTTGCATTTCTTCTTTTTCCACTTTACTCACTTCGAGATGAGCGGTAAGTGCACTGATTTCTTGCTTCAACTTGGAGATCTCATGATCTTTGTCTTTTACCAGATCTTTAGCTTTCCTCCGGTTCTCAAGCTCTTGACACATTCTGATAGTCAATCCTTCTAGTTTCCTTCTTAGGTTGGCATTAGACTCATTCATTTTTTCAACTTCTTCAAATAGGGCTTCCATGTCCGCTTCATCCGAAGAACTATTTTCAGTTAGCTCCATCATTTTCTCAGCATGCTCTCTTCTTTTTGCTAGAGAGGCCTTATACTTGACTTTGAGTTCATCATAGGCTTTCTTAGTCTGAGTGAGCCGATGAGTAAGTTCCCTCATAGTGTATTCCCCCATATCTCCTTCCAAGTGGTTAAACTTATAGAAAGGTTGGCTCTGATACCAATTAATGAATACTAAGAGGGGGGGGTGAATTAGAATACCAAAAATTACTGAACTCAAACACTTAAACAATTTAGCAATCAACTGGTAAAATGGATTTACTAAGAAACCAGTTAAGACAAATATAAACCAAACAACAAATAAAGAATTCACCCATAAGAGCACAATCACCATAACACAAGAAATTTTGATGTGGAAACCCAAATGGGAAAAACCATGGTGAGCTGAGACTCACAAATAACTATCTGTAGAATAGAAACTAGATCGGTTAAGGTCAGACCAGTTAAGGTCATACAATGTTCTTCACCAAAACATATCCTGTTAGGAATATCAATCTCTGTTAGGAGATAAGTCCGATTAAAGACTACCTTGTGAGAGGATTTCAGATCCATAGTCGTGAACCACCTTGTTAGAGGATTTACAAAGGCTTTTCTGGGCCTACCCGGTTAAGGGTTTCAGACTTGTTGAAGATGTGAGTAATCAACAAGTGGGTGATCTAGCAAATAGCACAGTCTGCTTGGTTAGATCCATGATAGCTCATTGTTAATGCATTTTAGCATTACTTCAGTCTTCAGTATATCCATACTTTGTTACTCCACACAGACTAGATCTTCTCTTCTAAGATCACACATACAAAAACCTCATCAACCACCAAAAGCCCTAACCACACCTAAAAATCCTAGACATGATGTTCTTAAAAAGGAATCTGATTTCATGTTGGTCTAATAGGATTACATTGCAAGTTCCTAGGTTTAGTGTATCTAGACACATTTGGTAACATGGCACAAAATCACCGCCAAAGTGTCGGTGGATGGTAACTCATCACAGAGTAATACCAGTTCATACATTTAACCGATTTCCAGTTGTCAAAAATGAAGACTGGGAAAATGATAACTGTCGCTTTAGTTCCTTCGTTTCGCTTGAGATCCTTGAACCACTTGAGGTCTTCATACCGCTTTGGGTCTTCATACCACTTAAGATTGGTAAATAATTTCTGCAAAACACTGATAGTCTAAAGACTATAATACATAATACTGATTGGAACAAATACCGGTTGAGCATAACTCATACATACAAAATGTGATCTCAAAGCAAGTGTGTGTCCATCAATGACAATCACAACATCATCATCAAAAATGCCAACACACTCCAAAGCTCAAAAATTCAAAAACTCAAAACTCCCCCTAAGATGAATATTACATTTTTCATTGTGCTACACTCCCCCTTTAACATCAATGGAAAAGGCAAGGATCTACATACCAAAATTTCATACAAAACTCTATATATAGTAGCATATGTACAAACAAACTTCTCTTACTTACATAAACTTAAATACATCTAAAAAATGTTCTTTAACAGTGCTAGATCACTATCCCAATCTTTCTTTAGGCCCTCCACAACTAATATTTGTCCATAAAAGAGAAATGCATGCACTTCTGTCATGTGAAGATCTATGGGACACTAGTGACCATGGCATATTGAGATTCATTTAAAGCACTAAGCATTGTTTCCAACTTAGGAACAACTAGACTTTGAAGCTCACCAACTCTACCGAAAATGTTATCCTTATCATGCATCAATCTCTTAATCTTGTCAAGTACAGATATAACTTGACCTTCTTGACTAGCCACAGAAATAGTAAAGGGATAAATGACTAAGAAATACCTACCAACTACTTATCATTCTCTTTGATCTGCTTCTCAATATCTTCAACAAATTTAGAAAGTGATAAACAAGATTTGTATACTGCACCACCTTTAGATAGGGCATTCTGAATGCTCTTTACACAAGTGTCTAGCAAAATCCTATCATTAGTAATCATCTTCTTCAACTCACTAAATCTTTTATCATTGAACTCATTCCAGACCCTAGCTTCTACTAATTTTTGTAAAGACTCAAAATGAGTACTTACAGAGTTGATTAAGTTCTTCAGCTATCCAAAGGGAGAATCAGATGTATCGTTTCATAATGTAGGCATTATCTTCTCTAGGACACTAGATGCAAGACCTAACAGCTCATTGTCCTCCATGTGAGATTTTAGAATCTCCTCTCTTGCTTTGGCCTGAGCAAGTCATGCTAGCTTCAACTTATGGATGGGAGAGATAGTGGCCAAATTTATAGGCCCTTGGGACAATGACAGATCATCAAAAACCTATTTATCCATCTCAAGGAAGTCCTTGACATCTTCTGTACTGTCTCTTGCATCAGAGACAACACCAATTACCTCAATCTTCTTGCTTCCTATTTCAAGTTTTGTTTTGACATCCTTTCAACCTTCATTTCTAGCTAGAGCTTTAAATGCCATGGATGGCATTGTATCCATTTTATTTGATTGGTCTAGAGAATTCTAAGTATCCTCAACTTTATCTTCTTTCTTTGTCTCTTGTCCACCTTGGTTCAACACTTCTTCCTTTTCTTTATTCACTCCTTCCTCTTTCGGAATAGAGGAAAGATTTACTTCAACATGTTCATCCTTTGAGTGCAGTTCTTATATATCTAGAACAAATGAATCATCACCACCATGGGCTTCTTCTGTGACAATATTTTTTATTTTTATTTTTTTTTCAGAACTCACTTGAAGATTTTCTTTGTTTCCTTAACAACTTCATCAGTTTGTCCAAACATTAGCTTATTTATTCTGGTTTTTCTCCTAAACTCCCTTTTAGTTTCTCTGACTATTTTACTCACTTCCTCTATGGATATCATAGGGCATAGATTGATGAAAACATACTCTTTCAGTCTTTCATCCTCAACCTTAGCACTAACTCTTCTCATTTCTAAAAGGTCATATATACTTTTAGGTATCTCAAACATGATTTTAACAAGAGCCCTATTGAATGTATTTAAGTACTTAACAATGGCTTCCTCAAAATTTATTTTGTTAGCCTCATCAAATTTGTCACAACATTCAGAAAGAGGCTTCAAATTGCCACACTCAGTAACAACATTTACAACTTCATCAACTGACATAATTGGCTTACCTGAATCAAATTTCATCTTCGCTCTTACCTTTACTCCATCAATGGGTTTGACATTAGAAATTTTTGAGGTTTTTGTACCCTTGGTCTTTATTTCTTTCACCGCCTCATTAGATTCGGTCTCTTCATCATCTTCAATAGTGACATACACCCATAAACTCTTGGCTTTATTTCTCTTTCCTTCCTTGTCATATGATTTGGCTTGTGATTTCTCAGTGCTGGCTAGTTTAGGAGAACCGAAGGAGGGTTCAGAGCTTCTGGTTTGTCTTTTCTTGCTTGGAGAGGATCCCAAAATAGTAGATCTTTCTTTGGTGGGTTTCTCCTCTTCAGATACCTTTGTCCTCTTCTTGGCTTCCTTCACAGCTTCTTTGGAAATACCAATACTCTCTACATACTCTTCAACTTGCTTTCTAACCTTCTAGACTATCTCAAGTTGCTTCATTTGAGAGTGTAAATGTAAGTCCTTATCCTCATAGGTCCCAAATCTCTCCTTTGTAGTATCTATTAAATTTCTTAAGAGATATTGAGCATACATATCAAGTATTTTCTCATCTACTTCATACCCCATAGGCATGATCCAAATTGTTCTTGGCTCCACTCCTTCCATTAAGAACTTATCTATGTCTACCATAAATCATATTGAGTCCTTATACTTCATAAGAATGGACTGAGGGATCCTTTCCCTAGCCCACATTTTACCCTGGAAATTTTTGAAATATTTGTTGGCATTTGCATGAATATTGTATTTATGAACTATTGTGTTGTCATTGATATCAACTGCAATTGGCAATGGAGTTGTAATGCAACCGGTAGTTGAGCTAGTGAAGGAAACCGATATTACTATAGAAGTAGTGAGATCAATCGGTAACCCTACCTATTGATATGCCGAACCCTAACTGATGGAGCTTGGTGAATTGGTTGTGTTGATCTATGATCAAATGATGATTATGCTACATATGCATGATGCACGTGATGAGTTTCAAAGTGGTTTTGGCACGTAGAGATAACTATTTTATCTTAGGAATGAGTGAGTTCATAGCATGAAGAGGAAACCACGTGATGAGTTACAAGATCCTATGTGCGGTGATCCAGGAGCAGTCGAGGTTACCTTTGTCCTCTTCCTGGCTTCCTTCACAGCTTCTTTGGAAATACCAATACTCTCTACATACTCTTCAACTTGCTTTCTAAGCTTCTAGACTATCTCAGGTTGCTTCATTTGAGAGTGTAAATGTAAGTCCTAATCCTCATAGGTCCCAAATCTCTCCTTTGTAGTATCTATTAAATTTCTTAAGAGATATTGAGCATACATATCAAGTATTTTCTCATCTACTTCATACCCCATAGGCATGATCCAAATTGTTCTTGGCTCCACTCCTTCCATTAAGAACTTATCTATGTCTACCATAAATCATATTGAGTCCTTATACTTCATAAGAATGGACTGAGGGATCCTTTCCCTAGCCCGCATTATACCCTGGAAATTTTTGAAATATTTGTTGGCATTTGCATGAATATTGTATTGATGAACTATTGTGTTGTCATTGATATCAATTGCAATTGGCAATGGAGTTGTAATGCAACCGGTAGTTGAGCTAGTGAAGGAAACCAATATTACTATAGAAGTAGTGAGATCAATCAGTAACCCTACCTATTGATATGTCAAACCCTAACTGATGGAGCTTGGTGAATCGGTTGTGTTGATCATTGATCAAATGATGATTATGCTACATATGCATGATGCACGTGATGAGTTTCAAAGTGGTTTTGGCACGTAGAGATAACTATTTTATCTTAGGAATGAGTGAGTGCATAGCATGAAGAGGAAACCATGTGATGAGTTACAAGATCCTATGTGCGGTGATCCAAGAGAGGTCGAGGTTGTCTTGGACAATGTGCAGTGATTGCTATGTAATCCAATGGTCATGTTTGAACCGATTTGTTTGTAATCTCTATGAGATCTTAGGTCTTGTGATGTGTTACTGACCTATTGTTTTTCTTATAAGGTCGAGATGAGTTGTTTTGTTGTATTGTTATAAATTTTGGTTAAGTGTCAGTATGATTGATTTCCAAACTAGAAGGAGTATCTACAGAATAAGTGAAGGCAGATAGGAGCATTAAAAGGATCTGATCAAACAAAGTAGTGCTATTACTAGATCAGCAAGACCCTGTTGTTCTCTAACAATTACAACAGTTAAATCCCTTAACCGAGTAAGCTTTAACATGCATCATGTTTTCTAAATCCTCTAACCAAGTGATCCATTAGCTTGGATTTTAAATCCTCTATCGAGGTTACTCCTAACAAGGTATTGCCTTTAACGGGGTATTGTAATCAATCCCTTAACCGGGTGGTCCTTAACTGGATTTGTTCCTAAGAGGACATTTTTGTAAAGCTTCTAACAAGGCTTGGCTCCTAACAGGGAGAACTTCAGAAGAGTTCACAATACTTGTGGTATTCATCCCCACCGTGGTTTTTCCCATTTGGGTTTCCACGTCAAAAATCATTGTGTCAAGTGGTGAATGGTTTTTGTAGTTATGTTTTGATATGGTTAATTTGTTGAACTGGTGAAGTCACTTAGATATGTTAAGATGACCAGAAGTGATCTGAAATGTTATTTTACTCATGTTAGTAAAGTGTTTTGATGTTTTAGTTAAATGGTTTGAGATTTTCAAATCTGTTACACTGTTATTTTGGTATTCTAGTTAACCAGTAAACTTGATAGTGCAGTTGTAGTTTGTAGTTCAGTGTTTGAACCAATTAATTCAGTGATTGATTTATGAGTTGGGTTTTGATTTTGGTGACGGTGTAGTTTTTTTTATATCTACTGATTCACCCCCTATCTCAGTAGTTGTCCAGATCCTTATTGATTCATCATATCATCAATTGGTATTAGAGCATTTCAGGTCCTCAGGTGTCTAATCCTAATAACTTGAGGTAAAGATCTAGAAGAACATGATGAAGAAAGAAGGTACGGAGTTCAATAGGGAAAACTATAGAATCTGGAGTGATAGAATGAAGATCTATATCAAAAGATTAGGAAGTCAATATTGGGAACATGGTGTTACCAAATATACCTTGCCTAGTGGGATTTTGTGTAATGATCAAAAGAAGGAGCAACAAGAGAATAATCAAGCATTGGAGGCCATTATCTGTTCCTTGTCTGATTTAGAGTATGTTGATGTCCATGGTTTGGAGACTTCTTATGATGTGTGGAATAAACTTAAGGATATCTATAGCGGTGATGAGCATGTGAAGATTGCCAAAGAGGAGAGTCTGAGAGGTAAATTTGATGACATGTAGATGGCTGAAGGTGGGAATATTCAATAGTATGGTCAGAGGATCAAGGAGACAGTTAGCAAGGTGTTGAGAACCCTTCTACCAGTCTACGCTATCCGAGTTACAACCATTCAAGAACTAAAGTGTATTGATAAAATAAGGGTAATTCTTGACTCCATCATTGGTAAACTAATTGCATTTGAATTAAATAGTTTTGATGGAAATGTTCAACAATTGGAGTCTACATTTAGAGCTTCAGTTTCTAATCCACCTTTAAGGAAAAGCAAAGATTTTAGTCACAGTCACAAGTTCAGATCCAGCAGAGAAGTTGATGATGAAGACAATCTGATTGAGCTTTAAGCATTGTTGGCCAAGCAGTTACCCAGAGGTGTCTCGCATGGATAGTTTTGATTATTGGATTATAGATAGTGGTTGTTCACACCACATGACCGATGATCGAAGTAAATTTCTTACTTTGAGGGAATTTGATGGAGGTGTTGTGAGATTTGGAAATGACTCTCCCTGCATGTTAAAAGGTAAGGGAACCATTTCTCTTAATGGAAAGAGAAGTGCAGATGATGTCTACTGGGTTGAAGGATTGAAACACAATCTTTTGAGTGTAGCTCAACTGAATGACAAAGGTTATCCACTAGAATTGAAGAATGGAATGTGCAAAATCTATGGAAGAAAAGGTGAATTGATTGCAACTGACAAGCAGACAAAAGGTAACTTGTTTCGCCTAAATCCTAAAGTCAACAATTGTTTAATTTCTAAAGTAGAAGAAAGTTGGCTTTGGCATCAGAGATTTTGTCATGTAAATTTTGATAACATTGTCAAAGTCAGTAAGTCCAAGTTGGTAAGAGATTTGCCTCAGTTGGACAAATAGGTGAATGCTCTTTGTAAGGAATGTCAGTTCGGGAAGATGACATCCTTAAATTTTAAGAGAAAATCTTTCTCAGCAAAACATTTGCTAGATTTGGTTCATACAGACCTTTGTGGACCAATAAGGACTAGAAGTATTCAAGGTGATCGATATTTTATGATCTTCACTGATGATTTCTCAAGAATGATGTGGGTCACATTATTGAAGGACAAAACAAAAGCCTTTAGCAAGTTTAAGGCATTCAGGGCCTTAGTTGAAAAGGAAAGTGGAAAGAGGATAAAGTGCTTAGATCAAGGTGGTGAATTTACTTCAAAGGAATTCACTAGATATTATGAAGACAATAGAATTAAGAGGCATATTTCTGCACCTAGGACACCACAACATAATGGTATTATAGAGAGGAACAACTGGTTAGTTGTTGAAGCTGCTGGAACTATGCTAATACAAGGAGGTGTAGCTAAAAATTTCTGGAGAGAAGTTGTTAGCACAACTGTCTACACAATGAATCGGATATTGGTTAAAAGAGGTAAGGATAAAACTCCTTATGAATACTAGTATGTTAGATCACCTAATGTCAGTTACTTTAAGGTTTTTGGAAATAAATGTTTTATCAAGAGAGGTGACTATGTTGGTACGTTTGATGTTGAGTGATGAAGGCATATTTATTGGTTACTCCACCAAGAGCAAAGACTATAAATTTTACAACAAGTAGACACAAAAGATCATTGAAAGTGTTGATGTCCGTGTGGATGAGTGTCCTGAAGATACAAGAGAAACCAATAAGGAGAAGAAGGAAGATGAGCCTTACATTCTGATTTTGGAGCTAGAACCGATGAAGCTAGAAGTTGGTGAAATGAATGCTACTACAGCACCAGTTCAACTAGAACAAGTAGATTCTGTAGAAGATGAAGAGAGTGAGGATGAAGAACTTGAAGATAATGATCATGTTATTCCAAGGTATGTGAGACTCAATCATAATCCTGATTAGATTATTGGAGACGAAGATGCTGGTGTATTAACCAGAAGAAGAATAAGAGAAAATTCTTTTATGATCTCCACTATTGAGCCTAGAACAACGAAGGAAGTTTTTGGAGATGATTGCTGGATCAAGGTTATGGAAGAAGAGCTGGACCAAATTGAGAAGAACAATACATGGACCCTAGTACCCAGACCGATGAACAAAAATGTAATAGGTACTAAATGGGTATTCAGGAATAAATTGAATGAAGATGGAGTGGTAGTTAGAAACAAATCTAGATTGGTATGCAAAGGTTATGCACAGGAAGAAGGAGAAGACTATTGCGAGACATTTGCACCAATTCCTAGATTGGAAATTGTTAGAACTCTACTTGCATTTGCAGCATATAGGGGATTCAAAGTATATCAGATGGATGTGAAGTCAACATTTCTAAATGGAATACTAGAAGAGGAAGTCTACATTGAACAACCAGATGGTTATGCTTTGACTGATGCAAAGGATATGGTGTGTAAACTACACAAGGTACTATACGATTTGAAGCAAGCACCAAGATCATGGTATGAAAGACTACATTCACACTTGATGAAGATAGGTTTGCAGAGAACCAGTGAAGACAACAATATATATCTCAAGACTGAAGGAGTTAAGATACTGGTTAGTGAGGTTTATGTGGATGATATCATTTTTGGAGGTAATGATGACATGAATGATGACTTTGCAAATGAGATGAAAAGTGAATTTGAGATGTCTCTAGTAGGAGAGATAAAATTCTTCATAGGTTTGCAAACTGTGAAAGAGTTATTGAAGACATTTGGAATGGGAGACTATAAACTAGTTGGGACACCAATGGTTACAGGCTGTAAACTCTCTAAGGAGGATGATATTGCATCCGTTGATGAAAAGGAGTACAGATCTATGATAGGAAAACTGCATTATGTTGTTCACAGTACACCGAATATTCCTCATGTAGTTGGATTAGTTTCCCAATTTGAGAAGAACCCAAAGGAGACACACATGGTAGTGACTAAAAGGATATTCAGATATTTGAAAGGTACTATTGATTATGGATTATGGTATCCATATGCAGGTAACTTTAGTTTGAAAGTCTATATAGATGTAGACAAGGCAGGAAATGTTTATGATAGGAAGAGCACAAGTGGAGGCACATTAGTTCTTGGAGGAAGGCTTGTATCTTGGAGCAGCAAGAAGCAAAGATGTATATCACAATCAACTGTTGAAGCTGAATATGTTGTAGAGTATATGAATTGTACCCAGACAATCTAGATGAAACACATTCTGGAAGGATTCAAGTTGAAGATCATAGAACTGGTAAGGATTTTATGTGATAATACCAGTGTAATAAATATTTCAAAGAACCCAATGTTGCATGCTACAACCAAGCACATTGAGCTGAAATATCATTTCTTGAGAGAGAAAGTGTAGAGTAAAGATGTGTTATTAGAGCATGTATGTACTAAGGAACAACTAGCGGATATCTTTACCAAACCTCTACCTAAGGATACTTTTGAGTATCTTAGAGGTCAGCTAGGGGTTGTGCCCCTACATGAGGTTAGTTGAATAGATGTGGAAGAAATCAATCCCGGAGCTTATTGAAGATCTTGAAGTAGGATTGGTGTAGAGTGGAGCTATTCCATAGGGGAGCAACAAGCTGCATATCGTTGTTGTAGAACAGTGAAGTATGACACTGATTTTTTTTAGTTTCACTTTTGTATTGTTGTCAAAGAGGGAGAAGAACTATATGATTGATAGGGAGAAGAACTGTAGCCAGTTACTAGTTGAAGGAGAGTACATGGTAAAATGTAAACCAGGATTCATATACCTATGTATGTGCATTACTCTCAATCATCATAATCAAAGAATATTGGTATTTGTATTGCCATCAATCCCAAAGGGAGAGATTGTTGGTATTTGCATGAAGATTACATTGATGAACTATTGTGTTATCATTGATGTCAATTGTAACCGGTAATGGAGTTGTACTGCTACCGGTAGTTGAGCTAGTGAAGCAAACCAGTATTACTATAGAAGCAGTGAGATCAACCGATAACCCTACCTATTGATATGTCGAACCCTAACTGATGGAGCTTGGTGAATCGGTTGTTTAGATCTATGATCAAAAGATGATCAGAGATGATTATGCCATGTATGTATGATGCACGTGATGAGTTTCAAAGTGGTTTTGGCATGTAGAGATAACTATTTTATCTTGGGAATGAGCGAGTGAATAGCATGAAGAGGAAACCACATGATGAGTTACAGGATCCTATGTGCGGTGATCTAGGAGTGGTCGAGGTTGTCTTGGACAATGTGAAATGATTGCTATATTTTCCAATGGCCATGTTTGAACTGATTTGTTTGTAATATCTATGAGATCTTAGGTCTTGTGATGTGTTACCGACCTATTGTTTTTCTTATAAGGTTGATGAGTTGTTGGAAATTTTGGTTAAGTGTCAGTGTGATTGATTGTCGAACTAGAAGGAGTATCTGCAGAATGAGTGAAGGCAGATAGGAGCATGAAAAGGATCTGATCAAGTAGAGTAGAGCTATTACCAGATCAGCAAGACCCTATTGTTCTCTAACAATTACAACAGTTAAACCCCTTAACCAGGTAAGCTTTAACAGGATTGGTATTTTCTAAATCCTCTAACCAGGTGATCCATTAGCTTGGATTTCAAATCCTCTATCGAAGTTACTCCTAACAGGGTATTGCCTTTAACACGGTATTGTAGTCAATCCCTTAACCAGGTGGTCCTTAACCGGATCTGTTCCTAACAGGACTTTTTTGTAAAGCTTCTAACAAGGCTTGGCTCCTAACAGGGCGAACTTCAAAAGAGTTCATAATACTTGTGGGTATTCATCCCCACCATGGTTTTTCCCATTTGGGTTTCCATGTCAAAAATCATTGTGTCAAGTGGTGAATGGTTTTTGTGGTTATGTTTTGATATGGTTAATTTTTTTAAATAGTGAAGTCACTTATATATGTTAAGATGACCGGAAGTGATCTAAAATGTTCTTTTACTCATGTTAGTAAAGTGGTTTGATGTTTTGGTTAAATGGTTTGAAAGCTTCAAATCCATTACACTGTTATTTTTGTATTCTAGTTAACCGACAAAAAAGACAGTGCAGTTGCAATTTGTAGTTCAGTGTTTGAACCAGTTAGTTCAGTGATTGATTTATGAGTTGGGTTTTGAGTTTGGTGAAAGTTTAGTTTTTTTTCTATCTACTGATTCACCCCCCCTCTTAGTAGTTGTTTGGATCCTTATTGATTTATCATATCATCAATATACCCAAAGAATAGTTCTCTGAGCCTTGTTGTCAGCAATGCTATATAAATTATCTCTTATCTAAGAAGCAACTAGCTTGTCATTTGACCAGTAGACTTGCTTCACTCTCAGAACCTCATTCATGAAGTAAAAGAATAGGCACAAGATCAAGGTACCATACTTGAATTTCTTTATCTTATCCTTCTTTATCTTGGCCAGATTCTCCATTAGTTGGCTCTACAATAGTTCACATAGGTCATATTTAGTGTTTTCTTTGATCTTCTGATATGCAACATAGATGGTCATACCAGAGACTGAATTCTCCTAAATAGAATGGTAAATCTTATATCAAATCACCATAGAGGAAAACTTCACATCTAGCTCAATAATGTCATCAACTGTCATTGCCCTCTTGTCAAACTTTGATCTGCTTTCATCAGTAACAAGCTGGTTGTTTACGGATTTCAGCATTGGTAGCCCACTAGATGATCTCAAACCAGTTACGGTCTTGATGGCATCCTTGTAATCTTAAATGGCCTCATTTACCACATGAATTCATCATGAATCTGACTCAAAACATACCAAACCCATTCATTCTCCTCAAACAATGGAAACTTGATGAAATGAATGAAATTCTTTGTCTCCAATACCTTATATTCGACTTTGAGGTTATAATTTTCATCTCTGAGTGGATTCATTTATAGATTTAGCAATTGAGAGCTCTCGAGTTCATTGAGATTGGCATGAATGTATGTCCTAATATCTTTGACATGAAGAACACCTAGCTCATCTAGCTCAACAAATTTCAAAGGATGTTTTTTAAACCTAGGGCGAGGCCTCTCACTGATATCCACAACCATTGGAGTATCCATTTTCAGATATTTAAAGTTCACAAGCTTCACAGAAATATACCTTTCTTGCCAGATTAGGGTTTCACACAAAATTAAGTTACCTTTTATCATTTGTACATCTAAATTTTTGATCTAATAAATGTGCTTGTTCTAAACCTTCGAGATACCCTATCTTCTCAGAGTATTTTACAAAAATTCCTCTGCAAATCTTCAATATCACTCAATTTCTTCTAGAAATCTTTCCAACTCTTCTACAATACCCCAATACAACTTATGCCAATTTGCCAGATTCAAGCACCAATTACTAGCAAGGGGAAATGGGATTTTCTTGAAAACTCCCCCTAGGCTAGAGGCCTTAATTTAATTCCAAGAGGAATTTCCAACACCAAATTTAGGTGTAGGCCCATTTCTTGCATCAATATCACTCTTCTTCACCCATGTCTTTTTCATTTTCTTCCTAATCTCATCCACATCTGCTTTCCCTTTTCCTTTATCATCTTTCTACATACTTCTATTTTTGTCTGCCAGAACCTTGCTTCTACAAAATTTTGCAATGTGACTAGATTTATTGCAACTATAGCAGACAACATTTCCCTATCCAAACCTGTAATTCACTTGATTTCCTATTGATCTGCACTAATTAGAAATTTGTCCAAACCTATTTCATGCAAAACATCTAACATTCCCTCTATTGAAAGAGTTATTTATCATACTTCTGCACTCAGTTGATTTATTTCCATACTTATAGCAATTGAAACACTGAGCAATTAAAGATGGACCATTTAGATTCATTCTACTTTTACATTAAATAGATTTATGACCAAATTTATTTCAAACAAAAAAATTACCATTTGAAAATGGATTAGGTTGTCTTATTGGAGACCTTTTAGGTTTTTTCTTTTGATTTCCTAACTTGAGATTGCTTTGACCAGGTTCAGAGCTTTCACCTTTCTCAAATCCAAGACCTTGCTTGTCATATACCTTATTCTAGCTTTCAAGAAGAACATCAAGCTTAGTTGAGCTAATCTTGAACTTCTCCTTGTACTCATTTGCAATCACAAGTTCATCCCTAAGAATGATAATCTTGTTTTCAAGTTCTTCCTCATTATATTTGGATTCTTGCAGGTCAAGCTTCAGTTGGCCAATCTCACAATCTAGTCTAAGACATTCATCAGAACTTTCTTTCAAGGACTGCTTAATATTCTCTAGATTCTTATTTCTTCCCTCAATTTCCTTGGTCAACCCCATCACTATATATTTCATCTCATGTTTTAGGACTGCATTATCTTTTGCAAACTTCTCACATTATTTTGTTTTCTCCTTCAAGGCTTGACCTAGGTGACCATCATCCATGGTTTTTCTTTCTTTCTATTTTAGCTTTTCATAGAGTTCCTTTCTCTTTTCCATATACTTGTTTAGTTTCCCTATCAGTGACTAAATGAAATTCTCAACATCCTTGAGATTCTCTCGCAATTCCCAAACTTCAGCTTTGGACTGATCAAGATCATCTAGTGCAACTAGGACTTATTGTTCAAGACCACCATAATACATTGAATCACCTTCCCAAATCTTCCTCAAGTTGTTAGACTTCCTCTAAGGAACCAGGCTTTGGTATCAATTGTTGGAATTAAGGAACACTGAGAGGGGGAGGAGTGAATCAGTGTTATGCAAACTTCAACATTAATCTATTCTTTCAATCACTTAATAATTTTAATCAAAAGAAAGATACAAGAACATAATACAAATAACCACAACACTATAACACAATGATTTTGTACGTGGAAACCCACTTAAGGGAAAAACTACAGTGGGGATGAACCCACAAAATGATGGTACTCTATTAAAAGTATTACAATAGAGAATGCACTTGCATTCGGGCACACTACCTATAAAATCATTAACAAAAGATTTCATAAATGTTGAATTGAAGAATAGCATACATAAATACCAAAATATAGTTCCAGTTAAGAACAATACACTAATTTCATACACTTCATCTCTCACTACTCTATTACACTACTTTGTCAAAGATCCATAGCATAGATCTCTATCCCATGCACTTGAAACTATGCATAATCATTGATTAACACCGTTTGCATTACCAAAATGATCAAAAACATTGATCATATTATATACCAGCAACAAGAAAATAGATCCATTGCTAGTCGGCTCATGAAGACTTAGAACATTATTTAAACGTCTATGAACATTCGGTTGAATTTGAGCAAAAATACTAATGCGAACCAAAATAATTGATTACAGGTTACCAAAAATGTCGAACAAAACACTTGGACCATAAAAAAAAATCACCAAAATCACTCCATCGAATCCACATAAATATTATCCATACGAGTCGGTTGTTCTACACTATCAAACCAAAAAATAGTACTCAAAAGCTTCTATCTTTCACACCGACCTTCACCAAAGATCAAATCTCTAGAATAGGGTGTCTCACACATCCATCTATCTTCTCTTAGATATGCAACACAACATGTTAACCAGAAAACAAGTACTGACCAAAATACTAAGCACTATCTGTGTATGGTGAAAATGGATAGCAATAAACAACAATATTGAAAGACTAAAATGGATTCAACCACCAAACCCTAGCCTAACAATGAACAAAGATCCACCATAACATATGAAGATTACCTAAGACAATGTAAATAACTCAAAATCACAAAGATTATACCATCACATGTCCAATAGGGTTTTGATCTCCATTCTTCCTATCTCCATTGATCTTGCTTGATATACTTGCTCTCAGATTTTTGTATGCACAAGAGCTCAACAAAGAACGGAATGTGGTTGCAAGTGGAATTGTAGTGTAGTCAATTGATCAAGTAGTTAGGGTTTGACAATGAAGGAAGCATCTCCTTAAATAGAAGACACAATGAGAAATGGAGGGTTAAGATTGAGAGGTGTAAAAAGAGAGGTCGGCTAGGATTAGAGGGTAGGTATAAGAAATACCAAAATAATGAAAGAGGTAGGTAGTGTAGGAAATAAGAGATGAATGACATGTGTCATGTGTAGAAAAAGATAATGAATTAATTAAATAAATAAAGATTTATTTAATTAATAGAAGAAGTAGGACAATTAAATAAATAAAATATTTATTTAATTTAGGAAAGGGATAATTTAAATAAATAAATGTATTTATTTAAATGAGAAATAAGGCTAGAAGAGGATAAATGAATGAATTAAATAAATAAAGATTTATTTAATTAATAGAAGAATTAGGCTTAGATAATTAAATAAATAAAATATTTATTTAATTAGACATGACAATTTTAGGTGTCTACATTTTGCCCCTCTTTGAGACAATGCGGCTTGTCACGTTGTTTCAAAGAAAATAAGATGAACTGATACAAAGTTGCCCCAGAATAAGGGATTATATGCCCCCTCGAGAGATTGGATGAAAAAGTCGGGAAAGAGTGCAGACAATCTCTCGATAAGAAAGACGAGATAGAATGGACTAATTGGATAATGTGACAAAGTCACAGGATGAAGAATACTGACTCGGGAAATGAAGGCCAAGGCTAGGGTAGGCTATAAGATAGACCACGGGCAAAAGACATCCTCATTGTCATCCACACCCTTAGAAGATCACAGTGCAGAGCGAGAAAAGAGCAGCAGCAGTCAGCAGCAATGGCATTCATTCATAGATTCGACCGTGTCCGCCGATTCCAGCGACCAGCCGATGCAGGAGAGCCGGTAAGTACCCGAAAACCTCCTCGTACTTTCACGCATTTCAAGTTTTTTCATAAATGCATGTTTAGGAGCAATAAATGCGCTAGGAATAGGATATTTAAAAAGTGCAAAAGCGCGCAACCGCGTCTGTGTCAGCGCCAGGCGCGTCTGTGTCCAACAGGCGCGTCTATGTCGGGTCCAGGCGCGTCTGTGCCTGGAACCGCGTTTGTGTTGAATGCGGACGCGTTTGTGAAATGTAGTAGCGTCTGTGCTCTATAGGAGCGTTTATGTCATGTAGGGACGTCTGTGTTCCCTGGTCGCGTTTGTGTCCAGCATAGGCACGTTTGTGTTCAGAAAGCGCGTCTGTGTCGTAGAAGCGCGTTTGTGCAGTCTATAAGCGCGTTTATGAGTTAAAAGCGCATGTGTGTTGTAAAAGTGTGTTTGTGTGTTTAAATGCATGGTTTTAGTTTTTTAGGTCAAATCGGCAGTTCTGTGATGAACATACGCTATCGATTGGATAAGCTGCTGAGAGGATACACTCAAGAAGGTCCTCTAGAAAGATTAGGATAGATCCAGGCACTTTGTGATGAACAAGGAGCACCAAGATAGGCAGCACTTTGTGATGAACAGGGAGTGCGAATGTGAGTGACACTTTGTGATGAACAGGGAATGTCACACACGTAGTACTTTGTGATGAACAAGGAGCACTACTTAGGGTAGATAGCAACACTTTGTGATCAACAGTGAGTGTCACTAGGATAGATAACCAGATGCATTTAGGTAGCAAGTAGCATTTTGTGATAAACAGTGAATGCCACGATAACTGACATGATTGAGTTGCTTGACTGCAGGAGTATTTGCCGATGTTAGAGTCACGGGAGAGATTCCCATCGACTCAGAGACTGCGACCAGAGTTGTCGATCCAGGACATGATTTCCATTGAGGAGATGGGTCTCACACATATGCTCTATGTGCCTGAGTTTCGGGCAAACATGGGGTTGCTGACTGCGTTGGCCAAGAGATGGCACTCAGAGACATGCACGTTTCACCTGCCGATGGGTGAGATGACAGTGACATTAGAGGATGTATATAGGATTCTGCATGTTCCTATTGATGGAGAGTTGATTCCCTACGACCGTGATGGTGACAGGGAGGCATTGAGATGGGTTTTTCAGAATCCTGAGTTGGAGATGCGAGCAGGTCATGTAGCCTGGGACACCATGACTGCCACAGGATTAGCATTGCCGGCAGTTGTTGGGGGAGTCATCAGTGGATATTTGTGTCCAGACAGGGCCACACGAGGATTGGCAGTGGGCTGGGGAGGGGCCTTGGAGATGCTGATGGCAGAGCACACTAGGTATGCATGGGGGCCATGTGTCCTGGCACATTTGTATTATGAGCTGCATCAGTTTGTATACCACGGATCAGTGGGTTTGGGCTGCGGTGTGACTCTCTTGCAGGTGTGGGCCTATGAGCACCTTCCCATCACACGGCCCATTCATTTCAGAGGCAGAGGACAGGGACAGAGTTTCGTGCACCTGTATGACATGATCACATCCCAGCCTCGGATTGGGAGATTGGAGCATTGGAGGCGAGTCATTGATGATATTGACATGGTGATCTGGAGGCCGTACCTGGGGTGTGAGGAGTGGGAGGACGATGCCTTGGAGCTACCATATGTGTTTAGGAGCAGGTATCTAATGGGGCGGACGCCCTATATTCTGGAGAGGCAGCTGGTAGACAGGGTGTGCAGGCAGTTCGGGCGGATTCAGCGGATGCCACGAGGCTCGGGCATGTATGCCCGGACGGTCAGAGATCAGGTGCAGTTTGGCCCACTGTTATCATATGATCAGGCAGTGACACAGTTAGCTGAGATGATGCCGATGCCATGGGACATGTGGCCAGAGGTAGATGATGCAGGGATGGACGCAGAGTACTCTGCGTACTGGGCAGAGCATCCATTTCCCAGATTGACAGATCCGGCAGAGCCAATGGATGGAGAGGGTGGAGGAGATGATGATGATGGAGGAGGGGATGGAGGTAGGGGCCGGCGGAGGTGGAGGGGAGTGGTGGGAGAGAGGTGGGTGGCACCTCGGAGGGAGGGAGGACAGGAGAGAGCAGCTCCAGTGGTGAGAGGACGGGGTGGACTGCCCCTACAAGTGCCAGCAGCACAGGGTCCCAGAGAGGGATAGAGACAGGTGCAGCCAGAGGGATAGAGACAGGTGCAGCCACAGGTACCTATACAGGCACAGGGACAGGTGCAGGCAGAGGTTGAGGGACAGGCACCTGTAGAGGAGGAGCCACAGGCAGAGGCAGAGAGCGGAGACTCTGAGGAGGATGAGGTGGTGAGGCTGCGGGGGATCTGCCAGGGCCAGGCAGATGAGATTGAGGATTTGGTTCGAGAGAGGAACCACCTCAGGATCAGGGTCCGAGACACAGAGCGGGAGAGGGATCAGGCCATCTAGAGATACACAGAGGCCGAGACAGCTCTGAGGGCAGGTAGGCGGGCAGCAGAGGATGCAGGGGCAGGCTACGCATATGTTTTGCGAGCCGGAGAGGAGATCGCCTACTGGAGGGATCTATACTATGCAGCCGTGCCAGCAGATCAGCGGGCTAGGAGCTTCCATAGATCATCGCGCACAGCGACAGCTACGGGAGGGAGCCGTAGGAGACAGGCATCCAGCGGTGGGGTCATGGGGCCTCCACCACCACCAGAGAGACAGGGGGATCCAGGGGTGGGTCCATCTATAGCTCAGACTCCATTGAGGTGAGGCGGCTCCGAGGGAGGGAGTTCCTCATAGCTATAGTGGGCTCCCATTGTATCAGTAGATGTACCATTGTTGTATTGTAGACACCTGCGGGTGATTCTTTTGTAGCCATATGATTCTTTTGACATCATTATATCATGACACTTTTTGATTATATATGAGAGATGATCCATTTTTGCGGCAGCTAGATGCATGCGTACCTTATGTGATGAAATGCTTCTTATGTGATACATGTTTTATGATATGGATGCTTATATGATGCAATGCAATATATTTTTGTTCTTTTATGTTTTATATGTGATGCATGATGCAAATGTGAATGTATGTAATGCAAATGAATATGATAATGCAAATGATTATTTACATAATGAAAATGTGAGATGTGCTAACATGTGTTGTATGCAGGATGTGATGCAATTGTGATATCTATATGTATGTATGAAATGCTTATATGTGGTGATGTAGGTGTAACTATATGAAATGTAAATGTTTTTGGTGTGTCATTATACTCAGTCATGTGATAGTGGGCTACGCGGACTCGAGAAGGACAATGGAAATCAATCAAGAAAGGGGGATGGAAGACAGAAGATATGAATGTGAAAGAGCTTCTTGTGCGTTATCATCATTGAGCTTTATTATGGCAAAATAGGTTATGACAATCGAGGCATATGTTCGACCTAGAAAGTCATTGTACCTGTTTGCATGGAGATAAGATAGTCACAAACAAGGAATGCCCCAGTTCATACTAGACTCACAGTGTCCTCATATCCTTGGACAAGTCATAGCATTACTAAAAGACAATCCACAGACAGCAAATGCAAATAGGTGATGATACCCCATCCTCGCCTTTCTAGTCAAAGACATCCTGGAGATAGAATCTCTAGTCAAAGACATCCTAGAAAAGCTAAAAGACATGTCACCAAAAAAGATGAAATCAAAAGAAAACCAAGACTCGACACCAACATCCACTGTAGTCCTCAAGTTTAGTGTCTCTTGTCACTTGTATAAGGCGAATTTTGATTGTGGTCACAATGTTTACTTTCACAAAAGGATAGATAGCACTGAACCATATGTTGTCTGAGTCTGTTGAAAGATTTGATTTTGTTGAAGCTCATTGTTGCTACTGTGTCTCATCTGAAACTGACTGAATCCATGAAACTGATACTTTATTGTGGAGAAGATAGAACTTTATTGCGGATCTGTGATGCAGATGCTGCGTTATTGCAGATTGTGCGCGGATAGACTGAAGGAAGCTGGAAGAAACTGTACTCCTTGAAACATGTGATGTTCTCAGTTCCACACCCATCACTAGATGTAGGAATTGGCCGTAGTCACAGATAGAAGCTGATTTATTATGGATGGAAAAGGGAGTGAAAAGGGAGGGTTATGGATGGCTAACCAATCTTAGGTAGATCAATAACAAGCCATGATGGGAATGGGTAAGTTTATTGTGAGTGAATAGGTTGTGAGTGTGTGCAAAGTGAAAGGATGAAAGAGAATCCTGAAGGAGGGAGGAGCAAAGTCCCTACGCATGGCGCTGGTGACCCAGTTTTCACCATGGTACTTGCCCAGGGCGCCACCGAAGTGGTTTTCACCGTTGGACGAAATTATTTCTCTTTACTTTTTTCGATTTTTCAATTTTTTTGTTGTCACAAGGCGCCTGTTTGCCAGGTTTTCACCAAGTAACGATTTTTTTGTTTTATAATTTTTTTGTATTTTTTTGAAAATTTTTTGATTTTTTTGTATTTTTGCATTAGGATATTCAAAAAGAGCTTATGTGTAGAACCTGCGAAGGTGCATGCTGTTGATAGGATCCTCCAAGGATTCACCTTCTGTAGTTGAGAGCTGATATGCCCCAGATCCATATGCTGCTGTGATGATGTAAGGACCAAGCCAGTTGGGTTCAAATTTGCCCTTCGTATCTCTGTCTTGCTGATTTTTGAGGTTCTCTCTGAGGACTAAGTCACCTACCTCAAATGTGCGAGGCTTGACCTTGTGATTGTAACTGTGACTCATTCTTTGTTGGTAAGCCTGGAGATGATTAAAAGCAGTGTGTCGTCGTTCCTCCAGCAGTTCTAGTTCTTGTAAGCGGGAGACCCTGTAGTCTTCATCGTTGATTATGTTTCTCAAGGAGACCCGTAAAGAAGGTAGCTTGACCTCAATAGGCAAGATGGCTTCAGCGCCATAGACAAGTGAGTAGGGTGTAGCTCCTGTAGGTGTGCGGACACTGGTACGATAGGCCCAAAGTGCGGGATTGAGTTGGACATGCCAGTTACGGCCAGCGTCGTCGACTGTCTTTTTAAGTATTTTGAGAATTGTTTTGTTAGACACCTCAGCTTGGCCATTACCTTGGGGGTAGTATGGTGTGGAGAAACGGTGAGAGATATGGAAGCGCTCACAGAGTTCACGAACATCCTGGTTCTTGAAAGGACGCCCGTTATCGGTGATAATGGAAGTAGGAATCCCGTATCGGCAAATGATGTAGTTCAGGATGAAAGTAGCGATTTGTTTCCCAGTAACTTGTGTGAGAGGCACGGCTTCAATCCACTTTGTGAAATACTCTGTGGCTGTGATAATGAATTTATGTCCATTGGAAGAAGGAGGGTGAATCTTGCCTATGAGATCGAGTCCCCACTGACAAAAGGGCCAAGGAGATGCAAGTGGCTGTAGTTCTTGTGCTGGTGCATGTATAAGGTCTCCATGAATTTGACATTTCTTACACTTCTTGACAAACTGATATGCATCTTTTTCCATAGTAGGCCAGTAGTATCCAGTCCTGATGAGTTTCTTGGCCAAGGTAGGACCACTAGTATGCGGACCACATATCCCTTCGTGCACTTCTCGTAACGCAATCTGAGCTTCGTCACTCTCTAAACATCTAAGAAGGGTGCCATCTAGACCTCGTCGGTATACGATATCAGCTAGGATAACGTATCGGGAGGATTGGCGAATGAAAGTGCGGCGTTGGTTGTTCGATAGATCGGGAGGTAAGATATTATCGCGAAGGTATGTGAATATGGAACCATATAACTGGGATTCAGGACCAACAACACATATCATTTCCGTAGGAGTGATCTCATATGACGGAATCAGCAGGTTGTCAACCAGGAACTCATAGCAGGTCTCATTTTGCGGTAGATCAATGAGCGAAGCAATTGTAGCCATGGCATCAGCAGCACGATTCTGTTCTCTTGGTATCTGCTCAAACTCTATCTTTGCAAAGTACTGTTTCAGATCATCTACCAGTTGTTTGTAAGGCATTAGCTTTTCATATTTTGTTTGATAATCATCAGTTACTTGACGGATGACAAGTTGAGAATCCCCAAAAACACGAAGTTCTTGGATCTTCCACTGAACTGCAATTCTTAACCCAGTTGTTAATGCCTCGTATTCTGCTATATTGTTGGTACAAGGAAATGATAAGCGGTATGACTTTGGTATAGAATCGCCTTGGGGAGTTATAAAGAGTACACCCGCTCCTGCCCCATGCTGTGTGTATGAGCCATCAAAGTATAGTTGCCATGGTTTTGCAGGTGATATTGTTAGAATGGACTCATCTGGAAATTCTGACTGTAGAGGAACATCATCTATCATGGGAGCATCTGCCAGTTGATCTACGATGGCTTGTCCTTTTATGGCTTTTCTGTCCACGTATTCAATGTCGAATTCACTCAAAATCATTACCCACTTGGCCAGCCGCCCAGTAAGTGTAGCTTTGTTGAGAAGATATTTTAGTGAAGCAATCAACTTGGTCTTGTGAGTGAGCATATAATGTCATAATTTTTGTGAAGCAAAGACCACAGTGAGACATGCACGCTCAATTGGAGTGTAGTTAAGCTCATATCCCACCAATGTGCGACTGATATAGTAGACCGCTTTTTCCTTGCCGTTAGGTATTTGTTGTGCTAGGAGTGCCCCCAGTGCTGTTGGAGTAGCTGATATGTAAAGTAGCAATGGTTGATCCGGAATTGGTGGCATCAAAACTGGCGGGTTCAAAAGATAGTCTTTGAGTGCCTGAAAAGCCTGTTGACAGTTCTCATCCCATTTAAATTTGATGTTTTTGTGTAGCAGGTGCTGGAAAGGATTGCACTTATCTGCAAGTTGTGCCATGAATCTTCGTATGGACTGGAGTCTCCCTTGTAAAGACCAAAGTTGACTGATATTCTTGGGTGGCGGCATGTCCAAGATAGCCTTGACTTTTGCTGGATCAACTTCTATTCCTCTTTTAGACACAATGAATCCTAGGAGCTTCCCGGAGGTTACTCCAAAGACACATTTCTTTGGGTTTAATCTTACCTTGTATTTTTCCAGCCTATCAAAAGCAACTGAAAGTATGTCCAAGTGTGTATTTCTATCTATTGATTTAACCAAAAGGTCGTCAACATAATCTTCCACCGTTACATGCATGAGATCATGGAAGATAGTAGTCATAGCTCGTTGATACGTGGCACCTGCATTTTTCAGCCCAAAGGGCATGACATTCCAGCAGAAGGTTCCCCATGGACAAGTAAATGATGTTTTATGTTGATCTTCAGGTGCAATCCTGATCTGATTATATCCCGAGAATCCGTCCATTAAAGATAACATCTCATGGCCTGCTGTGAGATCAACAATTAAATCAATGTTTGGTAATGGGAAATCGTCCTTTGGACAAGCCTTGTTGATATCCCTGAAGTCTGTACATATTCGGATGCTGCGATCTGGTTTGCTAACAGGTACTAAGTTGGAAATCCATTCAGGATAATCAATTGGGCATATGAATCCGACATCTAGTAATTTCTCCAGCTCTGCCTTGACTAATAATGCCACTTGTGGATGCATTTTCCTCAATTTCTGTTTTACTGGTTTTGCCCCCGGTTTGACTGTTAAATGATGCATTACTAAATCGGGGTCTAGTCCAGGCATATCAGCATAAGACCATGTGAAGTTGACTTGTCGTTCCTTAAAGAAGCTTATGAACCTTGCTTTCTCGGCCTCTGTCAATGATTGAGCCAAAAATATGTTATGTGGAACCTCTGTTGTACCAATGTTTGTCTTTATAGTCTCCTCTACCAACATGGATGATTTTTCCTCGTATGATGCTGGGAGAATGTCAAGCCTTCCATCTTCGGGCGCCTCAGAGAGGTTTTCACCCTCAGATACGTCCTTTCTTTTTAACTTTTTAGAGTCAGATAGCGCCACAGTGTGGTTTTCACCATAAGACCCTTGTTTTGTTTTTACTTTCACATTTTTGCGACTAGAAGGCCCGACACCCTCACCAAAGTATGCCATGTTATTAAGCTCTATGGCGTATCCTGCTTTATGGTCTCCAAGAGGAAAATCATCGCGAATGCCAAGATAATCGACAATAGCTTCGTCATTTTGAAATGTATCAAGCTGTGCTGGTCCATCCTGATCCCAGTCAATGAGTTGGGGGTGAACGAGGGGAAGGTCTTTAGTGTGTTCAGAGTTCGCAAGGCTAATAGTGAAGATGTGGTTATATTCAGGTATGTCAAGATAGTTATCGAGGTTGTCAATGGCACTCTCCTCATCAGTTTCGATCGTGAGTGAGTCCAAATTATCATCACTAGTAGCACCCTCAGGGACAGGTGTCCTCATCCTATGTGATCTTGACCTAGGGCCTTGAAACGAAGCTTGTGCGGGATCCTTATGGGTTGGTGTTTGACCAACTCTGAATTTTTTGTAAAAGTCCTCCTCCTCTGTAGGTTCCTCTGGCTCTTTAAATGTCTCGTTGAGCTCATAGTCGCTGGAGGATTTGTCTGAACCCCATTCCCATTCGTTGGAATCTGTAGAATAGTCATCTTCTTGTTGAACTTTAGCCACTTTGCCTCGCCATATCTGTTTTGTTCTTTTATTGTGAATCTTGGGATTTAGAAAACCCAACCCCTTGGAGCGTTCCCTTCTTGTAGTTAGCTCAGGTTGTAAAGGCTCCATGACACCTTCTTTGCGTAGTCCCAGAGGACTCTTTCCATCATACCCAAATCTTTGTAGAATTTTGAAACCTTTGCCATAGTTCTCACAGGGTATTATAATTTGATCATGTATATCCTCTTCAGCGTCCTTATATAGCATTTTATATAAATTTTCTTCCTCTAGTTCGCCCCATTTTTGAAAGACGATAGGATCCCATTTGAGTAGCATGATGGAGATTTTCTTATTAGGCTGTGGCCTCCCATATTCCTTGGGAGAGGTCATGACTTGTCGTAAGAACATTGTTTGATTCAGAGTGTATTCTCCCATGCCTTTGTCTTGAAACTTGGCTCTAAGTTCACCTTGTTTGGATGTCGAGGGCTTTAATGACTCAGGATCAATATATGCTGAAGAAGGAGTAGCCTCACGATTGCTAGGAATGATAGTCTCAGTATGTGATCTCAAGTTATTGCAATATATGAATGGATTTGGATCACCATTGACCGTTACCTCGACTCCATTATGAGGAAACTTAATGCATTGGTGGTATGTTGATGGAACTGCCCTCATTTCATGAATCCACGGATGTCCTAGCAATATGTTGTACGTGAGGTCTAGATCCAGGACTTGACAAACCACATCCTTTGTGACTGGCCCTATTCTTAGTGGTAAGATGACTGTGCCCTTGGACGAATGCTCTTCATCATCATAAGCCTTAATAGTGATTTGGTTTGTAGAATTTACAGCTTTATCAGAATATCCCAATTGTCTGATGGTGCTCAATGTACAAATATTAAGACCTGCTCCTCCATCTATCAGGACTCGCTTTATTCGGTGTTTATGTATGAAGGCTTCAATATGTAGAGGTGCATTATGAGGCTGACTTATGGAGGCGTCATCGGCTTCTGTGAATGTGAGGGAGTGTGGAACGGATAGGTATCCCACCATGGCTTGAAACTGGTCCACGTTTAGATCAGTAGGGACAGCAGTATCTCTCAAGGTTTTGTCAAGGACAGCTTTATGTGCAGGAGATATACGTAAGAGCTCAAGAATAGAGATGAGTGCGGGTGTTTTCCCTAATTGCTCTACAAGGTCGTACTCAGGCTTAGTTGATGAAAGATTGGTATTCTTAGTAGAGGTACCTGGCAATGTGATCTTACCTCGATGGGTTGTAACATGACATTCAGAGGTAGATGTGGACGAAGATCCCACACCTTTTAGGACAATTTTGGGTCTTTGAGAAAGATTCTCAGGATTTTTGTTTTTGATAGTAATGGTAGAAATATAATTGTCCATTGAGATGTGATTGATAGTAGAATCATAATTGTAAGGTGCTCTGGTGTAATTGGCTTGATCATCTGTGACTTTGCCTTTTCCTTTGTCATGTTTTGGGAATGGTTCCTTAAACACCTCATGCTCTTGGTTAGATGAATGTCCCTCAATCTCAATATCTCCTCTGTCAATGAGATCTTGTACAATGTTTTTCAATCTTGTCTTATGACCCTTGCTCTTATGAAACTCACAAAATTCATCATCATTCCACCAATTCGGTTTTACCTTTGGTTCATATGGAGGAAAATCTGGGACTGTGATCACTTTGTTTGCTACAAGCTTTTTGAATACTGATTCAAGTGGTTCTCCCAATGGAGTGTACTTCCTTCGTGGTTTAGCAGTCGTTTGATTGTTCACCTGATTGTCGGTAGAACTTGATCCAGAAAAGATGAACTTTGGTCTCACTGTGTTGGCATCAACAACACCATCATTAACCGTGTTCTTGTTCTTGTTCCAAAATTTTGGTTTGTCCTTTCCTTTGAAGTCCTCTTTGTTTTCTTTGAATAGCTTGATAACTCCTTGTTCAATTAAGACCTTTTCTGTTGCTAGGCCCTTTTCAATGACATCCTTAAATGTAGACAAACAAGCTTTTTTGAGATCATAGCCAATAGCTTTATTAACGTTTTGTGTGAACATCTCCACCATTTGTTTTTGCGGGATCTCACAAGAGCATCTGCTAGCTAGGTTTCTCCATCTTTGAAAAAATGACGCAAAAGATTCTCCTTCCTTTTGTTTCGTATTGCACAAGGTTGTAACTGAAATATCTGTTTCAATGTTGTAAGAAAAATGTTGAATGAATGCTTCTACCAAGTCGCCCCATGACTTAATACCGTGAGGTAATTGAGAAAACCATTCCATAGCTTGATCTCCTAAGCTCTGTGGGAACAACCTCATCAAGTATGTTTCTTCTGCCGCTACCTCAATGCAAGCTGTGAAGAATTGTCTTATGTGTGCCTTGGGGTCTCCTCTCCCTCTATATTTGTCGAATTTTGGTGTTACAAAGTGTGGAGGAAATGGAGGCATTGGAATGCTCTTATCGAAGGGATAGGGGCATATATCTCTCATAGTATATGTGGGTTTTGATGTGCCCATGTCTTCCACTTTCTTTTGTAGATCTCTAATTTGTTGCTCCAAATTATTTTTGGGAGGAGATGGATTTCTTGTAGCATATCCCATGTTTGAAATACCCATTTGAGGAGGAGCTTGTTGCATGTATGGATGATACTGATCGTAAACATGTCCATATGGAGGTCTATATTGTTGCGACATGTATGGAGCACTTGGCATAATTTCTTGCTGAGGGACCCCATATCTGTTTTGTGTATATAAACCATATTCAATAGGCCTTTCATTTTCCATTGTGTTGCCCCCAATTTTGGCATGAGGTCTCCTTGTGTCAAAATTTTGAGGAAGTCCTTGAGTATCCATTTGTCTTGGTTGACCCATATCTTGAGTATGTGTTTGAGCATAGGGCCTCCATGATGGTCTTTGAGTGTAAGTATCATATATTTGAGCTTGTGTATGTGGGATTGCTGGTTTCTGAAGCAAAACTGATGGTGACTTCGGCATCATATTATTTGGTCCTCCACTATTAGGTTGAGTTTGTTGTGAAGGTCTACTTTCCATAAGTTGAGATAAGTCAAAATCATGTGGTATTTTAGCTCCACTTTGTGCCATCATGTTTAGGAAATATTGACGATCTCTCCTCATTATCTCTTCAACCAATCTATTGAATTGAGGATCCATTATAGATTCTTGTATGTCTGCTGATAGTATTGAAGAATTGTCAACATTGTCATTGTGTGTAGCATTGTTGTTTATAGCGTTTGCGCTTTCCACATTTGGATTGTGTCTATAAACATTCATGTCTGGTAATGTAGTGTGCTCAGGATTGTAGAAGACATCATTTTCATACTCATAAGAACTCATGTTTACGGATTCTTGAGCTTCTTTGACTATTCTCCTAGATTTTTGAAGACGGGTTTCAACCATGAACTAGGTGTTTGGCAATATGTGAGAGGCTAGACGGAAAATGACAAGAGTATGGAAGACCAAGAGTTGTATGGAGTGTAAATGAATCTTGAGGTGTACTTGCAATGTCCAAAGTATAAGACCAAGTATGTAAGTAGTAGAGTAGGTGTGACTTCCAAAGAGAGGATAGTTTCTCTTGATGAGGTAAGCTGACCTTGACTCTAAGTAAGACCAAATGAGACCCAAAGGTAAGAAACCTTGATGAGGGACCAATTAGCAAAGTGTTGTTGTATGTAGACAAAGTATGATGAGGACAAGCAAGTGACCTTTTGACTCAAGTTTAGACAAGTATGAATGTAAAATGAGATGTGAAGCAATGATGGACTATGTGAGACCTTAGAACAGGCTGAATGCTAGATGAAATCTGAAGAGACAACCTAGGAAGCTCAAGTATGCCGAAACTGATTTCTTCTGTTCGTTTGACTGTTAAAATTTTCAAATCCTGACACAGACGCCTCTGTATACTTCACAGACGCGGTTTTAAGACACAGACGCTACTCTATTTAACGCAGACGTGATTCTGAGATTTTCCTGTTGATGTTTGCCGGGACTGTAACGGTTTTTTGCAATTGTGGACACAGACACGCCTGTATACTTCACAGACGCGATTCCCAAACACAGACGTGTCTCTGTTCGACACAGACGTCGATAAAAACACAGACGCTATTCTGTACTTCACAGACGCGTTTATCTGACACAGACGCGGTTTTAATAGACATAGATGCGTTTCTGTAACCTTCGTGCAATCTTTCCTATCTGTGAAGTTGTTTTGTTGTGACCAAATCTGATTGTTCGACTGTTTTTCGTGACAAGAGGACACAGTGTTGATGACTCAATGTTTGCTAGTGTTTAGACTCCAAAATGACTCCAAGAAAGTGTGTTGTTTGATGTAAAAAGTTTTTTGCATACACTTGAAGACACAAAAGACACAATGTTTTGCTATTTTGTCTTGATTGTTTGAATGTTTATCATAAGTCAAGCACAATTCTTATGGCTGGCCAAGACAATAGTTGTTGATCCCACATGGGGTTTTACCCCCGAGGCTACGCTATTCAGAGCAGATACTTAGATGCTTGACCTCACTGGCTCCACCCTCGACACTCACTTCTCGGGTCAGCCAAGCATCAATCCCCATGAAAACTCCCCATGGCGAACTTTGTATCTCTACTAAGAACCGTATGTGTGTGGGCCGCTACCAGAGGTCCGACCTCCTGCCCCAACAACTAGAAGGATTTGGGCCTCTAAAACAAAATGGTGCTAGTAAGGGCATCCGCTCGTGTGGCCATACATGCGGCACTTTCAGCTCTGTAAATACAGAAGGCTCCCAGCCGGTAGGGGTTACGCCCTACAAATGATCAAATAAATTTGATCAAACGGGTTTATGGGGAGACATAGTGTCGGTATGAACTAATCAGCACACGTTATTCATAGTTTTCACCATGAATACATTTGATTATAGTGGTTTGGATGAGGTGGGTTTTCCTCGCTACCACTTGGGTCGTTCTCTTCTCACTAGTAGTCCTAATGACCACACGGGAAGACAGGCCCTCTAAAGAGTAAACAAAAAGAGCCTATTGCTCAAGACACAAAAGACAATGATTCAATTTTAGTGCACCAATTGAAGTGTTTGCTAAGCTATGAAACAAGGCACACAATAAAAATTACAAAACCCTAGCTAAGGCCCTGCAACAAAATTGTTAGTAGTTTGGGTTGTTTCAAATGATAACCCCTTCCTGCAAGCACACAAGTTAGGTAAATTTTTAGAAAACCCAAAAAGACTTTGTGAAAAGGGGCCTTCAACAAAAACGTATTTGCCTCCAAAGCAAGCTGCACAAACCAGGTTAGCTAGATCTGCAAAGGTTAGCCGAAAATAAACCAGATCTGAAACCCTAAGTACAAAATCCGAAAACCCGAATCAAAAAACTTGAAAAATTTGCAAAACAAAATGCACAGACGCTGTTATACCAGACACAGACGCGTCTGTCCGACACAGACGCAGTTCTGTGATTCACAGACGCGGTCACAGAACATAGACGCTTCTTTCGGATACAGACGCGATAAGATTATGCACAAACGCGATTCGGAATCACAGACGCGACTTTCGGAAACCTGCAAAAATAAAAAAATGATAGAAACACAGACGCGATCCAAGATATCGCAGACGCCTCTGAAATACAAAAACGCGATCCGAACACTCACAGACGCCGAAAAAACCTAAAATGTCATCGAAATCGTCCGATCTGCAACTTCAAAAATGCAAAATCTGCAACAAAAATGTTAAATGCAAAGGGACAAGAGTCCCACCGGGCGTGCCAAAATGTTTATGGTGAAAATGGATAGCAATAAACAACAATATTGAAAGACTAAAATGGATTCAACCACCAAACCCTAGCCTAACAATGAACAAAGATCCACCATAACATATGAAGATTACCTAAGACAATGTAAATAACTCAAAATCACAAAGATTATACCATCACATGTCCAATAGGGTTTTGATCTCCATTCTTCCTATCTCCATTGATCTTGCTTGATATACTTGCTCTCAGATTTTTGTATGCACAAGAGCTCAACAAAGAACGGAATGTGGTTGCAAGTGGAATTGTAGTGTAGTCAATTGATCAAGTAGTTAGGGTTTGACAATGAAGGAAGCATCTCCTTAAATAGAAGACACAATGAGAAATGGAGGGTTAAGATTGAGAGGTGTAAAAAGAGAGGTCGGCTAGGATTAGAGGGTAGGTATAAGAAATACCAAAATAATGAAAGAGGTAGGTAGTGTAGGAAATAAGAGATGAATGACATGTGTCATGTGTAGAAAAAGATAATGAATTAATTAAATAAATAAAGATTTATTTAATTAATAGAAGAAGTAGGACAATTAAATAAATAAAATATTTATTTAATTTAGGAAAGGGATAATTTAAATAAATAAATGTATTTATTTAAATGAGAAATAAGGCTAGAAGAGGATAAATGAATTAATTAAATAAATAAAGATTTGTTTAATTAATAGAAGAATTAGGCTTAGATAATTAAATAAATAAAATATTTATTTAATTAGACATGACAATTTTAGGTGTCTACACTATCAGATGCTTTGTTCTTAGCTTGCCAGACTTGAACAAGTCTTCAATTTGACTTTCGGTATGATCAAATCATGCAATGCGGATGGGTACACTAACTTGGGTTGCCATCAATGAAAATACCTAATAACTTGTGTAATGTCTCTTGCCAACAAATTGCACAAAGATGGGGGAACCAAAAAGATGCCAAAAAATTTTTTGGCCCCCATCAAGTCGTTGGGTACATGCCAAATAAGGAATGTGCCCTATTTGGTGTGTGCCAAATAGGTTTGGCATGCACTAAATGACATTGCATTTGGAGAATTGCATCTTCATTTTGAAAAGTACAAGTGTTATTTCATTTTCACTTTTTCTTTTAGAAAGTATACATAAAATATAACATTTAAGTATAAGTGACATTTGTATTTGTCTATTTCATTTCTTATACTTTAAGTTATATTTTATGTATAAATTGGTAGGATGTTTGAGAGTGGTTTCAGATCTCTAAGAGTTATGATATAGATTCTAGTTTTTAAAGTATTCATATAAATTTCAGACAATCAAATTTTAGTAATCACCATGCTCATATCTACATTCTCTCTCTTGTCTCTCCCTCTTCTTCATTGCATTCCCCTTCTCTCTCAAGTTTCTCCATCTCTCTCCCTCCCTTCATCTCTTGCACTTAGGCTTTCTCTCCCTCTAGTCTCTCCCTCAACCCCCACCTTCAACCCTCTCTCTCTTTCTCCCCCTCTCTCTCTCTCCCTCTCTCCCTCTTTTCACCTCTCTCTCTCACTCTTACTAGTTGATGGAAAGAAAATCAAATACTAGGGAGAGATAGAGACAAGAGAGAAAGAAAGAGAGAGATGGAGGGAGGAAGGGAGTGGTTGATGGAAAGAAAGGAAAATACCAATGATAGATAAATCTTAAGAGAGAAACAAAGAGAGAGATAGGTTGATAGAGACAGAGACAGTGATAGAGAGAGAGAGAGAGAGATCGGGGAGAGAGGGAGGAAGGGATAGAAAGAGAGGGAGAGATTAGAGTGAGAGAGATTAAATGGGAGAGGGAGAGAAGGGTTGAGGAAAAGAGAGAGCCCAAGTGAGAGAGATTGAGGGAGGGAGGTAGGGCTCAATGAAAAGAGAGGGAGATAGCTAAGAGAGAGAGAAAGTGAGAAAAATAAAGGAAGGACGATCGATGCAAAGAGAGGGAGATACCAAAGAGAGCCTAAGTAAGAGATAGTGAGGGAGGAAGAAAGGGTTTGAGAGAGAGAGAGAGAGTCAAAGTGAAAGAGAGAGGGAGAGAGGAAGGAATGGGTTGAGGGAGAGACCTAAGAGAGAGAGAGAGAGAGAGAGAGAGAGAGAGAAGGAGGAAGGAAGGGGTTGATGGAAAGAGAGGGTAGATCATAGGGACAAAGAGATTAAGTGATAGAGGGGGGGAGAGGTTGAGGCAAAGAGAGAGACCAAGTTAGAAAGATGGATGGAGGTGTTACTACTTATCAAATTGCCATTAGTTTTTATATTCAAAGTCATACTATATACTCTAGTCAGTTAACACTACCGAATCATGCAGTCGGTATACACAGAGAAGTCGGTATGCACAGTCTAGTCGGTTATAGAGGAAAGCAGTCACAAAATGCAGTATACATCGAGCTGTCTACCGAGTATCTTTTCATGTCTACCAAGCACCAAAGATGACACACCAAGTTGATATATACTGAGTGAAATTTGTTACCAGATACATTGAACCTGGACATGCATACGAAAACGTGTTACAAGATCGAGGCACATCTAACCATTATCACATTGGAAATTGCATCAAAAGATTGTGTATGATTTTGAGATCAATCTAACCAATGAAATATTTTTTATAGTTATTCATTCGAGGAAGCATGTTTGTAAGATCGAAGCAATTAATTGGATCACCATCTTAAGAGATCTATTTATACAGCATGAGTTAAGGGTGTATGTGTGTGTGTAAGAAGACTGTTATAGAGACACAGAGGTCACCAAGAAGGTTTTCAAAGAACAGTCGAAGAACAGAGTAAACAAAAGGGTTTACCGAGTTACTATATGGGTTACTGCGGTATGTTATAAGCAAGGTAATCTATTCTGAGCATATAGAATCTGCTATAACATTTCAGATGTAAAGTTGCAGATATTTGTAATGATTTTATTGTAATATTGTGAAGTTGAAAGAGAAACCTTTGACAGGGTAAAAGACTCTAATCAAGTCTATAAATTGTAAAGCCTCTAACCAAGTGCAACATTCAGATTAAATGTTGTAAAATCCTTTAGCAAGGTAGATCTAATAGATCTGGTTACTCCTAACAGGGTAAGCTATCAGAAATAGCTAATATGTAGCTCTAACCAAGCACTCTTTATTATTGTAGTAGTGAAGTTGTGGGTGCTATCCCCACCGCAGTTTTTCTCTCTAACCAATAGTTTCTGCGTAACCAAAATATATGTGTTATGGAGTGAATCATGTATGATTGTTATCTATTTGTTTTATCTTTATTTTATGTTATTGCACTATTCTGTTTATGCATAACAGTAAAGTTATTATTCAAGAAAATTTTTGGAGTACTGATTCACCCCTCCCCTCTTAGTACATTAGCTTTCCATATTGGGCCTAAAAATTGGTATTAGAGCTTGAATCTTGGAAAAGGGTTTAACTACCTAAAGAGAAAGATCTTATCAATGGAAGGCTACAAACAATCTTGGAGGATTGTGTATCTGCATGAAGAGCTGGATCATGCTAATCAAGTGATTGCAGACATGCAAAGGCAAATGCAAAAATCTTTGAAAGTAAGAAGAAGATTATCTGATGATTTGTAGGATTCTCAAGAGTTAGTGGAACAAATTGAGACATCATCTGAGAACAGTATATCTGAAGAGACTAATGAAATGATTGGAGTATTGAAATAAAAGAACAAAGCATTGGTTGATCAACTAAAAGCAATGAAAAGAGAACATGAACATTTCAGCACACAAATGACTGAAAAACTAGATGCACTAAGGACAACTAAGGATAAAGCAAGAGATCTAGAAAGAGAGAAACAACAACTTGAAGTCTTAGTATTTGATAAAAATGATGAAATCATAAGGTTAACTGGGATTTAACAAAATATGAAAAATCAACTAGGTAGGGAGGTAGGGGATGAGAGAGAGAGAGAGAGAGAGAGAGAGAGAGAGGAGAGAAAGGAGGCTTAAGAGAGAGAGGAGAAAAAGGAAGGGGGGTTGAGAGACAGAGAGAGAGAGAGAGAGAGAATGGAGATAATGGGAGAGAGAGAGAGAGAGAGGGTGAGAGGGAGAAGGGGACTAGGAGGGAGGGAGATAAAAATAGTTAGAGGGAGAGAGAGAGAGAGAGAGAGAGAGAGAGAGAGAGAGAGAGAGAGAGAGAAGGAGTTAGAGGGAAAGAGAGAGACTTGAGAAAGTAAGAGATTTAGAGGGAAAGAGAGACAAAGTTGAGAGAGAAAGAGAAAGGGAGGGGGAGGAAGATGTTGGTATTATGGATGGGTTGCATTGGTTTTGTCATTGATGTCAACACTTGTCAACACTTATCAACACTTATCTTTCTGGAGATCTTTGGTTATGTTCATTGACATGTTACGTGACTTATGCACAGTCACTAGTATCTGGTTCATCAGTAGGTTATATTGTTCACTGGCACTAAGGATGACTTGTTATCATCTGGAGATTACTTGGTTATGTCAAAGATATAGTTTGTACACTTGGTTTTAGTGATTTGTTTATTGGTCTAATCGAGTTTGCATATTTGTTGTTACCAAAAAATTGGTCTAAGTTATGGATGGGAAAGCGTTATCTATTCCAGATCAACACGACACATTATAGAGATGATTTATTGATTGACTATTATTGTAAATGCATTGAGCCGACATGCATCTCATATTAATTCATTTGTAATTGATTTAATTGTAATATCCTTTGTAAGTCGACCTACACATTTGGTCTTAGGTTTTGATATATATGTAAGATCTCATTTGTGAGATTATGTGGAAGTGGAAGAGGAATATAATAAGGTATATGTGAATATAAGTAGAGCTACTCATGAATACATCATTTGAAGATTCAAGGAAGGTATGAAGAAGACAATCAGAGTTTAATCGATACTAAATCTAGCATATGAAGATGTTATTTTGAGTAGTACATTATCATTGGATTTAACCATCCAATTATAGTTAATGTGACTCTCATTGTGCGATTGAGCAGTGAGTTTTAGGCAATTGGCCTATCTGCATGTACAGACCCCATTTGTACACACACACTATCTACAATAGTATCATCTGATTGTGGGTAAGGTTTCCCACCATGTTTTTTCCCCTTACAGGGTTTTCACATACAAATATTTGTGTTATGTGTTGTGGATTTTATTTGTCTTTATGTTTCATGCATTAAGTTTCATTGGTACTGTTATTAACTGTTAAACTGCCAACCGACATTAAGTTTGGTTTACTAGTATTATGCATCAAGTTTGATTAAGTTATACTTGGGTTGAAATTAATAGATAACTGATTCACACCCCGCCCCCTCTCATTTGCCTCCAGGCCCTAACAATTGGTATCAAAGCTAAGTCCTCTTTTTGTAGAAGTTTAACAACTTGAGGAGATTCTATGGCAACTAACTATTTTAGGAAGGATAGTCTGAAGCTTGATGGAACTAACTATGGTAGATGGAAGATCACAATGGAGACACATCTAAATTGCATAGGAAGAGACATATGGGATGTTACAAAGAATGGCTATGTTGGTCCTACACAGAGTCAACCTAATCCACCAAACTTGGCTAAAGATCAGGAGAATGATTGCAAAGCAAGAGAAGCACTTTTGAGCACATTGTCAGATCAACAAATCATGGGTTTATCAGACCGATTTATTGCTAAAGCTATTTGGGACAAATTGGAGACATTGAATGAAGGTGATACCAGTATCAAAATTGCAAAACTGGAATGCTTCCAGTTCAGGTATGAAAATCTGAAAAATGGAAGAAGATGAAAGATTTTCTGCTTTTATGGAAAGAGTTAATGAAATTGTTTTGGGTATACAATGTTGTGGAGGATCCTTAAGTGAAGATGAAATTATTTCTAGATTTTTAAGAGCATTACCACCAACATTCAAAATGAAAGTAACTACTATTAATGAATTGAGAACAATGCTTAATACATCCATATCTAGAGATACTTTGGCTGGAAAACTTTCAGCTTTTGAACTTGAGGAATTTGGTCTTGTTGCTACAATTAAGATAGATTTAGCTTTCAAAGCATCATCATCATATGCATCATCTTCATCATCTAAGAAATCTGATTGGAAAACACTTTCTGCAAGAGAACTTGAAGACATCAAAAGGGAAAATGGAGAACTTGAGGAGCCTGAAGCACTATTTGCAAGGAAAATGCCTAAAGGTCTAGTTGAAAGTAAGTATGAAGGTGAAGCACCATTTAAATGTTTTAACTACAATAAAATTGGTCACATGGCATCTAGGTGTCCTGATAGACATACAATATTGAGAGAAGAAGCTAAAAAAACATATAAGCCTAAACCTGAATATCAGAGATACAAATTTAAGAAGAATAGAGACATATCATGTTACTATGTTGATGAAGGAGTTACTAATGATTCTGATGAGGAACCGACAGACAATGGATGGGCTTTTGTTGCAATAACAGAAGATCAACCAACACCTACTATACAACCGGTAGAGCGGGCCTTGGTAGCTAAACTGGAGAAGAGGATGAATGGATCATTGATTCTGAATGTTCACATCATATGACTGGTGATAAAAGTAAATTCTTAACTTTTCAGGAATACAATGGAGGTCTAGTAAGATTTGGGGATGACAAAGCTTGTTTGATCAGAGGAAAAGGCACTATATCTTTTGATGGTTAGCACAATACTGATAACATTTATTATGTTGAAGGTTTGAAGCATAATATTTTGAGTGTTGGTTAATTAGTTGAAAAGGAATTTCAGTTACAATTCAAGAATGGTAAATGTAAAATCATGAATAGAACTGGTTTGGAAATTGCAACCGGTAATCAGACTAGAGGTAATATCTTTTATTTGAATAACAATGAGAAGACATGCTTGATTGCACATATTGATGAAAGTTGGTTATGGCATAAAAGACTTTGTCATGTAAATTTTGATTACATTGTGAAGATCAGTACAACTAAGGCAATAAGGGATTTACCTAAGATTGTAAAACCTCACAATCTCATATGTAAGGAATGTCAATTTGGAAAGCAAGTTAGAACAACTCTTAAGAGTATTCTGGAAAAATCCAATAATGTTCTTGATTTGATTCATACTGATTTATGTGGTCTGGCAAGAACTAGAAGTTTACAAGGAGATAGATATTTTATGCTAATTATTGGTTATTATTCTAGAATGTGTTGGGTTACTTTTCTTAGGGAGAAATCAGAAGCTTTTGGGAAATTCAAACTATTCAAGTTAATGGTAGAAAATGAAACCAGTAAGAAAATAAAATGTTTAAGATCAAATCAAGGAGGTGAATTCACATATAAGGAATTTAATACATTCTATGAAGTGAATGGAATCAGAAGACAACTATCACCACCTCGGACACTCCAACAGAATGGAGTTGTGGAAAGGAAGAATAGAACTATGATGGATGCAGCTAGAAGCATGATATCATAAGCAAACCTACCTCATGTGTATTGGAGAGAAGTAGTGAATACAACAGTTTACACATTCAACAGAGTTCACATCAAAGGTGAAATCGGTAATACCCCTCGTGAACTATGGTTTGGTAATACTCATACTCTTAAATATTTTAGAATATTTGGAAGTAAATGTTACATTAGAAGAGATGAGTACATTGGTAAATTTGATCCTAGAAGTGATGAACGAATATTTCTTGGTTATTCATCTAAGAGCAAGGCATATAGATGTTTTAATAAAAGATTGCAGAAAATCATTGAGAGTGCAAATGTGAAGATTGATGAATAGTTTAGAGGTAATTGAAGGTCTATGGACTCTGAACCAGTGGTTGAGATAATCACAAATGAACCTATACAAAATGCACCGGTACAGAATGTTGATCCAGTCACACCGACATCATCAGAGAATTTCCTAGTGACTGAATAATAGCAGCAAGTGAATACACCTAGGTATGTAAGATTGAATCACTCTAAAAGTCAGATAATTGGAAATAAGTATCAAGGAGTTATGACAAGAGGAAGATTGGCAAATGAAGAGGTATGTTTAATCTCTCAAATTGAACCAGCATCAGTTATTGAGGCATGTGAAGATAAACATTGGATTAAAGCTATGGAAGATGAATTGGAACAAATTGAAAATAATAACACATGGACATTGGTTCCCTGGCCTAAAAACAAAAATGTAATTGGAACTAAATGGGTATTCAGAAATAAACTTAATGAAGATGGTAAGGTAATCAGAAACAAAGCAACATTGGTGTGTAAGGGATATTCACAGAAAGAGGGAATTGATTACAATGAAACCTTTACACTAGTAGCTAGAATTGAGGCAATTAGACTATTTCTAGCATTTGTAGCACACAAGAACTATTATATCAAATGGATGTTAAATGTGCATTTCTGAATGGTGATCATGAAGAGGAAGTTTACATTGAACAACCTGATGGATTTTCTTTGACAAGTGACAAAGATATGGTTTGCAGGTTAAGGAAAGATTTATATTGATTGAAGCAAGCTCCAAGAGCTTGGTATGCTAGATTGGACAAATATCTTTTGAAGCTTGGTTACACTAAAGGTAATACCGACAACAACTTATATTTCAAAGTGACTAATGATGACATCTTGGTTATTGAAGTTTTGTTGATGATATCATTTTTGGAGGAGAAGATGGATTGTGTAAAGACTTTGCTAATAAGATGTAGGAAGAATTTGAAATGTCTATGATTGGGGAGATAAAATTCTTTTTAGGATTGTAGATTTCACAGACTGATAAAGGTATATTCATATGTCAATCAAAGTACTTGAAGGAACTACTAAAGAAATTTGGAATGGAAAACTCTAAACCGGTAAGTACTCCTATGACTACAACTGATAAACTATCATTGAAGGATGATTCAACCCCTGTTGATCCATCAATATATAAATCTATAATTGGAGGTTTACTGTATTTGACACAAACAAGACTTGATATTATGAATGCAATATGTATTGTTACAATATTTCAAAGTAATCCTAAGGAAAATCATGAATTAACAGTGAAAAGGATTTTTGGTATCTACAAGGCACAACAAATCTTGGTTTATGCTATCCTAAAGATAAAAATTTTGATTTATGTGCATACACAGATACAAATTGGGTAGGAGATGTAGATGATGGAAAGAGCACCACCAGTGGAGCATTCTTCCTTTGTAACAGATTCATTTCATGGTTGAGCAAGAAAGAGAGTTGTACATCATTATCAATAGTAGAATTGAAATATGTTGCAGCAGCAACTAAATTGTACTCAGGTATCATGGATTAAGCAAATGTTGAAGGACATAAAGGTAAAATGCAAAGAACCTATAATCTTTTACTATGATAATATGGCAGCAATTGATATATCCAAGAATCCGGTATTTCACTCTAAAACTAAAAATGTTTCTATCAAATTCAATTTTTTGAAAGAGAATGTTGAAGCAAAAGAAGTGAAATTGGTTAATGTGAATACTAAAGAGCAGATTGCAGATATCTTTACTAAAGCTTTGCCTAAGGAAACTTTTGAATATCTCAGAGAGCAGCTTGGGGTTATACCCTCACCAGTAGAAACTTAGACAGTTGGAGATTGGCATCAAACCGATAGGAATTAACAAAGAAACCTTTTTCTGGCTTTGATGGAGGAGAGCTACTTCTCAGGGGGAGTAGATGGTTATAACAATTAGTATTTGTAATTAGTTCCATGAACTAGTTATATCTGGTTTTTGTATTGCTTTGGAATTTGATGTTAAAGGGGGAGAGATATCTATGGAAAAAGACATTATCCTTTGGGGAGAGATTACTCTTTATGGGAGAGATATTATGTATTTTGATTTCTGGTAATTGATCTATTCTGGAGATTAATTGGTTTTTGGTTTTTGGCATTTCTGCTTTGGCACTTAGATAGTTTTTCCATCTTGTGTTGCCATTAATGCCAAAGGGGGAGATGGTTGGTATTATGGATGTGTTTCATTGGTTTTGTCATTGATGTCAACACTTATCTTTCTGGAGATCTTTGGTTATGTTCACCGGCAGTTCAGTGACTTATGCATAGTCGTCGGTATCTGGTTCACCAATAGGTTATATTGTTCACTGACACTAAGGATAACTTGTTATCATCTAGAGATTTTTTGGTTATGTCGAAGACATGGTTTGGACACTTGGTTTTGGTGATTTTTTTATTAGTCTAATCGAGTTTGCATATTTGTTGTTACCGACAAATTGGTCTAGGTTATGGACTGACAAGCGTTATCTATTCTAGATCAACACGACACATTATGGAGATGATTTATTGATTGGTTATTATTGTAAATGAATTGAGCCAACATGATGCATTGCATATTAATTCATTTGTAATATTCTTTGTAAGTCGACCTACACATTTGGTCTTAGGTTTTGATATATATGTAAGATCTCATTTTTGAGGTTATGTGGAAGTGGAAGAGGAATATAATAAGATATATGCCAATATAAGCAGAGCTACTCATGCAGACATCATTTGAAGATTCAAGGAAGGTATGAAGAAGACAATCAGAGCTTAACCAGTGTTGAATCCAACATATGAAGATTCTATTTTGAGCAGTACATTATCACTGGATTTAACCATCCAATTGTGGTCAGTGTGACTCTCATTTTGTGATTGAGTAGTGAGCTCTAGGTAGTTGGCCTTTCTGCATGTGCAGACCCCATTTGTACACACACACTATCTGCAGTAGTATCATCTAATTGTGGTTTTTCCTCTTACAAGGTTTCCACGTACAAATATCTATGTTATGTGTTGTGGATGTTATCTGTCTTCCTATTTCATGCATTAAGTTTCACTAGTACTGTTATTAACTATTAAACTATCAACCGACATTAAGTTTGGTTTACCGGTATTATGCAGGTTATATTTGGTTTGAAATTAATAGACAACTGATTCACCCCCCACTCTCAGTTTCCTCTAGGTCTTATCAGAAGATAACAGACAAAATGGGATAAACACACCTAAGAGAAAGAGAGAGAGAGAGAGAGAGAGAGAGAGAGAGAATAGGAGGGAGAGAGGGAAAGAGAGAGAGTGAGAGAGAGAGAGAGAGAAAGAGACTTGAGAGAGAAACAAAAAGGTATGGGGAGGGAGAGAGGGAAATAATGGGAGAGACACCAAGAGAGGGGGAGAGAGAGAGAGAGAGGGAGTGGAATAGATATAGAGACCCCTAACAACACCAACTGAACCCTTAGGTCACCATATGACCCCTGAGGACACCATATGACTCCTTTTAACATCAAAGTATATGACATGACCCCTTATGATGTCATATGACCCCTTAGGACAATAAGATGTCCTAAGGGGTCATATGGTGTTCTGTCATGCCCAAACTTTTGGGCAAAAAAAGGAACAACAATTTTTTTTTTGGACAACATAAACTCATAAAATAACCTACGTTTAAAATGGAATCAATTAAGTTTTGTCTTAACTAAGTTGTAAATAGAATTTGTTTACTAAAGTTGGAATAATTAATTCAATCAATAACGTGACAATTATTAATAAAGACTGATTATTCCCTAAGAGGGTCATCGCAATTTAACTAGTTAATTTAATCAACCTAATTAATTTGCTGCTAATTAAAGTCGAGAGATATTTAAATGTCCCAATTGAATTAAAATTATTCCAAGCTAATTAAAATAATGATAATGTTATCTTAATTTAAAGTTAATTTATTGGGCGCATGCAAATTCACTTTCTTTTAAATACAACCAATCAGGTTAGCAATCACAGTAAAGATATTTGCCAAATAAATATAATTTATACTATAGCCAATCAAATCCCCCTAAACCTTCAAATTTTGACTATTAAATAATTTGGCCAATATTGACCTCATAGGCTAGAATTCGCACAAAATAATTAATAATAATTATTAATAAAATTTCTCCAAATTAAATTTAACCTAAGATCCATAATAAATTCGATATGAAAATTATCTATAAATTATCCTCATTGATAATCCTTGATTAATAAAATTTTGTCAATAATTGTGTTAATAAATCTATATAAAATTAATCCCCCAATTTAATTATGCCTTGATAAAAGTCTATATTAAAATCAATTTTCTCTATGGTCCAAAATTAGAAGTTTAAAATTAATTTCACATTTAGCAATATTAAATTGGGGGGGGGATTCTTTTTCAAATTTTAAAAAGAATTTCCCCCCTCTTCTTATTTTATTTAATATTTAATCGTGAACCCTAATTAGGATTGAGTCACCCCTTTTTACTTTATATTAAAAACAATGTTATTAATTCTTTTCTTTTCTAATTGCTAGCCCTAACCCGAATATGGGCTAGGGTTGCATAACACATTTACTTCTATTACTTAAATGCTAACCCTAACCCTAAATTGGGTTAGGGTTGCATATTTCCATTAAACTTAATTCTTTCTTTCTACTTTTTTCTTCCTAGGTTTTTTTTTGTGAGTGTGTTTCATGTATGGAGGGGTTTGAATAGGTGGTGGCGGCCATGGAGGCAGGGTGAAGGGGGGACCGAGCTCGCAGGGCAGGGAGGCTCCCTGGGCATCACTATCGATACCCACAGCGGCGGCCAGTGCCGCCCACTATGTGCACCCACAGTGGCGGCCATGATCCGTCCACTGTCGTTACCCATAGTGGCGGCCCAGTGCCAACCACTATGTGTAACCATAGTGGCAGCCCGTGCCATCCACTATATGTAACCATAGTGGCGGCCCGTGTCGACTACTGCATTTACCCACAGTGGTGGCACCCCCCACAACATCCACTATGTATAAACACAATACCTCGGCCCCTTGTATATACACATTGGCTCGCCCCCGCCAAAACACGGTATACCCCTCAATAAAAAAAATTTTATATTCATTTATTTTTATTTTTTTGGAAATAAAATATATATATACATATGTATATATATATATATGTATATATATATACATATATATATATATATGTATATATATATATGTATATATATATATATGTATATACATATATATATGTATATAGATATATATATTTATTTATTTATTTATTTATATATACTATATAGATATCTTATAATACATGCAGGACTTTTTTTTAAAAAAACAACCAGAATACAATGCAAGATTTTTTATTTTTTTTTCCAGTTTGCCCTAAATGCATATGTTTTGATTTTTTTATTGCAGCAAGTAATATATATATATATATAGGAGTATATATTTATATAAATTTACATATATGTCTTTCTAAGTTAAAAATATATGGACTACAATAGTTTTAGCAATCTGTTTTCTATTAACAGAAATAGGAGTAAATATTTTTTTATTTTGTTTTTACTTAGGGCATAAACTATTTCCATTTTCAGATTTATAACCTAAGCAATATGACTGACAGAAGCAAAAATAGAACAAAAACATAAAAGATATCTTTCTCTTTCATTTCTTATCTACCTGTATTTCTGGATTTCTCTACTAAGTTTGAATCTGTATATTTTTCTTTTATCACATGACAACAGACTTCCTAACACTAATAGATTTAACTCACTGCATTCCTTTTCATTTTAAACTTCTAGTAGTTAACTATAGGAAAATGTTATTTTACCTAATTTTATTTTTTGCACTTTTTTTTTTGAGTAAATGATAGAAGTAAATAAAATTTATAGCAACATTAAAATAGCCAAGAAAACACTTTAAAACACTAACAAATTTTACAGTGCCAAAACTATTATACTTCAAATGTCTATTTAACCCTTTTTGCATTTGGAAATAATAAATCACTAGGACTAAATATTTATTTTTATTTTACTAACTTCCCTGCTTTTCTACTTCATAATATTCCCGTTTTACTTTCTGCGCTTTTTTGAATAAATGACAGAGATAAATAAATGGCAGCAACATAATACAGTCTAGAAAACACTTAGAGATATTTAAAAATGCATAAACTATTATTCCTCTAATATCCATTTATCCATCATTTGCAATTTCAACTTTAAAAGATGCATTTCTTATAAGAATGATTTGAATACAATTTGTCAACTTTTACAATTGGTGAAATATCCAACTGGTCTCTGATTCCTAATAAATGAGGATTTAAATAAAATAAATACATTTCTTTTTACAAAATAAATACAACATAAAATCCCTCATTTCTGCAACTGAAATACAATATTACATCTCCTATTCTTTTTCTGCAACTAAAATAGATTCAGCAACACCATATCCAAGCTTTTCCTTCAATCCCTTCACAAAGCAACCTGCAATACAAAATCTTAAGGTTGTGACCAAGGAGAGCTCACCTCCCAGCCTAGGCTTACTAGAAGCCACCCCCGAGATTGGAGAACCAAGACCTAGATGGGTTACACTCAAACAATACAAAAACAAGCAAGCAAAAGCTCATAGCAAACACATTCCCATCCCAAGGTTGAACTTCATCACATAATGTGATGTTTACATGGGTGGAAGTGGACCAAGTACCTTGAGGAGAACTGCAAGATAGTAGATCACAAGCCAACTCATGGCAACCAATAACACAACATAAGTTCATCTTAACCCAACATCCTTATGACCCCCAAGGCGTACATGCCATTCTTTCTCCCCTTATGACCCCTGAATGCATAAAGAAAACTATGCAGCAAGGGTCACATAAACAAACCCTTGAGATCACTCTCTTAAAGAGAGCCTCTCACCCTAAGGCTGTCAAACACCTTCCACCCCCAAGACCATTCTATCCTCTGAAGGGTGAGATGACCTTGGATACTCCCAAAACACAAGAAAATGCATAAAAAGATGGAAGAAGAATCACACAAATATTTTCACAAATAAAATACAAGAGAAGGAACATCTACATTCAAGCAATCTTTTAAAAACAAGTTTTCAACATACAAGAAAGAAAATGAACCAACCTTGAATCTGTCAAGGGTTTACTAGAGATAGCTTGGAGAAGAGCAGCCCAAACCCACACTTCTTTTCTTCAACACTTAGCCAAAATTCTATTCTAAATTGGTTTCAAAACTGCAAGATCTCATCTCCAAAGATGGAGAGTGGGTGATTAACTTTCTAAGTCTAAATCTCTTGCATAAGAAGGCTTATCTCACTCTTTCCAACCTCTTGGATAGAGTGAGAGGCTCCCATTGGTTGGTATTCCCTAGGTCTTACACACTCCCTAACCAAGGTACCTCAAAAAGAGGAATGGAATGGGGAAGATGAATGACACATACCAAGAAGGTTATCTAACCAAGGATGGCACTCCTAAAGATGAAACTCAGCCAGCTAGGAAAATCCACTTTTTTGGAAGGTTAAACAAGTCCTAGGGGGTGGACACATGGCCCAATTTGGCCTTCACCCATAGGTACCCCGTGAGGCCCATTAAAATTTTTCCAAAACTAACTCTAGGAGTTGGTTTAACCCTTTGAAAATACACCTAAAGTTTTCCTATGGGTCAACTCTGAGTTGATCCTCCTAATGGCTCACTATCCTAGATTTACTTGGGACCTTCAAAGATAATTTGGAAATATATCATTGGTAAAAAAAAAAATCTCTCAAAAGGTGACATGATAATGCCAACACAACATACAACATATGTGTCAAGTGACACTACAAAAATAATTCCACATCACAAATACACACATGGCAATTGTCCTCATGTATGATTTAAACAAATTAATAAATACAATTTAACACACATGCAAACATTTACATTTACGAATAAAATATGATACATATGGGGTGTTGTCTCTCCAAATAGACAACCCCTTGTTTTACAAATGTACACAGGTCTAGACCTGATTCTCCATAATGTTTCCATGGTCACATGGATAATTTTCGTGCACATCTCAATTACACATTAGTAGTTCCCAATAGCCTCATATAATATTAAACACATAAATAAGAATAAACATCAATCACTCTGCATACAATTGACATCATACAGATCAATTTACCATATATCAAAGCAAATCCAGATAAGCAATTATCATAATCCTCATAAATTTGATCCGTTCATAAGATATGCATCATATTTCTAGCATCATAATAAATTCCTGCAAATCAAATAATGACATACACCGTCTCAATGTTATCCTATTCTAGAATCATATAAAATTCTATATCTATAATGCACAGAAATGAAACATCAATATATCAATGTTATCCAATTCTTGGGATCATATAATGTTCTATATCTATAATGCATAAAAATAAAACATCCATAATAGTTCCAGCATGAAAATCGCTGAAATGATAGGATGGGTCGGGGTAGGGCCTCACACCCTCCCCGTCTAGGCATGAATTTCCTCCTGGAGTTCATAAAAAAGATGAGGGTATTGTGATCTCATATGTGTTGCATCCTACCATGAAGCTATAACCTCATCATAGCAATCCCACTGGACCCTAACTTGGTCCACCACTCAACCTCGAAGGGCCAATGTCCAGTGAGCCAAAATGTGAATGGGCTGCAAAGCTAGCTGCCCATCTGACTCCACCTACAAGGCATCCCAATCTAAAATATGAGACTCATCATAGATATACTTCCTCAAAAATGATACATGAAACACATTGTCTATGCATGACAGGCTAGGTGGAAAATCTAGGCAATAAGCAACTGGTCCTATCCTCTCAAGGATCTCAAATGGTCTGACAAAGTGAGGTTTGAGCTTAGAACCCTTTCCATAATGGATTAGACTCTTATGCGGTCACACTCTTAGGAAAACTCTGTCCCCAACCATGTAGCTCTGGTCTATCCTCTTCGCATCTGCATACTTCTTATGCATATCATGTGCCTCTTTAAGGCATTGTCTAATCAAAATCACCTGTTGCTCCATATCACAAACCATCTCAAGACCTATGGCCACTCTATCCTCAATATGGTCCCAACTCAAAGGTGTCCTGCATGGTCTATCATACAAGGCCTGAAAAGGTGGCATCCCCAAATAAGTGTGATGCCCATTATTATAGGCAAACTCTACTAAAGGAAGGTACTCCTCCCATCTGGTTTGATGATCCAAGACGTACATGCAGAGCATATCCTCTAACACTTGGTTAACCCTCTCTATCTGTCCATCCATTTCTAGATGATAGGTTGTGCTAAAATTGAGCTTGGTGCCCATTGCTTCCTGTAATGCCTTCCAAAAGGAAGAAGTGAAGAGGGAACCCCTGTCAGAAATAATCTTGCGTGGAACACCATGAAGCCTGACAATGTCTCGCAAGAACACCCATGCCACTGCTGGTGCTGTGAAGGTAGTTCAAACTGGTGAGAAGTGGGCCACCTTGGTCAACTTGTCAACTGTCACCAAGATAGCATCATGGCAATGAGATTACATGGGAAGACCAATGATGAAATCCATGGATATAGTATCCCACTTCCACTCTGGTATAGCATGAGACTAGAGCAACCCACCTAGATGGCGGTGCTCTGCCTTGACTCTCTGACACTCAAGGCTTCAGGCTACTAACTCAGCAATAAGCTGCTGCATACCTGGCCAACAATATAACTGTCTCAAGTTTGCATGCATCTTCTTAACCCCAGGATGTGCTACATAAGGAGTTATGTTAGCCTCCATGACAATGAACTCTCGCAAACCCCTGAGAGAAGGTACATAGATGTACCCTCTATGGTGTAATACTCCATCAAACTCTAAGGAATAATCAACATACTTCCTCTCTAGGGTCTCCTATGATCAAATCACCTGATAAACCTCTAGATACTATCCATCCTTTGGTAACCATTGCAATATACGATCTCTCAAATATGTTCTCATAGATGTGGAGTATACCTCATGACGTCTCCTACTCAAGGCATCTGCAACTACATTTTCTTTCCCCTTGATATAGTAGACATCAAAATCATACTCGCATAGAAACTCCATCCATGTCCTCTGATGGGCATTAAGATTAGGCTAGGTGAAGATGTATTGCACACTCTGATGGTCTGAATGAAGCTCAAAATGATGACCCAAAAGGAAGTGTCTCCACCTCACAAGTGCATGCACTACTGCTGTAAGCTCTAGGTCATGCGTAGGGTAGTTAAGATCATGAGTCTTGAGCTTCCTAGACTCATAAGCTATAACTTGACCCTCCTACATAAGGACTGCTCTTAATCCATCCAAAGAAGCATCTATGCATACCATGAAATTAGCCATGGGGTCTGGCACAATAAGAATAGGTGCACTAGTGAGTGCCCTTTTCAGATCCTAAAAAAGCCCTCTCACACCTTTCTATCCACTGGAATTTCTTTCCGTTTCACTGAAGGGATGTAATGGGATGTGCAACTCTAGAAAATCCCTCAATGAAGCATCTGTAGTACCTTGCTAGACCCATGAAGCTCCTGACCTCTATCACACTGGTTGGTACTAGCCAATCCATAATAGCTCTGATCTTTGATGGGTCAACTGTGATCCCATCACCGGATATAACATGCCCAAGGTACTTGACCTCTGACCTAAAGAAAGCACGCTTTGACAAACTGTCGTACAATTGGTTGTCCCTCAAACACTACAAAACCTACCTCAAATGCTCCTCAAGCTCCTTCTCATTTTGAGAATATATCAATATGTCATCGAGGAACACAATCACAAACCGGTCAAGGAAAGTACAGAATACCCCATTCATGAGACTCATGAATACAACTGGAGCATTTGTAAGACCGAAAGGGACCATGGTGAACTCATAGTGACTATATCTAGTATGAAACATGGTCTTGTGGATATCACTCTCCATTATCCTCAACTGATCGTACCCTAACTTCAGATCTATTTTGGAAAACACTTTAGCACCCTGAAGCTAATCAAACAAGTCATCTATCCTAGGCAAGGGATAACAGTTCTTGATGGTCACTTTGTTCAGCTGCCTATAATCCATGCATAACCAAAGGGATTTGTCCTTCTTCTTCACGAAGATGACTGGTGTGCCCCAAGGGGAGATGCTAGGATGAATGTGACCCTTCTCTAATAGTTCCTCAAGGTGCATCTTGAGCTCATTAAGCTCATTTGTGGTCATCCTATAAGGTGCTCTCAAAACTGGCTCAGCTTCTAGTACAAGGTCTATGTGGAAGTCAATCTCTCTGCTAGGTGGCATACCAGGTAGCTCGGCTAGAAACACATTTGCAAACTCCTCAAGGATGGGATGATCATCTAGGGAAGGCTCCTCATTTTCTTCCTCTCTATCACTGATGGTGATAACAAACAACTGACATCCCTTTCACATGCTCCGCTTAAGCTACATAGAGGAAATCATATAAAGAGACACAGGCCTCTGAATCCCAGTGATTACTATGGGAGCACCATGATAATACTCACACTTGATTTTTTTCAGGTGGAAATCCATCTTGGCTCTATGGGTGTAAAGCCAATCCATGCCAAGTATGATGCCATAAGATCCGAGTGGTGTAACTCTAAGGTCTACTAAGGTGGTGGTATTACCAATCTGGAGCTGACATCCCCTAACCTCTAAATCCACTAACACTCTAGCCCCTGAAGCTAACTTCACTTCCCAATTGACACCTTGCCTAATTGCCACTAGCCTACAACGCTCCACAACCAATGGAGATATAAAGGAGTCAATAGCTCCCGAGTCAAACAATATATAAACACTAATACCTCTGATCATACCTATAGCCTCAATAATTGTGGCCTAGTGCTCTGCCTGGTAGTTGTCAACCACTGTGAAGACTCTATGGGACTTGCCCATATCCCCAACAGTAGGATTTGATGCTGCCATCCTCTGACTACCTGCCATCTGACCTCGCAGACACTCTCTCTCCATGTTCCCCATGGCTCCACATGTGAAACAAGCCCTGTGTGCCTGAAACTATACACCCTGAGGCCTATAGAAAGATTGTCCACTTGTCCTGCTCGAAACACTATACCCACCCCTGGAGGACTGCTGAGTCTGTGCCAGAGGTGTGTAAGTACCCTGTGCTCTCTGGTCGCGCCTAGGACCCTATGAATGCCACTGCTTGGGCTTAGAGCCCTGTTGTCCCTGAGTGGGCCTCTGCCTCTGATTCTGTTGTGACTACTATGGAGGAGGGGGTTTAAAGGACTCCGATGTATTCTTGTGGTTGCCTTTCTAGTGGGGTTTCTGAAAGCCAAAAGATTGTGGTGCAGGATTTCGGTTCTGAAACCAATCCCTCATGTCTTGAGGCCTGACCTGAATTTCCTCAGCTATCAAGGCCTTCTCCATGGCAACCCGAAGGCTTTCTGGAGTAGCCATCCTCATCGGTCCTGCTATCCTAGTATTTAGTCCCCTAATTAAATGGTTGATGAGAAGCTTCTCATCCTTCAAATAATCCACATATGGTAGGAGCTCAATGAACTTATTCTCATACTAGGTCACTGAGAGACCCTTCTGCTAGAGGTCGTGGAACTCATCTATCCTACACTACCTGAAGTGCTCCGACAGGTATCTCTCCCTGAACCTCTTTGTAAAGATCTCCCATGTGAGGGTGTCTACAACTAGGCCACACTTGTATTCCTCCTATCTCCACCATGTGGAGGTCGTTCCTCTCAAAAGGTGAACTGCTACTCGTGCCTTCAGATTGCTTTCATAGAAATGCAATGCAAAGCACTGATCTAGGCTCAAAAGCCAAGCCTCAACTTCTACCCCATTGGTAGATCCCCCAAAAGATAGTGGTTGGAGGCACAAAACCTCTCTGATCAGATCCCCTGGATCACAACATGCCCTCTCAAAATATACAAGTGCTACTACTAGAGGTGGTCCAGGTAGATGAATGGACTCAAGCTCATGCTCAACCTGGCCCTCTAAGGGATTAGGAGGTGGAATCCTACTCCGTTCCCTAACAACTACTCTATGGCTCCCTGAGTTTTGGTTTTCTACATGATGGTCAACTACTGGAAGCCTATCTTGTACCATCCCAATCAGCTTCTGAAGCACTAATAATATATCTCGGTTTGGGTCAACTAGTCATTCGGGACGAGCCTTTGGGTTCCCTTTTGGAACCGGTTCCTCCCTATTAACATCTTCACGTGCCATATGTGTACGCCTAGGACCCCTACCGCACGTGCGACCTTGTCGCGTAGCCGGAGGCATCCTTATGAGAAAATAAAATAAAATGAAATAAATAAATAATTTTTGGAGAAAATTTTTATTAAGTAAATAATTAAAGCGAAACGTAATGGAGAAAGGTTCCTAGTGTTGCAAACCTTGCTCTGATACCAAAATGTTGTGCCCAAACTTTTGGGCAAAAAACGGAACAACAAATTTTTTTTGGACAACATAAACTCATAAAATAACCTACATTTAAAATGGAATCAATTAACTTTTTTCTTAACTAAGATGTAAATAGAATTTGTTTACTAAAGTTGCAATTATTAATTTAATCAATAATGTGACAATTATTAATGAAGACTGATTATTCCCTAAGAGGGTCATCACAATTTAACTAGTTAAATTTAATCAATCTAATTAATTTGCCACTAATTAAAGTCGAGAGGTATTTAAATGTCTCGATTCAATTAAAATTATTCTAGGCTAATTAAAATAATCATAATGTTATCTTAATTTAAAGCTAATTGATTGGGCGCATGCAAATTCACTTTCTTTTAAATACAACCAATAAGGTTAACAATCACAGTAAAGATATTTGTTAAATAAATATAATTTATACTATATCCAATTAAATCCCCCTAAACCTTCAAATTTTGACTATTAAATAATTTGGCCAATATTGACCTCATAAGCTAGAATTCACATAAAATAATTAATAATAATTATTAATTAAATTTCCCCAAATTAAATTTAACCTAACATCCATAATAAATTCGATATGAAAATTATCTATAAATTATCCTCATTGATAATCCCTAATTAATAACATTATGTCAATAATTGCAATAATAAATCTATATAAAATTAATCCCCCAATTTAATTATGCCTTGATAAAAGTCTATATTAAAATCAATTTTCTCCATGGTCCAAAATTAGAAGTTTAAAATTAATTTCACATTTAGCAATATTAAATGGGGGGGGATTCTTTTTCAAATTTTAAAAAGAATTGCCCCTCTTCTTATTTTATTTAATATTTTAATCATGAACCCTAATTAGGGTTGAGTCACCCCTTTTTACTTTATATTAAAAACAATGTTATTAATTATTTTTCTTTTCTAATTGCTAACCCTGACCCAAATATGGGCTAGGGTTGCATAATACATTTACTTCTATTACTTAAATGCTAACCCTAACCCAATTGGGTTAGGGTTGCATATTTCCATTAAAAAATAATTCTTTCTTTCCACTTATTTTTTGCTAGTTTTTTTTTGTGAGTGTGTTTCGTGTGTGGAGGGGTTTGAACAGGTGGCGGCAGCCATGGAGGCAGGGCAAAGGGGGGACCAAGCTCGCAAGGCAGGGAGGCTCCCCGTGCACCACTATGGATACCCACAATAGCAACGAGTGTCGTCCACTGTGGGCACCCACAGTGGCGGTCGTGAGCCGTCCACTATGGTTACCCACAGTGGCGGCCCCATGTCGACCACTGCGTGTAACCATAGTGGTGGCCCGTGCCAACCACTGTGTTTACCCACTGTGGTGGCACCCCCCATGTCGTCCACTATGTATAAACACAGTGGCTCGACCCCTTGTGTCATCCATTGTGTATATACACAGTGGCTCGACCCCCGCCAAAACACGGTATACCCCTCAATAAATTTTTTTGTATATTTATTTTCTTTTTTTTTTTGGTATGAAATATATATATATATATATATATATATATATATATATATATATATATATATATATATATATATATATATATATATATATGCATGATTATTTTTTGAAAAACAACCAGAATACAATGCAATATTGTTTTTTGTTTTTTTTTCCAGTTTGCCCTAAATGCATATGTTTTGATTTTTTAAATGCAACAAGTAAATTATATATGTGTGTGTGTGTGTGTGTGTGTGTGTGTGTGTGTGTGTGTGTGTGTGTGTGTGTCTTTCTAAGGTAAAAATATATGGACTACAATAGTTTTAGCAATATGTTTTCTATTAAAAAAAATAGGAGTAAATCTTTTTTATTTTGTTTTTACTTAGGGAATAATCTATTTCCATTTTTCAGATTTATAACCTAAGCAATATGACTGATAGAAGCAAAAATAGAATAGAAACATAATAGATATCTTTCTCTTTCATTTCTTATCTACCTGTATTTCTGGATTTCTCTACTAAGTCTAAATCTGTATATTTTTCTTTTATCACATGACAATAGACTTCCTAACACTAATAGATTTAACTAACTGCATTACTTTTCATTTTAAACTTCTAATAGTTAACTATAGGAAAATGTTATTTTACCTACTTTTATTTTCTGCACTTTTTTTTTTTGGAGTAAATGATAGAAGTAAATAAAATTTATAGCAACATTAAAATAGCCTAGAAAACACTTTAAAACACTAACAAATTGTACAATGCCAAAACTATTATACTTCAAATGTCTATTTAACCCATTTTGCATTTGGAAATAATAAATCACTAGGACTAAGTATTTATTTTTATCTTACTAACTTCCTTGCTTTTCTACTTCATAATATTCCCATTTTAGTTTTTGCATTTTTTTGAATAAATGACAGAGATAAATAAATGACAACAACATAATACAGTCTAGAAAACACTTAGAGATATTTAAAAACACAAAAACTATTATTCCTCTAATATCCATTTATCCATCATTTGCAATTTCAACTTAAAAAGATGCATTTCTTATAAGAATGATTTGAATACAATTTGTCAACTTTGACAATGGGTGAAATACTCAACTGGTCTCTCATTCCTAATAAATAAGGACTTAAATAAAATAAATACATTTCTTTTTACAAAATCAATAAAACATAAAAATCCTCATTTCTACAACTGAAATACAATATTACATCTCCTATTCTTTTTATGCAACTAAAATAGATTCAGCAACACCATATCCAAGCTTTTCCTTCAATCCCTTCACAAAGCAACTTGCAATACAAAATCTTAAGGCCGTGACCATGGAGAGCTCACCTCTTAGCCTAGGCTTACTAGACGCCACCCCCAAGCTTAGAGAACCAAGACCTAGATAGGTTACACTCAAACAATACAAAAATAAGCAAGGAAAAGCTCATAGCAAACACATTCCCATCCCAAGGCTGAACTTCATCACATAATGTGATGTTTACATGGGTGGAAGTGGACCAAGTACCTTGAGGAGAACTGCAAGATAGTAGATCACAAGACAACTCATGGCAACCAAGAACACAACATAAGTCCATCTTAACCCAACACCCTTATGACCCCCAAGGCATACATGCCATACTTTCTCCCCTTATGACCCCCGAATGCATAAACAAAACTATGCAGCAAGGGTCACATAAAAAAACCCTTGAGATCACTCTCTTAAAGAGAGCCTCTCACTCTAAGGTTGTCAAACACCTTCCACCTCCAAGACCATTCTACCCTCCCAAGGGTAAGATGGCCTTGGACACTCCCAAAACACAAGAAAATGCATAACAAAATAGAAGAAGAATCACATAAATATTTTCACAAATAAAATGCAAGTGAAGGAACATCTACATTCAAGCAATCTTTGAAAAATAAGTTTTCAACATACAAGAAAGAAAATGAACCAACCTTGAATCTACCAAGGGTTTACTGGGGATAGCTTGGAGAAGAGATGCCCAAATCCACACTTTTTTTCTTCAAAACTTAGCCAAAATTCTATTCTAAACTGGTTTCAAAACTGCAAGATCTCATCTCCAAAGATTGAGAGTGGGTGATTAACTTCCTAAGTCTCAATCTCTTACGTAAGAAGGCTTCTCTCACTCTTTCCAACCTCTTGGATAGAGTGAGAGGCTCCCATTGGTTGGTATTCCCTAGGTCTTACACACTCCCTAACCAAGGTACCTCAAAAAGAGGAATGGAATGGGGAAGATGAATGACACATACCAAGAAGGTTATCTAACCAAGGATGGCACTCCTAAAGATGAAACTCGGCCAGCTAGGAAAATCCACTTTTTTGGGAGGTTAAACAAGTCCTAGGGGGTGGACACATGGCCCAGTTTGGCCTTCACCCATAGGTACCCCGTGAGGCCCATTAAAATTTTTCCAAAACTAACTCTAGGAGTTGGTTTAACCCTTTGAAAATACACCTAAAGTTTTCCTATGGGTCAACTCTGAGTTGACCCTCCTAATGGCTCACTATCCTAGATTTACTTGGGACCTTCAAAGATAATTTGTAAATATATCATTGGTAAAAAAAGTAAATCTCTCAAAAGGTGACATGACAATGCCAACACAACATACAACATATGTGTCAAGTGACACTACAAAAATAATTCCACATCACAAATACACACATGGCAATTGTCCTCATGTATGATTTAAACAAATTAATAAATACAATTTAACACACATGCAAACATTTACATTTACGAATAAAATATGATACATACGGGGTGTTGTCTCTCCAAATAGACAACCCCTGGTTTTACAAACGTACATAGGTCTAGGCCTGATTCTCCATAATGTTTCCATGGTCACATGGATAATTTTCTTGCATATCTCAATTACACATTAGTATTTCCCAATAGCCTCATATAATATTAAACACATAAAGAAGAATACACATCAATCACTCTGCATACAATTGACATCATACAAATCAATTTACCATATTTCAAAGTAAATCCACATAAGCAATTATCATAATCCTCGTAAATTTGATCCGTTCATAAGATATGCATCATATTTCTAGCATCATAATAAAGTCCTGCAAATCAAATAATGACATACACCATCTCAATGTTATCCTCTTCTAGAATCATATAAAATTCTATATCCATAATGCATAGAAATGAAGCATCAATATATCAATGTTATCCAATTCCTTGGATCATATAAAGTTCTATATCTGTAATGCATAAAAATAAAGCATCCATAATAGTTACAACATGAAAATCACTAAAATGATAGATTGGAAAACCCAAGAATCTAAATACCTTTGGTATAGAGATTGCATCTAGAACTAAGACCAAAGGTAATATCTTTCATTTGAATGCTGGTGAGAAAATTTGCTTGATTGCTCAGATTAATGAAAGTTGGTTGTTGCATGGAGAATGTGTCATGCTAATTTTGATTCAATGATTAAGATTAGCTCTACACAAGTTGTTAGAGATTTTCCTAAAATTGTTAAGCCTTATAATCCGGTATGTAAATAATGTCAAATGGGTAAGCAAACAAAATTTTCTTTCAAGAGAAAGCAGTACATATCTGATGGGTTGCTAGATCTTGTGCATACTAACCTATGTGGACCTAAAAATGTTAGAAGTGTGCAGAGTGACATATATTTTATGTTATGAATGGATGATTATTCTAGGATGATGTAGGTTGTCTTTTTGAAGAAGAAATTAGAAGCATTAGAAAAGTTAAAGATATTCAAAGCAAAGGTTGATACTAAGACAAGATTGAAGGTGAAATGTCTGATATTTGATAGAGGAGGAGAATTTTGTTTCAAAGAGTTTGATTCATTCTGTGAAAAGTATGGGATTAGAAGACAATTATCTACTCCTAGAACTTCACAATAGAATGGAGTTGTTGAAAGGAAAAACAAAAATGTTTTGGATGCTGCAAGGACTATGCTAATTGAAGGGAATGTTCTGAAGATCTACTGGAGAGAAGTTGTTAGCATTGTTGTTTACACATTCAACCGAGTTCATATAGAAGGTGATATCGGTAAAACTCCTTACGAGCTAAGGTTTGGTCATGTTCCTACTATGAGATAGTTTAAAAGTTTTGTTAGCAAGTGTTAGATCAAGAGAGATGAGAATATAGGAAAGTTTGATGCAAGAAGTGATGAAGGAATTTTCTTGGGATACTCAACAAAGAGAAAAGCCTACTGGTGATACAATAAGAAACTAAGGAAGATATTAGAAAGTGAAAATGTGAAGGTTGATGAGAACTATGGAAAAAAAATCAGAGCATGCAGATATGATGATGGTCAGCATATTGTTTTAACATTCATTTAGAGTGAATAATTGAAGTAGAATGATTTGGTAGAGACTGTTAACTCGGATATTGCTGTTGTCAGTGGAAAGATGTAGGAACCTAAAAAATATGAATAATAAGAAGACGTTGAGGTATGTAAGATTGAATCATTCAAAAAATTAGAATATTGGAGATAAAAATAAAGGTGTGATGACTAGAAGAAGGCTAGCTGTTGAAGAGGTATGTTTGATTTCCAAAATTGAACCTAAGGATGTTGTTGAAGGTTGCAAAGATGACAATTGGATAAGGGCTATGTAAGAAGAATTGAATCAGATTGAAAATAATAATACATGGGAACTTGTGCCTAGACCTAAAGATAAGAATTTGATTGGTACTAAATGGGTATTTGAAAAAAAATTGAATGAAGCTGGTGAATTTGTTAGAAATAAAGCAAGATTGGTATGCAAAGGTTATTCACATAAAGAAGGAATTGATTATGAGGAGACTTTTGCTCTGGTAGCTAGACTTGAAGTTGTTAGATTGTTGCTTGCAGATGACTATAATGATTTCAAGGTATATCAGATGAATGTCAAGTCGGCTTTTCTAAATGGTGATCTTGAGGAAGAAGTCTATATTCAGTGACCTGATGTATTTTTTTAATCAGATGATGGTGACATGGTATGCAAACTGAAGAAACCTCTTTATGGATTGAAACAAGCCCCTAGAGTCTGGTATGCTAGATTGGATAAGTATTTGATGAAATTGAGATTTAATAAAGGTGCTACAGATAGTAATCTATATTTTAAGATTGAGTATGATAACATATTGATTGTTGAAGTTTTTGTTGATGATATTATCTTTGGAGGAGATGATAACTTGAGCATGAAGTTTGCTGATTATATGCAGAAAGAATTTGAGATGTCTATGATAGGAGAGATGAATTTTTTCTTAGGTTTGAAGATTTTATAGACTATAAAATGTATTTTTATATATTGAAGTAAATATGTGAAGGAATTGTTGAAGAAGTTTGGGCTGGATGACTCCAAACTGGTTGGAACTCCTATGGTGACTGGCTACAAATTATCTAAAAATGATGAATCTCTGAAAGCCAATCAGTCTTTATACAGATCTATGGTTGGTGGACTATTATATCTTACTCAGACTACACCAGACATTATGCCTGCTATGTGCATGGATACTAGATATCAAGCTAATTTGAAAGAAAGTCATGTCACTATTGTAAAGAGGATATTCAAATACTTGAAAGGGACTATGGATTATGGTTTGTGGTATCCAAGGAATGATGATTTCATGTTATGTGCTTACACTGATGCTGATTGAACTAGTGATGTTGATGACTAAAAGATTGCCTCTAGTCGTGCTTTCTTTTTGGGGAAGAAATTGGTTTCATGGGCTAGTAATAAACAAGATTCAAATTCCTTATCTACTCTTGAAGCTGAGTACATTACTATTGCTAGTAACTGTACTCAAGTAGTTTGCATGAAGCAAATATTGAAGGATATTAGAGTTATCTATGATGAGCCTACTATCATATATTATGATAATTCTAGTGCTATTAATATGTCAAAGAATCTGGTGCAACATTCAAAAAATAAACTTGTATCAATCAAGTATCATTTCTTGAGAGAAAAAGTTAGTGAAGAAGAAGTAAAGTTGGAATGTGTCTACAAAGGAATAGATTGTTGATATTTTCACTAAACCTTTTCCTATAGATACATTTGTCTATTTGAGAGACAAGTTAAGGGTATCTACCCCTCCTGATTAGAATTAGATGCATTTAGTTGCATCAATCTGGTGGACTCCACAGTCTTACCTTTTGTCTGGATTGATGAGGTTGTGTTGCTCCTCTAGTGGAGTAGTCTATTGGATTGGTTATCTATTTATGATGGAGAGAATCATGATTGGTTTATCAAAGGGGGAGAGTAAGTTTTCAGATTTTTGGCATTGTTGTCAAAGGGGGAGAGAACCATGTGAAAAACTATTTTATCTACTTGATCTTAGGGGGAGTCTATTGGAGATGTTTTCTTTCCTTGCATTGATTGTTTTTCACATTCATGTGTTGCCTTCAATGCCAAAGGGGTAGATTGTTGGACATTGCTGCTACTAGGATATGTCGTTGTTATTTATGTCAACATATTTCTACTTCGGTGATTACTGATTGTTTTATTGGGATTTTGGTTTTGGTGATCCGAAAAGCTTAGTTGATCATATCATATGATCCAGTTTTGCAGTTTATTTTTTTGATCAATGCTTTGCAGAGTTTAGTATTTCCTCTGGTATATTTTGGTATGATCAGATCTTGAATTGAGATTTTGGGAGATTGTTTGGGATGGTCTTGTGTATCTTCCTTTCAGATGGCTCATGATTTGGTTCTCTGCAAGTTATCTTTCTTCATGATAATTGTTGTTGTTTGAGTATTCTTGAGGTTCAGATGTTGATCAATGAAGATTTGATAAGTGGTGTTGGTACAACTATTACTAATGATTCTAACATGCTTTCTGGTGTTTCTTGAGTATGTCCTATTTGTTTTGATGATATGCATTGATCCTTGTGCATATTCTTGGGGATTTTGTTGAATCAGTGATATTCTTCGTGTTATGTTGTTTTCCTGGTGGTGTAGCATGTTGCGATTGATCTTGGTGTGATTACCAATGGTGTTGAGCATTTGGGAATTTGGTTTATGTCCATGTTATGTCATGTATATTATTATATTGGTCTGGTGGTTGATCTTTGTATGGTGTTATATAATTTTGTAATTATGAGTTGAGGGTTTAGTCCACCTTGTTGTCAAGATTGATGAATTGTATAAATAGCTGATATAGTCATGTAATGTAGGTATTATGGTTGTGTCTGTGTTATCAGAGAGTGGTGTATGTGTGAACAAGTGATTCAATCTTCGGTATTGTGATTGAGTAGAGATTGGTGTTGCAGAGTAGACAATTGTGCTTAACTGAAACTATCATCAGGCATTTGCAAATGCTATTATTGTAGTTCATTCCTCCCAGATTGTTGTCTGAATCTTGTTGTTAGTCAGTGAGACTTCCCTAAGGGTTGTAGCCTTCTGGGTCATTATATTTGAGTAGTGAGCTTTAGGCATTGTGCCTGAATGCTAGTGAATTCCCCATTGTAATATTTTCACATACTGCTACAGAGTATCATCTTACTATGGGTAGGTTCCCACCGTGGTTTTCCCTTAACCGGATTTTCCACATCAAAATCTTGGTGTTGTGTGTTGTGCTATCAAATTTCTTATCTTTTTTGTTATTGTAGTTTATCATATTTGTATTTGTGGTTGAGTTTGTAGATCTGGTAGAAACTAATTCACCCCCCTCTCATTTTTCTCTCCTTGTTGTTGCCAACACCCATATGACCCCTAACAGCACAATATGACCCCATAGGACACCATATGACCCCTTAGGACACCATATGACCCCTTAGGACAACATATGATGTCCATATGGTGTCTTAAGGGGTCATATGGTGTCCTAAGTGATCATATGGTGTTTTAACACATGCCTTGCCCCTTAGGACCCCATATGCCCCCTAAAAACACCATATGACCCCTCAGGACAACATATGACCCCTTAGGACAATATGATGTCCTAATGGGTGATATGGTGTCCTAAGGGGTCATATGGTGTTCTAACACATGTGTGGCCCCTTAGGACACCATATCACCCTAGAGAGGGAGGGAGTGGAGAGAGAGGGAGAGAATGGGAGAGAGATACACCTAAGAGAGGAGGAGAGTGAGATAGAAGGATAAAGGCTGATAGGGAGAGACTTAAGAAATAAAGAATGGGAGGGAAATATAGATGGAGAGAGTTAGAGGAAGAGAGAGAGAGAGAGAGAGAGAGAGAGAGAGAGAGAGAGAGAGAGAGGTGTTGGAAATTGACACTCATTTAGTGATTTTCGATGATTAATTTATGGTTTAGGGTTGTCATTGATGGCAACTCTTCTTGGAGATTTGATCCAGTGGTCATAATTCTTCTTATCTGGAAGCAAGTGTTAACTTGTAACCGGTTAACTAGTAAATCAGGATTATTCCAATATAGTTTTGGTCTGGAAAGATTTCTGGTGATTGCGGTGATTGCGGTGACTAAGTTTGAGGTGAAAATGATGACGCCAACATTGGTGAAGAATTTTGGAAAATTGTTTTGGTCCATTGATACATTTTGTTAGAGATTGAATTCGACTAGGAGAAGAATATTTTTTATATGACCAGATATATAAGATTGAATTTGTGATTTATTTTTGGTGTATTACTGTTGTTGTGATCCGTTTTGGTGTGATTGAGTGCAGTTTCATGTGCACATTTGATTCCCAAGTGATTCGATAGCTAACTGAGATAGAAATAGAGCATATTGCAAAGCGAGTACAATCAGAGATCTTGTGCTTAACAAGAACTCATTCTTGCATTGTTAGATGCTATTTCAAAGTTTTTAATTGTACTTCTTCATTGCAATTAAATTGTAAGTCAGTGAGAATTCCCTAAAGGTTGTAGCCTTTCAAGTCATTGTAATTAAGCAATGAGCTCTAGGTAGTGAGCTTGAATACAAGTGCATTCCTCATCTATGTAATATTTATGTACTTTTGGTCATAGTATATGAATATTGTGGGTTCCAGCCACACCATGGTTTTTCCTTTTCTGGGTTTCCACGTAAAAGTTATAGTTTTGTGGATATGTGGTTTATTTGTTTCTTACTCATGTTCTTTACTGTCATAAATTACTAACCGGTGGATAAAGAGTAATTTTTTGAATTTGATCTCCGACAGAACATTGATTCACATCCCCCTCCCCCTCTCAATGTTCCTTTATTCTAACAAGAGAGACCTAAGAGAGGGGGAGAGAGAAAGAGATAGGGAGTGGGGGAGATATAGAGAGACCTAAGAGGTGGAGGGAGGGAAGGTGAAAGATATACCTAAGAGGTGGAGGGGGGATGGTGAGATATAAAGAGAGCCTAAGTGAGAGGGGGGAAGGGATGGAATGAAAGTACAAGAGACTAGATAGAGAGAGGGAGAGAGAGAGGGGGGGGAGAGAGAGTGAGGGAGAGGAGAGACAGAGAGAATGGGAGAGAGATACACCTGAGAGAGGAGAGTGAGATAGAGAGATAGAGGTTGAGAGGGATAGGCTTAAGAGATAAAGAATGGGAGAGAAAGAGAGATGGAGAGAGAGTTAGAGAGAGAGAGAGGGGGGGAGGAGGGGGTGGGAGAGAGGGAGATAATGGGAGAGAGATACACTTGAGAGAGGAGGAGAGTGAGATAGAGAGATAGAGACAAAGGGAGAGAGAGACTTAAGAGAGAAAGAATGGGAGAGAAAGAGAGGGAATGAGAGTTAGAGAGAGAGAGCGAGAGAGTGAGAGAGGGAAAGATATGAAGAGGGGGAAAAAGAGCTAGAGGGAAAGAGAGAAAAATAATGGGAGAGAGACACCTAAGAGAGGAGAGAGAGAGATAGATAGATAAAGGTTGAGAGTGAGAGAATTGATGGAGAGAAGGACAGAGACTTGAGAGAAAGAGAGAGAAAGAGAGATGGAGGGAAAGAAATAATTGAGAGAGGAAGAGAAAGGGAGGGGAGGGAGAGGGAGAGAATGGGAGAGAGAGACACCTAAGAGAGAGGGAGAGAGTGAGAGATAGAGACATAGTTTTGAGAAAGGGAGAGAAAGAGAGAGACCAAGTGAAAGAGGGAAAGAGAGGGATAGATGAAAGAGAAAGAGGGTGAAGGAGATGGGAAAGAGGGAGAGATAATTGAGAGAGGGAAGGAATTAGATAGGGAGAAAACTAAGAGAGAGAGAGAGAGGTAGGGGTTCAGGAATAGAGAGGGGTAATGCAAGGAAGAGACCAGAGAGATAATCCTGATACGATCATGCTAATTACTAAAATTTGATTGTCTGAAATTTATATGAATACTCTAAAAACTAGAATCTACATTATAACTCCTAGAGATCTGGAACCACTCTCAAACACCTTGACAATATATACATAAAATATAACTTAAAGTATAAGTCACCTATTTATCTTTTTTCTTTCTTATACTTAAATTTTATATTTTATGTATATATTCCAAGAGAGAGAACACTTTGTGCTTTCCAAGATAAAATCTTTCTATGAAATACATTTGGTGTGTGCCTTATTTGGCATGCGCCAAATATGGTGCACGCCAAATGTATTTTTAAATATTTTTTCATCTGGCACGCGCCAAATGTGTTTCCTTGGAAAACACCAAGCCAAAGGCTTGGATTTTCCTTAGGCATCCAACCCAAAGGCTTGGACGCCCTTCTCAGGCCTGAGACATGTTTTTCAGCATCCCACATTCTGACTACTACCCTTTGCAACTTGAGAAACTCTACAACTTTTCACATATTTCCTAACATCCTTATGAATCTGGGGCCAAAAGTAATGCTCACTCACCAATGCTACTATTTTGTCAACACCAAAGTGTCTGGCTAATCCTCCACTATGTTTCTCCTTTATCAAATTCTCCCTCATAGAACTCTTAAGTATGCACAACTGAACTCCTTTGAATAACATACCATCCTAAATGAAGTAGTCCAACCACTTTCTTCTATCTACCATAGTCAGTTCTCTACATGCTCTCCAAGGTTTTGCAAAATCTGGGTCATCATCATACAAGGTCTTCAATTCCTCAAATCCTAATACTACCACTCTCATCTATGTCAGCAAATTCCTTCTCCTACTCAGTGCATTGACAACTTTGTTAGATTTCCCACTTCTATGCTTCAACACAAAAGTGTAACTCTACAAAAATTCTACCCATCTCACATATCTCTAATTCAACTTACTTTGACTATTTAGATACTGCAAGGCTTGATTATTTGTATACAACACAAACTCCTTAGGCAACAGGTAATGTCTCCACTTCTTCAAGGCTTGAACTATGGCATAAAAATCTTGATCATACATTGAATATCTCCTTTGGGCATCATATAATTTCTCACTGAAATAAGATACTGCTCTCCCTTCCTGACTCAAGATTGCTCCTATTGTCGTTCCAATTGCATCACAATCCACTTGAAATACTTTATTGAAATCTAGTAAAGATAACACAGGCTTCTCAGTCACTTTCCGTTTCAATAGTTCAAAACTTTTGTTTTCTCTAGTGGTCCACTTGAATTCCTTTTGATCTCCCCTCATGGTCTCAGTCATAGGCTTACAAACTGAACTGAAATTTCTGATGAACTTTCAGTAAAAACTAGCCAATCCATGAAATAATCTTACCTCTCCAGTGCTTTCCAGTGTAGGCCACTCAACAATTGCTTTTACTTTCCCAGGGTCCATCTTCAAACCATCCTCTGATATCACAAATCCCAAATAGACTAATTCATCTTTCATGAAAGTACACTTCTTAAGATTTATCAACAACTTTTCTTCTGTCAACCTCTGCAAAACTTGTCTCAAATGCAACAAATTATCCTCTTTTGTCTTACTAAAAAAATCAAAATGTCATACAAATACACAATAACAAACTTACCCAATAATTTCTTCAATAGCTCATTCATCAACCTCATGAAAGTACTCAGTGTTTTAGTTAACCCAAAAGGCATCACCAACCATTCATGTAGTCCTTCATTTGCCTTGAATATTGTCTTCCACTCATCTCCTTCTCTGATCCTGATCTGATGATATCCACTCTTCAAATATATCTTTGTAAAGTATTTGGCTCCACTCAAACATTCCATTATGTCACCCATCCTAGGAAAAGGAAACTGGTATTTCAGTGTGATCTTATTTATTGCTCTGTAATCGGTACACATTCTCCATTCTCCATTCTCCATTCCCCATTCTTCTTAGGTGCTAATATTGCTGGTACTACACAAGGGCTCAAACTTTCTTTGATCAAACCTTTCTTCAACAGCTCCTACACTTGTCTATTTGGCTCTTCATTCTCTGTCGGTGTCATCTAGTGTGAAGCTTTGTTAGGAAAACTAGTTGCGAGAACTAGGTCCATGCAATGACTAATACTTCTCACAGGTGGCAATCCATCAGGCACATTATCTGAAATGATATCTTCATATTCTGTTAGCAAATCTTTTATATCTTCCGGTTGTTCCTCTTCATGCTTCAGATTCTTAGTATTCTTAGCAACTAAGTAAAAACACACATTATCATGTCTCAATCCATCCAATAATTTCCTTCCATCCACCAAAAAGATTCTAGCATTCGTATAGACTTCACTCTTCAAAGGTTCCTCCAAGGGCAACAAGGTTTGCTTCATCCCATTGGCCACAATAATGTATGTATTATTCCTGCCATCATGTATTGCCTGTCTATCAAACTGCCAAGGTCTACCCAACAAAAGATGACAAATATCCATAGGCATAATATCACACAAGACTTCATCATGATAATTACCAATTTTTAATTTCACTGAACATTGCTCACTTACTAACAACTTATGTTCATCCTGAATCCATGATATCTGATAAGGCTTAGGGTGTTTCAATCTTTCCAAATTAAACTTATTCACCATCTCTTCTAAAATAATATTATCTAGGCCACCACTATTAATAACAACTTTACAACACTTACCAAATACCTTACATCTTGAAGCAGTCACCGGTTAGGAGGGACCTTAAAGAGATCAATCTGGACCGGCCAGCAAGAGTAAACACAATGAAAACACAAAGATATGATCAAGTCAATGCATAATAGATTGTTTTATTTCATGAAAACTAATTACAACCAACTAGAAACAACTGGGTTACAGAAACTGGCTTACAGGTTTGCTAAAACATGCTCAAAGTACAAAATAGGTCACAACCGAGACCTTCAATATTAAGATCTATCTTCTACACTCAGTCTAACTACCTCATTGTTTGATTCATTACATTCTAATGCTTAATTACAATGATTTATACAATCCAAGGGATCCGGTTGGCTCAAAAAAGGATCAAAACCTGAAGAACAAGACCTAACGTGTAAAACCAACAAGGTCGACCTCTACCAAGAGATTCCTCCAAAAAATCAAAAGGATGAAGTTTATATCATGGGAAAAGGTCAGCCACACATTAAGAAACATTAGAATCAACATTCAGGGCTCTACAAGCTATGAAAGGAGTTCTAGTAGATCACCAAAATAGGTCCAGGCAACCGGTAACAAGAAACAATCAACCGATAATAGGAAACTATCAAGAAAACCGATAGCGATAACTTGCTGAAAAATGATCCAAATGTGATGTGGTTTGGAAATAATAAAGATGATCATGTCTTCAAGTAGAATCCAACTCCACAGGATCCGGTGAGCCAAAATTGGGACACATAGAAAGAAATGTTGAAACTACAAACATAAAGCAAAACAAAAAGGAAAATGTTTTTGGTTGATGCAAGATTGCCATGAACCGAGGATGCTCCTACATCATATCTGGTCTTGGAAAAATTATTCCTCTACAAGGGCTCCTCATCTCTCCCGATATGACACAAATCTCTCCTCATCATCAACAATTCTCCATCTTCTAGTTTATTATCTGATGCGGTGGGGTTTTCTTTCACCACTTTCGTTCTTTTGGTATTCTCTGTCTTCTTACAATCGAAAGAACGATGTCCTTATCCTCCACACTTATAGAAATTTCCTCTAAATACCCTCTTTTCTTGTCTTTTGTCATCTCTTCCAAAATTCTCATTCGGGTAGCCATCCAGTTCTCTCCTTCGGTAGAAATTTCTATCATCTTTTTGGTATGAATTGCCTTCTTTGCTCACTTCTTTTATCTTTGTTTTGATTTGAACAGGTTCCTCTACCTCCGGTATATCCTCTTCCTCCTTGAAATATTCCTCTGGAAAACCTTCTACCTCTACCTCTCTACCTTTGCTCATGTCTTTTGTTTAGTTTCTCTTCTGCCTTCAGGGCATACTGGTAAGCCTCTTCAACACTCTAGAATTTGATCAAACTAAGTTCATCTTGTATAGACACCTGCAATCCATTCAAATATCTTGCAAATTGTTCAACTTCATCATCAACATGTCTTGATTTGATATTCAACTTGTAAAATGCTTCAGTGTATTCCTTCACACTAGATTCCTTCTGTCTCAAATTTTGCAACTTCTGGAATAGATTCACTTGATAATCAGTTAGCATAAATTTTGATTTCAACTTAGCAACCATCCAATCCCATTTCTTGATCTTCTCTTTACCTCTTCTCTATCTATCAACCTACAAATGCTCCCACCAAAGAGATGCATGACCTTTTTGTTAGGATAATAGGTGAACAACTAAGAGGGGGGTGAATTAGTTGTTAACAGATAATAACTTTTAATCCACTTAATAACCTTTAAACAGATCAAGTACCGGTAAAGCACATACAGATGCCGGTAGGAATAGATACCAATAAAAAATAAAACTTAACAATTAAATAGATAATCAATGCAAAGAAACCATACCACATAACACCATGATTTGTACGTGGAAAACTTGGAAAGGGAAAAACCACGATGGGAAGCCTACCCACAGTCATATGATACTTCTACAGAAAGTATGTGTTACAATGAGGGGCCTGCACTTGTAGGAAGGCACATTTCCTAGAGCGTACTGCTCATTACAAAAGAGTCTTACTGACTACATAGAGGCTATAACCATCTCAAGATAAATGGACAACAATCTAATAGAGTGAACTACCAGAAATAACATCTACCATGCCTGATTACAGTCCTGGTTAAGCTCAATACTGGAGGCCTTTGACCTCTTCCTTAATCCAATTCAATCACCTATGATCGACCAAATCTCCTTTGCATATGATATTGCATTCCAAGACCATGACACATAATCCCCATACCATGATCTACAAATGAGATCTTACATCATTTTATACAAACCCTAATCCCTAAACCAATTAGGTCGGCCACCTAAAAGATATTACATAAATCCATATTACATTGATATGCCATGTTGGCTTAAGATCAAAACAACAATAACAAATCCATAAATCATCTCAAAACATCTTAGTAACATGTAGAGTAAACATTAGCATGATATCAGTCCATAACCTAAATAGGCACCAGACCTATTATGGGTCCACTATGCCAAAGCAATGTCTTCAAGCAGTTGAAGCACGATCAAAGAACATCTTCAACATCCTGAAATCCATGTAGAAGTTTCACAAACACCACTTATTCATCTTGTCAAGATTCCTTAGTGAAAGCTTTGTAGCGATAAAGCCTTAAACCAATGTTGGTAAGGGTTTACCAGAATCTATGATAGTATCCAATACCAAGCCAATACCAACTGACCAAAACATTCTCATGAAGCACATATCACATGTAATCAAACATACTTCACTGATCCAAACATGCCAGAAGTGTCCAACAAATAGTCTCTTTTTCCAGTAACACTAGATCTTCTACCGGTAACAAAAAACAAGTCTATTGGTAACCAACCATATCAGCTAGTGTTGACATCAATGAAAAAACATCAATGTAACACATAATAAATTCATCCATAATACTAACAATCTCCCCCTTTGGCATTGATGGTAACACTAGATGTGAAAAACATCTAAGTACCAAAAAAATGCCAAACAAGTCTCCCCTTGTGTAAGAAAACCAAAAATCTATGTGAATGATATCTCTGTAGAGTTCTGAATAAATCTCTCCCCCTAATGTATACAACTCCTTTATTTTTTATTTTCATATCAATATCTCTCCCCCTTTGACATCAATGCTAGAAATCTAACAAAAATATCAAAGCAATAATGTAAACCTCTAAAACTCTAAGCTAACTACTCCCCCCTGAGTAGTAATACCACTCATCAGCACTGGAATGAATAATGTCTCTGGTAATGCATGTCGTAGTGATGACAAACTGCATCAATCAAGTCTCTATCGGAGGGGAAAAAACCCCTAACCTATCTCTCAAATACTCAAATGATTCCTTAGACAGTGGTTTAGTGAATATATCTGCAATTTGTTCTTTAGTGCTCACATAAACCAATTTGACTTCCTTTGCTTCTACCTTGTCCTTCAGAAAGTTATACTTTATTGAAATATGCTTAGTCTTATAGTGAAATACCGGATTCTTAGACATGTCAATAGCTGTAGAGTTATCACGGTAGATAACTACTAGTTCACTACAATTTACCCTGATATCCTTCAACATTTGCTTCATCCACAAGACTTGAGTGCAATTAGTTACTACTGCAACATACTTAGCTTTTGCATTATATAAAGAAATGTATGACTATTTTTTACTGATCCATGAAACTAGTTTCTTTCCAAGAAAGAAAGATCCGCTAGAAGTGCTCTTCCTGTCATCAGTATCTCCTGCCCAATCTAAGTCAGTATATGCACATAAAGTGAAATCATCATTTTTAGAATACCATAAACCATATTTTGTTGTTTCTTGCAAATATCAGAATATCCTCTTTACTGCACATTCATGATTTTATTTAGGATTACTTTGATATCTTGAAACAATACTTACTGCATTCATAATATCAAGTCTAGTCTGAGTTAGATATAACAGACCACAAATCATAGACTTATACCTTGTCAGATTTACCAGTGTAGAAGTATCCTTGATAGATAATTTCTCACTTGTCACCGTAGGGGTACTTACCAGTTTGGAATTATCCATACCAAAATTATTCAACAACTCCCTCAGATACTTAGTTTGATAGATAAAAATGCCTTTGTCAATTTGAGTAATCTGCAAACCTAAGAAAAATCTCATCTCATGAATCATGGACATTTGAAATTCATTCTTCATGTTGTTAGCAAATTCCATGCACAATTTATCTTCTCCTCCAAAAATTATATCATCAACAAATACTTCAATAATCAGAATATCATTATCAGTGATCTTATAATATAAATTACTATCAACATTGTCTTTAGTAAAACCAAGCTTCAAAATATATTTATCCAACCTTGCATACCAAGCTCTAGGAGCCTGTTTCAATTCATATAAAGCTTTCTTCAATCTGCAAACCATATCTTTATCATCTATCAGTAAAAATCCATCAGGTTTCTTAATGTAAACTTCTTCCTCAAGCTCACCATTCAAAAATTCACATTTAACATCCATTTGATAAACCTTATAGTTCTTAAAAGCTGCATAGGCAAGAAATAGTCTAACAGCTTCAATTCTAGCTACATGTGCAAATGTCTCACCATAATCAATTCCTTCCATTTGAGAATATCCTTTACAAACCAATCTAACCTTGTTTCTTACAACTTGACCATCCTCATTTAGCTTATTCCTAAAAACCCATTTAGTTCCAATAACATTCTTATTTTTACGTCGGGGAACTAAAGACCAAGTCTCATTTTTCTCTTTCTGATCTAATTAATCTTCCATAGCTTTTAACCAATGTTTATCCTTGCAAGCTTCAATAACAGTTGTCGGTTCAACTTGAGAAATAAGACATACCTCTTCATTTGCCAGTTTTCTTCTTGTCATAACCCCCTTGTTCCTATCTCCAATAATTTGATCTTCAGAATAATTTAATCTTACATACCTTGGTGTCTTCTAAACTTCAGGTTCGCTGCTCTAATCATCAATCATAGTTGAATTTTATGATTGTGCTGGTGTAACTATTTCAGTTTCCTGTACCAGTTGAGGCATTATCAGTTCAGTTATGATAATTTCCACTGCCAGTTCCCTATCATATGATATAGAATGATTTATGCACTGTTCATCCACTTTCACATTAGCACTTTTCACAATTTTCTGCAATCTTTTGTTATAACATCTATATGCTTTGCTTTGAATTGAATACCCAAGAAATATCCCTTCATCACATCTAGGATCAAACTTTCCAATTGAATCATCTCTTTTGATATAGCATTTACTTCCAAAAATTATGAAATATTTAAGAGTAGGTGTATGTCCAAACCATAGTTCATAAGGGGTCTTACCAGTTTCACCTTTGATGTGAACTCTATTGAATGTGTAGACTATTGTACTCACTACTTCTCTCCAGTAGATATGAGGCAAATTGGCTTCCATCATCATAGATCTTGCTGCATCCAAAATGATTTTGTTCTTTCTTTGCACTACTCAATTCTACTGAGGAGTCCTAGGTGCAGATAGTTATCTCCTAATTCCATTTGTCTCACAATAATTGTTAAATCCATGAGAAGTGAACTAACCGTCATGATCTGATCTTAGACATTTGATTTTCAATCTAGTTTATGTTTCAACCTTTTCTTTAAAGATCTTGAATTTTTCAAAAGCTTCAGACTTCTCCCTTAGAAAAGTCACCCACATCATTCTAGAATAGTCATCAATAATCAACATGAAATACCTATCACCTTGAAAGCTTTTAGTCCTTCCTAGACCACATAAATTAGTGTCAATCAAATCAATTACATCATTAGATTTATCATGTATTCTCTTAAAATAACTTCTAACTTTCTTTCCTAATTGACATTCCTTACATATCGGATTATGAGGCTTCATAATCTTAGGTATATCTCTAACTACCTTAGTTGAACTAATCTTAACAATACAATCAAAATTAACATGACACAACCTCGTATGCCATAGCCAACTCTCATCAATATGAGCAATCAAACATGTCTTATTACCAGTGTTCAAGTGAAAGATATTACTTATTGTCTGAATACCAGTTGCAATCTCCAAACCAATCTTATTAATGATTTTGCATTTTCTATCTTTAAACTGAAGTTGGAAACCCTTATCAACCAATTGACCAACACTCAAAATATTATTCTTTAAACCTTCTCCATAATAGACATTATCAGTATTATGATTACCATCTAGAGAAATAATGCCTCTACCTCAAATCATACATGCTTTGTCATCTCCAAATCTGACTTGACTTCCATTGTATTCTTGTAGGGACAAAAATTTCCATTTATCTCCAGTCATATGATGTGAGCATCCACTATCAATTACCCATTCATCCTTATCTTCAACTTTTGCTGCCAGGGCCTTTTCTTCACTCTTGATAGCCGGTTTCAGTTCATCTTCCTTCAAATCATATAATACCCATTCCTTTCCATTTTCGGATCGACTAGCAGATTCTTCTACTGGTTCATCTCCAGAGTCATGAATTACTCCTTCCTCATCTGCTATGTAGCATTGTTTACTTTTCTTGAATCTATATCTATCCTGGTTAGGCTTAAAAGATCTCTTAACTCTTTCCTCAAACCTTGCATTCCTTTCAGGACATCTAGATACAAAATAACCAATCTTGTTACATGCAAAACATTTAAAAGGTGTTTTTCCTTCATACTTACTTCCAGCCGGTCCTTTAGGTACTCTTCTAACAAAGAAGGCTTCAAGTTGCTCAAGTTCTTCATCTTCTTTCCTCATGTCTTCCAATTCTTTTGCATATAGGGTTGTCCAATCAGTTTTGCCAGTAGATGATGATGATGATGCATGAAAAGAAGGTTTAGACTTTACAGCTCTAGAAGATCCAAATTCTTCAAGCTCAAAATCAGATAATTTCCCAATCAAAATGTCTCTATTAGCTGAAGAGTTTGCCATTGTTCTTAACTAATTAATTGCAGTTTCCTTCATCTTGTAAACCAGTGGAAGGGATCTCAAAACTTTGGAAACTATTTCATCTTCACATAGAAATCCTCCACATAATTGAATTTCCATAACAATCTCATTTACTCTTTCCATAAACACAACAATTCTCTCATTATCTTCCATCTTTAAGTTTTCATATCTTTCCTAGTAACCATCAAGTTTAGCAATTTCAACAGTAGGATCACCTTCACTCAGAGTTTAAAATTTGTCCCACATAACCTTAGCTAATGATTTATCAGTCAATCCCATGATCTGCTGATCAGTAAATGCACACAAGAGGGCTCCTCTAGCTCTGCAATCATTTTCAATATTCTTATCCAAGTTTACAGGAGAAGGATTGCCAGATGTCGGATCATAAGGTGTGTATCCTATCTCAATGATCTCCCAAATATCCTTGCCAAGACATCTAAGATGAGTCTCCATTTGAATTTTCCATATCCCATAATTTGTTCCATTAAACTTAGGGATTTGTCTTCTAAAAATAGTTGTCGGTGGATTAGAAGTGTTAGCTACCATAGGATCTACCTCAAACGGTTAAGCTTCTGCAAAAGAGGACCAAAGATCTAATACCAGTTTTTAGGATAACCGGTGAACAACTAAGAGGGGGGTGAATCAGTTGTTAACAAATTATAACTTTTAATCCACTCAATAACCTTTAAACAGATCAAGTACCGGTAAAGCACATACATATGCCAGTAGGAATAGATACCGGTAAACAATACAACTTAACAATTAAATAGATAACCAATGCAAAGCAGCCATACCACATAACACCATGATTTGTATGTGGAAAACCCGGAAAGGGAAAAACCACGGTGGGAAGCCTACCCACAGTCAGATGATACTTCTGCAGAAAGTATGTGTTACAATGAGGGGCCTGGACTTGCAGGAAGGCGCACTTCCTAGAACGTACTTCTCATTACAAAAGAGTCTCATTGACTATGGAGAGGCTACAACCATCTCAAGATAAATGGACAACAATCCAATAGAGTGAACTGCCAGAAATAACATCTACCATGCCTGATTATAGTCTCGGTTAAGGTCAATATCAGAGGACTTTGACCTCTTCCTTAATCCAATTCGATCACCTATGATTGACCAAATCTCCTTCGCATATGATATTTCATTTCAAGACCATGACACATAATCCCCATACCACAATCTACAAATTAAATCTTACATCATTTTATACAAACCCTAAGGGCTAAACTAATTAGGTTGACCACCTAAAGATATTACATAAATCCATATTACATTGATATTCCATGTCATTTGAAGATCAAAACAATAATAACAAATCCATAAATCATCTCAAAACATCCCGGTAACGTGTAGAGTACATGTTAGCATGATATCGGTCCATAACCTAGATAGGTACCAGACCTATTCTGGGTCCACTACACCAAAGAAATGTCTTCAAGTAGTTGAAGCATGATCAAAGAACATCTTTAGCATCCTGAAATCCATGTAGAAGCTACACTAACACCACTTATTCATCCTGTCAAGATTCCTTAGTGAAAGCTCTATCGGTAGAGCCTTAAACCAATGTCGGTAAGGGTTTACCAGAATGTATGATAGTATCCAATACCAAGCCAATACCAACTGACCAAAATAAGCTCAGGAAGCACATATCACATGTAATCAAATATACTTCACTGATCCAAAGATGTCGAAAGTGTCCAACAGATAGTCTATTGTGCCAATAACACTAGATCTTCTATCGGTAACAAAACCTTGTTTGCTAGCAACCAATCATATCAGCTAGTGTTGACATCAATGACAAAACATCAATGCAACACATAATCAATTCATCCATAATGCCAACACTTCCAACTGGGTATGGGAATATTTCACCTTCCTTTCTTGTGCAGTGTTTTCAAAATCAAAATATTTCTCCATCTTCGTGATCCAATCCATCAATTGATCTGAATCCAACTTTCCATCATATTCTGGTGGGGTAAAATGAGGTTTATTATTTAGCCTACTCAAAACCCTCAAAAACATTTCCTCATCCAGATCAATCGTCAATGCTTTTACTTGTTCTGTCGGGGCTTCTTCTCCTTCATCTTCACTTACATATATAATGTGTCAGCCTCTTCTCTGGGTTGTCTCCATGGCTTCAAACCGGGCTACTATTCCTCACAACATTTCCATCATAACAGGTTTTGCATTCCCACACACTCCATCATTCCTAATTCCTCTTTGCTTTGTCTTTATGCCATTCCTCTATAGTTGTAGTTCGGATCCACAGTCTGCCACTCTACAACAAAATTCTCAGGACAACACAATCTCTAGAATGAAAGATCGCTCTGATACCACTTGAAGTAGTCACCGGCTAGGAGAGACCTCAAAGGGATTAGTCCAGAAGAGTCAACAAGAGTAAACACAATAGAAACACAGGGACATGATGGAGGCAATGCAAAATAGATTGAATTAAATCATGAAAATTGTTTACAACCAATCGATAACAACTGGGTTATAGAAACCGACTCATAGGCCTGCTAAAACATGCTCAAAATACATAACAGCTCATAATCAGGACCTCAAATCTTAAGATCTACCTTCTATGCTTAGTCTAACTTCTTGATTACATTCTAATGCTCTATTATAATTATTTATACGATCTAAGGGGATATGGTCGGTCCAAAAAGGGATCAAAGTCCGAAGAACAAAACCTAACATGTAAAACCAACAAGGTTGGCCTCCACCAAAGAAATTCCTCTAGAAAATCCAAAGGATGAAGTGTAGATCATGGGGAAAGGTTGGCCACATGCTAAGGAACATCAGAATCAATACTTAAGGGGATCCGGTAGATCACCAATGCAAATAGGTCCAAGCAACTGGTAACAGAAAATTGTCTTGAAAACTGATAGCGATACCTTGTTGTAAAAAGATCCAAATGCTCCAAAGTTTGGGAATAAGGAAGATTATCAATCTTCAAGTAAAATCCAACTCAATAGGTTCCGATGAGCGAAATCAGGGACACACAAAAAGAATTGTTGAAACTACGAAAAGAAAGAAAAACAAAAAGGAAATATTTTTGGTTGATGCAATATTTCTATGAACTAGGGATGCTCCTGCATCAGTTGCCCTCCTACCAGTCCTCTGAACTTTCCACGCATTAAAAAGGGTTTTTCCACCTCTGCAAATAAATCTTAGCTCCAAAAGAACAACTACAAACCTTCTTTCTAGACATAGAAGGAGAGGGAAATGTGTTGGGAATAGGGGTTTGCCTTTAGGTCAAACCCCAGTTTTGGAATTAACCAAGTGGTTGAAATAATGTAATTGAAATGACTGAAAGTAGAAATCCTCCTCTTTGAGGGTATTTTGAATTTCTTGAAAACTAAATGCTTATACCTCCTTGTGAAGTTTTTCTTGCCTCCACATGGAATTATGATTTCACGGATTAGAATGATGATCTCCTCTTAAATGCTTAAGATCTTGACTCTATTGTTGCTCCAAAACTTGAAGGAAGATTGGAAATGCTTAATTTCTCTTGAATTCTTGAATGTTTGATCTCTTGTGTGTGCATAATAGAAGGATGGATTTCATGTTCTATCAAATGAGAGGGGAAATCCCTCTTATATACTTGCGCGTAGGATTATTTAACTGATTTTTTGACATGAGTAGACATAGACCGGATTTTCCCACTTCAAATTTGAGTTAGGAGAGGGAGAATGGCCGAAGATAGGTCCCTATTAAGGGGGAATAGGGTGCCACCCCCTGGTCCTACTCTAATTTGGGGTAGGATCAAGGTGTACGTAGGGTGCATCACTGAATTGCATGGTATTTTTGATATGTATGAGCATAATCAAGTCTCTAATCAAGCTGAGGGGTGCAAACACTAAGGCGAAGACCCAAATGCAATCAAAAATTGCAAGGGGTTCAATTTTAGGATGCTACATTTAGCCCCCACTTTAGCGGGAGTATGAGCTTACACAAATACTCGTGGTAAAGTAAAAGGAATTCAGATTGAAATACTTTCATCACGTCAAAGAGGCAAGATTCACCAAGCCCCTAGTGGACTTTAGGATCTTACAAATTCAATGACAAGGTAAAAGGGAAGATCATGAGAGAGAAAGAGAGAACCATGACTACAACTAGTAAGGTTCTCTTACTATGAGTCATGAAAAGAAAAAGAAAACACCAAAAATTGCAAAACAAAGACAAAGTTCGCTAAGTAACTTTAAGTATCAAGAGAGAGAATCATGAGCGAAGTATATGCCCCCATGCTAAAGCAATTGTACATGCCTTGCCAGGATAAATTGCTTTAAGGTAGGATACACACAAAGAAGAAAAAAATATTATTGCAATCATTTAGCCCCCAAGAGAGGATAAATCAAAGGATAATGAACACAAAGCACAAAACACGAGGTGGTTTCACCTAACTTTGGAGTCAGTATGCTTTTTATGATAACTCGTGTATATCATGTATATGGAAAGGAAACCACCATGGAAGATGGGAAAACTTGTGTCTTTTGAGTCAACATGGAAGAGACCAAAAGAGATATCAACACTTTGCATCATCCTCGAATTGACAACACTAGGGACAACAAATAGAAGAATAGGGGAAACAAATAGAAGAATGACACAAATAAGAAAGAGAGAAGAGAGAGAAAGAATTATCTACAGTGCTAATGAAGCTAATCAAGCACACCATCCTCCTCTGATTTTGCTGATCATTATTTTGGGAAGGTGGACAACACACAAGAGGAGACACATCAATCACACTAGATGGAGCTATCACAAGTTCCAAACAAGGACCATACTATAATGATGAGTCACTTTGTTCGATACTAGGAGCTAGGATTAATGATTTTGAAAATTTTGTAGTTAAATCATTGTAAATATCAACATACTCATCTTCATCATAAAAAATATTAGGATTAACATTTTCATCATTAACAACATTTTCATCTATTTCTTCATCAAGATTAATAAGAATAGGAGTTGGACAATAGGAATAGAACTTGAGCCATCATTTATTTAAATTATTTTGCATCTCGGAGAATTAGGTTAAACATCTTTCTTAGGAGAAAATAGAATCATGTCAACAGTTGGTGTTTTAGGAGAAGAAATGGTTTTGGAAGCAATTTCACAAGCTCTATCACGATGTCTCCGTCGGTGTTCTCTCGCACAACGGTTTCGTCTAGTCTTGGCTGAAGGTTGAGGAGGTTTATGTTCATCAAGTATAGGCTTCACCTCTTCTTTTAGGGAAGGATGAATGGGTTGAGGTCTTTTAGGTTGGACAATAGGAGAGTTCGATCACTTCTCTCTATAAGATGAAGGAGGAGGAACCACACCATATAAAGGAGGAATGGGAGGTGTAGGAAGGAGACCAGGTTATAGTTTTGATACTTAATATAAGTATAGATCCAATAGCCAAGAAGATGAGAAGGGGGGGGGGGTGAATCATACAAACTTAATCTTCCATAAAAACATCAGATTCAACCTCGGTAACATATATTTCAGCAATATAACCAAAACTATTAAACATGCAAACTCAAAAGCATATAAACATCATAAACCTCATAACACCAGATTTAACGTGGAAACCCAAATAGGGAAAAACCACTGTGGGATTTTGGACCCACTAAGAAATATACTCTTCTAGAGTATGCTCGGTTAAAAGCAAATCCTATTAAAGATTACAAACACATTGCTAGATGTGACCCAGTTAAGGGATTTCCCTCAGATCTGTTAAGATCTTCACCTTGTTAGAAGTGACCTTGTTAAAGGATTTCAAACACTCAATCAGAATGTCAACTTGCTAGAGGGTTTTACAAATAAGACTATTAAGTCCACTCGGTTAAGAGATTTTCTATCACTTTCACAAAATAACAGTAATAAAATTTATCTGCAACTTCACATCTAAAATGCTAAAGCAGATTCCTATTTGTTCAATACAATCTAGACATAGAACTAATCTTGTCTATCTGTTGGGCTTCTATACTCTGTTATTCAAATAGGTCTTCAAGCTTTTGTGCTCGGTAATCACTATGTAGCATCCCTATGCATACACTTGCCCGTATACATTGTTTATCAACGGTTTCCTATTTATAAACAATTAGGTAACCGCTTAATCTCCTTGATCACATTTCCCATGATCAATCATAGCCATCAGATCTTTGATCTTGTCCAAGTTCAATGCATCTTTCGATCTGAAAACATTTTACCCCACCTAGGAACTTGCATATATTTCTTGGAACTTGTGCCAGGGTATTGCAGTTCAATCTGAGTTGTAGATCTTCATGCTGACTTTCCATTGCCTTAGATTCGTTAACAAACTTCATTCACGGCTCACCAATCATTTAATCAGTTCTAGCTCATCATCTTCCTTCATTAAATAATGCATGCAAACATTTAATGCATTCTGTTATAGCTCGGTTACAACTTGGTAACAACTCGGCGAATACTAAACTTCACTCGGTAGACATTCCTCCTTCATTAACTGATAGCGATAACCTTAGGGTTTACCAACTAGGTTCTTTGCATGATAACATAGTATAGTATTAACCTTTAAAATTTACAACATATGTATGATGTTAAAACAATCTAAAACATCATGATCTCATCATTGTCTAACTCGGTACTAGTTGCCCATTGAATACCTTATTCATCCCCTTATTCATCATATGCTTTTCTGTGTCTATTACCGACATCTTTATAATCTTCAAATCATACTTCTCAAGATATGGCAACATCATACTGAATTAGAAAATCAATTTCTTGACATCAATGACAAAATAATAATATCAAGACAGTAAACATGTTTAATCAGTTATATCCATAATCATCAACAACCTTCTCAATATCCTTATTGAAATGCCAACAATCTTTCATTGTTTGTTATAATGCTATATTGCCAACACCAGGTCCATCATAAGGAGGAGGGATAGGTCTAGTCTTAGGAGGAATAGTTTGATGTTTAGGAGGAAGAATTTTTCTATCTTTTGGAGGAAGAGTAGACTCATCCATAGGAGAAGAAATAGATTCTTCTTTAGGAAGAAGAATATCTCTTTTCTTAGGAGAAAGGATACTCTTCTCTTTAGGAGAAGGAATAGGTGCATCTTTGGGAAGAAGATTATTTCTTTCCTTAGGAGAAAGAATAATATTATACTAAAGAAAGGGTATATGATCATAAAGAGAAATGCTAAGTGTTGGATTTCTAGGTTTACTCAAAGATAAAATCATTTCATTTTTCTAGTTTTGATATGATCTAAAGAGAGCATCACTTCTAGGTTGAAGAGGCTAGAATCATTTGGACCAAAAGTAATCAAGACAAACATTTCCATGCCTCTTTGTAGGTTGATATATGCTATGTTAACAGTTATGATTTCACCATTATGAGGAAATTTCAAACACTTGTGAATAGTAGAAGCAATCACTTTCATGGAAGAGAGCCAAGGATGTCCCGACTTCACACAAAATCAATCGGATGTAGGAATTATAACAAATTGAACATCTAAGCATTTAGTGTGAACATCAATTGGAAGTGTTATAGAGCCAATAGAAGGACAAGAGAAGACATCAAAAAATTTAACTACCACATCAATATCATCATATATCACTTGATGAAATTGAAAAGTATAAATAAATTCTTCAATTATCACATTAACCATGCAAGAACAATCAATAAGAACTCCTCTAGAAGGTATGCCTTTGATTTCACACTTATGTATAATGGGCCATTGGGTGCTTTAATGGTATCACTAGGATCAAATGTGATGCACAAGTCCTTAGGAGGTTCTTATTTGTCTACATGGTTCACCATATTATTAGATTCAAGGCCAACATCATTGGGAGAGAAAGAAAGATGATTAGTCTCAATCACATTAGTGGAATGGGATGATAAATGATCAGTGAAAATATGAAGGTTTTGATTAGGAGGAGCTACATATTTGTTTCCTTTATCATTCGCACCTACCACATATATGGTATTATTGTCAATCAATTCTTGATTCTTACTTCTCAATGAAAAACATTTTTCAGTATCATGACCAGGCTGACGATGGTATTGGCAAAAGGATTTAACATCAAAGTAAGGTGAAGTTTTCTTAGATGGATCAATTGGCTTGATTTGGGGAAGTTTTAACACATTCCTTTGTATTAACTGAGACATAATGCTATGCAAATATTCATTCAAAGGAGTAAATTATTTTTCTCTTCGAAAGTATTTAGACAAAGGAGGCACACCTATAGCACCTACCAGTTGATTGTTGTTGTTGTCAGTGCATTTCATGAATCCTTTGTTTGGTTTGAACTTCACAAATGGTTATTGAGAACTATCACTATTATCAGAGCCATGGAAGGAGATGATTGTTCCAATTGACTCACAGTCAGTTGATAATTGTGAAGTACTGCACACAACTACGGAAAGGAAATAAACTCAGTTAAGAGAAGTTTATCTCTAATATCCTTTTGTAAATTAGCAATAATAATCTTTTGATTATCTTGATCAGGCACAAGAAAAGAAATTTGAGAATACAAATTCTTATATCTACCAATAAAATCAGTCACTTTTTCTTTAACTCCTTGTTTACAATGCATCAAATAAGTCAAAGTAACTTTAGGACCAATGTTATTGTGAAATTGTTGAATAAAAGCATTAGCCAATTGTTGAAAATAAGTAATAGAATAAGGAGGCAAAGAACAATACCATTGCAAATTTCTATCCCTTAATGTTCTAGTAAACAATTCGCTAACACTCTTTGATCATGAGCAACGTCACTACACAAAGTTTGGAATGTTTTAGCATGAGTTAAGGGATCACCTTGTCCATTATAAAGTTCCAATTGAGGAAATTCTACATGTTTAGGAGGGATGGCTCTAACAATGTCATTGAATAATGGGCTCACTACATCAAATGTGGGCACATTATACTTGGATTGATTTATAGAAGCTATTTGTTGTTGTAAGGAAGACATTGTTTGGGCTAGACTATTGATTGTAGCTTCAGTAGAAGGATTGAAATTAGACATGTTGGATTGAGATGGAGTAATAACATTGTTGAATGAAGGAAGAGATTGAGAATAGGGAGGTGGGAAACTATGATAAGTAGGTAATGGAAAAGATTGTCTAACACATAGAAGACTCATAGGAGGAATGAAGGAGTTTTGATTGAAGGAGTTGCCCCCTTGACTAACATTTATAGGTGGTGGGTGTGATTGGGTAACAAGGGGAACACTAATGGTAGGGGAAATTAAAGAAGAGGTATTTCCCCCATGACTCACATTTGTAGGTATAACATTTTGCATAGAAGTATCCATGATGTTTGATGTGAAGGTAGGGACACTAGTCATAGGAGTTGTCAAAGGAATAGAATGATTAACTTGACTAGGAGGTTGTGTATAACCTAGGTTTTCAGCAAAAATCTTCATAGGCATGATATTAGAGTCAACAATATGAGAAATACCACACAAGATATCAACACCATGTTTATCATTTTGAATCATTATTTTTAATCCCTCAATCAATGGGAGAGCTTCACTTTCTGGGTATTCTTGTCTCATCCATTGTTGAAGATTGTCAAATCGATTGTCCATCTTTGCCAATTCATCAATGGATACCCTAGTTAGTGATTCCTCCACATCATGAGAATTATCAAGAGGATAAACGAGAATATCTGTAGGATTGGAAGAACCACCAATATACTCATTGAAAAAGCTATCCAAATTAGGCTCCATCTCCTCAGTATTTAAACCTTGGGCAGCCTTAATTCTACAACTTCTTCTAATGGTGATACTATAGGTAGGACTAATAGTAGTAAAACTCATGAACTAAGGGAGGGAAATTAGAAATTTGAATTTTAGAATGCAAAATGATTGAAAGAATAATGCAATCTCCTAGGAGTTTGAAATTTAAAATTATGGCTTTGTCAAAATAGCCTCTTAATTTGAATTTGAAATTATATCTTAGAAGGTAGAAATTCAAAATTAGGGCTAAAAATGACCTCTTAATTTTAAAAATTTGAAAGGAAGGAAGATCAAAATTAAAATTAGGGTTATCTAACTTCTTAATTTTAAAATATTAAAATTTTGGAATGTTGAAATATTGAAGGAATCAATTTAATTTTAAAAATTAGGGTATATGCAATTAACCACTTAATTTGAAATTTAAATTGAAAATTGACATGTTGAAATTCATATTTGTTTTCGACCTTAGGATGACCTAAAATCAATAAAATTTCATAAATCTCTGGAATTGTGCAATAAAATACAATCAAAACAAGCTCCTAAAATTTGAGGAGAAAAAGTCGGGACCAAGTAGGTAGTGACTTGATCTGAACACACGATCCGACCAACCTTTTACCAAATTTTTGGGGGTGCAAGATTTTTATGATTTTAATACGAATTCCAGAAGGATATGGGAATTGAAGATGTCGAGATATGCAAAAATAAGCCTTGAAGATCGAAATAGGACACAATTAGGATGTTTGATAAAATGATTAATTGAAAGATCAACAAAAAGGGCACACTTAAGGGCTGACTTTTATGATGTTTAGAAGTAAGACACAAAGCTTTAGATTTAATTAGGTCAATTAAATGGTTAAAGGAAAATTTAAAATTGCACAAGATTAACTTAATTTTAAAAATTAGGGTTTGTTGCATAAACCGCTTAATTTGAAAAATTTAAATTTGAAAATTTGAATGTTGTAAGGAGGGAAAGTGAATTTTGAAATTGAAGCAAGGACCCAAATTTGAAAATTAATTCAAGATCTATACAATCCACAAGTTCAATTAAAAATTATGATTTTTTATTCAACGACTTAATTTTAAAAAATTTTGAAAATTGAACATGCAAATGAAAACTTGAATTGTAAAATTGAAGAGTTCTCAAATCTGAAACAATCAATCCAATTTAGACAAATCACAAGCTAAATTTTGAATTTAAAAATTAGGGTTTTTTAATGAATTTAACCTCTAAATTTTTCAAAATTATAGGGAAATTAAACTTGTAATTGAAAATTTGAATTTTAAATTGGATACACTCAGATCTGAAAACAAAAAATTAGAATTAACGGTGTTCACGTCGGGTTCACCAAAATGTAAAGCGAAAAATTGGGAGCTTAGTAAATCCACCCAAAGGGGAAAGGAAAATTCACTAAGCTCAATTTTTACTTGGGGAGGACTTTACCATCAAAAGAGGGGGATGAATCCACTAGATCCAATCCAAAAATGATGCAAGGATTGAATGCTAAGTAGATTGGTTGTGTTTGGAATGCATTTTGCCCTCTTTTGTAAGTTGACAAGTTGAATTAAGACAAAGTACTGAAAATGAAGACAAAGTATGAGAAAACAACGAGCTACAAATTCGGGATTCAGTCGTGCACTTGGATCTGAGAAGTTTGAGATGATTCGGAGCTGCTCTGCAAAATTTGCCAAAATTTGTAGGGACCGTGTTTTCGGACCAGGTCACCCTCATATCGGTCCTCCAAACTTTTCGCGCATCAAAAAGGGTTTTTCCATCTTTGTAAATAAAGATTAACTCTAGAAGAACAATTGCGCACCTGCTTTTTGCACACACAAGGAGAGGGAAATGTATTGGGAATAGGGGTTTGCCTTTAGGTCAAACCCCATTTTTGGAATTAACCAAGTGGTTGAAATAATGTACTTGAAATGACTGAAAGTAGAAATCCTCCTCTTTGAGGGGATGTTGAATTGCTTGAAAATGAAATGCTTATACCTCATTATGAAGTTTTGCTTGCCTCCACATGAAATTATGATTTCATGGTTTAGAATGATGATCTCCTCTTCAATGCCTAAAATATTGACTCTATTATTTCTCCAAAGCTTGAAGGAAGACTGAAAGTGCTCAATTTCTCTTGAATGCTTGAATGCTTGATCTCTTGTGTGTGGATGATAGATGGATGGATTTCATGTTCTGTCAAAATAGAGGGGAAATCCCTCTTATATACTTACCTGTAGGATTAATTGACAGATTTTCTAACATGAGCCGACATAGGGGGGGATTTTCCTACTTCAAATTTGAGTTAGGAGAGGAAGAGGGGCCCAAGATAGGTCCCAATTAAGGGGAACCAGGGTGCCACACCCTAGTCCTACCCTAATTTGAGGCAAGATCAAGGTGCAGGAAAGGTACATCAGTCAATTTCATGGTGTTTTTGATATGTATGAGCATTACTAGGTCTTCGGTCAAGCCGAGGAGCACAAACACTAAGGTGAAGATCCAAATGCAATCGAAAATTGCAAGGGGTGAAATTTTAGGACATTATGTAATATATACATATATATACACACACACATAAACCTCAATTTAGCATTGGCCTTTTTACTCATGAATTATGATGGGTTATGTTTAAGCATATTTTCATGCATGTAAACCTATGATAAATTTATATACCTCTCCATTTTACAGGTATCCAGACATAATAACCTAGCCAAAATAACCCTACACACAATAACCTCGTCATAATAACCCGCAGTCATAATAATCCATGCACAAAATAACTCATGGTCAAAATAACCCATGGACAGAATAACCTGTGGTCATTTTAGATCAAGCTAGTAAACTAGAAATGACATAAAATCAATTAGAATGTTAGAATTTAGATCATGTAGAAGGAATTAAACCAAGTTGAGAGAACATTTTAGATAGAAGCCATGGAAACTGTAAAAGCGAAACAATATTAAAAGCCATCATGCATATCATGCATATGGTTCTATCTAGAAGGGAGTACTGTGAATGATTGCATCCCTAATGTTTGAAGTGTGGATTTTTTTCCAATTCTTATGCCAAATTTTTGCTCCAATTTGCACTGCTATCTCTTCATGTGCCCAAATGACCATAAATAGTCACAAAAACTATTTATTAAACTAAATTAAATAAATATGACTACAAGGAACATAAACAAGCATGAAAAAAGATTAAGTAACATTAAGCTTTAAGATTAAAAAAAAAAGGGATTGTGAGGCACCATAGAGGCTATTTAGGTTATTTTAGACCATATATCCATTATATACCCCTAAAATAGCTGCAAAACACCTTTAATATGCTTAAATAACCTATAAAATGGTAAATAATTACAAAAATAAAGGCAATTTCGTGGGAATAAGCTAATTAAGAGTTATTATGAAAAGAAATAATTGAAAAGGCATTATGAAGAGGCATTGAGAAGATATATAAAGTGGTAGAATTAAGAGAAGTAAAGAAAGGAAGAAGGGGAGAAGTAGTAAGAGTGTGTAGAGTGATAAGAAGAGGAAAAATCCAAATTCATAGAAAAAGATAGTTTGTAATATATTTTTTTGAATATTATTTTAAATTTTCCTAAGGTTTTCTTAAAGAGTGTACAAAAATCAATATACTTTTAGGGAACCAACACATTCTTCATAATTTTTAATATATACAATGCCTCTTCAATTTTTAACAAGTCAAGAAAACAAGAAATTACTTATTTTAAATGGTTACACATTTTTGTTTCATCGACAAGGCATCAATAAAATGATCTAGCATTGTTAGGAATATTTTGCAAATAAATGTTCAAGTTGGTTCTATACTACGACACAAATAGATTCTGATGATATGATTAGCAGTACATAACATAATCATGCTCTAAAACCTGAGATGATCATTGTCAACACAAAGTGAATGAAATGAAAGACATGGTGTGCTCGACTCAAGATTCTACAAGAAATATCATTGCTGCTTCATGTTCTAATATTTAATTACTCGTAGTAGGAACAATACCATCAACCAATGTATTGTCCAAAATGATTTGAAGAAAAAGATTAAGATTTGAAGTGCCACCACCAAATCCTCAGACATCGATCGATCTTATCTTACCAGTTGAATATACAATTACCAATAGAGGGAAAAACTTTCTTTTTCATGACACTAATGATGAGAATCATTTTTTAATATTCACCACCACACAGAGATTGCAATTACTGAAAGAATCTGAAAATTGGTATAGTGACGATACATTTAAAATAGTGCCAAGTATTTTTCAATAGTTGTACATGATTCATGACTTGAAAATTGATGCAATATTTCCACTGATTTATAGTCTTATGACCAACAAAACAAGAATCACTTATACACAAGTACTTGCATAATTAAAACAACATCAACCTGATCTAAACCCCAAAAATATACTTATTGATTTTGAATTAGGTTTCATGGTAGCTATTTCTGAAAATTTTCCAAATGTCACTATTCGGGGATGTTTTTCCATTTCTCTCAATGCTTGTGGAGGAAAGTTCAAGAAGAATGTCTACAAACACATTACAGTGTCAATGAAGTATTTACATTTGAGATCAAGAAACTTGTTGCATTAGCTTTTGTGCCTCAGATAGACATAATTGATGCATTTGAAACACTTCTACAATCTCCTTATTATACAAAACATGAGGAGACTCTACAATCCATAATTGATTATTTTGAAGATACATGGATTTGTAGACTAACTAGATGAGGCAAAAAACGATCACCCAAGTTTCTAATCATAATGTGGAATTGCTATTCAGCTATTCAAGATGGTCTTCCCAAAACCATTAATACTCTTGAGGGATGGCATAGAGAATTTAGTGAATTTTTCTTCAAGCATTACACAACTCAGTCTAGAAATTCATCAAAGAAATGTAAAAAGAATAGGCTCTCCAAGATAATAAAATAGAGAAATATATGGTTGGATACACTAGGCAACCAAGTAGGAAAAAATACTATGAACTCAAAGAAAGACTAAAAAGATTGGTTGATGGTTATGACAACCATAACATTTTAGATTATATAAGAGGCATCGCTCGTAATTTGACACTTTAATTGAAAATTTGAATAATCATTTTTTTAGCAACATACATGTAATTTATAAATTTTATTTTCCTTTCTCTATATTCTTACGGGGATATTTTGTCCATGGGTTATTCTGACCATGGGTTATTTTGTCTTGGGCTATTATAACCTTGGGTTATTTTTTGCTTGGGTTATTGTGTCTGGGTTATTTTGTCCAAGGTTATTTTGGTTGGGTTATTATTTCCTACAGCCCATTTTACAAATTGCATATTCAACCCTGAATTAATGCAAGGAGCAAATCCTCTAGAATAGCATTGAGTGACACTAATCACTAGACCACAACCATTAGAATAGCTAGGAGTTGCTTTACATGTTCCTTCTGTGGGTTGAATATCAGACCCACAAATTGCAACACACCTGATGCATTAACTTAGCCTACACCATGCAATTTGGGTGTTGTAAACTTGGATAGCTTAAGTTGTCCGTTAGTTGCTATTGTAAATTTGCACTTTCTATACTTTAAAGGTATTCTTTCCAGTGTATGATTTTTGATCCACAACTTCCCCAACTTATCCATGTCAATTCATTCCCACATACAAGAAAATAAGTCTTTGTACTCATTTTTAGCAGTCATCTTTCTCAAGTGCAAATTTTTAGTAAGAATTTGACATAGTCCAAGAACCAAGACCACAATTAAGGGTTTTTGGTTCAGGCAACCACCCAAATAAGTTAAGAAAATTTCAATAAGAACAATGATGAAGAAAGATAATATTCAGACTAAAAAATTAACTAATAAATTGTTGATGTAACTTTCATCACAAAGATTGTTCAGAAGCCTTTCCCATAACAAGATCCACATAATGGATCGAATCTATTAGAAAAACTTTACTATGAATATCAGAACTATATACAACATAATGGTTTACAAAAAAGAATGGCAAATTAATGAAAAAAATGTATTTAGATTTTAGAATAAAATTCAATCTGGTCAAGGTCAATGTTCAAATCATGTGAGGCTTATAGCTCTATAAGCACCCAATTTGAGTCGCAAATTTTTCTCATAATGGGGAAGGATTTCATTTTCTTTTATTTCCAGCACTATCAAGGAAAAGATAATTCAAAGTTTCGATTGTTTGAATTTTCAATCATAATTAATGTTTTTCTTGATCAAAGGCTAATTTAAATAAAGAGATTACAACTTCTCCCAAATCATTTGAAATATAATGTTAGATTGGGAAACATACAAAGAGACCTTAGAAAGATCAAATAGGTTCACACTAGAAGCAACACAAGGACAAGGGGTCAATAATACTAAACCCATCTTGTTAGGAGGAAGAGCTAGATGTCTTTATCAAAGGCATCATCCTCCTAAGACAAAGTAACAACATAGTTAAGATAGCACAAGCCTTAAAACATAAGAACAAATAGTTGATTTGTATCTTCAAGTGTTGGTCCTATTGATGGGGCAGTGGTATTTTACGTAATGGGGAGATACAATTGTTCTTTCTTTACCATTCCACATCCTTCCTAAGTGTTGATTGTAACTAGGTAGAATGCGGATTCCAATTGCCTTAAGGCAACATTAAAATCCGCCAAGGGCTGGGCCCTTCTCTCCCTTCTCACATGCCACACTAAAGGGAAACATGTTCCCTCTAATAGGGCCGACCCTATAACTAAAAGACACACGCCACTCATAAGGGAAACGTGTTCCCTCTAATAGGGCCAACCCTATAAAGTAATAAAACAAATAAAAGGGATCAGCACCAAGCCGGCCTCAAATAGGTCCTCTTGCCTCATATAAATAAACAACTACTTGACCTCATTAACACAATGATATCACATGCGATAATCATTTTGCAAGTGCGAGAATCAGAAAGAAAGAATTCTAAAAGCAAAGTGAAGGAAGTGTGCATTGAGGCGATTGTTAATACAAGGGTGAACTTCAATAGAAGATGCGAATTGCAAGACATATGTGAAGCCAAAGACAATTTCCAGATCTGCTCATCTAAAGGTCATCTTGCTGCTATATGCAAAACAGATTCAAGAGGTGTATTGTTGTGTGAAAGGCTTAGACAAATTGGTGTGCCACATCAAAGCTACCAGCTAAGTAATGTACTGTTACAATTGGATATAATTCATAGTCAGATCTGAAGATCTGTTGGCTGGGTTTTCCTCCTAGGACGTTTTCCCAAGGCATTTGTGTGTTGTGTTCATTTTGTTCAATTAATGTTTATGTCTAAAGTCTGAAAGTAATTAAACTAAACAGCAAATATATTGATTTAGTAATTAACTTCAGTTTTATGAGTACAGGTTAAATCTGAAAGTCTAAAATTCAACATTGAGGAGGGTGCATTCCTTTGTAATGTCCTAAAACCGTAATTTTTGGGAATATATCATTTTTTAATTTTTCTAATATTTTTGAAACAAAATTAAATAGAACGTCAATTGGAGAATGGAAAAATGAGTACCCCAAATATTTAACAAATTCTCAACATCTTTTTCAATTATATCTGAATTGTGTTACATAACATCATTGTATTGATTTACAAACCCTAGCTTCTACAAAAATGTATATGTAATTATGCACTTACAATAAATCAGCAAATATGGTAGTCCAAGGTACTATTTGCATGCTGCACACAAACCTGGAAAATTCTAGGATCAAATGTGAAAGTACAAATAAACCCCCCAAATTATGTAATCAGATGTGAAAGTGTAAATAAAACCCAAACTGGAATGATCAATCTTCAATGTCTCCTATAGCCTTGGCTAGAGATTTGGGAATGCTTTGAACAAGATTGATGTTCTCTAGGTAGAGATACTCTAGCTTGCCCAAACCACCAAATTCATCTGGAATGCTTTATCGTAAGTTGTTTCTTGAAAGATAAATCTGTTGCAGTTGGGTGCCATTGGCCAACAATTTGGGAATATAATCCCACAGTTGATAATCATCCAGACTTAGTATCTACAACACTTTGATTTGTCCAAGTTGTGAAGAATGTAAATAATGTGTAAACATAAACAAGGTACATTGACTGTTATGTTGTACATCGATTGTTTATATGGTGTATGCAAAAATGTGAAAGTAGAAAAGGAATGTGAAGTAGAGGGAAAAGTCTGTAACATTTAGCAGAAGCAACATACCCTCCATTTAAGCAATGACTGCAATAAGACTTGTGGAAACTTATGCTTTTGTTGCCTCATGATTCTAAAAGCCTATGCTCGCCTACAACACACCGCCACAGACCTTGCAAGACGTGCATTCTCTTGCTTGGTAATTTGTAATTTTTCCCTGATTTGTTGGTGCAATTAAAGATTAATCACCATTTAAAATTGCTCCCCCCGATATAGTTCCATGGCAGGAAGTAACGAGGAGTAAGAATTAGAAGTAAAAATCCCCTAAAAATTATTGTAGAAATACATCTCTAAGAAATAGAAGCATAATGTTTAGAAGCATAATTTTCTTAACGTGAATGTCTTAGCGACTCTATATGGTAGTTTATGGAATGCTTCGAATGCTACATAGAAACCTTAATGCTGGAGAGCACTATTGCCAGTTTTAGAGACAATATGTTAACACCTATGTTTTAGACTCGAACAGAATGCTTTCGCTCAAGAGAGAGACTGCATGACCAAGAGAAGAATAGATTAGAAATTGTAAAACGAGATGAAAACAAGTCATATATAATCAAGTTGTTTTTTATTAAGATTAGAATTTATAAAAAGAGACATTGGAATTGATGTTGGGATATATAATTTCTCCCACTCGGATGATCATTTCAATAGAATGTTCTAGATTAGGTTAAAAGGGAAAAATATTCAATGTTTTGTAAGATCAGCCAAAAGACCTAAGATGTTTCCAAAATGTTTCTAGAATTGTCCAAAGACCTCTATTTAAGGAGGCAGATGTAATGATTTTAACATCAAGTGAATCGAATGTAACAGATTCAAGTTATTAATGAAAATGTGTCATAGCACATGGGGTAATTGTTTGAATTTATTTGTTTATATGTTTTGTGTGTTTCTTTCTAAATTATGTGTTTGTGTTTCAATATGAGGTGTTGATCCAATCCATTCACACCCATTAGGGTGGTATCAGAGCGAGGTTAAAGGGTTTAACGGAAACAAAGGAGTCTCCCACACAATCGTTGGTTGGAGATATTGAAGTTGTTAATCAGAGATTTTTCTGCAGGATTAAGAGATCATTGTGGAGATCAATTATTGTTAACAGGGGAATCGTTTGAGGTTTCAGGTCAAAAGGTATTTTGCAGTCAGCACAGAACCAAAACAAGGGTTTTTAATTGTTGATGACAAAGGGAGTTTTATAGATCGCAGTCAAAGCATGAAGATTGCTGGAAACAAAGAAGATCACAGACAAAAGGTTGAGATCGCCACCAGTTAAAGAAAATCACTTGCCGCTGAAGCCACAGATCGTTGGAATCTCTGAAGATAGTTGTAATTGGTAGCTGTCGTTAGGAGATCACTAAGTTTGACTGCTACCAGATCGCATGAGAACTAGGGTTTTAAGCTTTCGATTTAAGAAGTAACCCACAGTTGATTTTGAAGGTAAAAGGGACTGTTGTGTTTAACCATAATTGCTTAATAATTTAAAATTGTATGTTGCTTTGGAGAAGAGTTTGCAGAAGGATGACATAATAGTCACTAGAAAAGGTGATGATGAAGTTTTCAAATTATAAATATTATGCTGTGTATTTGTTCAAATATATGATGACATTGCAAAAAAAAAAGTGGTGAACTAAAGGCACAACTAAACTATTTCAGGTGAGTTAAAATTGTTTATTCTAATGGGAAAATTAGGCAAAAGAATGTTGAAGGAAAATACAAATCTAACTTTTAAGATAGATTCTTTAAAAGAAGAACAAAATGAATACAAATTCAAAAGCATAGAAAATACATTAATTTCTGTAAAAAATCTCTGTGCTACAGTACCTCAACTTCTATTAATTCATTGACAAGAAACATTACATGTGTTCCTAAATGCTATAGCATTCGTCTAATTTATCTTGCTTATGATCACTTGATCATCTTGCCACGTGATGATCAAACCGATAAATAATGCCTCTTTAAATAGAGGTCTTAAGAACAATCTAGAATTCTGCTGATTCAAAACACATGCAATTTCCATGGTCCGTGAGAACTATCCAGAATGGTCGGTCTGAGAAGAATCTAGAATTATGTAGTAAATGCTCTATTGACAATGTGCATATGGAGGATGATGGTAAGGGCAGGGTAGTTGGGATTATCATCTCTAACAATTGAGAAGAATTCAAGAATCTAACAAATAAAATACAAAAGTGGACTTAAATTTTTGAATGAATAAGATTAGTCTTCAGGTGCAGAAGAGGCATTTCACATGGAAGAAATAGCATTTTAAAAAACCATTCAAATCGAATGTTATGAGGTGTAAAAGAACGTTGTTAGAATAATTTGCATGGACAGAGCAGGCAATAAGGATGAGGAAGAAATCCTTCTTTTTAAAATGTTTAAACCTTTCTTTCTTGTTCACCATGATGCTTAAAATGGAATTATTTGCTTTGTTTTCAAAACGTTTACAATCTTTTTACTGCTCATAATAATGATTACTAGGAATTCGTATAAGGGAGAAGTAGAAAGATGTTTTAGAGATAACATGACTATAGAATAGATTAAAAAATCAAAAACCCCATAATTTAGGAGATGTGGCAATTGTTTTCAATTTAATATGGGAGATAAGAAATTGATAATGATTAAAAGCGATTTTATCAAACTTAATTTGCATTTGGATTTCGCTTATTTGTTTAGAAGACATTTTTTAGCTGGACAGCTGGGGCGTGGGGATGCGGCCTCAACCACATGTTCACACCCCTACCTCCAACGGACAAGAGATGACCCCTATACTAGAGACACTCTGACAGATGGTAGCCACTGGGTATGTCCTCTCCTATCATAGTTAGGAAAACAATAGCTTTCACTTGCTTTATTCAGCTCATCACCAATGACACTGGCACTATCCCTATCTAATGCCTTCATACGATTAATTGAAACTTTAGGTGCAATGATTTTGTCCTTCCTAGCATGTGCTCATATGATGGCAATTTTATGAATTCTTATTATGGTCAGCACAATTCAGGACTAATCTTTCTAAAACAATTCCTCAAACTCATTGATAGCATTTGCCCCCTTCTATTGGAAAGTGGTGGATCAAGAAAATGCACCATCATTTATCCCCAAAGATATTCTCAATCTCATACTAAACTTCATGTAGGGTTGTATAGTAATACCACACTGTATAGCTTTCTAAAGATACAACTTGGGTGACTCAAACAATATATATTCCACACTGTATGGCAATGGAATATATAGAATGGGAAGAATAGCTAATGCTAAAGAACTTAAAAAAAATTCTGTTTTATGACTAATAGTGTGATGATAGGTAAAAAAACAAATTGGTGGCTTTCATCCTATTGGATCATATGGTTGAATATCAAATAAGTAATGAACATGTGATCTAGAGTTGAAACATAAAAATGATGACAACAAAGAATGAGCTACACTTTTGCATTGCTAAGATAGGGTCTAAGCACAGAAGATACAAGACCATGGAATTACAACACAAGGAATTTAATTTATTAATCTAGACAGATACACTCCATGCAAGGTACTAAAAAGATACCTTGCAAAAGTTTTACAAAGATTTTACAATGTCGGAAGTGATCAACTAATTACACTCCATGCAAGGTACTAAAAAGATACCTTGCAAAAGTTTTACAAAGATTTTACAATGTCGGAAGTGATTAATCAATAACATTGCTTAAAGCTACAACTATGGTTAGAGAACATACAATCATTGTCAAGTGCATAACTTTATTCGTAGAGACACTCAGTCCTACAAACATACGTTAAAAACTCTCCATTATTGAATTACAGAATACAGTCAGAAAAATTGCCCTGGGTGAAATACATAATATAGAACACTAGCCTTACACCAGTTGCCTCTTGAGGCCAACTCACCAACAACCGATTATAGTTCAAAAATACTACTATATATGCAATGAAGCTGCCCTAAGGCTTACATGAATGTATGGCCACATAGTACAATCATTGCTAAAAAAAACACAATCGGGTCACAAATTAAAATATACAATCGAAACAGCAAGGAGAGAAAATAGGATCAAATATGATCACATGCAAACAAAGAATCCCTAGAGATCATGATTTGAAAAAAATGAGGGAACAAATACTCTTTCGATTAAGAACCCATATGCATACACACCTCCTGTCAGCAAATTCTTGGAGTTTCATTTAAAATAGGAGGCAAAATAATTGATTTCGATTGAAAATCTGCATATGGAATGAACCCAATTAAATTATATGCATTTAGCTCAATCCACCACCCAAACAAGTACACAAAAGGATTTATTTTATATGAGGGAAGTAATCAAATATCAACAGCCCTCCTACATAATTGTCATATTCATGATTGCCAACTTACAAAAGACCACAAAAATGGAGCAAAGTAATCGAAATGCATTATGTTCAGGCTTGCATCAAAATTGATGGCCTTTACAATTTGTAGAATGTTTCGTTTGCAGCATAGTTAGTGTTTTTTTTTAACTAGAATTTAGAGTAGTCGCTTATATTATAAGGTTAGACTCTCATGGAGGGGGGCGTCCTAAAAAATACAATTCCTAAGCTGGTGGGGCAATTTCTAGCCCCGCCCCATTTCCACCAGCTTAAAAATAGAAGCCTAAAAAGTAGGAGCTTCTATTTTTTAGGAGCAGATTCCAAATAATCCTATAGCCCAAAAAAAAAAATCTCCATGAGACCGCCTCTTCCTTAAAAATAGAGCTTAAGCCCCTCCCATAGGATCCCTGCCTAAGTCATCTAAACAAATCCAAAAATAAATTGCCTTTGAACTATTAAAAATCCATTTCACAAAGCTACCACATAAACC